>NC_086153.1:198920822-199610822 GCF_035149785.1 Candoia aspera | reverse complement strand
AGTTGTGCCTAAGAAGGCTTTCTAACACAACCAAATATTGTTTTGATATAATATTACAGGCGGTCCTCACTTAACAACCACTCATTAAGTGATTGTTCAAACTTGTGATGTGGCTGAATGAGTGGTACTTACAACCAGTCCTTGAAGTTCTAACTTTCGCAGCACTCCTGTGGTCACCTGATTGTGATCCAGGCACTCAGCGCCTGGCTCACAATTACGGTGTTGCAGCATCCTGCAGTCATGTGGTTGCCATTCTTTGGCAGCTTCTGACAATCAAAGTCAATGGGGAAGCCAGCAGGAGGTCACAAATAGAAACTATGTGACATCCTCGCTTAATGACCCGCAGCAATTAGCTTAATGACAATGACCAGGAGTGCCAGAATTGCTGTCGCTAAGTGGTGCAGTCACATAACATTGCACTTTACCACCGCATCACTTAATGACAGTGGTTCTGGTCCTAGTTGCCATCATTAACCAAGGACTATCTATAGAAGATTTTGTTACATCTGTCTCTGTTGTCATTAGCTTCATTTGTATTTTGCCACAATGGTTGCTAGAGGAATTAAGCATTTTAAAATTCTGATGTAAAATGTTTTAACCTAAGTTTCTACTCAGAAACATTTCAAAATACATTTAGAGTTTCACTCATTGGGAGAAAATATTTATAGAAATATGCATGCTGAGATTATATATGTTTAGAAATGCACGTTAAATTCATGTTTTTATTGCAGATCTTTTTTGAAAAATATACAGTTCAGTATAGAATGGGCAAGTATAAATGCTCGTTTTATCTTGATCTTTTCGTAACAATAGTATGATAGCCTTAATACATAATTTGTGAAAACAGTCAACCAAGAAAACTTGAGATTTAGATGGTTATCCTGGTTCTTCTACTCTTGCATTATTTTGCTTTGGTTCACAGCTGTATATGCAGTAGTGAATTTAGTATTCTGTTTAGTGATCTGTTTTTCTCAACATAATTGTTGCTGACTTTGTTTCTCAATAATGTTTTCAAGGCCAAATGAAACAGAAAATATAACTTTTTTCTCCTTAGGTTCTTCATTGGAAGCTGTAACTACCTGTGAATTGTGCAAAGAGAAGTTGCATCTCAATCTTGACAATTTTGATATCCATGAACTCCATAGAGCACATGCAAATGAACAAGTTAGTATATTTTGGCTAATTTGGTAAGTGTCAGTTTAGTGCTTGTGACTCAGGATAGGTTTCCTTTTCCCTCCCTGGAAGAAATAATCTGTTCAGGAAAGAATGTTTATGTTGCTTGTATGTTGCTCATTCTTGCAGTTCTAGATGGCTAACAATATAAACATGTAAAATACCTCAAGAAACCCTATATACAGAGAAGCATAAAAATAAAGAATAAGCACCAACAAATACAAATACCACATGCCAGAAACCATACCTCCCAGTCAAAGTGCACTCTCCTCCTCTGCAAGACAACAGGATTGATTCTGAAGTTCAAAGCTTTCCTGAAGCCTAGGAGGGAGGAGGCTGATAGAATTTCCATTGGGAGGGAGTGTCAAAGAGTGGAGGCAGCCATTGAGAATGCCTGCGTCCTTTGCCCTGTCAGGTGACAATCCTATAGGGATACACCCTGTAAGAAATTGAGCCTGTATGATCTGGTTGGACAGGCAAGTGAATATGGGAGAAGGTGATCCCTCAGATAATCAGGTCTGGAGCTATGTAGGACCTCAACCAGCACTTTGAATTGCACGTGGAATCTGTCTGGCAATCTAAGTGTGGTCACCTACAATATATGCCTATCACTGCCTGGATTACTGCATTCTGCATCAGCTGTAGCTTCTAGGAATCTTCAAAGTCAGCCCCATGTAGAGTGCATTACAATACTTCAAATGTGAGGTGACTAGGGCATGAGTGGCTATGAGCAGGCTGTCCCAGTCCAGGACTGGTGCAGAAGATGTACCTGCAAAAGTTTTCCTAGCCTCAGCTGCTACTTGTTCCTTAAGCAGGAGCTGTGAGTCTAGGAAGAATCCCAAATTGCAAAGGAGTACAACCCTGTTCAGAATCATAGATTGACTTTCCAAGTCATTTCATCTTGGATTGATTCAGTTGAAATCTGCTGATTCCCATCCAGACCTTGATTATCTTCTGGCACTGGGTCAGACTTCCACTGTATCACATGTTTGTTCCAGGAATGAGGTATATAATTGGATATCATCAGGATATTGATATCAAACTCACAGATGACCACCCCAGTGGCTTCATGTAGATGTTAAAAAGGAATGGAGAGAGGGTAGATCTCTGAGGCACTCCACAAAGTAGAGGTTTGTGGGTAGATCTCTACCACCACCACCAACTGGAACTGGGCTTTTAGGAAGGAGGAGAACTATTCCAAAACTGTGCCTGTTGGAGATGGTCCAGGTGAATACCATGGTCAGTGGTATCAAAAGTTGCTGACAGATCAAGGAAGACAGGAAGGTTGCACTCCCCCATTCCCATTCTCTCCAAAGACCATCCACAAGGACAACCAATGCCATTTCCATGCTATAGCTCAGCCTGAATCCTGACCACCAAGAGTCCAAATAATCTGCTTCCTCTAGCGTACTTTGCAGTTGTAGATCACCATTCTCCATGATCTTTTTAAGAAAAGGAAGGTTGGAAACAGGAAATTGTCTAAGAGAGTTGGATCAAGTGAAGATTTCTTGAGCATGGGGTACACACTGCCTCCTTCAGAGGTGACAAACACCTCACTCAGAGAAGTGGGTGTTCAATACTTCAGAGGTGACAAACACCTCACTCAGAGAAGTATTGATTACTGCTCAGATTCAACCTTCTGCCACCTCACAGGAGGTCTTAATCAACTGTGAGGGCAGGGAACCAACCAATGGAGAAGTGGTGGAACTAAACGCAGAGGGTCCTATCCAGTTACTTGGGACTCAGAGACAGAATAATCCCAGATCACTTCACAAGACAAGATCCAGTCATGTCTACTGACAGTGACCAGTTCATCTTGGATCTGAGCAATTTTGTCTGCCAAGGGCTGTGAAATTTCTTTACTGCAGCCTTTCAGATGGTCTTAGTGAACATATTTCCCTAAATGAGAGAATTGCCAGGGGGCACTTGGCAGATGAAATAAGGGTGGCAAAATATTTCTTTTTTATCACTGGAATTGCCTCTGTAGGCTTAAGCTTAAGCTCATACTAGAGTCCAGTCAGACTCAAGACAGGCCTTCCTCTAAGGGCCCTTGAGGTGTCTCCTTTGTTACTTCATCTCCCTGAACATCTCAATAAACTGAGGGGCTGCGGTAGATTTGTGAATATGGAGGGGCTGCTCCAGAGCAACCCAGTTTAGGCTCCAGATGCCTCATTGAGCAACTAGAGTCTCAGCCAAGCTGCCTACCAGATCCTTGGATTTTCACCCCTCTGGTAATTGACAGGATCCATTAGGTACTGCAGGTGGACAGTCTGATCGATCCTTCAGCACTGCAGAGTTTCATGGCAATCAGAGTGATCTATATGTGCCAAGGGTGCAGTTCAATGCCCCCCACTTTCAAATCTCGTCACTCCTGTCCTGAGATGATAAACAGATCTAGCCTGTGACCTTTTGTATGTTGGATCCTCAATAAGGCAGGTCAGGTCCATGGCTGTCATGGCAGATATGAATTCCTGGGCTGACACACACACACACACACACACACACACACCCCGCCAGGGAAGGTAACTGCCTCTTGGGGGAACTCTACCACCACCTTAGCAATCAGGTTGATCAGCAGCCCTGGCAGGGATGCTGCTGAACAGCTGGAGGAGCAGCACACAAGCAGCCTATCCAGCTGGCCCTGCTGGCCCACATGCACAAACAAGGCCTCACTTTTGGTTTTCTGTGGAGTAGCACCTCTTGATGCCCACAGAGTCTTGCAGATATCCACCCACTGCAATGGCTGATGCTAAACCTGAAACTCTGAAGGGCAGATTTCTAAGAGGGGAACTCCCCACTCCTCCCCTACCCAGGTTGCAGCGATACAGACCAGATCTGCCCTCATTCATAATCAAATCATGGATGAGAAAAGTCTTATTACAGACAGATCTGGTATTAAATAGTAGGTGTTGGAGTCTTCAGGCTCCGAAGATCTGTACCCTGGCTCCTGGTATGAGAACTGAGAGCTGGAAGGGGGTATTTGTATTTGATTTGTATATCATTCATCAAGGAGACTTTCTGTGCCTTTTTTGTCTGTCTGTGTGTGGGGGAGGGGGGAGAATGAAAGACATAGAATCTTATAACCTGGTTGTGCTGTGTTTTGTGTTCTGAAATTCATTTGCCTGGGCTTTTGGAACAGTTGGAATTGAAAATGATATAAGTAGGAAGCTAGAATGAACTTTAGTAAACCTATCCCATTTGCTGATGCTGTTGAAATACGGATCCTTGGGATTAAGGAGCATGCATAAATCTTTAAAACTCTGTGTTTTGACAGTGACAATTGGTTTTCCCTTCCAAAAGGGACTACAATGTAATACACACTTTGCTGAATTTGAGTCTGAACAGTTGATCACTGGGAAAAAATCTTTATGAGTGGTGGCATCAGTAGCTATCCAAGGGTCTTTTTTTTTTTTGCTGGTTCTCCAGATACTTTCTTTTCCCTCCTACAGTGACCCTGGCACAGTTTGTCAAAAATAACCTAAGAGGAAACCAGTAGCTGAAAGTTTGGCAAAACCTGATACCTTTAGATAAAGAAAAGGTGCTGAAAGGCACAAAATGCCTAGAAGTAGATAGTGACCTCATTTGTTAGCAGGAAGTATAGTAATATTCCGTGCTTTTCCTTAGTATTAGAAGTCTTTGTTTGGAAGCTTCTGCATCTTAATTATGAAAGGATGGGTAATTTTTTTCCCCTCATACACCTAATGCTGTATAAATGCTGAACAGTATTAATGTTCCAGTATGAATAATTGAAATGTACTGTATCTTCTCTAATACTTGTTCCTCAGTTTCTGTAACCATTTAAATTTAAATCTTTGAGTGTGAGCTTTAGGTATTAAAGGCATTCTTTATTTAGCGACAAGGAGTTCAAAACAGTTGCTATAAAGTCTGTGGATCTCAACCTCCCCTTTACTCAATATGATTTCTTACAATGGTTACCAGAGTGGAGAGCTAGCCATTAAATTGAGATGAAGAATCATCTGGAAGTATGTGTCTTGACAGAGCTGTTTCTCTAAAAGTTCAAGAACTTTAAGATTGAAGTCTGAAGTAATTGCAACCCTGCATCCCGGGGGAAGATAATCTGTGTAATATAGTATTTGTGTATTTTGGAAAGCTTGAATGTTTGACTTGATAATGCCTTCTCTCTCCAGGCAGACTATGAATTTATCAGTTCTGGGCTTTACCTTGTAGTATTGTTGCATTTGTGTGAACAGCGCTTTTCAGATATGCTGGGAACTACAAGTGAGGCCAACACACGTGTCCGGGTAAGGGGTATGAGTTGTTTCTGTAATAGAATCAGTTTGTTACTATGATTGAAGCACATTTGAACTCTTTCAAATTTGACATGGGCAGAACCAAAAAAGTCTAATTTCAAAAGAGAGTGTTCTGCCCTTCCTCCTGAAGTTCAGTATGGCTCCCAAAAAGACATTCAAGAAGGTCAGGTTTTTTTTTTTTTAACCATCGCAAAACAGTGAAGGGAATGCAGCCAGAGAGCAGATAGATACGTGCTGTGTTGACACCAAAAAGTCTTTCTGCTTTGGGGTTCTTTGAACCTCTACATAGCTAAGGTAATACCTGGTACCTGCTTAAAAACAAACTAGGATAGGCAACAAAGCTAAATATGCTTTGGGTATGCTACTGTAATCTAAATCAACTATTTTACTGGCTGATTTACTGGCCTACTGAAAATAAAAGAGAGGCTGCCTTCCATTAATTCGTTTTAGTTTTTCTTTTCTAAATCCAAGACAAGAACATCCTGAGAGGTTTTGTTTGTAGGGAAAATCCCCCAATTGTAATTATTTTTGTCTTTCACATTTTCTAGCCCCTGCATATCTGTTTTGAACAAATCTTAAATATATTTTAAGAATCGTTTGGAAAAAATGTAGGCGGGGATATTCTTTTACTTAGATTCTGTTCTTTTTTATAATAATGTATACCCCAACCTACAACTAAATTGTTAAGCACTTAGTTGTATCTGAAATGATGAAATATGCAAAAGTGGATCTTTTTACTGTATATATTTAATGGAATTTCAACTTCTTTGTAATATGTTTCAGTCTGTTAGAACAGCAGCAGTTTAACAGCTTTCTTGAACTCTTGATAATTTACAGAGTGCCCTTAATATTTAATCAAATTAGATTCAGTTATTAAATAGTTCTGATTTGTAAGACAGAGGTTTAAATATTGGTATATGTTTCAGTGAATGGCAATGATGCTGATCTTGCCCATTCATCAGCTCAGGCTAAAACTTCCAAGGGAGTTTATATTCAAAACATGCTCATGCACCATTTTTCTCCTACATTCCAACAGCACTGACTGTAATTCAGTTGCACGCAGACTCACACTTCTTAACAGAAAAATGTAATAAATGAATTGCTGCATCACAGCCATTTCCATTATTGCATACAGTCTTCTCTACTTTCTCTAATTTTTAAGAGGCGCTAAGTGCACTTACAATCAACCAGTTCACATGTTTTTACATAGGACTGTGTTCCTGGAGAGTGTAGGGTCTTTTCACATATGGGTGAGAAATGAGGAATTCTTGAAGGTTTTAATTATGGTATTGGATTGTTAATGGTGTAAAGTCCTGTGGTGATTTGCATCTTTTAAAACTGCCTTTTTGCATTGCTTCTAGTTTATTAATCTTGCAAGAACTCTTCAGGCACACATGGATGACATTGAAAGTAGGTGATTTTACTTCTAAGTTAAAGAACAAAGGGCTAAAGTAAAATCTGTTTTTATATGTAACATTGAGTACTAAAATGTCTGAGCCGATCTGCAGTTTTCAGGTAGAATTGGATTAAATTGTAAGGGGCACCTGAAGGACTCAAATCCGCTCCCTGAGGAAACTCTTTTAATCAAAATACTTATTTCAAAGTGTCTTGACACATATGGATTGCCCTTCATTCTGTGAGAGAATTTTGAAGGGCAAAACTAAACAAAACCCATCCTAATACGCATCTGCTTAACATTTCTCATTGAAAGAAATGAGGTTTATCCACTGAAATCACTAGAACTTGGTTAGTTTTGACCAGTTTATACCTTTAAGGAAAACTGGTCTTGCTGACTCAAGCATGTGAACTTAGACTTGCTTTCAGGTAGACAATTGGAATTTAGTTTAGCTGAGAATCTCTCTTAAGAATAATCTCTAAGAGGAATCTGATTATCTTTTGGGAAATGTGTATTTTAACAAAACATCTTTCTTGTGGAGAGATATCTGTTAGAGGTAGTTCCATTTAAGAGATGGTTGCTGATACAGCAGTTGTGATGAATAACTCAGGTATCCTTGTTACTTGCCAACCCATTTTTTTCCTGCCTCTTTAGGTCACGTGCACATGTAATGCCTCTTCCTTGTACATCTCTATGCCTAAGGGCCCTATATACATCTTTCTACTGTCCATTACAAAGGTAGCTCTTGTTAGGGGGATGATAAAAGGAACTAAAATAACACAGAATGTATAGAGTTAAACTCTGATCATTACTAACTTCTGCCCCCTGGAGACAGAGATGCCTCCTGCAGATAGACAGGCAGACCCACCTACTTCAGTGCCCCCTTTTTTCTTTCCAGTGAGTAGGAATCCCAGCACTTCTTGATACCAATCAATATTGAATTAGTCCACACTGCCTGCTCTATTTTTGTTCTGTGGAACCTGGATGCAACCTGGTAC
This sequence comes from Candoia aspera, assembly GCF_035149785.1. Classification (NCBI taxonomy): domain Eukaryota; kingdom Metazoa; phylum Chordata; class Lepidosauria; order Squamata; family Candoiidae; genus Candoia; species Candoia aspera. Next base: position 199,602,984 of record NC_086153.1, on the reverse strand, counting down.
AGCAAGAGCCTGGGATTTGTGAGCAAAATTTCTTCTCTAGTAATCATGGGGAAGCACTTGTATCAGTATCTGTTTTTTAAAAAAGGGTTTGCTAGGTTTTGAAGAGAACATTTATTTCATGACTGTTTCATCATCATCTGTGAATGAACACTGTCTATTCTCTTGTAATCTGTGTCTGTAGTTGCCAAATCGTAAGAGGTTTCCTTGGTGAAATATTATTTTCTTGTCCCCTTTTCTTACAGATATAGGAATTTGAATAATCCAAACCTTGTTTATCTATTTGGTATTATTTACTCTATTTATAAATGTTGGATTCCTTTTAGGACATTTTGAGAATACCTGGCCATTTATTTGTACTAGGTACATCTGGAGTTTTTGCTTTGAAAGGGCTTTTACTCTTTAACATGGTTGTTCCATAATAATCTTAGCCATGTAGTTTAATAATACTCTTCTGGGAAAGATAACCCTTTGTTAGCCTTTCTGGTATTGAAGGTGTCTATTAATGTTATTTATATATTGCCATTCATATATATGTACTTTCATATTAAAACCAAAGCAAAATTACACACAAAGTGAAACACTTCATTACACTGGTAAAAATCTGGCGCTTTATCATTCTTAACTTGGGTAGTTGTAAAACAAGGAAAAACTGAAACCATTCCTATATGTCTGCACTTCCTAGCATACATTAAATTGAAATGATGGGCAGAACATTATTGTGACAGTTGGCAAGTAAGTGTCTAAGTATTTTTATAGGATTACTGTTGTTAGAAGGCATAAAAGAATTTCATTAGTGGGTTCACATTGAGAATTATTAAAATGGTACCTAAAGATAATAGCTTTAGATGTTTTTTACTTAATTTTCTAAAATATAAAAATATACTATATTTATATTTTATCCTTTTCCCTCAAGTTGCTTTTTAAAGAAATAGTTTTGATTTCCTTTTACATTCATGTGCTTACTAAAAGCAATAGTCTATAGCATAAATATAGGTGTATTTTGACTTTTAGTTTCAGAGATGTTAAGATAAAGTTATATGTAGATATTAGTTTAGGGAAGCACTCCATTCTGAAGCACTGAGTTCAAAGGTATATAAATATTTTACAAAATGAGATGCTGTGGTAAATTAAAAATAATGTCCTTGATCTTAGACTTCTAGAAAAGTTTCTGATTATATTCTGTACTTCCAGCAGCTTCAGATGATGATGATTCTGAAGATGGTGATCTCGATAGAACCCTTGATGCTGCATAGATGGAAATGGAAGGGCTAAATGCTCAGCTGACTCAAGTAACATCAGTGCATATTTATTTAGTAAAAAAACATGCTGAATTCTATTAGATTTCTGAAGAATTGCTGAGTCAAGATAAAATCTGCTGTTGCACACTGCTATCCATAGATATTGGATATTGCTAATTCAGTCTACAAGTCTGAACAGTCTATTTTTCTTCTTTCAGATATGACATGTATGCCTTCTTCTAAAAGACATGATTTTTATGTGTAAGGAAGATTTCTTTTTGTATAAACTTCTTACAGAAATCAGTTACAAATTCTGGGAAATGTTTCTCAAGTTTTGCTCTTCTGCTGGCACTAAGTGGAACTATTAAGTAAGTTTGCAAGTCCAAGTCACAGGGAGGGGATAATTCTTCATTAACTTACCATTTTAAAATATCTATTGGGAAGTCTCATCATTTTGCTTCCAGTGTTAACAACCTAGATTGAATGAGGGAATGAATGGGTTATGTGATTAGTGTTAAGTTTCTCTAAGTTTTTCTTGAGGAATGTTTAACTCAAAGCAATAAACTTGCAAGGGGCTACTAATAAGTGTTAATTATGGCTTTTATAAATATTGATTTCAAAACTGCAGATTATATTTGATGATATTATGTAGAAGTTCCAGTAAGGAATTACAGCAGTAAACACAAGCATTTCAGCATTCCTGGAAGGAATAAAACTTACAGTTTAGAATCTTAACCAAGCTATTTATCTGGATGAACTTTTTTTAGAACCCACATTCACTGCTAAGGCACTGGTTATCAATGTGTTTTCTAGTGTTGTCACCTGTTTGTTAAATAAAAATTGCAATCCCTATGATTTGTCTGCGTCTTTAAAATAAGCTAACATTTAGAGCTTGAGTCATACCCACATAGTTTTGTTTGGTTTAAGTACATCAATGCCAATTGGATCCGTTGGGGCAGAGCAGTAATGGGGATAGGTTTCTTGTGTTGCTACTGATATTAAGACTCATAAAGGTAATGTCTCCTTCCAGGTGAGCTCTACTCCTGGTGATTTCATGGATACTTCCATACAAGTTTCTTGGCAACCATTCAGAAATGGCTTGCCATTACTTTTTCCAGGAATGCAATCTCTGAAAATGATCCCTTCACAGAGAGCATCTTTTCCCTCTTATATGAATAGCACAGTCCATTAGTATCCATTTCAAACTTCACAGTCCAAATAGCACAGTCCAAATCAGTAGTATCCATTTCAAACTTCAGAATAGTGTCTTGGCAGATGTATTCATATCAAATACACTTATATTGCATAAACTATCTTTTGAATGCTTCAAAATGAGTTGGTTGAGATCCAAAGAGGGAGTGGGAGAAAGCAGTTTCCATGCAGTCCAGGTTCCTGATCCAACTAAAGTCATAAAGCCTTCACCCAAAGAACATCATGTTACCTTCTTCCTTCCACATAATAGTCCCATTTAGAGTTAAGAATTCCCACTAGAGTTTCAGCTCACACAGAATTCTTTGCATCTAAAAGATCCTGGTTGCACTCAAGCTGTGTGACAGGGATGTTGTTCTGTCCTACTCATGTGGAGAGTTGCATACTTCTTTGTAACAAAGTTGTTGGCAGATGCTGGGAAAGCCTTTAGCCCAGGAGAGGTCAAAAAAGTCACACCAAGCATTTCTATAAAAATAATTTATTTACAGAAAGCAAAATCAAAAACAAAACATTTAAAAGACTTAGCTCCCTTTGGAGCAAGCCTTGCTTGCCTACATTGCCGGCAGAGAAAAAAAAAAAAAAGTAAGAACAAGTCCGGGCAGGTTTCCTCCCCCCCAGGCTATTTTGCATGAAGCACATGAGAGGAGACAATCTAATACAACCTTTTAACCCGGCCAAAATGATTAGGCACATATAGCAGTCTTAATCTGTTAGTAGGAAAACCTCAAGCAAAGTATTGCTTGTGAATCTTAATTGACAGAAGAATAGAGCTGGATATCCATTGGTGGGGAACTCTCCCCAACTGTAAATAGAGTATGGTATAAGTGGTCCTTGTTTAGCAACCACAATTGGGACCAGCAACTTGGTCATTAAGCAAAGCAGTTGTTAAGAAACTGCGACTTTGCTGATGATCTTACTTCAGCTTTCCTTTGCTTTACAGACCTGCAAAGGTTGTAAATGCGAGAAATGGTCGCAAAGTTACTTCTCCATCACTGTCATAACTGTGAACGGTTGCTGTCCAAGGCAGTCACTGAACAAGGACTACCTGTATATGTAGAAGTACTGTATTCTACTGTAAATGTAGGAGACAGACTTAGCCCTGTGGATCTCTACTGTACAGTTTTCATAGGAAAGATTTTTTTTCTGCAAGAAGAATAGTAACTCAGTAAAACAATACTAAATTTCCCCAGTCCATACAAGTATTCTACATATATATATTGAGTGCTCTAAAAATTGCAATCCAGAGTTTGAGCATCTTCTACTGTTAGCTGCTGTCTTTTGAAATACTGGAATAGAGATAGGAAGGCCAATATAAAGAAAATGTTAAAAGGGAGAGCAGGTAATTTTGAGAATTTTTTCCATCTTATTCTGAGTCTTCATATTTTGTTCTGGAGAAAATCTTTGACTTTGCTGCTTGCAGTGCATCCATAAAAGTGTATACATAAAAGTGCTCTGCTCTGCGTGTAGAGGCTAGTACCTCATTTTGGGAAAAATCTATGTGATTAGGCCTAAAAAGTATGAGCTATAATGTTCTGAGCTACATAAAACTCTTCCCTTCTGTCTATGAAGAATTTGACTAAAATTAATTTAGGAGAGATTGGGAGAGGGTCATCAAGCCTGTTTAACCAATATTATGGTTTTTTTTCTGGCACAGAGAGGCATGAAATTACCTAAATTATAAGGTCAGCTAGCATAGTAAAGATGTGATGCCCATGTTCGAGCATCCAAATGATAATTTATTATGATGTAATACTCATTTACATAAAAATTCATGTATTTAGGATTGGAACCTAATTGTGAGCAATGCTAGTTAGATTACCACCTGCAGTGTAACGTGGCAAACTTTGAATAAAATTGTTGTTTAAGCAATTACTTAACTTACTCAGCCACTTTGAGAGATTAAGCAGTAATTCCCAAATACCCCATGCCTATCAACAATTGATAGCCTAATTGTAAATACAGAATTACTTTATGTATACAATTCTAGAAAGGCCAGTTTTAGTTACTGCTTTTATTTGAGTCAAAAAATGCAAATATTTATACTCAATTTTATTTTACAGAACAGTATATTAGAACAAACATATAAAAAGATTGGGCTTGTGTTGAAGGTCCTTGTGTTGTTCCATATTTTGTTAATTAAAAAAAAAGTTGACATTCACTAGGAGAATATGCAGACTTCATCATAAAAGTACTATCTACAGGTTTTAATAAATTGTCATCTTCATTGTTCATGATCTCAGTTGCTCCATGTTTCTTAAAGATAGTATTTTACAATCTTGTGTTTTAAATTTTTGGGAATGATAAGAGTTTTTGTAGAGACTTCTAGTCCACAACTGGAATTCTGAACTTCATAATCAAATGAATGCTGTGAGACTTGTTGGTCCTAGTTCATTTGATGTGAACTGTCTCATCAGATTAAATTTAGCACAGTGTCCCTGAAGGCAGGAGCTTCTTCCTTCCAAAGGGTTTTTGGGCATATTTGCCTTTCCAGATAAGAATGATTTTTAAACTATGGGTATTATCAAAGGGGAGTTAAGCATCTTGAAAAACGCACATTTAGACAGAAAATTATTTCATATGAGTAAAAGCAAGTAAACATCTTCATTTGGATTATATTTGTGCTAGTGGTGTTGAAGGCAGTATTGGTCCATTGCCCATTTCTGTAATTGTATCTAAATGAAAGCAATTTATGCAGAATATTCATTTTCTTCATCTATAAGAAATGTTTCATTGTCACATGGAACTTGAGTGATGGAATTATGTATGGTACATGTTGGTCTAGATGATATCCTCCTTTGATAAAGGAACCAGAGAAATGCTGCAGACATTGACACAATTATTGTTGACATTATGACTACGATGGTTGTCCAAGCAGTTTCTGAAACAATATAGAGATTCCAACAAAAGTACATAATCATATTATGTATCTTGTTATTCTGCAATTGCAAATGTTTTTCAGCTATTTAACATTCTAATATTATTGGACCATTTCCCTGAACTGGCTTACTTGCAGCCATTTATTTAGTTATCCATTAAATCTTTTAAGCTCAATGGACCACAATCCTAGTTTTCTAGGATGTGGGGAGTTATCTGAGATCATAAACGGTGAGATCTAGAAATGTTTCCATAACACTTTGATGCTACCTTGTCACTTTTTAATTTCTATATTATTTTGTCCTACATATCCCAGCCCCAAAACTGCTGGTAAGTGACAGCTACTGTCGCAAGCATGTTTCATCATGCTGTTCCAGATGCACCCAAACTATCATCCTTGGGCTCATCTTCATGCTATTTTAGAATGCAACAAGTATAATTTTACCCTTTTCTAATGTTTAACTAATTAGTAAGAATTTTAATAAGCCTGAAAAATGGTTGACTTAACAAAGTTATTGCCTTTGTAGAACATTGATTTTGCATATCCTCCTGGCCAGTATAGCTTCCAGTGGATCTGTTCCCACGATACAAACAACTTTCTCCATTATGTACCAGGCTAATTGGCAATGAAAAATGTGGGGAATCTGTGACATTTAACAGTGAATGGAGATCTTTAATGCATATCCAAATAGAATACACAACGGTAGTTCCATATTTAGTCATACTTAGAAAAGTTCTATTAAAATCGATGGGATGAGTTAAATTAGTCATGACTAAACTAGATTGCTTTCGATGGACCTGCTGTAATTATATCCACATGTGGAGCCAATCCATGATCATTGAGAATGATGTTCGCTGAAAAAGAAAACTGCTCTGAAGTAGGAAAACTCTGTCTTATCAGTGTTTCATTACTAGAGAATATAAAAGAAAACAAAATGGATTACTTACCAAATAAATGTGTCTTTTGATAAAGAACTTCAGGGATATGCAGAAAAAAATGAGCATTTATTAATTTGATTTACTTATTTTTAAAGAGTCTACATTTTATTCTTATTTCACAGAGAAGTAGTGAAAATAATTAATTGACTGTACTATCCAGTAGTCAGTAACAAGCAACTTAGTGACCAAACAACAACAGTGACCAATATTAAAACTGAGAAATATGCTGATATAAAAAGGGGAGTCCATTTGGGGAAGTATTTTCTGGATGTGGATCTCCTTGGGAATTGGAAATTGTGGGTGTAAATCAGATAGGTATTCAAATACAGATATTGTCCATCCACATGGGTCTACTGACTGCAGTTTGATTCTAATCTTCATTCATGTTCTAGCATAGTAAACCTCATATATCATGTGACTGTGTTTGTGAATAGGAAATGAATGAAGTGTGGTTTGTTGCACAGTGTCTATAAGAACAGATAACCTCTTGCTTTCATTGTAATGAATTTTATATTGATAATAGACTGAACACGATAATAATGAAAAGTATGCTTTAAAGACCTCCCAAGCAAGAACCTTCCACACTCACTTTCCTGGAGAACGATTTCAGCCCAGACAAAAGAAAACACAGGATTGCACTGATAGGTGGGATATGACCTGGATGAATACCAGCACCGATAATTTTTGATTCAGGTAGGAAAGTTACAGTCCATTTTCATTATAGGGCAATTACTGACCCAGTTAAAACTGGGAAACTTAGAACATGAAGAATTAGGCTTGAAGTCTATTTGGTTTCAGTGCTGGAATCAGGAAATATCCAATCCAATGTCTTGCTGAAATAATCTTTTGTAACTGCTTTCTTAAAAGCACTGATAGTCCTGATATGCTTGCTGCAGGAATAATCAAAAGAATGTTACCTAAAACTGGTAATGTGGAAGTCATTTGTTGATAACCCTACCAGAGTAGTGACCAAGCTCCTTGACATGAAAGGATGCAGGTAATTTTTCTTGTGTCTACTTGTGCATTGTTACACGAAAAGCCAAATAGCAGAATACTGTTTACAGTTTCCTTTGAAGAATCCATTTGTATCTTCTAATTAATTAAGTTATCATAATTATACTGCGTATATGACCAGTACAGGAATAAAATGACACTGGAATTAAGTTTAATGACTGTGGTGACTGGGGATTGATGAATAAAGGGCTCCAGGTATTTGGAAGAGGACCTAAATAGCAACAGAAGTTATTCTACCTGAAAGCCCTTCCACAGCCTGTGAAATCTAGCCATTCTGGCCTGCCATAGAAATCTTCAGTGGTGTGTTGTTGTTTTTAAGGCAATGTAGTTATGGCTCTTACGTACCAGTAGTTTCACACAGGATCTTAGTCAGGGGAAGGTGTTCACAGGAGACTTTTTTCCATCCACCTGAAGCTGTATGCATAGTAGCACAAGTGTTTAGGAGTTCATTGTTACTTTCTTCCTCTATCCAGTTTGTAAAATTTACTTTGGAATCATCAAACCATTTGAAAATATCATCTGCAATACAATAGATGTAAAATTACTTTTGTTAGGTTCATAGATGTGAGCCAAAGTAAAAACCCACATTGACTTGATGACTTGTGAACAAGTAGTTTTGATTTTAGTTTTATTTATTCAATTTAGTTTAAGTTGTTGCTTTAAAGAGAAACAATAGAAAGCCTCCAGGAACTAAGAAATGTTTTCCTAGTAGTGAATATGCTTAAGATTATATTGTGACAGATTGATTGCATTAAACATTTTTGCAGATCAGAGTCCATCCCCTCAACTACATTACCCCTGGTACAATGATAGCCAGGGACAATCTTTTGTGAATAGTGACTTGTACCTTGGTCAATAGCAGATAAAGTTTAGATTCCCCTGGTACAAGCCTGTCATCCTATTTCATTTTCCTTGCAGTCCGTCCAATGGAAGAGGCTATCCCTCAGCCCCTCTGTTCATTCTGCAAGCCTAGTGTTCTTCCTATAAGCTTTGTTTTCACAATTCTCTCTGGATTCCCTAGGGCCCATTTCCAAACCCAGAACAAGAGTGAGTTATTGAAGAAGTTGCATGTAGAAACCTTGTTATCTTAAGAGGGAGTATAGTTCTTAATGAAGCTGTAGTACAAAAATCAAGAGAAGGTGGACCAGGTTTCTAACAGGATTTGTTCACTTACCATCAGTGTCAAAAAACATGCCAAGAGAGATATATTCTGGACCATGCCAATTTGAGCGAAAACTACTTTGAATAAAGATATTTTCATCTTTGCTATTTATACTAATGATATCAGCTCCAGAGGCTACATTTAGGAAATAAAAACAGAAAATTATTTTCAGTACCCAATCTTTGATTAAAACAGCCCCAATGCAGGTATAACTCATGATGTGCCTTCAAGTCATTCTATGCCAGTCCTTTTCTTAGCCCAACCTATCCCACGCTATTGATGTAGGGATTTAACCAGGAGAGATTCTCAGATATGCTGCTGCCTTGGAAAAGGGCAGGATAGAAATAATAAATCAATGAACCAACAGGCAGCCAACCAACTGGTCTGTGGCTAACAGAAGTATAATACAACAGCCATTTATAAGGAATTTGGATCTGCTAATCACAGTGGGAAATGCATGCACAGTAATCTCGAGCAGATTCTAACCTAATTCCATTGCAAGTATATTCCACAAGAATGAACACACCTCTGGATATCGTATGAATTTAGCAGCTTAAACTTGGAAATGCTTTGTAGGTAAGCAGTAAACACTGTCATTGAGTTTTGGTAAAATTGGACTAAGTAGCTTTCATTCGTTCTGGTCTCTTGATGGCCCTTAAATATGCCTATTTTTCCCTGCAGTCTACAGATGGGTGCCAGTTCATGTGAATTGGAGTAAATGCTCCAATTCATTAGGTATGTTGTTAGCCTTGATCATCCTGGCCAAATGAAAAGATGCACATAAACTGAGTAAGCAAGTTCAATTCTTTTATTACATAGTTGCTGACCTGTACAAAGCCCATTCGTGGCTTCCAAATGCACTTAAACACTCTCTGCAATACTTAAGGGTGCATGTGCATGTACACTCGTGCTGCATTGCAGACAGTTCCACAACGCTTAAAGTAAACAGTCTGGAAAATACCGGGACAGGAATCAATAAAATAGCAGCTCTGTCTGCAACATTAGAAATGTCTGAGAGTGCAAGAAAGAGCATGCTAGAATCAGTGTACTTGGAAGAGCCTGTGATGGATCAACCATGGAAGCCCAAGACCTTTCCTGGCTGTACAGTGTGTAGGTTTCTATCCTAAGCAAGTAATGTGTGCGTGATCTAATAACCACTATGAGTATTAACAGTCTTCAAAATGGCAAACATTCAGATGTTGAAAGGACCCCCATTCCTGCTCAGGTAGCCTCAGCTGATCTCAGTGCATCACCCAAGGTTGGGATGAGGTTGGAAACAGCAGAGTTGTCTTACCATTGCCTTGGCAGAGCTCCCTGGCATCATCCATGCTGTAGCCTTCTGAGGATCCCTGAAGTAAAGCATAGCAGCTCTTTTGGAACAGAATCCAAGCAACGGAAGGGCAGGCTACACAAGAGAACATGAGACCATCTGTTTCTGTGGTCAGCCCCAGCTTCACAACATACAAATGAAATGAATGAGTTGCTCCAAATGTTTATACAGCATTCAATATAAGTTGGGCACAACCTAATCAGATTTGAAATAAATGAGATCAACTACAGAATTGAAAATTAGGCTGCTGCCCATTTTTTGTGATGAAGGGTTAAGTGTGACCTTCAGGCAATTGTTTCTTTAGTGGAACAAATAGCAGCTAGAGAAAGGGAAGAGTATGATTGCAAAAAAGGCTGAAGCTTTCTTTCCCAAGCCCAGCAGCCCCAACCCAAAGCAGCCTTTATTTTTTAGCTTTAAATCTAAAGAACAATCTAACCGTAAGACTCTTCTTGAGACTTCCCTTTTGACAAGGTACACATTGTAGTTTTTAACATTCATTGCAGCTATATTGATGTGTGTGCGTGCATGTATGCTGTTTCGTCCCATGTTTAATTGCACTTCTTGTTCCCTAGTTGGCCTGGGAAGTTGTAAAAGCACTCCAAAAGAAGGTAGCGGCACACCACTTCCTTATCATTCATTCATTCATATTTCAAATTTCCATCACCGCCCATCTCCCCCAAAAAGGGGACTCTGGGCAGTTTACAATCAAAATTAAAACACATAAATTACAATATAAATAACTATAAAAATAAAATGAATATAGAATATAAAACATAAAATCCAGCAGCGCGGATCTTGTTTGTTGGGGAGAGATCTATAATATAATTATTGCCAGAAACTAGTCCCCAAGAATCAAGCTCAACCCAGAGCATTTTGTATGTCCAGGAGCATTTGGCAATATCATTAGGTCTAGTCTTGGTTTAATGTGATTTTGGAAGCCAATTAAAATCTGTAAGGTTCCTCATAATGGAGTTTTTAAAGGTTAATAAAAGAACTTCAAGCAGCTAACAGCAATCTTGCAGAGTAGAAGTGTGAACCAGAAGAGAACTTGCTCATTAAGCTTAATTACATTCAGAAATAAATTCAGTCTTCACAAAGTAGTTAGATGAAGAAAAATAGAGATAGCTTACTTTTATTCAGTAGATCTGGATACAGGTAGTTTCACAGTAGAAAGCATTTCTGCACCACCAGTTTTTTGTAGACACATTTTTATGTGGAATAGAAATGACTGCATGCAGGCAAGATGGTAGGGGGAGGGCTGCATTCCTGCAGCACCTCCTGCTTGCATGTGTGCCAGAAGGGTAATGGAGATTGTTAATCCCCAAGCCCAAGAAGAAGGAAGTGGAAATCAGGTGACCCATGTGACATCCCACAAATACAATAGAGATGTGTTTGCTAGAGAAACCCCCTTACTATGCTTGTGAGACAATGCTGAGTTGGCCCCTAATAATTCCAACACCTCACACATGATTAAGTTGCATGTGTAATATACATTCATATGTAGACTACACCCTAACAGAACCTCTTCACTGGCTTGGCTATTCTCCCCATGATCTTTCCTTCAGTGTGAAGTTTGCATCAGTGCACATACAACTGCATTGCAGAGATGTTCCATGTGAATAGAAACCCTGACAATCCAGGCTATTCAAATGGATGGAAATTTTGCTGCATGTCCTGCTAGGCATAAGTAGTCAGGGTTAGAAGACTTAGATGTAATGTAAAAGGTGTCCCTGATCATCATTTGTTTAAGGAGGCCATGGAACTTGGAAGCCCTGTTCAAGAGGCAAAGTTCTAGTGATAGAAAATTGGTAATAAAAGGAAACCTGGGTTAACTGATCACCACCTATCCATACCAAAAAGGCCACTTAGGAATCACTGCCCCTCAGGAAGCTCCTGCCTTGTCCACCCAAAACCTGGTTGAACTTGCTCAGGGACTGGGGAGGGAGGCAGGGCTGGGGCAGGATGATTTTGCAGAAGGCAGGACAGGCACGTGCAGCTGGTGGTTGTGGCTTTTTCTTTTTTTTTTTGTAGGGGAATGCCATGCAGCCAAGGTGATCTATGGTAAGATCACAGCCATCATTTTTGCCTGCTGTACCTTTAAAAAATGGCTGTGGATGCCCCTGGCTGCATTTGAGTGAACTTTTGATTTAGCCTTGAGTCCTCATGGAGCCCCATCAAGTTCTTGTGGGACCAGGGGTTCCAGAGAACAGTTTGAAAAACTCTGGAATAGGATAATGGCAATAGCCCTGGAATTTTTAAAATTTTATTTAATGCTTAAGAGCCAGTTTGATGTCATGATTAAGGCACCAGGCTAGAAACCAGGAGACAATGAGTTCTAGTCCCATCTTAGATACAAAGCCAGCTGGGTGACCCTGGGGCACTTTCTCTCAGCCCTAGGGAGGAGGCAAGGGCAACTATTTCTGAAAAAACGTGCGAAGAAAACTGCAGGGACTAGCCCAGGCAGTCACCAGGAGTCAAAAACTGACTTGAAGGCATGCACGTACAAACCCACCCACAGTCTATTATGAAACAGGAAACCATGAGAGAGAGAATAGATCTCCAAGAGAAATATAATGTATTTTAGGGACAGCTTACCCCCCTCCCAAAAAATCACAATTCTTTCCTGAGGTCAATTCTGTGGGTGGGATGAGGACAATAATGGAGGCAGACACATATATATGCCAAATAGCCATTGGTCAGAAGGGCTTTCCCATACCTCAGATCAACCTTGAAATATATTCAAAGTATTCTAACAGCATCTGACTTACAACGGAGTCATCTGACGTATTTTATAGAGATTAAAGCAAATCTGAACGTGCTACTCAGCAAGAGTAATTTCTAATAATGATATTAGATAATAATCCTGGAGGTCTAGGGAAAAAAATTATCCAGGAGAGGAAAATTTATAGAATGAAATTTAGTGCCATCTCTCTCGCCATAACCTAACAGTTTTTCCACAGTTTTTGGATTGGCACAGATTTATTTTTTTCAGTGGTCTCTAAGTGGGAATGGATGTAAAAAAGAAGCCAATCCTTAAAGTCAACAGTTCTATTATTTCCCTAGTAATAGGTTATATACATACATATAGATAGAAAGGTTATACCAGTAAATGAGCAATATTCTATTTACATAGGGGGTTGCTAGCCTGCTGTTACTCCCCAGATATTAATGTGACACCTTTAAATTCCCTGTGGAAAGTGGAGGTTGGCAGCCATGGTTTTTCCCATCTGGTGTTCCTCAAGCACTGGTTTGCCTTCCGTCCTGATGCCCTCCCACACGTCTGGAATCCTGCCCAATTCCACAGATGAAAGGGCAAGAGATGCAGTGACCACTGACTGTATCTGGGAATTTAACAGCATGCCTCTGGATGCTATTCAAATCAGTCAGCATATCCCTCTAGGCCAGTGTTTCTCAGCAACTTTAAGGTGTGTGGACTCTAACTCCCAGAATTCCCCAGCCAGCATGCTTAAAATTGCTGAGGTTGAGAAACACTGCTCTAAGCCATAACATGTGGTTTGCTTGACTTTTGCTCACCTCACTTCTTTTAAAGGGGTTTTCTCAGTTTGCCAATCACATTTTTCTTTCTAGCTGAGCACAATGGGATCCGCTGTAAGCCACCTCTAGGGAGTATACACGGGAAGCTGTTTTACCCCGACTATGTTCAGCTTTTTGAAGGTTCATATTTACCTGGCTGTTCAAATCTGAAACAGTTGCCATAGTTGGACAACAGTTGGATTGTCCTAGACCAGTTGCTGAATTTTAGGTTGGTGCAAATTACAGCATTTGAGTTAATAACAATCCCAAGATGGTAGCTGTCTCAAGTTTGGGGCGGGGAGGGAGCAACCACAACCAGGTTTCTCCTCGTGTTTTAGACTATAACTCTCACAATCTCCAGCCACCAAGAACAGAGTCAGGATTATGGGGATTGTAACAAAAAATACCAGGCAGGAGAGGAGTAGGTCTAAAATTAGAAGGCTAATTTTAATGAAATTAAAGGGACACCACAGAGATCTACCTAAAAAATAAAATAAAAATTGTGAGCCCTAAAATTTGAGGCCTAAAAAGCTCTTTGTGAATGCTCTTCCTTCCTTCCCCCGCCCTCACATTTGAGGACATGAGAAACAAAGATGGGTCTATCTGAGGAAAGAAGAAACTGGCCATGAAATCTTTCATGACCAGGAAAATAATCATGTATAATAGAAAAGAACAATACTCTGCTCATCTAAATTTCAGATTAATACTGAAACCCTGTGCTAGCTGAAGGTGTGTGTGCGTGTTACTCATTCTATGGTCACCAAAAAGCCCCACCAAACTTCAGAAAACATGGTCATATTTTATGTCTATGACTTTGTGTCCTTGGAGTTTAGCACCACGCCTTCAAGGATGGGCTAGCAACTCAGTAACGACTCTTTTGTTGTTTGATAGCATTTCAAGAAGATACACCCCTGTTTAGCAACCAGTTTCACTTCCATGTCATCTTCTAATTTCGAAGCTGGCTAATCAATTAGCAGATTTTACCCCATTCACAACAGGTGGCAGCACTTTGCCAACCTTGGCTGACTTGGAAGAAAGTTTAGTATGATTGGGTCTAGGTAGTACTTAGATGGGAGACCACCCAGAAATAATAGGGCTGCAGGCTAGTCCAGAAGTTGAAAAAACTTTCCAGAAGGTGGCAATGGTGATCCACTTCTATATTGTTACCCAGGGATGGCCCATGAACTCGCCAGGAGTCAATCTCAACTTGAGGGAGGCTTTACCTAAATGTGCTTTATTTATTTATTTGATTGACTGACTGAATTGCAGATTTGGCTGTATAAAACTTATTTTAGGCCCTCTGTCTGAAAGCTTTGTTTGCATGCTTATGTTGCTCAATAACTGTACATCAGCCAAATGGATTTCAAACAAAACCACCTCCCAGCTAAATGCAATTTTCTCATCTTCTTATGGATGAAACAGGAAATTGATTTGCCTGTCATGTTACTGAATTAGATTCTGGTGGTGGTGATGCATGAAAAACACGAGGAAGCATGTATTAGTTCATCTTTGCAAATCCTTAGTTTCGCTCCAGTCTGGACAGATCAATCAGATACAATGTCTTCCCCACTCTCTTTCTCCTCCCCCACAAACAGGCGTTGTTGGGCATTTAAAAAGACTGAAAAACGCCTCGCAGCAGCCCACCCAGTTGGAGGACTGACATTTGCTCTCGCTCACAACGGGGCCGTTTTCAGATTGCCCTATAATGGGAACCGCTAAGCAAAAACAGGACTCGTCCCTGGGGGAGCTGGGGGTGTTGACGACCGACAGGAAGCTCTGGCGTGGGCTGGTCCATGAAGTCACGAAGAGTCGGAAGCGACTAAACGAATAAACCACAAGCAAAAACAAGAGCCCAGCGCGGCCTAGAGGAACGGCCCCGCCCCCCACACCCCAGCCTACCCTGAGAGAGAGATTAGGCGGAAAAGCAGCGCACGAAGCTCGAAGCGCGTTCGAAATCCCGCTCCTCAACACTTTCGGTCTCGTGTGCGCGGTTCACGCAGGATGGACAGGGAGGGGAAGGCGCGTACTTCCAAAGGCTGCAGCTGGAAAGGGGCCTCGGGGGCACCTCCAAAGCAGCGCCCCGGCGCCGCCCCGCCTTACCGTCAGCTCCTAGCGAAGGCAACGCGGCCGCCAGGAGAAAGCCGCTGAGAAAGCAGGCAGGGTAGGAAGCGGGCGAGGGGGCGACCATGGCCGGGCAAGGAGCTCCGTCCGGCCCGCTCGCGTCACTCGGGGGTTGGGGCCGCGCAGGCGCCACCCACCATCGGAGTGAGCGCCCTTTGGGCCTCGGCCAGGGCGAGAATGGCTGGATAAGGACGGAAAGCAGCGCTCGCCCCAAACTGCGGTCTCTGTCACGCGCTTGCGAAGTTCGGGAAGAAATGCCCTCCCTCAGTGCTTCTAGCGCTTTCTCTTAGGCCAGTCACCTGAAGCAGCAATGAGGCGGACGTTCAACTGGTACAGTGCTTCCCAATGGAAGCTGCACTCGTTGAATTTCTGCACGTCACTCTGCACGAGGCGCTTCACCCGAAGAAACAGGAATCCTCTGGGTTAAAACAACAGTTGATAGACTGTAAGGGGAAATCATTCAAATATTTTTTAAATAGTCAATTTTCTTTAAAAGTTAGAAGTAATTGGTTGATGGTGTTCCCTTGTCAAATCGCCTTTACTATTTCAAAGTAAAAGCTAGAGTCCCTCTGAAGTGAAGCTCTACTCCTAATGCCCATTAGGTCCGGAGCACTTTGAATACAAGGACAAAGAGGTTCTTTGGAGGATAGAGGACCTGGCTGCAAGCCCTTAACCCAAATCCTCTTTTTGCCAGGATGCTCTAAACTAAGATGATAAGATGGACTGACTTGAAAGGAAATGAATCTAGATGCGTTGTGATTGCTCTAACATCAGTCCAGGCCTAGTGGCCTACATTTTGTCTTACTGCAAAAAGCTTCTATAATAAGTAAAGGATAAATTGACAAAGACTAGCTTGGATACATTGCATTCTGCCTTAACTCCTGATAACACACTGGCATATGCCTGTTTTTTTCTTGATAATGCTGACTCCCATCCAGTCCAGAGTTGTCTTGGCTTCACAGCTGTTGCTTGAAAAGCAGGTAATAGTTGTGGCCAAGAGGGCATCTGCATAGCTCCATCTAGTGCTCCAATTGTGACTCCTCCTGGAATGGGAGGATTTACTCGCTGTTTCAGTCTGGCAAAAATGATTGATGAGCGCAGCCTGCTCACCTCATGATTGCACTATTGCCATGCGCTCTACATAGGGCTGCCCTTGAAGACCATCTGGAGGCTAAAGGCAAAGGTAAAGGTTTCCCTTGACGTAAAGTCCAGTCGTGTCCGACTCTCGGGGGCGGTGCTCATCTCCGTTTCAAAGCCGAAGAGCCGGCGTTTGTCCGTAGACTCTTCTGTGGCCATGTGGCCGCCGGCATGACTAAACTTGCCCACCGAAGTGGTACCTATTAATCTACTCACATTGGCATGTTTTCGAACTGCTAGGTTGGCAGGAGCTGGGACTAGCAACGGGAGCTCACCCCGTCATGCGGATTCGAACCGCCGACCTTCCAATCGGCAAGCTCAGCAGCTCAGTGGTTTAACCCGCAGTGCCACCGTGTCCCTATCTGGAGGCTACAGATGGTTTAAAATGCAGCAGCTTGAGCAGTAAGAAGCACTTCTCCTTATGCCCTGTGTGTCATCACTGCTACAAGTGGTTGCCAGTCAGGTTCTGGGTGCAATTTAAGATGCTTGTCATCACTTATTAAGCCCTTCATGGCATAAGGTCTGGTTATCGGAAGGATTGCCTGTCTCCAGTTGTTTCTGCCTGCCCGGTATGATTCTGCTGTTCAAAATTACGCAATAGAAAAGCAGACTGGATATAATTAACATCTCTTAGTGCAGGTCTAAACCTAATTCAAGAACTAGTTTGGTGTAGGGGTTAAGGAGACCATGAATTCTAGTCCCACATTGGGCACGAAGCCAGTTGGGTGACCTTGGGCCAATCACTCTCTCTCAGCCCTAGGAAGCAGGCAGTGGCAAACCAGTTCCGAAATATTGTCAAGAAAACTGCAGGGACTTGTCCAGGCAGTCACCAGGAATCAAGACTGACTTGAAGGCACCAACAAAAAACCCAGAGTTCAGTCTTAATGTGGTTTTCTTCTTTGAAATCAGGGGTTCTGCAAATGCATTCTGAAAGTTGGAATGTGTCCTGACATAAGTAATGTCTATTTGCTCAGGTTTAATGATCTGAGTTTAATTATTCTAATTACATATTTTGATTTAAGAATATGTCTTTTGCTGGATAGGATCAAATCTCACGTACTCTACTTTTTTTTTTTTTTGCAAGAATCTGAGCAATCAACAAGTACTTTGTGATCCATTAGAAACTTGGCGATCCTCTAGTGGAATACTGCCTTATCACACTGGTACATAATATAGAACAATTATAATGTAGTGATATGATATCACTGTCTAGCTATATCTATCTCTACCTATCTCGTATCTCGTACCTCTATCTCTATTTATCTTTCTCTCTCTCTCTCATCTCTCTATCCCTATCTTTATCATCTATTATGTATCTATATCCTCTCTTTCATCTATATCCGTATCTATCATCTATCTCTATTATCTATGCATTTTTTAAACCTGAAAATACAACTGAGTGTTAATTATTTTTCTTTTAGGTAGATCTTACTTGACTTGGAGAGGTTCTTTTAAATGGTGTTCCTTCAATTAACAGGTATCTACAGTTTGACCAGCAGAGGGCATCAAGTGTTTTCCTGAACACACCAGCATTCAGTTAGTTAACAAAAAAGTTAGCTACTTTTTATTGCTGTTTTTTACAGGGGCAGTAATTTTTCTGCTGAAATTAACAGAACTGGAAAGTGCTTGAATACTTCATACTGGCAATGAACTTGTTCCTCACTAGTTTTGCATCTGGGCCACATTTACAAAGAATTACACATCAGATCTGGATTTTCTCTTGAGAATAGCAAAAAGGCACGAAGACCCCAGCACCATCTGCCATGGACATGATGTATAATGTCCATGGGAGGTCTTTTAAGTTGTCTAGAATATAATTGCAGAGGATGGTGGGGGAGATCCTTATTTTCTATTTACAAAGCATGAAGACTTTTTCAAGTGAGAACGTGGCAGGAGAGGGAACAGAGCACTTTCTCTGCTTGGCGATTCTTCCATCGCTGGTCTCCTAATTAAGCACAAACCTAACTACCACATAGAAAAAAACACATATGTCTGGATTCTATTCTGAAAGTTATTCCAAAAGTTAATAATCTCCAAGTTTATTTCTGGAAAAAAAATGGTGGCTGACAAATCTCCCAAGAACTGCTTAGAGAACCGTGGTGGGCAGCTGAATGTTCATTCCGTCATCTGCCCATTATTTCTTCCAGTTGAAATCACGAGTTTCTCCCACAACCGTAGAGCATTTGATGAAGACATCCTTCTGCCACTCTCAAATACTATGCTGCCTTGATTTTGGAGGATATGGCAGTGAACACAAGAGGATTTTATTTACAAGTAAATAGACAGGAAGAGGAAGGTTAGGGAGTACAATGCTTAGCTATGGCAGGATCGCATTGGGTTTATGTCTGCTCCTAGTCATATTTAAAGTAACTAGCTGACCATTCACCATAGAATTAGCAGGTCTCTGAACTGCTGTGTTAACGGCATTGTAATTTAAACATGAATCTCAAAGAAATGGCGCTTTCTTTGATGCTCTGTAGTGTGCAACACATTGGCTCCTTCCAAGAGATGACTGGAAGGTGCTGTAAAAGTTGCCTGAAGCTGGTTGGTGCCTAAATGGGAGCTTCATCTCTAAGTGGGAGACAGAAAGAAGATGCTGTAATTGACAATAATTGAAAAGATACGAACACCAATGCTACAAACTGGATTTAAATCTACAGCCCAGTCCATCCTCAGCCATGGAAGCTCCTGGATGACTTCGGCAGTCATTCTCACCCACACCCCCTTCACATTACTGTGGGGAAAGAAACTGGAGGGGGTTCTCTTCATAGCAGCTTGTTGTTGTTGATTTGTTCAGTCGCTTCCGACTCTTCGTGACTTCATGGACCAGCCCACACCAGAGTTTCCTGTTGGTCAACACCCCCAGCTCCCCCAGGGATGAGTCCATCACCTCTAGAATATCATCCATCCATCTTGCCCTTGGTCGGCCCCTCTTCCTTTTGCCTTCCACTCTCCCTAGCATCAGCATCTTCTCCAGGGTGTCCTGTCTTCTCATTATGTGGCCAAAGTATTTCCGTTTTGCCTTTAATATCATTCCCTCAAGTGAGCAGTCTGGCTTTATTTCCTGGAGGATGGACTGGTTTGATCTTCTTGCAGTCCAAGGCACTCTCAGAATTTTCCTCCAACACCACAGTTCAAAAGCATCGATCTTCCTTCTCTCAGCCTTCCTTATGGTCCAGCTCTTGCAGCCGTATGTTACTACTGGGAATACCATTGCTTTAACTATGCGGACCTTTGTTGTCAGTGTGATGTCTCTGCTCTTAACTATTTTATCGAGATTTGTCATTGCTCTTCTCCCAAGGATTAAACATCTTCTGATTTCCTGACTGCAGTCAGCAATCTTCGCACCTAGAAATACAAAGTCTTTCACTGCTTCTACATTTGCATAGCAGCTTAGACTCCTGAAAAAGGCAGGCTATAAATGTAATAAGTAAATAAAATAGGCTTAGTGTCCTGCAGGTGTTTTGGATGGCCATTTTCAGAATCTCTGACCTTTGGTCATGCAGGCTGGGGCTTATGGAAGCTATAGTCCAAAGGTTGCCGTAACAGCCTGTTTTTTTCTGGGGCAGTCTGACTAACATGTATGCATGTAAATCTTTCTAATGGGCTCCTGTGGATGCTGGGGACATAGTACTTGTAAGCTCTGCATGTGGATGCCAGTCATGTGCATGAAGAGATCAGCCTTTTAAAATGCTACCACACACCATCACTACATTTTGGTGATTATTGAGGGAGCAAGTCTCACAGTATGTATGCGCGCTGCCTTAGTTCAGCCCGCAATAGGATGGTATGCAGAAAGCTCTGTGGTTATAGCTTTGTAACGCTGCCAGGATCACACAGGCTTAGATACTATCCAGAGGCCAACTGCCGGTCTTCTGTTTGGTTGGGCTGACCCTGAACATTCTTGTGAAGGGAGAATAATGAAATAGGTATGGATGTCTTTGCTTTATGGATCCAAGTCCTTCTAATTGCTTGCTAGTCTTCATCAGTGTCCCGTTCCTTAGGAATTCCTTTGCTCTGCCGTGATTGAAGTGGCCTTGCTAATGAATTCTTAATGTGCATTAGCTGGAAGGCTTTTTGCTTTAGACTGAAAGTAATGCAATTTCCCCCAAGCTGCCTTCAGTAAGATACTGCACGTGTGTACAATGGGATTGGAAGAGACAGCATATGTTGCCAGCTCTGGGAAAAGTAATTATAAAATCTGCTCAAATTGAATTAAATTTAGGAGCTAGAGTTTCTAGCTGTCTAATGCATAGTTATAAGGTACAAGTAAATGAATTTGTTAAATGGGCAAATGTTCACTGAATGGTGTTGCTTTATGTATTGTTCAAAAGTAAGCTTTTTCAACTTTCTTCCCAAATCTTTCATTAACTGATTTAAAATAGCTGAAGATTTGCTTAACTGGTTTAATGCATCTTTTCACAGAAAAATCCCCAGCAAATTTAGTGAGGACTGCAGTTTAGAATAGGGCAGTGCAGGGAAAGATGGAGGTAAGGTTTTCAACAGCACTGAGAGCCATCAACAGATCAAGGAGCAGCAGGATGGATGCATTACCACCACCCTGATTCCACAAGTCATTTACAAGTGTGACCAAAGCTGCCTTAGTACTAAATTCCAGCCTGAAAGCTTATTGAATCTAGAATCCTCCAGGATTCTCATCAGGTGCAAACCAACCACCTTCTCAATAACCTTCCCCAGAAAAAGAAGGTTGGAGACTTGTCAATAGTTATCAAAAACTGTTGGGTCCAAGGATGGCCTCTTGAGGAAGGGGCACAACATTGCCTCTTTCAAGGCAGGAGGCACCACTCCCTTCATCGAAGAGGCTGATGCTACAGAGGATCACCTCCCCTAGCTGCATTCATGACCCAAGAGGGAACCAGGTCACACAACTGGACCATGCCCCAGGTACCTCAACCTAGCTTGGCCTGACCAGTTACAGTCGAAGGCAGAGTGGACCTGAGTGACTTTATCTGCCAGATAGCCTGAATAACCCTCACAGCCCAACAGAAATTCCGAGGGACCCACCCTATCCAATAGGAACTGGGTCACCCTAAACATGGCCACTGGATAGCTATCAGTGAATGCAATAAGGGAGAACTGTTGGTGTTTCACTGCCCTTGTTGCCACAAAATAATGCTTGATACTGGATTTTGCCCATGCCTGGTCAGTCTCACTTTGAGTTTTTCTCCGACAGTGCTCTTGCCTTAGCTACAACATTGAAGAAAAAGGAAACCAGGTCTATCAAATATCCCTTATCTTCTGATGTGAGAGAGACTATAAATATATATAGGGTAAAAAGGCAGCATTTAGGCAGGCAAATGCTCTCCTATCTTCTGAATAAAGGTTTTAGAAATTTTGTCTTTGTGATCTGCTTAATGATGGCTACTAGATTTGGGCTGCACAAATCTGTATCACCACTAGAGGGAAGCAAAAAAATAGGGAAAAGTCACACTTTGCTGCCATCTGAGGACGTAGATTTTTGTAATTCAGATGGTAACCCTAGCTTTAATGTCCACTTCCCCCTATAAATAAAAACTCATCAATAATATGACACTCTTTACAGTTTTATTAACATTAACATTTTATTTTTTTAAAAAATACTGAAGCATACAAAACTTTTTAATAAGGAGGAAAGAACTGAGTTAATGCAATTTTCTTGTGCATAGAAATCTAGCAATTACTGAAGCTTTTTATAAATCTTGTTTCTCCTATCACCACCACAGGTAAGCTTTGCTGCAAACTCCCTCTAAGAAAGCTAATTAGGTATATTAAGGCATTTACATTAGTTCACACAACATTTCTCCATGCGTCCAAGTATATTTTTGTGGGGAAAAAAAAATCAAATTCCACACAATTAAAACAGCTTACAAAAACAATTTACAAAATAAACTTTAGATTGTAAACCCTTCATAGAAACACTGGAATATTTTGTTCATATTTATTTCTAGGCTGAATGATTGAATAGCCCTGTTGTATGTGTAGATTCACATTAACAGAAGCCCATGAGTGCAAAATAATCTTGTGTCAGTATGGTTGCACAAACTTATTAAACAGAACATCGCACACATAAAATGCTACTTCTTTTAAACTCTAGCATTATCTTGGACTAGCACTTGTGTGCATGGTAATCAAGTCTTTGTGTAAGTATGCCTTTAACATACAGTCAGTGCTCTGCTTTTCTTTGGTCTGCAGGGGTGTGTACGGGGACTGAATGCTGTTCCCCCTCACTTGCAGCCCTGGCTGCCGAATGACTGACTAGGTCTGTCCGAGATAACTTATAACAACTACCTCCTTGGCAGGGATGCGCATGCACCTCTAACTCAGGGTAGAGAAAAGCTGTTATCAAATGCAAAGTTTATTAAACTGTAAACAAATGTAATTATCAATCAAGAACTTGGTTAAAGGCATTTTGGTTTTCTGAACAATGCTTCCTTACACATGCAAAAGGCATCTTCTCCCTTCTCTGTGACTGTACCTATATATCACTCTTGTTTAGCAGGCTAAACTAGGCTATTTAGGCACTACATCAAAGGCCTTTCAGCAATTTTGGAAAACATTTGGGATTTTCTTCCACGTAGTTCCTTAAAATGGCTCATTGCAAAGTTACATCAATCCCCATGTGCCCAAAGAGCCAATATTTAATAGGCTGGTCATTTCTGACCCCAGCTAGCAGCAACTGGAAAAGCTTTCTGGGGTGCTGTTGCACCAGGGTGATGTGTATCTATCAGATACTGTGACAACAGCAGGATCACTGGTTCTCCCCCCCCCCCCATGCACTTCTCCCATCTCTAGTTTTAGGTTAGGACTCTCATTCCTTTGACTCCTGACACAGAACATACACAAGCTCCAGGTATTTCTTCTACAAGGGGTGTGAAAAAACTGAACAGCCATCACTCCTCTAGTGCAAGCTACCTCTTTTCCTTATTAGGTAGTTTGCACTAGAGATATCACACACATTGTGGTGATATCCCTGGAAAGTTCATGGCAAGATATCCCTCAATGGTTAAAAGTCAAGTGCAGAAATGAACATACAGAAAGCAGAGCAATTAATTGCAGGTAAAGATGGGTTTCTGCCCAGATGTCCTGTTCACCTAAACAAAAGCATGTACTTATGCACATGTGTATAAATATTATGCAAAATGTCTTAAACAAGGGACTTGGAAAGAGATAAAGTGTAGGCTTGGGTTTTTGTTTTGCCACAAGGCAAGGTAAGAACTACCACATAGCCCTATCTTTGTGCATAGTCCTGTATATCCATTATACTGGAACCACAGAATACAGAACTCCAGGCATGCAAAGGTTCCTTATTTTCATAAAGGGTAAGAACATCTATATGCACATGGTAGCATTTATTTAGTTAACTGCTGTGGAGGGTATTTCCTCTCATATATGAAATAGGAAACACCTGCCTGATTAAAAAAAAAAAAGGTCTGCATATCATTAATTCCAAAGGCACATATTCACTGTCTTTTAAAAGAGCTAACTTAGCAATAAACCAATATTTTCCCCTATAATCTCTAATAGTGTTCCTTAGAATTTTCAGAAGTGGATGTTACTTATCTCTTGTGAGTTTCATTAGAGTAAAGGAACCATTTTAAGAATAAAAACTATTCTGTTCCCTTCAAATAAGCGATGCGTCTGAAATGCTACAAATCAAATCATAAAATCGAACGTGTTGTGGCACCTTAAAGACTAACCAATTCTATTGGTCTTTCAAATGCCACAAAATTCTTTGGCTTCTTACTAAAAGATGGCTGAGCTACCTCTTTGGAAACCCTTACTATTAAATCAGAAGGTTTTTGTAACATAACTTTTCTGAGTTTACTAAGGGCTGGTTACTCTCTGTTGAATTGTTCCATGTTACAAGTACTATCAGAGAAAGCCATCACCTGAAATCCAGTGATTTCCTCCATGCCCAACAAAGAATCCAGAGCAGGAAACTGATGGTATGAATGGAAATCACTAATATGGTGCTGTGTAACCAGAAAAGAACAAAACATTATGGATGCTCCAGTTTAAGCATGAGTAAACATTCTGACCATGAATAAGAATTTAGATTTCAGTCAATATATTTCCAATACTAACAATGAAAAAAACTTAGTAGTACCTCTTTTGAAAAATGTGAATCTAAGGTAAATATTAATAACAAAGACCGATGTCAAAACTTTCACATTGTGCTGCATGCTTCTATTCATGAATCCAGGACAGTGAATGGACACTGGGGTTCTGGAACGTTCATTTAGCCCTTGAACTGAGGTTAACTTGTTCCAGTATATATGGCAAATTGAAGAGATCAGAAAAATAAAGCCTGACAATAACTTGTTGCTATTCTTTTGTTGTAGCTAAAAATAAGGGCAAAGCTTTAAAAGTTAATACAGTAACTGAATCAAAATCTGAACTGCAACTTTGATCAAGATGAAAGGAATCCTTGGGAGCTTTTATCGAAAAAAGTTTTTATTAAAAAACAGAGTAACGGCAGATGGCAAGACCTCACTGACCCTGGCTGACCTCAGAAATGGTAAGCAAATTTCAACTTGCTTGTTGCTCAGATGGGAAAATCTTTCCATTCTGTTGCCAAGCAAACTATACCCGTAGAGATCAGGAGTTGCACTTGACTCAAAATAATCTTTTAACTTTTAAAATATAGTATGTTTAATACCATAAATTATCATATACTTTTATTTTCAATAAGTTATATTTCAAGTGATTCTCTGGCCCTCGGCTATCTTATTTTGTATGGGAAAATGGTATAGGATATCCTACCATCAGGACTGTTCCATGCACCATACTTCAAGGCATGTGCAAAACTCAGATCACGAAAAGTGCAAAGTTTGATTGGTGTTAAAGACCACTTTTTCTCCTAAATGTGAAAAAAGGGTAGATGTCAATAAACCCTTAAGAATGAAAGTCAGTAGCATCTTTGGAAGATGCTTAAGGAGCTGATTCAGAAATTGGTTTCAGCATGCCAAGCAGAAAATGGCCTTCAGTCGTCACCTCTGGTAAACATGGTATCACTTTCATCGTCATGCATTCCCCGCTCATAGCGAACAGAAGAGAATCCAGACCAGCGTAGTTGTTTCTTTTTATACAGGAAGTATATTAATCCAGCAAGGAGGGCCACAATAATTACAACAGAAACTGCGATTACCCCTCCTGAATGACTAGGGACTGTAAGAAAAAAGCAAAAAAAAAATTATTGAATTGACAGAGAAGTGGAACTGCAAACTGTATATTGCTGCTCCTGCTGCTATTATCTTTATTCATACCCTGTCTTTCTATCCAGAGGGTGATCAAAGTCAGTCACAACATACAAATATTGAATGAACAAAGCAAATAAACATCAAACTATTCACCCATATTTTAAATGAGGTATCATCAGTATGCTGATGATACTCAATTGTATATCTCCATCCCGGGTGATGCCGTGATAAGTGATGCCAAGTGATGCCGTGACCTCCCTCTCCGAGTGTCTGGGGGCTGTGGGGGCCTGGATGGGGAACAATAGGCTTCAGCTGAACCCTGGTAAGACCGAGTGGCTGTGGGTTAATGGTTCTTCTGTATCCGGGACATTAACATCTCTGGTTCTGGATGGGGTTGCACTGCCCCAGACAGACCCGGCACGTACTTGGGGGTCCTCCTGGACTCATGGCTCCTGCTCGAAGAGCAGGTGGCAGCTGTGGCCAGGAGAGCCTTTGTGCAGCTATGTGCTGTGCGCCAGTTACGCCCCTTCCTCGACCAGGAGGCCCTTCGAACAGTCACTCATGCCCTTGTTATCTCTCAGATAGACTATTGCAATGTGCTCTACATGGGGCTACACTTGAAAAGTATCCAGAAGCTTCAGCTGGTCCAGAATGCAGCTGCGCGAGCTGTTTTTGGTGCTCCCAGAAGGGCACATGTAACACCACTGCTGCGCGAGCTGCATTGGGTACCAGTTTGCTTCCGGGTCCAATTCAAGGTGTTGGTTATCACCTTTAAAGCCCTATATGGCATGGGACCAGGTTACCTGAGGAACTGCCTCTTCCCCATTACATCAACCCGTCCCACCCGATCGTGCAGAGAGGGCATGCTACGGACCCCGTCTGTAAAAGAATTTCATCTGGTGGGGTCCAGGAAGCAGGCCTTCTCTGCAGTAGCTCCCACCCTGTGGAACATGCTGCCCGCAGAGGTGAGATTGGCCCCATCGCTCCTGGCCTTTTGGCGGAGTCTGAAGACCTGGTTCTGCCGCCTCGCTTGGGGTGGAGAGGGGAATAGAGCTACATGGGGATGGTTGTTATAGACCATTCCTCCCACACTTGGACTGTTTTAGATGTTTCATCGCTTGGATTTTTTATTCTTTATTTTTATTTTTATTTCTATTTATAGTATTTTTATAGTATTTTATTTTTTGTATTATTCTGATGGTTTTAATCACTTGTTGTAAACCGCCCAGAGGCCTCCGATGGGAGGAGATGAGCAGGGATAAATTAGATAAATAAATAAAAATAAATAAATAAATCCAACTAAATATTAAGATTACTCTAACATTTAAATGCATGGTTGAAGAAATGCCAGTGTCCTGCTCTTCTCAAGGTAAGCAAGTAGAGGGGTAAAACCTGTATCTCAAATATGCGCCAGTGGATTCTGAACAGGAATTACGTGAAGTATCACCCTGTTCCCCTTACATTTTAAAGGAAAGAAAAGTGTTCCAAGAAAAAATGGGTTTTGTTTTACAGGTCTCAATATTGGCAGAAAATGAGGAAGATACTGAATTTAAATGAAAAGAAAATTATACCCCCTCCTCCCTGAGAATTTAGACAGAAACATTGTATAAGTACTAGCAAAAATCCACACACTGGGGTGGCCAACACTGCCTCAAACCAATATACATACATGTATATTGCTTATGTGCACATACATGCCTGTGTACATCTGCCACGTAGAGGTACACATGGGCGAGGGCAAGAAAAAAAGTAACTGAACTAATCACTACAGGTGATTCTCATTATCTGCAGTTTTGTGAATCTGTAGTTGACAGAGACCAGACTTCGCTAGGTAGGAAAAGGTTTTCATGTAAGCAGAGTTTGTCTCAGGGTTTCTGTTACTTTATTCATATGTCAAATGGCAGGTGGGCTTTTGCGCATGAATAAAGTATGTTTCCTTACAGGTTAAGGTCAGGTGGTCTATGTATCAAAAGTCAGGCCCCCTAAACAATTTGTTATATAAATTCCATTAAATGTTTGAATAGGTTGACATATTCTTCTAAATGCTTCATTACTCATTTGATGCAATTCCTTCAAACATTCCTAAGTACAGTAATATTTTCTCTGATGTCTGCAAATTCTAATGTGAAGGTTTCCTTTAGATCAGTGTTTTTCAGATTTGGCAATTTTAAGATGAGTGGTCTTCAACTCCCAGAATTCCCCAGCCAGCATGCTGGGGCCGCCACCTTAGTGCTAACATACTGATCAATTCCCTAAAATCCATGAAACTCCTAACCTTACGGAATTAAATGGGAATCCATCTTCTCTGCAAACAAAACTGTATGTGCAGAAAAGAATTGAGTAAATTTCCCTTCAGTCCTTTTTCCTTGCAGATGGCACTTGGCAAGTACGCTGCAGGGACCTTCTTGCTACTGACAAGGGAAGACCTACACTTGTCCCCTATATCTTCATACAAGCGTTACTCTCTTCCCCAGGAATTTATCCTATTACATCTAATGCCTGCTGTACCACATGAAATGTATAGCTGTAGGTCTACTGGCAAAAAACCATCCAGAAAGGGAGAGGAAAGGAACCTCATTAAATCTACACAGTGATTTGTACTGGTCCTGTTTAAATGGCACTGCTGACCCACTGATCCCTACGTCAGTTTTTTCACCTTAGGAGTGCTAGAATGATTGGGTCAGTTGGACAGTGGCCATGTCTTCAGTTCTCTGTCCACCACAGAGGATGAAAAAGGAACTTGTGGTGGTACAATCATGGTGCCACTGTAATTATGAGAGGGTGGGACTATCCACTCCATCCATTTCTGCCACTTGTCACACAGCCCTATGGACACAGGAAAGTGAAAATGGCTAGACATGAAGATTTTTTTAGGGTCTCTCCAGGGCTCTGTCTCAGTCAAAGATGTCAAGAGAAACAACTAATCCTCTGTTAAGTAGTTCACACAACACAGAGTGGGAGATTAGTTGGCTGGGGGAAGTTTGTTGGATTGATTGGGAGCTAAATGTAACTCCCTCTGGGTTAACTGGTTTTGGAGTTTCACCTGGAGCCACCTCTCCATGATCCTATTAAATGAATCATGTGAACAGAATCAGTGTGTGCTGTTCTTATTGTCTGCAGACTGCCCATCATACCACCACAATCATGCTATTGTATTCTTTAAAAAAGGTTACTCTATTATGGAATAAGCAATTCCCATCATCCTTGGTCACAACAAAAGATTATTATATTTTTATCCCACCTTTTTTTTGCAAGCCATAGTCCAAAATATCTGGAAAGGAACAGATTGCTTATCCTCAGCTGACTAAACTAAATCATCATTACATACCTTGAGGAGCTTTACAAACAACTCTACTTGGTTCATTCTTGCAGTCTGTTTTGGACCATGCCCCATTGGTTGAAAAGATAACACTGCATTGACCATTAGCCTTCTCGCTTCCATTGGCCCAATTTGTATATTTAACCTCAGAACCATCAAGCCAGCTCAAGGACTTAGCTGTAAATAAAAGCCCAAAGCATTTCTTCTTTATCAGCAAAAATGTCTTTCACTTATTACTCATTATACATATAATTTACTGTATACTTGGATATCAAAAGTCAGTTCAAGCGTTTGATGTGTACTAAACAGCCAGAGCTTTATTCTGGTTCAGTACCCGAAAACTGTCTTAATACGTAACCGATTAGCCGTTTGCCATGTTCAAAAACCAAAGCAGAGTTGTTTTGTTTCCCTAAATTACAGACCTTTACTGATAGTGCCTGATTAGGTTAAAAGCTAGTCAGGCAAGCAGGAAAGAACCACGCCAATCTCGGAAAAACACATTCTGGTTATTCTACAAAACATCAACTTGCATGGAGCCAAGTGCCTATTCCCTGAGTAGCTGGTATAATTAGTGGCGGGAAATCTTAGGGGAAGGTTTCCTGATTAGCAGCTGATGCCGACAACAGAGGCAACAAAAACGTCCCTTAGAAACCTCCTTCTCCAACCAAGCGCTCTAACACTGCTGCAGTGTGAGGCCTGAGGGAGGCCCCCCCAACCAGGAGAATGTTATGGTAAAGCAGGCTTGCCGACTGTGGTCATTACCCCAAGTCCCCAACACTTGATTGGGGTGTACTGCCACAGAAGAGAGCTGGCTGTCACTACCCAGTAGAAGCAAGCTACTCTTTATTAAAGCGGCATATGCTCTGAAAACGTTTCAGACAAATTCTTTTAGACCTCATGCAACTGCAGGACCTCTCTGTCGTTCATTAAAGCATCTGTTTTTTTCAGGCTTCCCCATGAGTCTGAAAATAGATACGACTGCTTTAATGAACTGAGTAACTAAAGTGGTATGTCTTTAATTACTGACTTATTATTTAACTAGAACAATTAGATTAAATTATTATTTAACATGACTCCTTTTTCACTCTTGCTTAAAAACTTGGGGAAAAAGTGTGTGCCTTAATGAACCACAGGGAGATGCTATGCCTGTTTTTGTATGAGGTCCAATGCACTTCTTCCAAAAAATACTTGAAGTATGCACAGCTCCACTGTGTAGTTATTTAAGATTAGTCTGCCTACTTGAGTTTAACTGCTCTGGTAGCTCATTCTATATTTCTGTTTTGAAAGCTTATCCTCCACAAGATTTCATAGGGCTATTATGAAACTACGAAGATGACCTTGGAGAAACTATGCAATGAAAACAAAATGTTACGTACATCCAGGACAGGAAGAAACACTAGAAAAAAAGATCAAACTAGCTCCATCTTAACTCTCTTGAGTATTAGGAGGAGGGAAGGAAAATGCTGTCAGGTTTTCAAGATTCTGTTACTAGAGACTAAATAGAGTTCCAATATTACTTACGGAGTCTGTTTCCTGACTTGGCCTACCCTGAAGGGCTGAAAGAAACCTACTCTTCATCATCTGTATTGTACCCATGCTGTAAAGAATGGTTTTTGCAGAGATTGTCTTGGCACCTCTAAAGCCTCCCTCTGGTAGAGACTGAAGGATGCGATCGGTGGAGCCGAAAGTTTAGGGAGAGTCTGAGAGGTTTCCTTTGTTGTTGTTGTTGTTTAAAATCACCTCCTTATTTTAAGGCTTAACTCCAGCTTTCATCCATTTTCTGTTGCAAACCGGAGGAAACCTATGCCGTCCTTCTTCAGCAAACATGGTCAGAGGGTTGTGCAAAGAGGGCAGGAAAGTTGCATGCAGCTCTGAAACCATAGCTTGCTCTAGGATGATAGAGAGGCAGGTAGGCAAGATGATCTTTGGGGAGCCACTGGTTGAGCTGGTTTTATCATGTACTCCAGATGTGCAATGTCTGATCCTCTAAATGCTGTTGGAACTGCAATTCTCCTCATCCCTCCCCACTGGCCATGTCTGCTGTGGTAAACATGAGTTGTAATTCATGGAGGGCCGCATATTGCCCATACTGGCTGCAAATGGATGGACACTTCAGGCCCTAGAAAGCTGCTGTTATAGCCCTGCTGGATTTGTCTTCTGAAGAGGGGGAAGTGGAAGTAGAGCCAGGGGCATTTGGAGTCCTGGAGTGTTGAAGCCAATGAATCCAGTCCGGCTGAGGCCTACCTAGCAAACCCCCAGGGCTCCCGGGGCTGAGCTCTGCAGGTCAGAGAGACTGGCCAAAAAGCAGGCCAGAAGGAGAGCAGACTCTAATGAGTAAGGTGCCTTAGCTGGGCATCTGGTGGTGGCTCAGCAGGGCTTCTTTAATGGCCTCCTTCCCTGAGAGAAAAGCTCAGGACAACTTTTCAAGTCTCAGCTCTGCCATGTTTATCTTGCTGGGCCATGCCTTTAACTGTGGATTCCACCTCACTATGTCTCATGACTTTCCCCTTGGATTTGTTGTTTATCAGATTCCTGGTCTTAACCTGTGCCAAGCCTTGTCTACATTACTGTTGCCTTCTTTAGCTATAGGTAAAAGGGACTCTTTGCTTCTAAAAGTTCTGCCTGAGTGTTGCATATCATTGGCCTGTGGCAGGCATCTGGCTTCCTATCTTGCTGGCTGGCAGCTAGCAGTGCTGGGATAGAAAAGCTACCCTGAGGCAGGAGGAATCTGACCAGGAGAACAGGAAGGCCCCAGAAGGGAGAACTGAATTTGGAACGGTGGAATGTAGGAAAGAGGAAGAGGACAATGGAGGAAAAAAATTATTATTTGCTATGCAGAGTACATTCCATGTACACCCAGAGAAAAATTCAGCTTTACTGTAAGCCAGTCTCCTTGATTCCCATGAACATAAATATACCTTAGACATTTTTTTACCTAGACTTTGGTCTTGTACTATATAGTTTTTGTCATTTCCAAATCTTATTTGATGTTACATCCAGATTTTCCTCTAGAAGTTTACTTTCAGAACAATTGCCTGCAAGGCTGGGCTGAAAGAGCAGCTGTTTAAGTAAACTTGGCCGAATGAAGACTCAGCATGATTTCCCCCAGTCCCATTGAAACATCAGAATGGCTCTTATTGTTATGTATTTTATCAAATTCTTACCATTAGATTGCATTCCAAGCCATGCTTTTCCAGTAATAAAGTAATATTCTTTTAAGTGTGTGCTCACAAACTTATTTTCCTCTGCATCCTTGATAGTCAGAAGATCTGCAGAAGGATCTAATGAGAAAACATTTATCTTAAATGATGAAAATCTGATTTATTTAAACACCCAATAGAAATTATTTAAGACATTATCTAAAGTAATAGTGAAAAAATAACTCTTTAACCAAGAAAAGAAAAATATAATTTGGGCATACCAAGTTTCTTGCAAACTTTCTTAGCTGTGTCCGCAGCGTATGTGGAATAATTATAAAATGCCATATCAAATGCATAGCAATGATCTTTGTAGTGTAGCCATTGTGATGATCCATTAGGAGGTTTTGGACAATTTGGCGATGTTTCAGTTTGCTTTGATTGCATTTCTGTGAAAACACAAATGTCATAAACAACCTTATTCGAACATTAACATTTTGTGCTCAGTCAACTGACAGTTTGAGTATTGCTGTAGCTATTCAAAATACAAATAAAGCAAAGCTTTGATGGTCTAAATATGTTTACTAGTAAGTAAAAGCACAACTTCATGAAAAGATGTTTTAATTCTTAGGAAACAATAGCTATAGAGAGGAATGAAAATGTCTTCATTAATACTGACTTTCTTTAATACTGACCTTTTTTACAAGGCAGATGGTACTGTCCGACACTGGCTCTCAAATCTTGGGGCTTTCACCCAAATGAATGTACCATAATGCCTCCCCAAAAGGGGCGGGGGAGGGAATCATACCAATAAACCAGAAAATCTTCTCTTAGGTAGCTTAGAGTGGTTCTTCCTAAGCGACTTGAAAACACCAATTCAGGGAACAATCTAGCTGGCAGTTAGGGCTGTGCAACCACTTTGACTTAATAAAAGTTTGTCCTGAGGCCTGAAGTGGATTTACATAGAGGTCTCTGTAGGAAAAGGGAGTAGAGATTCCAGCTCATTCCCGATGTAAATTGCTCTAATGCTGTGAACATTATGTGCTGGGAAAGGAGAAAATACTGTAGGGACCAGGGTCTACTCATACAGCTTCTTCTCCTTGAAAACAAAAACAAAAGCAGAGGGTTCTGTCAATTGATATACTGTTATCTATCTGGCAAACAGAAGTTAAGCTGAGCATTTAAATGCTGTGCTACAACCCAGAATTCTGCTGCACTGGGATTGGATTAGGGGCATTTTCTTATAAATCTCTCTGAAGAACCTTTATCTTCATCTTTCTTTATTGTGGTCCACGACCCGTACAATGTACGTTAGAACAACCCAAGTACAATCCAAAAATATAATAACATTATAACAGTTAATACATGGTGTCTTGTATTGACAGATCTGGATATGACACAGACTTATAGCTAAGGCACAAATAACAATTTAAAAAGAGATTTCAGGACATGTGTCATTTATGAAAAATTGTGGACAGCATTGATCTGGGCAGCCAGGTAGTCTTTCTGTTCAAGGGCAAATTAACTGAGAGTGCCATTCCACACAGAACTTAGGAAAACACGTTCTAGGGTTTCAGGTTCATCCAAGGCACAAAGGCACTGCCTAAGTGTTAGAGGAATTTCTTTGTATCTGCCATCCCTCACTGCAGAAGGGAGGGCTCCCTGAAGGAAACTTCTGCCCACTTTTGCACTCAAGAGAGCAGGATCCTGACGAGACAATTATGATGCAGGCAATGTCAGCAGCAGAGCAGGACACACAACCCAACCAGAAAATTCTACTACAGCTTCCAGGCAATTTTACCATCACTTGTCAGGTCATAATATCTAGGCACCCTGGAGAACTCTGTATTTACTAACACTGGGAATATGCACATTAACAGTACATGGCAACTGTGAGATGCCTCCATGAGGTAATGCAAACAAGTATACCTTGCCTCAGACAACACACAATCAGGTAACCTGGAATATCAACAAAAGCCCCCAGAAAAAGGGCAGCAGTATAAAGCTGGCTTAAATCTTCTGCATACCCACAAAATGCCAACATGCTAAAATCCTGGGAAGATTTGAAACTGTAAGCATTTCAGCAACAGCACTACAAGCATTCCCATGAAATCAAATAAACAGTCACATGCTGGGAACAATATGTTGGTTAGTAAAACTGTCTCTAGATCAGAAATCGTAGCTAACATAGAATAGCATGAGGAAAAACTGGGCTTTGGTGGTAGTGGTGGCCTACTTGCCAAAATGGGCCAAAGCTGTTCAGTACGGTCCTTACCACTTGCAGGGAGTCCTGCCTGTGGTGCAAGTCTGCATATGACAAGTTAGAGTTATATCATCTCTCTTTCTCTTTTTTTTGTAAGAATTTTATTAAGTTTAGAACAAAAATAAAAACTACAAAAAAGCAAAACACTACAAAAAGAAAAAGACAACTAAAAACGTGAGAAAACACAAGATGAAAAAAGATTTTTTAAAGATTACATAAAGAGGTGACTTCCGACTTTTAACAGCAATATATAATTTCCCATAATCAATCCCTTACTCTATATTAAACCAAAATCACATTATTTCTATAAATCATTCTATTAGCGTATTATAAAGATCACTAAATTCAATTGCTCCCTCCCGCTGAGCTGTCGATCGGAAGGTCGGCGGTTCGAAACCGCGCGGCGGGGTGAGCTCCCGTTGCTCGTCCCAGCTCCTGCACACCAAGCAGTTCGAAAACATGCAAATGTGAGTAGATCAATAGGTACCGCTTCGGCGGGAAGGTAACGGCGTTCCGAGTCGTCATGCTGGCCACATGACCCGGAAGTGTCTATGACAACGCCGGCTCCAAGGCTTAGAAACGGAGATGAGCACCGCCCCCTAGAGTCGGACACGACTGGACTTTACGTCAAGAGAAACCTTTACCTTTACCTAATTACTTCCTTCCCACTGCTATTCTATACATTTCTGTCTATAATAAAGATCAAACTAAAAAAAAGCATATAAATTTCCTGCTCTTATAATTAATACTAGTTACTACAATCTTAATCATATTAAACCTAAAACCAAAATTTATTATTTATCTTATTAGTCTCAATCTAAATCATTAAAGAAAAAAAAAACATCGAACAAGCCTTAAAAGCAATCCAAATAAAAGTTCCCAAAACCCTTACCCCACCTGGAAATAAACCAAAGCATTCACTTATTTCCAAAATACACAGAGGGCATTTTTCACAGAAAAATCAAACCACCTAACTGCACCCTTAAATACTCCAACTTCTCAGCAAAGCCTCCCATAGATAACAAACCCTTCCTTCCCATAACATCCCATCAGAACAGCAACACTTATAGTTTGCAGTTTGAGTTGTTCCTTTAATTTCTTCCAGTCAACCATCCAATCGCCTTCTGGCATTTCAACAAAAGCCTCAATCTCACTGTTAGTAGAAACCTTTGTATCATTGTTAAGGTCTTCAATTCCTTCCATGACATCCCCAGCCAGATGCCACATTTCGAAGCTGATATTTTCAACAATGTCCCAAATATCTTGCATAATAACTTGACAAGAGTTAGAAAACATCTGTTTGAGGTCTCGATGGAACTCTTGAGAGTCTGCTTGAAATCTTTCATGTCTCACACAGTAAATTATGGCGCCCCCTTAAGTACTTAACCAGCAAAAGTAGAATGTAATGGAAAGTTTCCAAAACTATTTACGTAAGTAAAAGGCTGATAACACACAGTTCCCCAGGGAGAAACAGCAGCAGAAAACTGAAGATTCAAAACAGCTAATTCAACATGTAGGAAATATTAAAGTCTTCAAATTCAGTACAGAAATAATAATAGGGAGACAAATGTTTACTTTCAATCCTCCTCAGTATTTGGAAGGAAGGAAGCCAAAACTTAACATTTTTTAAATTAATCCCAGAAATAACAGTAAGCACCAAGAGAGCTCGCTTCTCCTTGTCATAAAAAGCCTCTCTTAGGGTATATAAACTGCAAAAGATAAAAACTGGGTGATTTAGAAATGGGGTGGCCGGTCTTAGTGTCCCTTTAAGGCTACAGGACGGCTTGGAAATGATGACATCCCTGTCTCCTGGCAGCTCTCACCCGATCAGCGTGAACGCTGTTTATGATCCTCAGGCTGCAAGTCATTGTTCTGGAGAGCAAATGGGGTGATTCTGAGCATTTTCTAATCTGTGAAAACACTCTTGGGCTTCAGGGAAAACCTGCCTGAGCCTGGAAAAACTGTTGTGTTGTCAGTTCTGTCCACGGAGCCCATGGACATAGCTGTTCAGTCCACCATGTCCCCCACCGGAAGTCATATCAGCTCTATCTTATGAAAAAGTGTTACGTGAAAGCCTCAAATGATCAAAATCACAATAGGAAGTGGAGGTCAATATTTAGGGGCCCTCCTAGTGGTTCACCACTTAGGAAGCAAGACAAAGATCTGTGATGTTTCCTTGGTTGTTGGAAATATTTATGGATAAATGTATAAGGAATGTTTGTGGTATTAGAGGTGTGCTGGTTGGAGATGTGAAGGTGTGTCCATATTTGTATGCAATTGATACATTGCTGGGCAAGTACCTGAATTGTCCATAGTGAATGTTAAATGGATTGTATGATGTAACCAATGGTATGGAATTGATGAGATCCTCAAAAACAAAGTTGGCAAAGTGTAAAGTGGTGTGTAGATGTAACAGAAGCAAGAACAGAAAGTTATGGAGACGTATATAAATGGTGTTGGTGTAAAATAGATTTAGCTATATTTCTTTTTCATATCTCATGCTTTTAATTTGGCTCGCTACTTCTTACTTCTTCAGTGCAACTGCATCCCTGCAGTCCCAGTTGCCATCGTTAACTGAATCCCACAGTCGTTAGGCGAGGCAACTTCCTGCCAGCTTCCCATAACCAGTGTCCGTAGGGAAGCCAGCAGGAAGCTGCAAATCCCAGGCCAGCAGGCAAGTAAGTGGTTGCTGCTGGGTGGGGGAGTGAGTGAGGAGGTGATTGGGGGTACAGGGCAGGGTGCATGAGGGAGAGCTGGGAGGACACATGGGGGTACGCGGGAGGTACAGTGCGGGTTGGGAAGGGTACACAAGGATGTGCACAAAAGGCATGAGTTGGGGAGGGTGTGCAAGACATGTGGTGAAGAGTGTGTGTGAGGTGTGCAAGGGTGCAAAAGAGGCATGGTGCAGGGAGGTGCACGAGAGGTGGGGCGTGGGTTGGTTGGGGAGGGTATGTAAGAGGCATGGTGAGGGTTGGGGAGGGTGCACAAGAGGTGCAGCATGGGTCAGGGAGGATGTGCGAGATTGCAACATGGGTCAGGGAGGGCGCACAGAGATGCAAGAGGGAGGCACTGCAAGAGGGTGCCGGGGGAGGTGCACCTGTAGGGGAGTCTTACCTCAGTGACTTGCAACCTTCCCTGCTGGCTTCCCCACTGACTTTCTGGAGAAGCCTGCAAATGGCAATCACATGATTGCAGGGCACTGCAACCAGTTGTAAGTGTGAACTGGTTGCCAAGTGCCCAGCATGACCGCAGGGGTGCTGGGACAGCCAGAACTCCAAGGACTGGTCGTAACCACCATTCATTCAGCGCTGTTGTAACTTCGAATGGTCATTGAACGAATGGTTGTAGGTCAAGGACTACCTGTACGTCTCAAATAACCAGTGGAGAAATGTAATAATTTATATTATGTGCCTTCCGTGTTCTTTAACAAACATTTTTCTCTTTCTACTATTTATTTCAAGTAGCTGTCCAGTGATTTAACTGTCATATTTGACTTCAAGTAAGCAATTTATATAATTTTCTGCTGTTGACAGTCTCTGACTTTAATTCCTCAATAGGAATCTTTAAAAAAAAAATTTCAGCCAATTTAACACAGGGGACACAATATAGATTTAGTTCCATACAAGAAAAAGTCTCTGATAAATGGACCAAAGTGTCCAATGTAGAAGAGGAGAGAAGCAGCCAGCAAGGAACTGTCTTTAAGCTGCTCTTGTAAGAATTCATCCCAGGGCATTGTAGCATCACCTGTGAGAAAGAGCAGCAGGAATACCTCCTCTGAGGAAGAGGAAGAGGAAGCAATCTGCCACTTGAGCAATCCATTTCCATCTGTGTTGGCAAATACCAACAAAATGTTAAGCATTAAAGCCAACTTTTCTTGTTTCCTTCTCCTTTTTTTATTCCTTCTCCAAAGGCAGCCTGAAAACAAGGGTTGTCTTATTTTTATTATGCTCTAGGCCACTTTGCAAGCTGAAAACTATTATCTTGCCATGTTATCAGAAAGATCTCCTTGCCTCTAAGGAAACACATTCAGCATGGAATAGGAGAAAACTCCCATTCTTTTGTTTGATAGTTTCCTAGGTGGAAAATAATCAAATGATACAGCAATGCACACTTACTATTTGAAGGAAAGTAGCAGATGGCACCATCACCTCGGTAGGTGCATTTCACGCGATTCCAAACTCCTTTAGTGTCCACAGCAAAACAATTTCCAGAAGAATGAGAATGCTGATATTCCCAGGGCTGGTAGTCAAACAGGCTTCCATCAGACCACTCAAAATTGGAAACATTTCCCTAGAGAAGGTGCAACTCTGTTGATCAATGCTGATGGTACACTTGTTCCTAGCAAACACTAGAGTAGACGCTTATTACCTGAATTGGTAACTACTTCAGACTCCTTCTTAGCGTTCTTTTCTGATATATACCATAGCACATGAACTCAGCTGGTGCCTGGCTGAGAACAAGCCCTCTGGGGCTTATTTGGTTTGGCAATGCTAGCGCCATTAGTGCAATTGTGTTGACAGAGTGGAGATACCAGGTCCCAATCCAGTGCAGCCCTGCTGTCTGCATGGGCTGAAAAGCCACCTCACTGCTCTCCTTCCAAGGCAAACAGTAAGACGGAGATGCTTAACTGAGATACGGCTTGTGGAGTAGGGCAAAAGGTTAATGTTTCTTTACTCCACTGATTAAGTCCTGGGTCACATAACAGTTTTTTCCTCCTAGTTTTTAATCTATGCAAAATGGCTTACTTGCATGAGCTGAGGCAAATGAACCTCTTAGCTTCTACCTCAGGGATGCTGTGATCCTAAACATATATACATGGTAGCCAAGTGTATTCATTTTAATCATAAAAGAATACAAAATTTTAGGATAGCTGTCAATAAATTGTAAGAGTGCTCAAGCAGAATGCCATGTTTTTATTGGCAGAAAAAGTCCATAACGAGCCCATGTAATATGAATGAAAGGTTAGTGTCTATTCCCTATTTTCTAATAATATCCATTGGTGATTATTCAGTTTTTAAGATTTTAAGTTTAATGACACTTTAATGATTTTAATGCTATGATGCCCTTTGAGGATGGATTACTATCGCGACTTGCCAAGAGACTTCCAAAGTGGGGAGCATACAAATATTGTAAAATAAGTAAGTAAATAAAACAGTAATATTTTCAAACAGTGCAACCCACAGTAAACACACTCCTTTCCACCACCACCCAAACATGGATCAGTAAGCAAGACCTCCTCTGGAGAACATACCAACCAGGTTTATGTATGAGCATAGAACATTAGTTGTGAGAAAAACTCAAGTTTATGAAAGCAGTTTAGGTATTAACAGTGAAAAGGGATGGGCATAGTTGGATATAGCGTGAAGCCTGAAATCAGAAAATCAAAATCATTTTGAGGGTTAATTCTATAACAAGAGCACCAAAGGTAGAAGAACGAAACATGAAAGGTAGGAGTACAAAAAAATGGGAAAATGTAGAATACTGTACTTGTGTGTATATAGTAAGCGGATCTAAGAATCTGCCATGTGTGGAAAATGGGAAAAATAGGCTTAAAAATCTCTGATTCAACTTACGTTATGATTAGATAAACCAATCCACAGTGGAAATCCATCACGCCTTACAACGTCTTCCAGAAACACCTGTTCGGAAACACTGTGAATGCTGGCTAAGTCACTTCCTTGCTGTTTGCATTCTCTCCATGCTTCATACCAATTAAGCTGTTTCTGAAGAACCCAGTAGGTATTATTTTTGTAGGGTAGCTTTTTAGGAAGTGGAGGTTGGTGCACTTTGGTGTCTATTTTTACAGTAAAGACAATGAATAAATATATGTTGCTTTCTTGTACCTGCTGAAAGAAAAGTCGGTGGAATTTTGACATTCAGTCCAAACAAGAGATATTTCTTACCCATGTCTAGCTTGCAGACAAGGATGCTATGCAGACTGAATTGCAAATGTAACCAGTTATTATGCGTATAATTGTAAATATCCCAGAAACCATCTAGGTTAACACCAGCAAGAAAAGAGTTATTCCTGACATCAGGCCGTCCCATTCTCCAGTTATTATATGACAAGTATGTATCATCAGACCACTTCAGAAGGTTACCTGCAAAGGAAAATGTATGATACCAAGTGCTATCAACTGCATTTGAAAATACGAAAGGCCTGAAAATACCCCACACCTTGGCAATATTAACACAACTGGAAAAGGCAAAGGGCAATAAAAATCAGGACCGCTGCCCATCTCAAGAGTGCATACTGACTAAAGGATTTGGAAATAGAGCATTACCGCACCGGAACCATTCTTAAATTGCACTTATAATACTTATAGGAATATTATTTTAGCATTTAAAATTAATGGCTCTATTATTTATCCACCTAGTGCCCTTTTAAGCCACTGTTGTAGTACGCTACAATTAAAATGATCTTAAATAATGGTAACATATTTAAAAATAAGTGAGTTTGGAGAATTGCCCCATTCACTTCCACTTGACAATTTTAACTGAAATAAATACAACATTTGCTTATTATAATATAATAAAAGATACACTGAACTCTTTTTACACACCAATTTTCTTCAGTTAATATAAAATTACTGTAGTCTCTCTGTAAATTCAAAAAGCAAAGAGCCAATAAATAACTTCCAACCTACCCTTAGTGTCATAAATCAAACCCAACCACATCCACTGAGCAAGGCCCCTGAAAAATTGAAACTGCTCAACAACAAAATCGTTTTCATCTTCATCCCTGATATTCAAAAGAGATGCATTTGAATCTGTGGAAACAATTTTAAAAATTAAATCATGGAATGAATTTGGAGGACTTTATAACAATATATTTTTAAAGATTTAAGCAAAGGATCAGATCATAAAAGAGATCTTAAAGTCACTACATTATGTAATGACAGTGGCAAGTTTCACGTTAGACAACATTAGAAAATAATACCCAGGCCATAACACCCTCAATCGACATATCATGCAGCTAAACATAGATATGTACAGCTGGAAAATATGTAGACAGCTGAAGTGTCTTTCTTACAAGGAACAGTTGACGGGGGACTTTCCTAAGAAATCAATACAGCTACAAGCAATAATTGAAGAGGATTACATTTCCAAAGCATGAGAAAGAAGACATGTCCCCAACTTCCACAATTCAGTAAGAAAAGAACAGGAATAAATTCTGGAGGTAATTAATATGTGGAATTCCCTGCCAGAAATTGTAGCAATAGTTTATACAACTTTAAAAGGCCATTAGGGCAAATTCACAGAAAATAGCTGTCAACTTTATTCTTTATTGGTGAATACAGCCTCCTCCAGTTTTAAGAAGTAAATCAACAGCAGCGGTGCTGTGGATCTGTCTATACTATGGTTGTAGGCATTTTCTTGCCAGCCTTGGAAACAGGATGTTGAACTAAATGGGTTATTCTTACAGGTCAGCAAGTTTCTAATACTTTGGCTTCATGTTTATTTTACAAATATTGCATTTCATTAGAGATTACAACTTAGAAGCTTTTTCTCTAGGAAGCCTTCTTACCCTAATGAGAGGACAGGTGGGTATTTAAGAGGCCAATTTTTTTTAATGGTAGCCTAGCAAGGAAATATCTTGACTGAATCTTATGCTAATGAAGTATACAAGTTGACCAACAACTGTTTCTATTATGTTTTATAATTTTGCAGCCAACAAAATACAGATGAGGCCAGAGATGACATATAGTGTAGCTCTCCAGTAACACACAAAACTTAATTCAATCTTCCAACTATGACAATTGTTTAAGTTATATAAATATAACATTCTCTAAATACAGTTACGTTAAAAAAATAATACGGGGTAGCTTTCTCCACATATTGACCAGCTGACAAAGTTTTGCATGCAGCAAGTTACAAATACAGTAATAGATAAAATTAAGGTGCTCTCAGGTCCAAAAATGTTCAAAAAGTATCTGAAGACAAAAAATCAGAACAGACTTTAAAGAGGAACAACTTACTCATTGTCCTGCATAAATGGTTAGCTTCAACTGATCTCAATCCTTTCCATGTAACTTTTGATACTGCAAATGTGTAACAACTGTTTCGATATGCTATCCATGGTGTATTCTTAATCTTGTGTGGACATTTAATTGATTCATAATATGCTTCTT
Source organism: Candoia aspera (assembly GCF_035149785.1). NCBI lineage: Eukaryota > Metazoa > Chordata > Lepidosauria > Squamata > Candoiidae > Candoia > Candoia aspera. The sequence goes on along the minus strand of NC_086153.1, from coordinate 199,560,375 downwards.
GCTTTTCAGTATCATCTGAAAAAAAAAACCTTTTAAGGCAGTGCTTAGTATCAAAAATACATTCAACCGGCCTACAATACAACTTCCATCAGCTGAGAATTACTGGATGCTTGCCATTGACTGCACCATGGTAATTAATGACATCATTCTATGGTCAGGGAAAATCCAATAAATTTGGCTACCAGGAACGAGAATGCAAAATCAAAAGGATTAGAATGTTAAAATTTCTTTTATAAATCAAGGTCATCAGTATTATTTATCTTTTTTTGGCAGATGGAATGACATTTAGGCAATGCTATGAAAAACACTAGGGCATTTAGAGTGAGTCTCACAGAATCACTAAGTACAATGTTTTAACAGGGGATAAGAATCACATGTGCTTCCTCTTCTTTCCATGCATAAATAAATAAATAAACACACAGACACAGACACAGACACACACACACACACAAATTCGGCCTAATAATACATATTGTCTCATCATCTTAACTAAATGTATTCCCATTCTTCGTTTTCTTTATCTATGGCTTTGCATTCCTTAAGCATGAACTTCTGGTACAAGGACGTCCACAGTCAAGATGGTGGTCGCAGTGCTGTGATAAAACCCCCACCCCTTTGTATGTGCATGTGATATTGATGCATATGTAAAAGGGTTGGCTTTTATTGTGCTGCCTCGACTGCCATCTTGACTTTTATGACATATCCCCACCCCCACGAATGCCACTGTTTTAGTATTTCTCAGGCTAGCTAAATTTGTATTTATTTGTTCTTTGCTGTATGTTCACAGACCAAAAGTTAACACAGAAAGCAAAACAAGCAATTTAAAAAAGGGAAGAATCATAAGAAACAGGCAGCCTTCATTAACCAGTGTATTTGTCAACTTTTTCTATGCACAGATCAGACCAAACACCTTCTAATAGCAATTCTGAAGGTGCAAAATGTTACAACTTTCCCAGGGATTTTGCCAGACTGGTCCCCTAATAAAAAGCACTGAAGCCCAAACATCTGCTAATAAGAGAAAAAGTTAGCTTTTTCATGTAAATGTACTGGAATCTAATAGTTGGCCAGATTAGACTTTTGTACAAATTGGTAGTGTTGTGGAACAGCTCTGCTCTTTAGGCATCTATAAAGAGTTAACTGATGTGAGTGAACAAGAGTGCCAGCACAGTGGCCCGCTACTCAGGTTTTAGTTTTAGGAGCTCTGGCAGAAATCAAGTCCCCCTCCTTGCCATTTTGCCCTTTCTCAGTTGGGCAATGAGTTGAAGTACATCCAAAGTTGAGGCCAGAGGCAAAAAAAAAAGTAGAGCGCCAAGAAGTGCTAGGCACAGGTCTGATTCACTGGATATTATATGAAATAGCTCACAAACTGAGTGACTAAGATCTCCAACAAGATTAACTTACCAGCTCCAGAGCCATGCTTTAGAGCTGGATGGGAGATAAGGCATCAGAAGATGAGTAAGTTGTTTCCCCTTGAACAGCTTATCTCAGCCTTTCCCATTCACCACTTGGCGATCAGTTTCCCCCTTCACAGTTATTTATTTATTTATTTTCTAGCCCGCCTTTATTTTTTTTATAAATAACTCAAGGCAGCGAACATACCTAATACCCCTTCCTCCTCCTATTTCCCCACAACCACCACCCTGTGAGGTGAGTTGGGCTGAGAGAGAGAGACTGGCCCAAGGTCACCCAGCTGGCTTTCATGCCTAAGGCGGGACTAGAATTCCCAGGCTCCTGCTTTCTAGCCTGTTGCCTTAACCACTAGACCAAACCCCCTTTTAAGGTCTAAAAGGCCTTCTGAGAAGGTTAGAATCAGACTCGCCTTGGGTGGAACACATTTATTTATTTATTTAATACACCTTTATTAAATTTATATTACACATAGCAGATAGATGATAAACTATTAGCCTATAATCAATTGTACTGGTATTCCTTCCTCCCCAAAAAGTGAATTCTCCCTCTGAATTGCTGGATGTGAATCTATTTGCAATCTGGAGCCTACAACTGAGAGCAATCTGAGCTAGTCTCCACTCTCCAATATTAATACCTTTATCTTTGGGAGGGTGAGGCCTGAGCAGAGATGGCCTGGCTGGATGAGAATACAGAGTATCAAAATATCAAAAAGGGATTCATGTCTAGCATTCTCTCTCTCTCTCTCTCTCTCTCTCTCATAGCATTCAAGATCATCACAACTTCTGATTTATGAGGAAACTGATGCTAAAAAATAGGCAGGGGAGTGGACTACAGATTTATTTTAGAGAGGGGAAGAAAGAGAATGTGGACCCCTTGAAACTTATTCCAAATTCACAAACCAGTAATTGAGTGGTTGGCACAGTCAGTAAGAATTATGAAAGCACTGGGTGGGTAGCTATGGAATTTTAAGTACATATATAATACGTAATAGTTTATTTTCTATCTTTTTATATAGTTATATATTTTCATTTCTATTTTACAGATCTAAAATATTTCCAAAAGCATTTTCAATGCAAAACTATAGATTCATGACATATAATAATAAGAGAACCCCTACTTCCTGGTAAGTAGCAAATTGCTCCTGGTTTTTCTGTATAACATTCAGATGTTTTCCAGAATCCATCAGTATCCAAATACACACAGTCATCAAGTAAATCTTTGTCTTCTTCAGACCAACGACTGAAGCTAATGTGTTTTTTATCTGACCACTGATAATGTATTCCACCCTAGTAACGTAACAGAAAGAAGAAAGATTAGCTGGATAAAACAAAATACCAATCTGTTCTAGAAGCTATGACAAGAAATAATGGATTTAAAATTCAAGCAAGTAGTTTTTGGATAGATATTAGAAAAAATATCATAACAATAAAAATTTGGAGGTCAACTATGCTAATTACCTATGCCAAATGCTTGTTAGCTTAGAAAAACAAGAACTCAGGGGATGGTGGACTCTGATCTTAGAGCTTAATTGTTTTTGGAAGTTTTTGTATTTAAGCTGGCATATACTTTCTGCATTGTTCATCACACTTTGTCACATAGACTTTTACTGGATAATATGCAAGCTGGACATCCACAGCCTAATATATTGGTAGGATTGAGTTGGAGTCATTTTCTCCCTATCCAGGCTTGTACAACCTCCAAGCACTGAGACAGGACCTCAACAGTCTCACTTGGCTGGTCTGGGGTTGAAAGATATAATTGGATATCATCAGTATATTGATGATATTGAACCCCAAACTGGCAGATAACCTCACCCAGCAGCTTCATGTAGAAAGCTATGCCCCTCCCAACCTGATGATTTATAGAAGTGTTGGCTTTCAGTCCCCATAATCCCTAGGTTGCATGGTCAATGGTCATACTGATTGGAAAGCTTAAGATAATTAAGTCTAATTATCTAACAGGTATCATTTTGGGTAAGATTGCTCTTGAGCTGTGTGGGCATTCCCATGACACTGGATTTGAGAGTGCCGTTGTTTTTTTTTTTAACAAATGCACTGTGCCCACCCTTTAAAGGTGCAAAAAGAATTTATTCCCATCATTAGACATTCTAAAAAGGCATTCATGAGACAGCCATCTGCAACAGGTTTCAGCACTCTCAGTAGCCATAATACTCATATTTTACAGGCATTATTTAAAATATACTCATCCATTTTATCACACTCCTAATATTTTTTATTTCAAGAGTAGGTTTGAAATGAAAAGCAGAACCTTACATCTTTGCTGGAGAGCCCAATCCAGAGCTGGTAGTTACGGAGAGCCGCCTGAGAACCAAGGAAAGCCTGCTGATATTGTTCTGTAATGCTAACCAGCCTCATATTGTTCTTCAGGCATTCCTCCTGGGCATCATGCCATGTCAGGTTCCTCAGAATTATAGTGTAGGTGACATTTTCATATTTCATGGTACCTTCAGGCACTTGTGCTGTCTGGTTTTCTACAGCATCTACAGAAGAATAAGCAGTTGAAGAGGGGAACTGAAATAATATACAATAAAGAATTTTATTTTCAGGAGTAATGGTCAGGGAATAGGTTTTTAACACCCAATACCTTTTGTAGCACATTGTATTTTGGGTGACATACTAAGATTAGAACTGTAGTACTAAATCTCAATGAACCACTTAAATTAATCCAATTGATATACAAAGACAACAATCGAGATTAATTAGTCAGATTTTCCTAGAAATAATTTTAAATACTTGTAAAGAACATCTAATGACAAGCATCATCCTAAAAAGCATTCCTTTTTGGCACAAGAGAAAGAATTATTTCTCCTTCCTCCAAAAAGATGACAGCTGAGCTTGAATCAGGAAGCTTTCAAAAGTAAAACAACATGACACGAAAAGCCAGTAATACAGTGTTCCATCCTAGCTCTCATCCAAGATCAATTTACTTTGGGAGTTACTTTTAAAGTAATTAAATATTACCATAGAAACTGAGCTGCTTTTTAAGACTTCTAGATCCTTACCATCAAGCTCCCCAATGCAGATCCATCAAGGACAGGAGATTTGCAGGTGGCTCTTCTCATATAACTTATTAAACATTTTATGTACCGACTGCGGTATCTGTACATCTAAAATGCCATCTAAAGTAAGAAACAGGTATTTCAAGCCTGTATTTCTCCACCTCACATACCTGGCTGCTTCTGACATATGGCCAAAGACAGAGTATCAGCACAAGAAGTAAAATTCCAAGTTCCTACAAATGACTTGGGGTCATTGAGCAAAACAGCACACTGGTTATTCACTTCCTCATTATATAACTGGGGAAAAAAACAGAAAGATAACATTATATTTGCAGTGCAGGCATCTCCCATGAACAATTCTGAAGCATGATTTAAATCTCTGATACTTATTTATAGTACAATGAAGACACAATTAAATTAAACATGGATGATGTTTGGATGCATTGCTAAATTATGCACCTAACTGCTGCATGAGTAAAATGGGCTTGTCAGCTACCCATACCTCTTGCATTCTAACATAGCTACTTGAAGGAGATGAGGGTCTTGCTTTGGTTTTAAACTCATCGTGGTTTAATGTTCTATCTAGTAGGGATGTGCAAGTTACGCTGAAATCAAAATCAATAACCGTTTTGAGTATTCTAAGTTCAAAACAACACATCCCATATTCTGGAAATGTTCTATCTCCCATCCCATTCTGCAGATTTATTAACACTGGGCGCTTTTAACTAATGAATGAAGCAGTGTAATGACCTGCCTGCCTGCCATCAGCAGCAATCAGAAGGAAAAGCTTTGGTGGAGTGAGGATCGGCATCATCTACCACCTGAAGACCTGAAGGGATATGAAACTGAGTGCGTAACTGCATCCCAAGCAGGAACAGCAGCCAGGGGACTGGCCCCAACTTTTCTTTAGCAAGCGAAAGCATGCAGCCTCCGCTCCTCCACCTGGCTCCTTCTCAGAGAGAAGGGAGGCATCTGGAGCATGTTCTCACATGCCAAAGCAAAGTGAGTATACAGAAAGCTCCCTTCTAGGCTGTGCAGTGTTGCCCAACAACATATCATGTGCCTGACAACCACGCTCCTGCATGAGGTTGTCCCTACGACAGGTGATAAGATGGTGCCCGGTTGCTCACATTGGACACTAACTTGGTAGAACAGCTGATCTTCAAGATCAGGCTCCCACTGCTGGACTTTTCCAACCCAGCCATTGGAAACTGGCTGAAGACTAGCCCCTTTTGTCATCCATGAGACCCTGAGGATGGCAAGTCCCCTTGCCTACTAATTTCACTTGTTAAAGATTCTTTTAATTAAAAAAGTAGTTAGCATGTGGCAAAGGAGAATACCAGCAAAATCCGCTTTTCAAATGATGCCTCTGGGCTCCACCTAAGGGGGTTCTTAGAAAATAAAATGGCATCTAACCGCAGGCTGATGCTTTGCTTGCCCCTCTGGAAACTCTTCTGTGAGAGCTTCCATCACGTGCTCCTAATGTTCTAAATATGTTCAGCGGCCCCAAGCAGTCAGGAATCTTTGCTCTAAACAGTGGCCACCACCCACCACCCATCCAAACGTTCAATGCTGCTGAGTCACCTGGATCAGATGGGTGGTCTGAAGCCACACGATTTTCTGTCAGGACTAACTGTGGACAGCCAACTGACTGGCATGAGAGAAAAATTGCTGCATGCCTGGTAAGTAAATTTATTGCTGTTTTTACATGTTTTTTGCTCATGAAAAATTAGAGTTCATGGGTTATAATGTGATGACTTTGCCCTGGAGGTTCTGCATGTGTTCTGTCTGTGCTTTCTTTTCAGCCTGGTTGCCAAATACAAAGGTTTTACCTCAGTGGGAAACCATAATTCTATTTTATCTTCACTTGTTTTCTGGAACTGTTTCAAGATTTTTTTATTTTTTGTTTTTTACTGTATGTGAACCACCGAGAGTCATATGGAATGTGGCAGCATATAAATGGTAAAACAAATATGTATTTCAGGTAATGATGCTTCACTGTTAAGCATTTAGGTTGTTAAGTACAGAACATGTATCTTTATATGTGCAGTAGAAAGACATCTGAAGCCAACAGCTAGAGAATTATTAAGGTTATCATAGGCTGGACTGAAGTAAATCCACTACAATTGCTTCTTTGCTTGCCCAAGTTCTACAGCTTGTCTGTGGAGGCCGGCTATAGAAAGCATGCCCAGCTTTTGCTTCTGCTCTTTGCTATGGGGAATTTAAAAATATTTTAGGTTCCACCCCCCATCATTCTCTTTAACAATTTTGCTCTAAATTAGATGGAAGGTAGTACTAGCATGGACCACCACTCCATGCACTTTTGTGACTCTGAAATAAAATGAGAGCACAAGAGACCTATTTTGCATTCTCACAGTGTAACTCTCAAAACGTTGAGCTTAATTCTGACTTCAGAATAAATTTTTATTTGTTTCTTGCACAGCCCTGGGGTCTAAATCCAAACCTTTAGTCTTAACTATAATTTACTGAAAGAATCCATTTCAGAAACCTTGAAACAGTTCAGATTTCTGAAGCTGCTTTGTCTCAAAAAAGTTGACCAAATAATTTTGTTTAGTTTTACATATAAACCAGGGAACTGAGATATGAAATAATAGGAAAAAAATGACTGTTACTTTTGTTTTTTTAAAGTTACTCTTTCCTCCCTTTTATTATAATGAAATTAAGCAATAACTGAATATGGAAAGGCCCATGTTATTCTCTTGGTAAAAATATGGAAGGCTGTGCTGTCACCTTCTTCTGAAACTGTTTTTTCAATTTCTTAGTCTAGAATTTCCTGATATTCTCCCATCCCAGTACTAAGAAGGGCTGACCCTGCTTAGCTTTTTCAAGATCGGCCCAGGTTGACTAGGTGATGCTACCTACTGTGACTATAATTAAGCTTCTTACTAAAATTGTATTTCTTAGGCTGCTGTAACAATTATAGCACAAACAATATTTAACATAATGTAAATGATCCCATTGTGCACTTAAACTTCTGAAGAAGGAATTCCACTACAAACTAAATATTCAAAATGGATGGGATAGACTTTCCTATTTTTGACTTCCCATTTCTCCTCTAAATTGGTAAAAGCAAAGCCTTTTTCTGCTTTAAATAAATTGTAGGGAAATCCTATCGTGTGAGAACCATGCCAACAACTCACATCTATCTGAACTTGTCTCGCCTTTCCTTGAAGCAAAGGATGGAAGTTGGCGTAATCTAAATCACTGCCATCAGTCCACTTATTTTCCTGGGTATGCATCTGGATGTATAAACCAATCCAAATCTTTGGGGGCATGCTGGGGAGTAAGGATGTTATAAAATCTGTTGGGAAAGAAGATAAATATTTGCATATTAGGATTAAACACCTAAAGGAATTAATTTACAGATCAGGGGTGTCCCTGATCAATATTGAAGTCAATATTGAAGCCATGCCCCTTTTAACATGCATCACAAGTAAAAAAGGGGGGCAGAGCTTCAACTGCATGGTTGTGGCCACCATCTTGACTTTTTGGACCCCCCACGCCCCTGCTGCATATATAACATGATGGATCTTTTTGTTGTTGATAATTTCCTGATTTTATCAATCAATCATACAGATTATATACTAAGGCTCATTGATGGAATGTATTTATTTTATTTTCTATCCCGCCTTATTTTTTTTATAAAAAACTCAAGGCGGCGAACATACTTAATACTCCTTCCTCCTCCTATGATCCCCACAACAACCACCCTGTGAGGTGGGTTGGGCTGACAGAGAGTGACTGGCCCAAGGTCACCCAGCCGGCTTTCATGCCTAAGGGTGGGACTAGAACTCTCAGTCTTCTGGTTTCTGGCCTGGTGCCTTAACCACTAGACCATCCATGGAAGAAGATCCCCAGTGTCCACGCCTGAGTTCACTTACCTGTAAACACGGGCAGAGGCAGTCTGCATTGCACTCAATTGTTCCTTCTTCAGACCACAGTCATTTCTATTCTCTTCCACAAAGATATCACTACCGTGCTGTGCTTTTTATGTCCCACACATTATATTGTCATCTCAAAGGATGGTAAAAGACTGTTTCTATTTGTTGGACATTCAGAGATTAGTGCCTTCTAGTTAGTTGGGGGGAGTGTTATTAATCACTGCTGCTCTTTTTAGCTATGAGAATGAGAAAGTTCTCTGTTTTTGTTTTATTTATTGTAAACTGCCTGAAGTCTGGTGTAGAAATATTATAATTAATTCATAAAAAATAATATAGCTAATAATAAGGAAATACAGTGCTTACATTCACACCCACACAGCTTGTGACAATTCTCAGTTTTAATTTAAAAACTGGGAACCTCTTAAGATTTTGAAAGAATAGAGATGATACCAACTGTAAAATTATAGTGCATTCCCAAATAATAGTAATAGTCACTGTCCCTAATTTTTTTTTGGAACAGGCAGTTTTCTACTACACCAAGGGGAAGGGGACATGCGGGGACATGCAAGAAGAATGATAATCAGAGATTTAGCAAAACAAACAGGGTATCTGCAGAATTCTCTGCCCTTTATGTGTGTGCATGTGATGTCAAAACACTTGTACAAAAGGGGAAGAGGATGCATCACAAGGCTGGTTTTGTGATTTGTCTCCCCCCCAGTGGATGTCCATGAAGAGAACTTTTGTATCATTTCATACGCAAAGCCTTTCCCAGGAGCAGGTCCATGTACAACTTCAAGTAATCAAGTTACAACATTTACGTATATGGGAAAGAGTCCTGAGACACAGAGCTATGTATGGAATGTCTTCTCTTACCTTGTTCAGCTTGGCTTTTGATGGAAGGAAGGTATCCTCCTAAAGATTGACAATATTCGTCTGCTTTTTTAAATGTCAAGTCCTGGGGGGTCACCTTTCGATAACACTGTAAAAGGTTTTTTTTCCAATGTAACATCTAATGTACATATTTCACAAACACTTTTGATAGTTGTTTAAACTGTGTTTACATAGTAGCCCAACATCAAGTTTGTCAGTTGCAAGTTATTACAGATCTTTAAATGACCATTAAGTAACCATTTCAAATCACCTTCTGAGGACTGAGGTATAAAGTTCAGAATCCCAAATTATTTATGCTTTACCTTATTCAGGAACAAACCCCAATTTTCAGGACAGCTTCCCTGAGGTGGTTTATAGACTGGTTCACCTGTCTCCAATAACGATGCATTATATCTCTCACAAATGAAAGGGAGTTTTGTGCTGCAACTTAATGCACTGTCTGCAGAATCATAAATAGAGAATGGTTATGCTGATACGCCCTTACTCAAAGGCCTCTCACTAAGTTTAATATATAAAATAAAATAGGGTTTTAATTGATGATTGTTTTTAATATTCTTGGTTGCAAATTTAATTTTAAGCTTTAAACTAAAAAGAGTCCTCAGTTGTTGGGATAAGTTTAACACTGAATGAATGAATGGATATATTAATGAATGAATGAGTAAGACCTCTTGGTCAGAAGCAAAGCCCACAGATGGTCCCATGTTCAACCAGAGGATTTTTAGTTAAAACTACTTTAGGTAATAACCAGTCAGAAAATATTTCTGCTTGAAAGTTGGAGAGTTGCTATCAATGTTGGACTAGTAAGATCATTTGTTTGATTTAGCCCTGAAACTGCAAGTTCAGTAATAAAATGAAAAATGTTAAGAGAAGCATATTAAGTATCAGAACAATCCAAATCCTCAGATCCAGCAGGCTGAAAACAGTTAGGATGATATGGACAGGAGATAAATGGTGGAAGCAGATAAAATTCCTATAGATGGCAACACGCTTACAGCCTCAGAACAGTTATTTTGGAGGCACAAACTTTAACCTGTTTACCTCCTGTTGCTTTCAATTAAAATAAGTATATAAGCAAAAAGATCCAGGAGGCTAAAGAGCAACCACTTACATTTTCTGACCTGGCTGACTCAAGTTGGCAGAATTTGAGATTAAAAATTATGTAGTAGGAAGCAAGAATCCCACAAAGAAAAGCTCATTAGGAGAGAGTCTGAGAACATTTCTCAAAATGTAAACTTGTTAAAAAAAAAATTAAAGCTATTACCTCTGAACCAGGATCGATAAGAGATATGCCAGCATTTTCTGAAGTAATGTTCATAATAGCGTGGAAAAAAGCTTAAGAAAAAAGAAATAGAGTATTATTTATTTTTTTTAAAAAGGGAACAAGGTACATACAGCCACAGGGTGGTATGCCAGCAGTACAGTCAGGGATAGAATGATGGAACGTCCTCAATGACATCATCATGCAAATGTTACACCTTACATCAAATATCAAGATACAAGTACATAACTGCAGCATTTACATGATAGTGTAATGTGGTAAAATTAAGAGAAGGAAGCATTGGCATCTTTTTTTTGGTACCGCTAGTGCACAGACCTGCTCCTTTTGTCCACATGTATGAGACATAAGAAGGAGGAAGGGCTTGGTTCACGATCGCACTTCAACCATCCTGCCTGTTTCAACCCCACCCAGGTGGGTGCCACTGGCAGTAAGGCCCAATCGAGAGCGAGACTGACAGGAGGGGGAGGACGGCTCCACCAGTGCTCCAATTCCAATCCTGGTAAAAGCTCCACATCTTCAATTTGCATGAAATAACATCTGAACTTTGAGGTTTTCTTTTGGTCTGGGGCTCAATCGGTGGAGGGAGAATCTGGCTCAGGACAACTACATTTGTATGCCAAGATACTTCCTGAAAACTGTATTCTCTCCTTGGGTGCTTTGAACTTAGCCTGCTCTTTCTGCAAAGACTCATCTGGCCTCTAATTTTACAATTGTTTTCAGTACCAGGGAAAGTTCTTTTAGCTTTGGCTATATTACAGCCTATGGATCACCCCCCACCCCGAATGGTGTTTTACTGGATTAATGCTTTTTTTATATTCTTATTGCTTCTTTGCTGTCTTACAATCTTTTACAGTTCCTTTGGGTTTTAAATGGATTGTTTTCACTTTGTTTTATTACAGCTTGCCCTGTAAATTTCTACCCTTAACAGTAATTGAAAATAATCAATAATTAGACAGTAATAATCAGAATGTAATACAAAAGTAACAAGAATCCCTCCACCCTTGCCCCCAGTTGTTTGGGATGAATGTTCAGGAACTGAGTCAATTATTTTACCACACTAAGTTTAGCTTTCCTTTAGGCCTAAGGTTCAAGAAGCACAAAACCTTTAGAGCTGAAATTGCTTTTTCTTCTGTCCACTCATTCAATTTCCTTGCGAGTCTTCCTTTTTAGTTTGTGAGCCTGAGGACAGGAACTAGCTCCTCTACTCATATTTGTCAGCTGATCTGATAGCCTTTTTTGACTAAAGGTTGGAGGTAAAATTATTTGGAATGAATGAATGACTGAATAAATAAATAAATAAGAAAGTTGGGTGCCAACAGCACTTGTAGATCACACAGAAATTGTAGAGAACTGTATACCTATAACAGATTTGATTTGATTTGATTTAATTATTTAGGAATTCTGAACTGTCTTCAGCTTAACATCTCTAGGTTGGCTGACGATAAAACCATCTATTAAAAAATACAAAGGTGTAGTAATGGGACTGTAACAGAATGAAGAGCACTGGGCAATAATTCTACAAGTGGTAACATAACCAAGACTAATAGACTTTCTGAACGCTGAAAACTGTAAGCACTAGCTCCCGGGCAGCCTCCAGAGCTGGGACATGACAAAAGAGAAGATAGTTTTTCCAATCACTACTCAGATGAAGTCTGATGGGAAGACATTCAGTTAAGTGCCCAGGTTATCATCTGGAGGGATTTATGTAAAATCAAATGCTACCTCAGACACCAAGATCACAAGTCTTCAGAGGATGAACCCCTGAACTGCGTCCACAAACAAAACACAAACACTTGAACTACTAGCAAGAAGGTTCATCAAATGTGCAATGATGTAGCAGCTTCAGTGCTGGGTTATGGCACTCAGTGTTTAAATCCCCATCTGAACTGAGTAGCTCTAGACAAGACACTCTCAGTTCAACCTAATTTGGAAGTTTTTGCTAAGATGTGGAATTACTTGGCATATGCTACCCAAGGCCTTAGCAGTGGCAGCTCCAGTCCAACCTTGTCTGGGCTTGGAAGCCTAGAAAGTTGGGCGTGGTTAGTATTTGGATGGGAGACCTCCAGGGAATACCAGGGCTGTAGGCTGGACTAGGAAGTGAAAAATCATCCTGAAAGAAGACAAGGGCAACCTACTTCCCTATAATTGCCAAGAAGACTATTACTGAGGTCACCAGGAGTTGAGCTCGACTCCAAGGAGATTTTACTTTGTATTTCTATGCTACCCAGGAACCTGGGAGAATGGATGCAGCATGAGTGTGATGATCCTACTGTTACACACAGTGAAAACTTGAGACTAATGTGATAAGCTGCCCCCCACACACACACCCCTTGCTTTTTTTCCTTGTCCATTTGCATTTTAAAATAAAATTGGACTGGGTCCAGAGACATGCTCCCACAGGGGGAGAGCGTCTCCAACAAACTGAAGGGTCTTTCCTAATGTTGCACCACCCCCAAAAGGGAATGAACAAAGAGAAACAAAATTCAAAGGCATGCCTCCAACTGCCCAATTTTTCATAAAAGGTGCAAAAAAACTGGTACTAGCACAATCACTTGCACTAAATCTTGCAAAACACTGCCTTCTGCTAGCTCATGTGCAACTGTTTATGGAACAGGAAAGTAGCAAACCTTTGACCAATCCATTCTATTCTTAAATTTCTACTTGAACCACTGTAAAAATATGTTTTAAGGACAAAATGTATTCTTAAAACAAATTACCAGCCCCTGAGATTTACCATTCAGTATCTGACCTTCAGCCATATGTGGTAGATACAGCATCACATATAGTAAATAATTTTCATAAAATAAACAATCTTTAGAACAACACAGACTGATGTTTCTACTTACTGAGAACGGTAGCGACTTGGAGGACTTCTGTATTTCAGCCACCAGTTCTGATTCTCGTCCAGTAACTGCCAAAAGCAGATTGTATTAGCATGAAATGCAATATCCAATGTCACACCTCTTCCATTCAATACTGAAAAATATTTCTCAGTTGCATGAGAGTGTGGCAATCTTTGAGAAGAAGATAAAAAGCCTCATGACTCTTGGTTTGTTATATGTTCATCTCAACTCCTTTTTAGGGAGCTCTAATATCCAATCCCTTCAGCAAAGGATCGCTACCTTGTCGTGGTACTGGAGCTTGAGCACCTCAATGATGCCATGAGCTAAACCGTGAAGGGCCACCCAAGACGGGAAGGTCATGACAGAGAGGTCAGACTAAATGCGATCCCTGGGGAAGGTAATAGCAACCCACCCCAGTATTCTTGCCGTGAAAACTAAATGGATCAGTACAACCAGAGAGATGTCGGTATACCATCGGAAGATGAGACCCCCAGGTCGGAAGATGGTCAAAATGCTACTGGGGAGGAACAGAGGATGAGTTCAACTAGCCCCAGACGTGATGACGCAGCTAGCTCAAAGCCGAAAGGATGGCTAGCAGCCGACGGTGCTGGCGGTGAACGGCGAATCCAATGTTCTAAGGATCAACACACCATTGGAACCTGGAATGTAAGATCTATGAGCCAGGGCAAATTGGATGTGGTTATTGGTGAGATGTCAAGATTAAAGATAGACATTTTAGGCATCAGTGAACTGAAATGGACTGGAATGGGCCACTTCACATCAAATGACCACCAGATCTACTACTGTGGACAAGAGGGCCACAGAAGAAATGGAGTAGCCTTCATAATTAATAGTCAAGTGGTGAAAGCAGTGCTTGGATACAATCCAAAAAACGACAGAATGATCTCAATTCGAATTCAGGGCAAGCCATCTAACATCACAGTGATCCAAATATACGCCCCAACCACAAATGCTGAAGAAGCTGAAGTAGAGCAGTTCTATGAGGATCTGCAGCACCTACTGGATGACACGCCTAAAAGAGATGTTATTTTCATCACAGGAGACTGGAATGCTAAGGTGGGCAGTCAAATGACACCTGGAATTACAGGTAAGTATGGCCTGGGAGAACAAAACGAAGCAGGACATAGGCTGATAGAATTTTGCCAAGACAATTCACTCTGCATAACAAACACTCTCTTCCAACAACCTAAGAGACGGCTTTATACATGGACTTCACCAGACGGACAACACCGAAATCAGATTGACTACATCCTTTGCAGCCAAAGGTGGCGGACATCTGTACAGTCGGTAAAAACAAGACCTGGAGCTGACTGTAGTTCCGATCACGAACTTCTTCTTGCACAAGTTAGGATCAGAGTAAAGAGATTAGGGAAGACCCACAGATCAGCTAGATATGAGCTCACTAATATTCCTAAGGAATATGCAGTGGAGGTGAAGAATCGATTTAAGGGACTGGACTTAGTAGATAGGGTCCCGGAAGAACTCTGGACAGAAGTTCGCAGCATTGTTCAGGAGGCGGCAACAAAATACATCCCAAAGAAAGAGAAAACCAAGAAGGCAAAATGGCTGTCTGCTGAGACACTAGAAGTAGCCCAAGAAAGAAGGAAAGCAAAAGGCAACAGTGATAGGGGGAGATATGCCCAATTAAATGCAAAATTCCAGAGGTTAGCCAGAAGAGAGAAGGAATTATTTTTAAACAAGCAATGCGCGGAAGTGGAAGAAGACAATAGAATAGGAAGGACAAGAGACCTCTTCCAGAAACTTAGAAACATCGGAGGTAAATTCCAGGCAAAAATGGGTATGATCAAAAACAAAGATGGCAAGGACCTAACAGAAGAAAAAGAGATCAAGAAAAGGTGGCAAGAATATACAGAAGACCTGTATAGGAAGGATAACAATATTGAGGATAGCTTTGACGGTGTGGTCAGCGAGCTAGAGCCAGACATCCTGAAGAGTGAGGTTGAATGGGCCTTAAGAAGCATTGCTAATAACAAGGCAGCAGGAGACGATGGCATCCCAGCTGAACTGTTCAAAATCTTGCAAGATGATGCTGTCAAGGTAATGCATGCTATATGCCAGAAAATTTGGAAAACACAAGAATGGCCATCAGATTGGAAAAAATCAACTTATATCCCCATACCAAAAAAGGGGAACACTAAAGAATGTTCAAACTATCGAACAGTGGCACTCATTTCACATGCCAGTAAGGTAATGCTCAAGATCCTGCAAGGTAGACTTCAGCACTTCATGGAGCGAGAATTGCCAGATGTACAAGCTGGGTTTAGAAAAGGCAGAGGAACTAGAGACCAAATTGCCAATATCCGCTGGATAATGGAAAAAGCCAGGGAATTTCAGAAAAACATCTGTTTCTGTTTTATTGACTATTCTAAAGCCTTTGACTGTGTGGACCATAAGAAATTGTGGCAAGTTCTTAGTGGTATGGGGATACCAAGTCATCTTGTATGCCTCCTGAAGAATCTGTATAACGACCAGGTAGTGACAGTAAGAACAGACCACGGAACAATGGACTGGTATAAGATTGGGAAAGGAGTACGGCAGGGCTGTATACTCTCACCCTACCTATTCAACTTGTATGCAGAACACATCATGCGACATGCTGGGCTTGAGGAATCCAAGGCTGGAGTTAAAATCTCTGGAAGAAACATTAACAATCTCAGATATGCAGATGATACCACTTTGATGGCTGAAAGTGAAGAGGAACTGAGGAGCCTTATGATGAAGGTGAAAGAAGAAAGTGCAAAAGCTGGCTTGCAGCTAAACCTCAAAGAAATCAAGATTATGGCAACCAGCTTGATTGATAATTGGCAAATAGAGGGAGAAAATGTAGAAGCAGTGAAAGACTTTGTATTTCTAGGTGCAAAGATTACTGCAGATGCTGACTGCAGTCAGGAAATGAGAAGACGCTTAATCCTTGGGAGAAGAGCAATGACAAATCTCGATAAAATAGTTAAGAGCAGAGACATCACACTGACGACAAAGGTCTGCATAGTTAAAGCAATGGTGTTGTCCTAACAGCCAGAAAACACGCTGAGACAAGGAACTGGTCTCTAATATTTATTGCTAGTACTTAACAGGAATCCTAACAAACTGAAGAAGCGTGGGAAAACCCAGACATATAAACCCCAAAGGTTAAGGCGGTCCTGATCTGTGTCTCTTTGAATGGCTGACCAATTCCTCAGTGCTACGCATGCGCTTGACAGTCTGGATGGGAGCCCCCTGCTCGCCATCCTTACTCATGACAGGTGTTCCCCGTAGTAACATATGGCTGCGAGAGCTGGACCATAAGGAAGGCTGAGAGAAGGAAGATAGATGCTTTTGAACTGTGGTGTTGGAAGAAAATTCTGAGAGTGCCTTGGACTGCAAGAAGATCAAACCAGTCCATCCTCCAGGAAATAAAGCCAGACTGCTCACTTGAGGGAACGATATTAAAGGCAAAACTGAAATACTTTGGCCACATAATGAGAAGACAGGACAGCCTGGAGAAGATGCTGATGCTAGGGAGAGTGGAAGGCAAAAGGAAGACGGGCCGACCAAGGGCAAGATGGATGGATGATATTCTAGAGGTGACGGACCCGTCCCTGGGGGAGCTGGGGGTGTTGACGACCGACAGGAAGCTCTGGCGTGGGCTGGTCCATGAAGTCACGAAGAGTCGGAAGCGACTAAACGAATAAACAACAAAATATCCAATCCTCAGCCCAATGTAAAAACATTTCCACAACCACAGTAATAAAGAAGTGCAAAGTCCACTGCAGCACAGCATCTGCAGTCAACATTTCTAATACTGCTAGTGCCATAAGACAATGTATTACAATGTATAAGAAATTATAAATTGTTTACCATATATTTGATCTAGTGGTTAGGGCAATGGGCTAGAAACCAGGAGACCGGGAGTTCTAGTCCTGCCTGAGGCATGGAAGCCGGCTGGGTGACCTTGGGCCAGTCACTCTCTCTCAGCCCAACCCACCTCACAGGGTGGTTGTTGTGGGGAAAATAGGAGGAGGAAGGAGTATGAGGTATGTTCGCCATCTTGAGTTATTTATAACAATAATAAAGGCAGGATAGAAAATAGATAAATAAATGAATGAATGAATGCAGGACTATGAAAAAACAGCATGGTTTAATACAGGCACGTCAGAGGTAAAGGAAACATTATATCTAGGTATCTTATTAAATCATAAGACTGGTTTTGTGGTAAATGCAGTTCATGCTGACTTCACCTGCAGTTTGATCCAACTAAGAACCCATCCATGGTTTCCCAAGCTTTGTACGGTATGTAGTTGTATTCTTACTTGGCACATGCTCATATCTACTGCAAGTGCAGCGCAAGACCTGCTTTGCCCCTCCCCCACAACTATGCTGTCAGGTAGGTTGGGCTAAGAGAAAGCGCTGGCCCAAAGCCAGCCAATGAACTTCTGTGGCTGATGTGGGATTAGAACCTGGACCTCCCTGTTAACCACTCCACTGGCTCCCAATGTGAATGCAGGATACTCTCTTAACTTTCCAGAAAAAAAAATTAGAGAAAGCAGCAGCCATAGTTTGCTTCAGTTATGGCGACTGGCTTCATTCTCTGGCTTCTTCCAAGTGGACAAACCCAAATTCACCATTAAAATATCATAATAATCACCCCAAAGGTAACTTTCCATTGTTGTACCTATTAGCAGACAGAGCAGTAGTGGCGCACAGGAGATGTCTCTGCGAAGGCAGCCATCCCACCAGGTGCAGGTATGGGCAACCCACAGGCATCATGTGATCTCCAGAGTCACCCAGATCTGACTGCTGACTTTTAGCTACAAATTACTGAATAACAGCAACATGATTTCCTACTCAATTTTGCGGAAAACAAGAGGAATTTGCCTCTGATGGGATTAATGCATTTCTAAAAAAATCCTTCACCGAAATCCTCAGAGAAAAGGGATGCTGGCAGTCATTTCACATAATCGAAATTACCCAAAATATAAATTAGTGCATTACCTTTGCTATTCTGTTTAGAATTCCATTCAGTGCTGTGAAAGAGGTTACATAAGCTAAGTCACTTCCATTCTTAGAACAATACAAGGAAGCTTCTTGATAGCTCAAATACTTATTTGGCACAAACCAGAATTCTGACCCATCAATATTCACTGCTGGCCCATGAATTCCTTCTTCATCTACAAAGGAAGAAAATCATATACAGAAGTTTATAGTCAGTACAATCTAGCAAGGCAACTCTTTCCATGCAATTTTGGAATCACCATGTAACAGGGAGGCTGAGTGAATCAAGGTTAAAAATACTGGGCGTTAATATAACAAACTTAAGAGTCAAATGATTGTACTTGACTTAAATTTCCCATTAAGTGATTTCAAGCAAAGGCATTACAACTCACTTCATTACACAACCATTTCGCTAAAATTAAGAAGTTTATTAACATTCTTCCAGAATTAAACAGACCAATTTTCTTACTAATTACATATTTTAATCAATTCACCAGCTCAAGAAAGACTGAGTTACGTCTAAAACTGTTTTGTGAATGGTCATGTTGGGAAGGTAATTATCACAGTCCGTAACCTCTGCATTTCATTTCCTTATGACTTAATGATTTACAATCAACCAACTCATCATACTAACTATTATGGGCAACTGTGTGGAGTAGGAGTAAATGACATATGCTTCATGACATCCACATACAAATAACATGATTTATGTACTTGCATCAGATGTCATGACATGGTGCATCATTTATGCAATGACATCATGACATGTGTCAACGTTTTGATATCACAGAATCATAGTGTTGGAAGGAACCTTAAAGATCATGTACTCTACTTAATGCATGCTCCACTACAGGTAGTTCTTGCTTAACAACCATTCGTTCAGTGACCATTTGAAGTTATGGCGGCACTGAACCAATGGTACCTATGCCTGGTCCCCAAAGTGACAGCCGTTGCAGCACCCCCATGGTCACATGATCAAAATTCGGGCACTTAGCAGCCTGCCCACACTTACAACCGCAGGGGCACTTCAACTCCCCATCTATCTTCCCATCTCTGCCCTTTTGCCTGCCCTGCACAGTGGCAGTGCTGGCACTGAAGTAGAGGCCCAGGGCCTTCAGCAGTCTCAGCCGGCCATCCCCCCAAGGCCTCTACTTGAGCCTCAGTGCTGCTGGCACTGCCGCCACCAAGGAGCACTGCCTCAAGTCCCACACCGCAGCCAGCTGCCCCAGCACCACAGTGCAAAGCCCCAGCTGCCCCCACCTCCCTTTGCTCCACAGCCCTGCCTCCCCTAGCTGACCTTCACCTTCCTAGAGCTGTGTGCGCCCTTCTCCAAATCACGCACTGCCTCCTTGCAATGCTTTGGAAGGCCTCAGAAGCATTGTGAGAAGCATCATGAAAAGGCAATATGCGATTTGGAGAGGGGCAGGCACGGCCTTCTCATGAGCTTTTGGAAGGCCTCAGAAGCATTGTGAAAAGTACTGTGAGAAGGCAGCGCACGGTCTCAGAAAGCAGGCCTGGCACGGCCAGCAGCTTCACTGCATTGGGCCAGGCTGGTTATGTTGTCAGCAGCAGGAGGAAGACAACGGTGAAGGTCAGCTGGGGGCGGCAGGGGCTTTGTGCTGTGGCACCTGGCCGTGCTGCAGAGCTTGAGGTGGACTTGACAATGGTAGCTGAGACTGCTGAAGGCCCCAGGCCTCTACTTTAGCCCCTGCGCCGCTGGCACCGCCGATGAGTGCCGCTGTGCAGGGTGGCCAAAAGGGCACAGATGTGGGGAAGACAGGCAGGTGGGGGGAGTTCAAGAGGATGCAGTCCCTTACCTTACCAAGGCTCAGATATGGGAGAGACCAAGTTGGAAATGGCTTAGATCAGGATGGGTCCTTGCCTAACGACTGGTGGGATTTGGTTAACAATGGCAATGGGGATTGCCAGGACTGCCGTCGTTAAGTGATGCAGTCATGTGACATTGTGACATTTATGAATTTCCATCGCTAAGCAATGAAGTCGCAAAGCATGACCACACTGCTTTGTGACAGAAATCCCTGCAGTCCTGGTTGCTGTTGTTAACCGAATCCCACAGTAATTAGGCAAGGCAACTTCCTGCCCATTTCCCACAACTAAAGTTAGTGCGGAAGCTGACAGGAAGTTTCAAGTCCCAGGCTGGCAGGCAGGTAAGTGGCTGCTGTTGGGTGGGGGAAGGAGCAAAGGTGTGTGTGTGGGAGATGCACTGAGGATTGGGAAGGGTGCAAGGGGGTGTGCAAGAGGTGCAGCGAGGGTCGGTTAGGGTGTGTGAGGGTGCACACGAGAGGCACTGTATAGGTCAGTGTGTGTGAGGTTGTGAGGGTGTGCACAAGAGGTGTAGTGTGGGTCAGGGAGGGTGCAGTGCAGGTTGGGGAGGGTGCGCAGGGATACCTGAGTGGCCACTGCAGTGCGAGGGCAAAGGGGTGGGGGAGGGTGTGCAGATGGAGGAGACTCACCCGGGTGACTTGCAACCTTCCCTGCCAGCTTCCTCATTGATTTTCTGGAGAAGCCAGCAGGGCAGGTTGCAAATGGCGATCCCGTGATCATGGGGCACTGCAACTGGTAAGTGAGAACAGATTTCCAAGTGCCCAGATCACAATTACGTGACTATGGGGGTGCTGTGACAGCTGAAAGTCTGAGGACTGGTTGTAACCACCATTTAGTGCCATCGTAACTTTGAAAGGTTGCTGAACGAATGGTCGTAGGTGGAGTTATAGTTTTAGCTCACTGATTCTGGGACATTCAGTAAGTCCACTCCATCTTCTACATGATATCCCTTCAGATGTTTGAAAACTGCTGTCACATCTCCCTTTTACTGTGCAGACTGAACAGAATCAGACCCTTTAACAAATCCATCATGGCTTGTTATAGACCTGCCAGCCACAATATATATTTGCACTCTATATATGTGCATGTTTATCCACTTATATCCACTTCTAGCTCAAAATAACTGTCTGCTTCTGATGAAGTGGAACAAGCTTGTATCACAACATTTATTTTATAGAGATTAACAACATATCTAACTCTTTTGGATTCTCTTAAATTTGTTATTGAGCGTTGAAAAGATACCTCTTTCATTGTTCTTCCTGAAGCTTGGCTAAGTTCCTTCTGGGTAAAGGCTTATTTCAAGTTTCAGTCCTAGAAAACTTATTTCAAGTTTCAATCACACATACACAGACACACACAGAAGATGGATTGCTACTGTATGTTTAGAGTGTTGTGACAAATATTATTTATGCAATGTGCAAAAGCTCCAGTGCACATTCTGGCTATCTGAAGTACTTGAACTGGGATTAAGCCAACAATCCCATCTGTCTGAAAGCTGCCATGAGGCTGCAGAAAGGATGGCCCTTGAGCTCAGCTACAATGAAGTGTATGAAAAGTAAGGAATCAGCTCACCTGGTTTGTACCATTCAGGTGTCTTTGGTGTGCTACCTGTTGATAAGGGAAAAGTATCATTGTGTGTACGAATATATCCTTGGTTAAAAAAGGGTATGTTTTACTTACAACTGGAAATGTGCAAACTTCTAGTAAAACAGGAGCATATAAACTTGAATTCTACAGTAATTTAACACTCCCCCATGCATATAAACTCTCATGAGTCGCTTTAAAAAACTGAAACCAATTGAGGCATGAATATCCACGTTCTAAAAAGCAATTCAAGTCTCAAGGTAACTTCCTCCTCCTTCTTCTACCTAAGGCAGACTTTCCTTTGTATTAATGTTACCCTTTCAGACTGACAGGATTCAGGAAAATCCAACATTTAATTAATCAAAAATTCAGCTCTTGGAAAGAGTTGTATAAAGATGTAATGTGTTGTTATCATACTCCAAGTGGGTGCTGCAAGTAGCAGCAAATGGAACCAAATAGATTTGATGATTTGGTTATTCAGAGAACAATTACTTCATGCTGTGGAATTAATTTTCCTATCCATTAACAACCAGAGAGAAAGCAAAGAAATTACACTACTGCTTTGATCAATTGCCATATATCTCTGGTAAAGTCTTGTTCCAAAACACAAAAAGAACGTATAATTTGAGAATGCTGGCCCCAAGCATTTAAGCACCTGAGACAGGCTATACGCTAGAGTAAAAACATAACAATAGCTAGCTTGAAGGGCATCCATATTTTGATGTCAGGTGGTGCTTTTGCTTTGTTTAACAGCACTGCTGGCCCTTTAGTTAAATAGGATGGAAAGTCAGAGCAGTTTTACATTTGGAAAGTACACAGTAGCCCATGGTTCTCAGATCAAAGTCGGCATTTATGTAAACCTTCAACAATTGCTCTGCTTCAAGGACCCCATGCATTGTGCAGAGTCTGTTAATTTGTGGGAAGAAAAAGCTGTGGGTCTGAACCACTACAAGTATGAGAGCATCTACACTTTTATACCGATGGTGAACTTTCAACTGCTTAGTTTGGCTTTGCTGTTGTTTGCAATGAAGATTCTTATTCAGCCAAACTGTGTCTGCCAAACTGTGGCTTATGCCAAGTCCTAGCCTAGGAAATAAGTTTACTCATGGAAAGTCATGAGGTCTGTGATACACTGCCAGATCCTCGTTGGGGGATACGGACATTGGTAACATTAGGATAGAAAAAGGAAGAAAATGCTTTTATTTAACAAACGTATTTGAAAAATAATGTATACCAACATTCGATTTAACCCTCAGTCAGAAGGAAAAGAACTCCAGTTTTTTTGGGGAAAAAAACCTTTTAATTTGTCAGAACTCAGTTTTTTAGGGTTACAGGAAATTGGCCAATCATGATGCTGACATGTTGAATAAAATGAAGGTAAAGGTATCTCTAACCTTAATGCTTTACATTCTAATCTGGAATGAGCCATGCTGAAAACAGTGGCTCTCCTTTCTTAAAAAAAAAAAAATGGACTAAGCAATATATGTTTGAAACCAAAATTTACCTTTAGTGATCTGGCATACCCATTCAAGTTTTACATCACAATGGAAAGGTTTTAAATAAAATTCCTCTTCTCTATTTTCAAAGAAGTAAAGATCCCACATCGGTCGGCGTTTTGCTCTAAGGGTCTATATATTCACAAAAGAAATGCAGTGACAATATGCATGATTTCTTTTTGCAGGAAGTACCAGTAACTCTCAAGTAAGTAAGTGTCCATAAGCAAGTTCTGTTAACAAACATTTCCTTCCTTCTTAGCCCAATTAATTATTAGAAATAAATCCCTGTGTTCAGTGGCATTTTCTTCTAAATGTACAAGGGATTCTAACTACAGGCTAAAAAAAAACCTTTGTTAGAAAACACTTATACTTAAAACTGGGTAATTGCTTGGTGTAGAAAAGTAGGTTCTGAAAGATACTATTTTCAGCTGGTAATCAACAAAAGGGAAGTATTCCAGGCACATACTTGGAACTCCAATTGGTAAAAGCAGGGTGCAGGTGAATGATGAGTGTAGAAGTAGAAAAGGATGAAGTAAGATAAGGGCTAACTGTTATTTCCCTCAGCTGGGAATATTCCCATTAGCACTGATGATGTTACCTAGTGGGGTAATGAAATGTCTTCAAGCAAACAACCAAGCTCAGAGAGCACCAAGGACTCCACAGTTCAACCCTGAGCTACATACTGTATATTCTCTTCTATTAGTCCCATTAAACTCAGTGGGACTTACTCTTCAGCAGGATTAAACTAATGTGATGCAGTCTTAAGCATACTTACTCAGAACTGAAGTATGAGATTGCAATGTAATGATTGATATGTTTACAAGCAAATATACTTATTGATATATTTATCAAAAACTACACATGTAATTGAAATACTTTTTAGAATTTTTTTCAGCGAAACAAATCCAATTGCAAAACACCATATTGAAAGGATTGTTACTGCTATACTTTTCAAGAAATAGATTATATTATGCACATTATTCCATTCCAGTGTAATTTTTTGCAAATATAACATGTAGTTGTAAAAGGCTGTTTTAGTCTGAAGTTGGCACAGCAATCCTAACCACTTAGATATCCAGGGAGGGGTATGAATAAGATGGATATGCCAGGGCATTTGCAGGGAGGCTACAAGCATTCAGGAGATTTTAGTTATTTCTAGAGTCTAGTTATGTCTAAGTTTCTGCCAGGAATAAGATCTCTGCTAGGGTATCCTGGGGATGAGACAGTAAAGGCAGAAAGGCGGCCTTGGATTTATTCTGTAAATACACGAACAGACCCCAGGACTGTTTCTGGCTCCATCTGGAACTGATATATTGTTTTCCTCAGTTTGAAATCAAGGTGAGCGTATGAAAAAACAAGAAGCCCAAAGGCACAGAGTAATGCAAGCCTGCCTCCTGCACATCTTTCCTAGGCTGTTCAAATAGGCAGGGCTGTGGAAATACTGCAGTATTCCTGCGCCCCCCCCCCTTTAGGCTTTACGCTAAGATTTGATTCCCTGATAAATGCGATGAAACAATTCCACAGTAAAAAGAAAACTTAGCAGGGCACAAGCTGAAAAAGTTCTTAGGGTAGTCTGACTGACTAAAATGCAGGAATTATTGCAAGTATTAGGTTAACCAATTTACTTTATAAAAACAGCACAGATTCTCCCACTATTTTCTCCTCTTTAGGAGTTAGTAATCAAAAATGTCACAATGCACCTTGACAGCTGCACAATCTCGAACATCATAGTCATCTTCTCTAAATTCTGGGGGCATCACAACAGTAGAGACCTACAGAGAAATAAGGATTATAAAGCTGTATGTTATTATTACTTAGTATGTTTTAACAATAACAGCTGCAATACCCCAGTATTGTAGGGTAGGAATCTTGAGAAGATAAAAAGAGTACTTTCAAGATACATGTTTTCAGTAGACTATATCAGATCATCTTCTGAAATTCCACACTGACAAAGCCCTTACTGTTAGCAGATTGCTAGGAAAGTCTTTGGCCCAGGAGAGATCAGAAAAGTCACAGACCAGGCATTTCTATAAAAATAATTTTATTTACAGAAAGCAAACATATTTAAAGGCTGTTTGCTGAGAGGAGAGATTTCTCTCAGCTGCATATTCTCTGCAAGCCTACACAGAAGGGAAACTAAAACAAGTCCAGGCAAGTTCTTCCCCTTAGGCAATGCAACCATTAACACGTGAAAAGGGGACAATTAAATTCAACCTCTTCACCTGGCCAAAATGATTAGTTATCATAGTAACCTTAATCTGTAGTAGAAAACGTATTAACACTTACTATGTTAAAGGTCACATTATGAATTAGTTACTGATCATAATCCAGAATTTCATATTCATTCTATGAAAAGCTGAATCCTATATATGTGACTCGTTATTTCATTGAACAAGATGGAATTCATATGAGGATCTGTTCCCTCCAATGAAGAGACCACAGCAGTGTCCTTGGACGAGGATCTTCATGTGCTTAATGGGGTCCTTGCATTAAAAATTGGGTCTAAATGAAACAAATCCTCCAGAAAGTAGTTACTTTGCGTATGTCAAAACCATAGGTTTTGGACTTCTAAACATTTTCAAAACCAAATTATGTTACTGTACATTCTTTAAAATTATAGTTTTCAGCCTATTTTATGTTTCCTGTGCAGAATATGTTTTTAAAGTTTTCCAGCTTCTTTCAGAATTTCACCAACATTCTCCCAGCTAGGATTAGATCACTTGGTATTCCAGGTATGGTTAGTTTAACTTACAGGCTTATCGTCACTCCACTGCCATGATCCCAGAAGATCAGGATTCCTCTTATTTAGCCCAACCCAGACCCATCTGTCATCACTGTAAGTAAAACAGTAAAAAAATGCAAGAGAATTTTCAACAGAACTGTTTTATTACTTTTGAGTATTTGATGATCATCTTCATCATGTAAGACAGCAACTCTGTGGAGATGCCCAAATTTGTAAGCATGCTAAGAGATTATTTTGCCAATCTGCTGGTTCAGCATTGCATACACCTTTCTTTATAAATATTTCCCTAACAGCCTACATATATAAAGCGTGTAACACATAAGTGATTAAAACTTAGAAAACTAAGTCAGAAAGATCAAAGGGGCTTGGTTTACATGGTCTGGAATCTATACACAGAAGTCATTAAGAAAAAAAGTCAAATATAGAAGCGGTGTGATGTGATGGTAATGAAAGGCAAAGCACTGGGGGATATAAATGCCAGTAAATAAAACTGTACTATATATACTCACAGATAATCCCATCCGTGGATAAGCTGACTCTCAAATTTTTAAGCAAAATACCATGAAAAATGTGCCACCTGTGGGTAAGCGACCCGCATTTTTCATGGTATTTTTGTTAAAATTTTGAGGGCCTGTTTATCCACGGATGGGATTATCCACGAATATATATGGGAATAATGGGTACTTTAAAAAAGTATTACTGTATAAACTTGTGGATAAGCCCATCCGTGGGTAAGCAAAGCCTGATTTTGGGGGTGTATTTTGACACCTAAAATTCTTGGCTTATCTGGGAGTATATACAGGAGATAAAAAATACAGTAACTCTGCCAGCAGGTCCTTTGGCAGTCACAGATCTTTCATTCAGCAAATAAGTTATTTAGCTGCCATGAATTGGGCTCAGCATAGACAAACATCCTCTAACTTGCCTCACCTCTGGTGACAATTTGCAACTCTTCCAGGGACATTCCAGAAATATCTCTAATCTTATCCATCTACATTATCTATTGCCTTCCCTCTTTTCTACTTCTCTCTATCCAATGTTTTTTTTTAAGTTTATCATCCGCTTATATGCCCCAAAGTATAACAGTTTCTGCCTGATTATCATTGCCTCAATGAAAGAGTCTTTATTTCTTCTAGGATCTCAAATACACGCACACTCCTAATAGTAATCACCATATAAAAGAGAAGATGTGTAAATATTGGAAAGATTCAACACTCAATAGTTTATTTAATTGATCCTTATTACAGTTTTCTCTAGTTTATAATAGAACTGATATGAAATCACACCACAGTACATTAATTTTTTAGGGGGAAAAAAGCATAGGATTCACTCTTTCACACCTGAGAGGGATGGCACAGAAAGCATTTGGTTTCCCTTTTCTCATTCTCAAGATCCCCATAGGAGACTGATTAAGATCACTTGACTGTTCAAGTATTTTAAAAACTGTTGAAGCTACTTTATCTAGCACATCTGTGGTGGTATGAACACATGAAGATACATCTGGATATCAATTAAATTCACTAAAATACTAAGTTCTCAAGAACATTACCTGATGATCTCCCTCAGTATTGTATGGAGCTCCCTAATTTCTTCTAGGTGGCTGAAACTAGGAAGATGTCCTCCAAGAGCCTCACAAAACCTCTCAGCTTCTTCCCAAGTTCTGGTTCTCAGCACTCTTTCCTTATGAAAAAACTTTGTAAAAAAACAGGAAAAAAAATCCAATTTAACTCTATACAGTATTAGTATTTTATTTTTACCTATACATACATGCCTATTACTTCAAAGTTCTTTTACAGACCAACGAACCTTCCAATCTGGTTATTTATTTATTTTTATTTATTTGATTTATATTACCACCCCTCTCCCCCAGTGGGGCACTCTGGGCAGTTTACAATAAAAAGGGTAGTAAAAACATCTAAGCCTCACTCACAGTTCAAAAACATAAATAAGATAATGAATCCAAGAGGAGATGGATATTTTATTTATTTATTTGGTTTATATTATCCAGCTTCATTTCTATTTTGTTTTATTTCAAATCTACAAAAATTCATCAAATAAAGTGTCCTAAATTTCTTCGGTTGGTTCTCAAGTCCCATGACTATTTGAGGTTCTAACCGAAGGAAATGATTTTTCATTTATTCCTCCTTTCCATGCAGTCTCTCTGATCTCTGAAAAATCCAACATGAGGGATGGGAGAGGTGGCTTTAGGAAAAGCGGGAACTCCACAGAATTCCTCCAAGTTATGCCAGCAGAAGCATTAGAGGGAACAGCTCAGAGCATCTCAAAACCATTCAGGATTGAAGTTACAAAAGGAATTCAACAGGGATCTATATGAGAGCAAATTCACAACATTTCATGCAATAGGTTTTGTTGCAGCACAGAGGGCAGCACTGAATGAAGTCCACTAGCTCTTGTTTTTCTTTGCTCAAAGATCCATGCATACAAAACTGAGTTGCTTGCAAGAAATGTTTCTGAAAAACAAAGTATGTGTCTGAAAGTTGCATTCAGGGAAGGCATTAAAAAAAAAAAAAGCTTATTTTCATGGCATTTACTTTAAAAATTCTGTTTTGGGAAAATATGTGACAAATAATAGTAATTTGTGTTGTTTTAGAAAAATATTTCTCAGGAAATTGATATTAAAACTTAGATAGTTTAGGGGAAGTTACACACAAAACTGATCCCTTATCCAGCATTTCTGCCTAACTGGTGGAAATTATTTCATCTGAGAGAGAGAGAGAGAGAGAGAGAGAGAGAAAAGGAAGGAAGGAATGGAATACATACAACTTTGGTTAATATACAGTATAATGGAATCTATGACGGCAGAGGAGAACAAGAAAACCCAAAGCAGTACAATATGTTTTCTTAAGAACCGGAAGAATGAATAATTTAATTCAACACAAAGGATATAATACCTGTAATTTGATAGACATAATACCTTATAGCAAGCAAGACCTG
Organism: Candoia aspera; assembly: GCF_035149785.1. Lineage (NCBI taxonomy): Eukaryota > Metazoa > Chordata > Lepidosauria > Squamata > Candoiidae > Candoia > Candoia aspera. Next base: position 199,531,395 of record NC_086153.1, on the reverse strand, counting down.
AACCCCTGGACCACCCCTGTGGGCAAGGGTCAGTGACTTTTGGCAGTATCTCTGGTTCTCTCTTTGGTCCAATGTATTTCTTGCAAACAGAGTAAGCTTTAAATGTTTGGCAATTCTTGACTTCCCACTTTCCAAGGTATCTTCCACCTGACATTGCCACACATCCTCCACGAAATTCTAAAAAGTTGATGCTTCAATTATTCATGTGATATCTTAAGAAAATGGTCTAAGGCTGTATCATGAAACAAATGTTCAATGTTTTACCTGGTTGAAAGAAACCCCAGTTTGTGTATGTTAGTATTTCATTCCTTCCATCCACAGTTCCCCATCTATACTCTCCTGAAGAGCTGATATCTTGCAAACCAGTCCAGAAGTACTTTTTTTCAACTTTACTGTGCATTCTAATTAAATTATTTATGAATTCTTGTTCAAATCTGTAAAGGTCAGAGATTCAATACAAAGAATAACTATCATCAAATGTATAAAATATATTTAGCTAGGATTAAAGGGAACATTTCTGCAGGATATAGCATAATATTTTAAAATTTATTTAAGAAATATTCGGCAAATCAGTCATTGCTTGAACAATTTTATGCATACAAAGTGTAACACGGTACAATACCTGTTTGCTATAGTAAGATTGCACACATTTCCAAAGGAGACTTCATTCTTGTCAATCTTATAGCAATAATCTCCATGTTTCTTCCATTCCTAATTTAAAGATGATAATCATTTATTCAAAGGTAATGGCAACAGATGATATAAAGTGATTGCATACACATTAATAGTAAGGTGGGTATAGTGAGCTAGGGTGAGCAGCCCCTTTGCTTCTGCCCTCTTTTTGTGAAAAGTAAGTATCTTGTTTTAATGTCCTCTTAAATAGCCATAGTATTAAAATGAAAGCCAGTTTACTTAAAATAGAAACTAAACATGAAATTAAACATATACACTTTCATATGCAGCCCAGACCTCCAGACAGACTTTCAACTGGAGCTTCCAGTGATATAATGCTTATTCAAATACAGAAAGATAATTGGAAAAGCTGACAGAGAATGGTTATCCTCCCAGCTTTGTAGATTCATTTTCTTTTTTGTGGTATTTTTGATTGATGGATTATGCATGGTCAAGTCAGTGTGACCTCTCAGTGACCAGACAGATAGATTTCCTCCCTGATTATCTGTCCCTAACCTGGTCCTTCAATGGTAGTATGATCATAACTGGGTGTAATACCCATTTCTGTTATTCTCCTGCTAGTTTCTAAACTACTGATATACTGGTCAAAACATGAGCACCTATAAAAACCAGTGAGTGTAAATCACAGAACCACAAAATGCAGTAAGATAGTTGATGAAAATAATCCAAGGCTTTGGAGAATTCTCCAGATATAAAACCTATGTTAAAAAAAAAACAAGGGATTTAATGCTGGATGATGATGATTTCCTATGGAAGGAATCTGGCTGCCTGATAATAGAGTCCCTGAAATATCAGGGTTTGTATTTGACAGGAAATAATCAAGAAATATATCAAAATAATTATGTCAAACTATGGAAAGAAATTAAGAGAGATCTTGAAGGGTGGAAAATTTAAAGCTTCCTTAGTTAGAATCAATTGCAATTATTAAGATTATTAAGAATGTATTTGTTTTAAATGACACCTATTCTGATTCCAGAAAAAAAATTAAAAGAATGACAAAAAACTGTTAGTAAATTTATATGGAGTAGAAAAAACCCTAGAGTTTAATTTAATATTTTACAGGACTCAAAAGGTAAAGGTGGTCTCACTCTTCCAAACTTTAAACTATATCACAGAGCAAGCTATTTGTCATGGCTAACAGAATGGATAAAATCCTTAAACAGTAGAACATTAACATTAGAAGGAGCCAGTCTAACTAATGGGTTTCATAAATACTTATGATACAGGGATATGAAAGTTTAAAAGGACATTATGGAGTCTTACGAGAAAAATAGTAAGTCCAACAATCTCACTGCTACTCTCCTTTAAATGCTTTTCATTTCAGAGATAACTATAGTAAGAAAAGTGCAATTCCATATGCAGATATGGTCCATTCAGATTCCACGAACAGACTAAAGACATACCAAGAACTACTTGGTGGAAGCTGGGACATACCAAGGTTGATGTACTTTACAAATTGTAAAAACTGACCTCAAAAATGAGGAAGGGCTTCTAAGAAAAATGACAGAATTTAAATGTTCATACAGAATCAAGACCACCTACTAGGGCATATATATAAACTGTTACTCAGGTATGACATGGAGACAGAACACATAAAAATTGCACAATAAAATGGATGCAAAAAATTAAAGAAATAGTTGTAACACAGGAATGAGAAAAATTATGGAACAAATCTGTAAAATTTACTCTGAGTTACAACTTAAGAAAAAACTGTTATAAAATGTTTTAAAGATGGTATACAATTCTGTCAATCATATAATAATAAGTGTTGGAAATTCCATGAGTCAGAAGGAACTTTTTATATCGTATGTGGTGAACATTTAAAAAAAAAAACAAAAGTACTGGAAAGAAATACCCAGTACTATTCAGAGAATTTTAGAAATCAAATTCAGATTGAAAAGTTGTTCTTACTAGGCATAATTCCAAAATATATTAACAAAAAGTATCACAATTTACTAAGATACGTATTTCCAGTGGCAAGGATAAATTTAGCACAACATTGGAAAAGAGATATGCTACCGAAGGTATCAGACCAGGAAGTTCAACTTGGAGAATACGTAGTAATGGCAAAATTAAGAGTATATATTCTTAACAGAAGTCTAACCAAGTTTAAGCAAGAATGGCTTCCATACATACTACATATTACACAGCAAGGCATCACTGGCTTGAGATGGGTGGCTACATAAATTGAATGAATGAATAAATAAATGAATGAATGAATATAAGTATCTAGACTATGGTTTTTGAGGGGACTAAGGAACTGAAATCAGAGATGTAATTTTTTTTAAAATGTCTATAAATATTGTACATTAGGCAGAGTATGACACAAAGGAAGTTAGAAACTAATATCTATGTAATATATTTTTAGTCCTTTCTTCTTTTTTCCTGTATTCTTAAACAATAAATAGTGCAGATTTTGGCACTTCGCTTGGAGATTTAAATTCTTACTTCCATTGTTAAAATAAGTTAATGTAATGTTTTTATGGTTTATTTCTAGTTAAAGATGTACTGAACACTAACTGCACAATCTTTTACTTTTGTCCTCTTATAGATATATTTCTGTACCAATTGTATTTTTTTATTTTCTCCTTGTCTGCTTTTTCTTTTAAAAATGATTAATACATTAATAATAATAACAACACTAATACAAACCAATGAGTCTTCCAAAACAAAATGTGAAACAGCTTTAGCCCCTAAGGGAGTACTACAACACAAGGTAACATAATATAAACTAATATTGAATTTTGATTGAGAGCAAGAAACTAGAAAATGTTAGAACAAGCGATCACTTCTTTTCAGTTTACTCATTTGTGAGAAGGGAAGCAAAGCAATAGCCCATTAGCAATAAAGCAGGACAAGCTGGACATTTCAATTGTAAAAAAGTGATGTATTTTTAATGAAGTATATATTGTCCTTCAAGAGGAAGTACATCGACATCACCACCACCACATCTGTTCTATTTCTAAAGAGACAGAAAGGTGAATCTAAAAATTGTCACTACTCAGAAATTAATTACAAATGGTCATAAAAATATACCACACTTTCAAAGATACCACAAAAAAGACAGATGCTTAGTATTTTATTGACTATGTCAGAAATCCCAATAATTCCTGGCTGTATTTTATACTTATTATTATTGAGCCTGAAGCAGCAAAAATGTTGGGTATACCAAGTATATTTAATCAATCTTCATCTTTCATTTAAAATATAAGTTTTTGTTCTGTCTTTACCTCATTTGGAGAACAATCTTTATCAGATTTTTGTTCGTCTAAAACTTTTCCTTTTTTCATGCACACAAATTTAAGTTTATCGGTACAAGGTAGGATGTTCCATCGTCCAAACTACAGAGAGGAGGAAACCAGCAATTTTAGAACTCTCAAAGACGTATCTTCCAAATGGATTGCTCTTCAGTTGTCCAGGCACTTTTGCGCCTTTATTTCACATGTTATAAAAACACAGAGAAGAAAACTATTTCCCCACCCAAGTTCTTGAAGTATAACTGTGATGCACTTCTCATAGAACGCTGAATTAAAATAGGATAGCATGTGAGAGGTTAATATATAATTAACCCAAGATTAATTATTTCTTCTGTTACTCCTATGAACAAGAGTTATAGAAAATTCCACCTATTTCTTCTGGACTGGAAAACTGCCCTGAGATTTAAATTTGCAGTGATGACTATAAGTTCCATTGAAATCAGAGGATCTTAATTCTGAGCAAAGAGTTTCAGGATTGATAAACATAAAAACTCTCCTGCAACTTTTAAACACTTTTCTTTCAATCTCACAAAAGAGAATTTGCATTTGAGATTTCTTTCGAAGGAGAGAATTTCATCATTTCAGTGAAATTCCAGTAAGTAGAGTGTGGCACCCTCACATTTGGTCACAAATGACCAGAGGATGCATGTGAATGACCTCACTTTCACTATCACATCACCCTTCAGAAGTCTGCAGCCTCCCTGTCTTCTACTTCTTCAGTGCAAGAGAAATCTGAAATAAATTTTTAAACACTTAGAAGGTAAGGCAGAAAAAAACAGTGACCTCTTCTGCAGGGAAGCAAAACTTTGGGGAAATGGCAAGGCATATTTTCGCACAGCATTAGTATTCAGTATTATTCAGCAGGTCTTTGAAGAGGGTCTTCACTTCAATAAAGGTTCAACAGAAGCACCCTATAAAAGCTGCTTCACAAAGCAATTTGGACCTCCCACTTCTAATAGAAATAAACATGTGGTTTGGCTGGGCTTCGCCGTTCATCGCAGCATCCTCCAGTTTTTGCAAAAACTAAAGCTTCAGCATGAAAACTTCTACCAGCTTTTGCACATGGTGCTGGCACTGGTTTTTCATTTATTAAAAATATATGGTCATAGACCAAGCACACTGAAGTTAAAAATGCATTACACATCACCAATAAAAACCTATTCGTGCCTGCACTAGACATTTCTGCAGACTGGCAGTGGGCAAGGCTGGTAGAAGACTTGCCTCAGCCTTCTCCAGCAGCCCAAAAACCAGAGGTGGATGTTGCTAAAGAAGGCTGGGAGTATTTTTTTGCAACTTCTCCTATTGCACAAAGTCAAAAAATTTTGAGGCGTCGCAAAATGCCTCATCAAGGCATTTGGGTTGCTTCTTCGCTTCAACGAAGAGATCTTATTACGCCAAGTTCTTTGTAAACACAAATGGAAGTTGCCTTGTGTAGGTCTAACCCTTATCATATAATAAAACAAAGCATTTTATTTACTTTTTTTATCTCTTAAACACTTAAATCACGTATGTGGGATCATCCCTTATTTTTATTACCAAAACAGTCCTGTGAGGACTATGGGGCTAAAAACGACTGACCAGTTCAAAGTTATACAGTGAGCTCCATGGTCAAGTTGGGGCTTGAGTCTCTACAGACCCAGTGCAACATTCTGACTTCTATACTACACTAACCCTCTCTGATAAAGCAAGTCATATATTTTATTGCCTTTTATGAAGTTTACAAAAAGCTTTAGGTAACTAATTACAAAACTTCCCAAAAGATCCTTACCTTTCCAGAATAGGAGACACAATTTGGAATGCTTTTGAAGGAAGCTTTTGGCTCATTCTGATCCCAGTAAGTAAACACCACTTTGGATCCATCTGACCACTTAAACAAGGCTGGAGTATCTTTATTTATTAACCCTATCCACACTTTGTCTTTTGTATCTACAATCAAAGCAGAAATTCAAGCAGTTCAAAAATCGCGAGGCAAAACAGAAACTTTAGCCATATATTAAAAAATAGAAGTTTTTCTATAGTCACTTCTCAGTTTTGTCGTAATTATAATGAGATTAAAGGGTTTGGCCAGCAGACAGAATTTTACCCAGACTAATAGAATATACTGTTTTTTGTTGCTGCATTTGTTACATTGAATGGCAAATAAATACAGGTAGTCCTCGCTTAACGACTGCCCTGTTTAGCGACTATTCAAAGTTATGATGGCGCCGAAAAGGTAACTTTATAACTGCTCCTCACACTTACGACTGGTGCAGCATTCCCTGGTCACATGATCGCCATTTGCGTGCTTCACTGTCAGCTTCTGACAAGCAGAGTCAATGGAGAAGCCGGCAGTAAAATTGCAAGTCACGGCCACGTGATGTCTTGCTTAACAACCACATTGCTTAGCGATGGGGTTGCCAATCCTAATTGTGGTCATTAAGTGAGGACTACCTGTAAGTTAATTAAAATCTGGTCACAGACCAGTCCTTACTCTAAAGTAATTTTTACTATATGGCCCAACCTTAAATTGAGAATAATGCTTAAACAGAAAAACATAGGAGCAATTCACGCCCATGCTTATTCCAACTTACCATTATGGAGTTTTGTAACAACTAATTCAACATCTGCTAAGGAATGTATACTGATCAGGCTACTGTTGTTTTGATCACATAAGTGATTTGCATCTTTCCACAAAGCAATGCTGTTCATTAGCATATAGCAAAATCCATTGTGCGGGTACCAGTCAGATTCACACTGAGTCTCAGCATAGTTCTGAATATCTGAGAAGAAGAACTTGAAAAGGATTTGCTAAATAACATGACAACGTCTAAAAGCAATGACACAGAACTGACATCACAAGGAAAGGATCAAAGCTCAGAGGGAACCAACTTTGGATGCAACAGACTCAAAGTTCAAACCTTGGCATCTCCAGTCAAAAGGATAAATAATAATCTGAGTTGTTGTCACAGTAGACAATCCTGAATCAGATGTACAAAAATGCTCACCTGGTAGAAGTCAGAATTACCCTGCATGAATTGTCCCACTTACAGCATTTGCCCCCAACACATTTTTTAAAAAAATGATGCAGGATAAATTGTGTTAATGCCAGAGCAGGGATTTTATATTTCTGGCTACTTCTGCAACTTCCCCTATTCCCAATCAAGTCAGATAAGAGACTGCAGCACCACATTTACACAGGAATCAAGCTTTATTGAACACTTCAAACAAATATTTCTGAGATCCTTTTGAGTGGAAATTATAAAAATCCCCTGAGACCTTCTGTCTATAACTGAAAATTACTGGGGTTTTTTTTTTTTTTGGCAAAACCTCTTTTTTCCTACCTGAACAACAATTCAGTCCAAATTTTACTACACATGATTCTCTACAATCATATATGGTTCCGTTCATATATTTAACTAAAAACCTAGTGGCTGAACCCATGCTCAACTTGTAGTTTCAACCTGGGAAGAGGTTATACAAAGTTTGCAAACATACTAAACTAGCCCTTTTGACTAGCTTATTATGCTTCAAAGCATTGTGTGAATCCTGATAAAGATTTAATAAAGTAATTACTTTAAGTGTGTTGTGTGAACACAGCTGTAAGCATTTGGAAAGTCTGGGAATGCTTCTGAGGATGCTCTGTTTCTAGCAAAAACTGCATGAGTTAAAAAAAAAAAACAAAACTACAATTCTGTAAAGATTAGGCATTTTAGCCACAAAAACTGTAAAATGAATTTCACAATGCAGCTCTGATTTACCTGGAAAATCCAGTTGAGTGTCATTGACTTGTTTCTTGCAGACATAAGGAAGTGGCGTGTCACAGGGATAACTCTTCCAGTCACCTGTGTCAGCATTCATAGCCACACAGTCATTTCCCTCTATTGGAGATAAATTCTGCATCTCTGCAGAAAAGTAATGATCAGTTATTAGGCTAATGATGCATCATATCATGGATAACAACAGGTATTGGGGTGTAAAGGATGAGATTAAAATCATAGAATTGCCATTTCTTCTCTTTATAAAAGAACTTCAACATAGTTCCATTGCAGATTTTACACTGCATTCTAGAGTGTGCATTATGAACAAAGATTAAAAAATGAAAGGGCTTGAGGAGAAAGAGATGAGAATTTCCTGGACAGGGCAACTGAAGCTCTCCAGGAAGAGTGGACAAATGAACCCCAGAGAGCAGGAACAACTCCCTTTGGCAGAAGCAGACACATGGAAGCATGCACCAATGAACAAAAGGATGGGGAGGCATTCGGTGGCAATGGAGTCGTACTCTCTTTAAGGGATAATTCACAGCCACCTGAGCAACCTTGCCACAGAACACTGAAGAGGAAACCTGGAACCCCGTGGAACAAAAAAACCTAAGAGCCACTTTGAAAAGAAAAAGTATGTCATGGTGGTGGGTGATTACCTGCTGAGGTGGCTGTGTGTAGAGCTGATATGACATATGGAAGGTGGGTTCCCCTCCAAGTGCCTATATCCAGGATGTAACACAGGATTCACACACTATTCAAACCCATCAACAATTATCCTTTCTTCGTGATTTACATGAGGATGCATGACATACTGTAGCTAGAATAGACCACGAAACTGAGACTCCAGAGATTATGAGAAATTGCAGAAGAAACAAAGAACTCGAAATACAAATAGCTTGCATCATGGTTTCTGGGAATTTACATCAATTAGTGAACTTGGGGTTTTCCCTCCTGTTTTATAGTGATAATTTCCCAGGTTTGTCTGTCTGAAACTTCTAAAATCTTTTGATCTGCAGCTTCATGCTAATATTTCACATTTTTCCTGCAGGAAGGTTTATATTAAATGGTCCCCCCATTTGGCAAAAGCAATTACAGAATCCCTTGCTACAGAGTATTCCCAATGTTTACACCTTTCCTGGTTCTCATTATAGACTTCTCTGTCATAGAAAACAATAGTAAGATAATTCAAGAACTACAAAAGCATTCAAGCAGTGTAAATCCTGCCTGACTGAACTGGCTTCAGTATCATTCCAAATCATGGTTTGATTCCCCATGCAAACGAACAAGGGCAACCCTGGCCCTACCAACCACAACTACTTGTTACGTCCAATTGTAACAGTAAAGACCTGTTGCTTATTTGTTTGCGGTGAATTACATCACCTCATATTCCAAGTGGGAGGACCAAATTACAAGGCTACTGGAGTAAAGAACATCTTCTTAAATGGCTGAAGACTGTATATAAACATGGTGGTGGGAGGGGGCAACATCCCTAGATGGATAGACATGAAAGGCTAAATAAATAGAAGTCCAACATCTGTGCCAAGGTATCAAGTTCTCCACCCAAGGACTGTGTGAACCAGTCCAGAGACAAGGAAGCCAGATGACTGTGGACAAGCACCAATCTGAAGACCTGAAAGGCTGAACCTGAAAGTGTGGACCTGCAGCCCAATACCATTGTCATGAGTGCCGTTGAGCTGAAGACATCAGCACAACGGCACACATGACAATACCTAGGAAGCAGAGGAAGGGACTTAAGATAAGCAAAGCTCGCACAACAGACACAGACCCCGGCCGGATGATTCAGCCATCAGGACACAAAAGAGGAAGAAGGAAAGACAAAGACAGGGCGGATCACGAGGCACACCTGAAGCTGTCAGCAAAGCGCAACGGAGATCGCCCAGCTGACAGCAATCACCGGCCGAAGGAAGAAACCGATTATGGGCAATCCCGGGGCACCAGCAGGGGCCCCGCAACCCTTCACCTACCGGCACAGAAGCATGCAGGACTAAGGGGGGATGACGCAACCCAAAGTGAGGGGGCGCTGACCGGCGCGGGGTATTTAAACCCCGCACCGGCGCGCTCCCTTCACTCTCAGCTTTTTTCTGATCCAGCACTACGCTGAAATAAACCTGAACCTGATTTCCCTGAAACAGTGTCTGTGTTTTACTCAGCGGTAGGCAGCGCATGACAACCATGATGTGCCATTCTGGCATGAGGTAGAGGACTTTCACCATTCACTGCTCTCACTGCTGCCTCCCTGGTGCGTTCTAGAACTCCAATCTTTCATCAGGTTATTAACTGAGCTGGCCACTCAAGATGTGACTTCCATCTTAGTAATGTTAAATGGGACTCCATTGCTTAAATACAGAACAAATGTAAGAGCTTGTAACTGTTCTCTTCAATTACCTCTATATATTGCTGAGTGAAACTGAATTTAACATTCCCCTCAAATGAGAGTTTGAACTGAATTTTGTTTCCCTCTGATTTGTTCTGTTATTAATCATTATCACCAGCATAGGGAAACTTAGCAGGAAATTCCCTATGTCTAATTTGTACGAGAAGCAAAAAAAATGTGCTTGAAAACAGATCAGTCTTCTTGGTTATTGCCCCAGTAACATTTTGCAAAGTGTTGACATCAGAGAAGTGTCTAGTGAGGTCTGGGTATTTTGCCTTGTTGTTGTAGCTCAGAAGGGAGGATAAGTAATTATAAGATGGGCTGGATGCAAACACTGGATCAAGTTCAGGCCTTTGGAAAAGATTAATCTTTGGTCCAAAATGTCTGCGTTGGCCTGACCAACCAGGCTTGTGGAATTTTCAGGAGTTAGTTTGGCTAACCATCTGACCATTCCAGTAAACAATAATTACATAGAAACAGATTTTCTGGGAGCCTAATAGACTCTTTCCTTGTGAGACTGTCTAAATCAGTCTGCACACTGGTAACACCTGAGCCTAATAAAATGCCTCATTAAATTGTGTTGAACTATTATCTCTCTCTCTCTTTTAGATTGTGGAGACCTTGATCTATCCCCATATTCAATCACTGGTTACTGGATCTAACTTTACTTTTTCATTTTCATAGTTTACTGGTGTGTTTTAAGCAATTATATTGCTGTAATCGATGTTCTTTTTAATATCCTCAGTCTAAGGAGAAGTCCTTTGTTCAGGCTGGGGGGAGTTTTAAAGACCTGGGTAAAGGCTTTCCCCCCATCATTTATTTCTTCTTCTGCATCTGCTTCTCCTTCTTCAATGAGCTACAGTTCCCTTCCCTGCTTGGGAGCTCATCAAGTATGAATTGAGAGACAGAGAACAGCACATGAAAAAATGCAGTTACCTGAATTCCAGTTCAGGAAGTTCAATGGTGTATGATCTGACCACTGCCAGCCTCCAGAAACATCCAACTGATTTAATCCAATCCAAAATATTTCTGCGATACCATCTTTAGCTAAAGAGTTTTTAAAAAAGGAAATGATAATAGAACAAAACATTTTCAAGCCAATCAAGTTATATTGGGACCTACCTACTGCACTGAAACAAAAAACACAAAACAAACAAAATCATTATCCTTTGTGTCTGAGCTCATCTGCAATATTTTTGTGCTCATCTGCAATATTATGTTGCAAGGTAACTGTTTTCAGTATCTTGTGTATGGTGTGTGGAATGTGTTTGCACAAATGTGTGAATTTATTAGTTTGTAAAATAACACGTGATAGAAAATGTCACTTTTTTTTGACATCTCTGGTCTGAATATAATACTAAGGTAAAATGCAGCTCATTTATTTTTGGTTTAGAATGGATATGCTCACAGATTAACATTATGTGCAAGTGGCTTGCTTAACAAACTAGTGTTAAAATAATCCTGGTTTAATGTTATATGGGATGCAACCATTGTTAACTTTAATCTTATTTAAATACAACCAGTAGCATGTACTTCTCCAGTGTGGTAGTGAGCTCTGAGTGGGGATTAACATCCAGTGCAAACAGTACTATAATGGTCCAGATACTACATTTTGGGAGCTTGTTTTTAATGACATTTTCTTCTTAAAACATTTTATTACTTTTTCAGAGAAGGAAACAGGAACAATCAAGGAACTAGAAGCTATACTTTTTGAAGAGGAACTCGGAATGTTTCATCGTGAGAAACGGGGGGGGGGGGGAGATATGACAGCACGCTTCAAATACCTCAAAGGCTATCATACAGTACAAGGTTAAGACCTGCTCTCTACCATTCTGGACTGCAGAATATGGAATAATGGATTTAAATTACAGAAAGACAGATTCCAAAAGAAAGTTAGGAAAAAATCTTCTTAACAGTGGGAGCAGTTTGACAGAGACATGATGGGCTTCACTTCAGCAGATAGGTTCAAGCGGGCTGGACAGCCATTCAGTGAGGATTCATGGGCTGACCAGAGTTGGACTCAAACCTTAAATGACCTCTTCCAACTCTAATTTGTACGTATCATTCTGATTTAATATTTACTCAACATGTGCACTGCTGTTAGTCTTCACAAATCAGAATTTACCTAAATAACCTTTCTAGATAATGAAATGCCTGGGGTGGGGATGGGGGGGAAATGGGCCATGCACAGGAGAGATTGATTGCCTATAGAAATCGCTTTTCTTCTTCCCCCCTCCCTATCACAGAGCAGAGGGACTGGAGAATAAGGGATTACAAGAGAGTAACTAGGGACACAATGGGGAATACAGTGGGCTATTTGCATAGTGTGCTCGCAGCTGCCGGTGCCAGTGCATTGCTTTCTTTTCTCCCCCACCTTGCAGAGCACAGAGATGGGAAAGGAAGGGATTACAAGTAAGCAAGCAGGCACACAATGGGAAATACACACTGAAAGCATGCTTCCAGTGGGAGGGAAAGCATGCTTCCAGGGTGGGGCAAGAAAAACAACAGGTCAGGCACAGGACAACACATACTGACTGTAATGGCGATCACGTGACTGAGGGATGCTGTGAAGGTCGTAAATGTGGGCATTGATCATAAAGTTATTTTTTCAGCACTGTTGTAACTTTGAACAGTCGCTAAATGAGGTAGTTGGTAAGTGAGGTCTACCTGTGTTAATATTGTTGTATACTGCCTGGCTCCCAATGACTCTGGGTGGTTTATTTAATATTAAGTGTGAATTCAGCCAAACATTTTTAAAACCATGACTCAACACAATATACAATCCAAGTCTACTAAATTAGAACCAAGTACCATAGTTACCGAACAATACTGAGTCCTAAAATCATCTAGCTTAAACAGTTCTGCAGAAAAATCTCCATATAGATCCACTTTGTGCAGAACCCTCATGTGCACAATTTTTGCACTACAGAAAAGGACCCATAAATGTACTAAAATATTTTTTCAGAATCAAAGCAGCTATTGGTCTCATTCACATGTAATCACATAAATATAACTGGAGGATGCAATTTAGACCAAGAGTCCAATACCCTGCTCCAGTGCAGGAATCCATGGGTTAAAATAGAAGATCTGGGCTCAACTGTATTCCTCCAGAGTGACTTTGGAAGCTCTGGCTTCCTTTTAATTATCAAATCCAGACAGAGTGTGAGTAATACACCTACTCATTTAGCAACCACATTCCATTCCAACGACCAGGTCGTTAAGCAAAATGGTCACTAAATGAACACATGACAGAGGGAGAGACTATGAAGATCATCTCATTCAGATAAAGTACTCTTGTACAGCCATGCCAGCATTACTCTCACTCCAGCGTGCATTGTCAGGTGCACGAAATTTGGTTGTAAATGTGTGCATTAGTCGGAAAATGAAGTTTTTATTACTGTTGTATTTGTGAATGGTCGCTAACCAAGGTAGTCACTAGCAGAGGAGTGGGTGTATTAACCATACTTTGTTGAAATAAGCCAATTTTATAGTGTATCAGCAGGCCATAATTAATACTAAGCCCTGTTAAGGTGACACAGGTTAGTCTAAAGTGGGACAAGAAGAAAGGAAGGGGGAATATGCAAGACCAAGGTTTCTACAAGGCATTCTATAAGACTATACAGCAATGCATCCTGCTAATTGATTAGCATTCTATCTGAACACAGCTTTTTGAGAAAGGAAAAGGAATTGGATCAGTGAAGGAAAGATGTTAGACAGGGATACTTATTTTATGTCATATTTCCCACCTAAATGACATCTCTACATATATTTTTTTCTTGTGGGACACAAGAAGTGCAGCAGAATGAGTTTCAATTATGAAAATAAGAGGTGGAAAACAGTCCTTTCTCCAAACCACTTTCCAGCCCAGCTCAGCTCAGCTCAGCTTTTCACTGCCCCCAAAATATGCTTTTATTTCTTCTTTTTATTTAGGACGTACTTCTTGGGAAATCCTGTTTATGAATATCCCATAGCAGTGGCATCCATAACAAGCCCCAATGATGGCAAAATGGTATTTGAGTTACAACACTGTTACTCAAAGAGGCCCAATAATGTAGTATGATATGATATCTGATACAAGTACTTAAGTTGCCTGATTTACATGATGGAGTCATGGCATTATTTGTCCATACCTATGCTGATGCCATTGTCCTACATTAGATCTAGTTTGTCCCAAAGAGCTCATTGTGGAGTTCTGCAAATATTCTGAAGAGAAAAGGGTTGCTTTTTTGTAATCTGAATTTCAGTACAATTTAAAATCATGACAAGTATGTGAGTTCGTGCGGAATTTTTATAGTGGCAAGGTGGAGAAAAGCAAAAGTAACAGGAAAAACTTAAAATACAGCTTGGTCCTAAGACTAAGAAGATACTTCGTGTGAAATGTTTATTTTTGATGGCACAAAATATATTTGTTTACTAGAAGTTTAGGAAAGTCAAATTTAGAGACTGGAAAAAATATTCTCTCCTACAGGCCATGAAATCTGGTAGCCTGATTTCCGTCTTGAAATCAATCCATTTATTTCTCATTTGCCACCGACAGCTTTCCTCCAGAACTCACTATAAAGCTGTACTTACCTTGGATATAACTTAACTCAGATGCACTTGCGATGCTGACCAAATCACCTCCTTGCTTCTTACATGAGAGGTATGCTGCTTTCCAAGAAAGAGCAGCCTGTATATTTAATTGGTAACAATTTCCAGAATCTGCAAACTGTTCCCATGTATTTTGACAGCCATCCTCTGTTGAAGGCAAGTAAGTATTCATTCCTGAGATCAATACTGGTACCATACCCATAATCTAGGAGAACTCATGTTTCCTTATCAACCCAATCCACCCAACATGACAGCAAAGATACATATACACATAGCATGTTCATCTCCAATACTGCCGTTCAATTTCCATGCTCTGTGCCACCCAGACTGCAAAGGAGCTGGACTGGGATCTACACAGACGTACAGTCTTCCAGTTCCCTCCACTGTCTCCCTGTGCTGTCTGCAAATGTGTTGACATGTTTGCAGAAGACGTGAGAAAAACTAGGATCTATGAAAACTGTTTTCTCTTTCTTCCAACTTTACTTGTGAAAACAGAAGTGCGCATGCAAAGAGTGTGTATGAATCAGGTTCTAGGTTTTCGAACATATTTTATATCATAAACTGGAACCCCAGGTGATGAATTTTAGCATCTTAATTTACATAATTTTACATTGCATATTATACAATAATACTGTTTAATCCTCCAATATAAAACTATTATTAGATTTGAGCTCTGCTCATCCTTCTTCTCCTCATGAAATACCAAAATACATAAAATGCATTAATACAACATAAATTTTTCAGGATTCTATTTTAGGAAAGCTACTTGCCTGGTTTTAAGCAGAAGCCCCATTTATTGTCTTGATGGAAATAGGTGGTTATGGAACACCATTCATTACCTCCATACATCTCGTTGCGAATGCAGTCATGATGCCATGTATTATTAAATAAGAAAGGAAACTCACAAAGTTTTCCATAGGCATTCCCATCCCTGGTATAAATTTCTGCAGAAAAGCAACCAAAAATAGATTTAATGTTTTAAAAAATCTGGAAATGTGTGTAGGTGTAAAACAAACATATTTTAAAAATATGCTTTTAAGACATGTAGAAGTCCCAAGGGATCAGAAATTTAAAGACATTGTTGTCAATGGCAGCTGGTGCCAAATGGGGTTGGTAGGGCAGAGGGCAGCATACCTGATGGCAGGACGAGTCATGTATGCATGGAGCTTAAGAGTTACGTTAGCTAGTGCCAATAATAAGTGGAGTCAGAGGTAATAAACAATAGGAAAGAAAAACTTTAGGAAAAAAACTAGCTTCAAAATCACAAGGTGGTGATCTGACCTATGTAACTTCAGGAACAAAAGCAAATTATTTATGTCTACAGTTTCCCCTTCAGCAGTGACCAACTTTGAATGCAAGTAAAATTGTGAAATGAACAAAACACTTCTTGGAGTCATTTTTTCCCTCTTCCAATCTCCCCCTGCAAAATAAATCAACCCTTACTGATTTCAGAAGTACAGGGAGAGCAGAATTTGCACAGCAGCACAAATAAAGCACTCTTTTGAGCCCCCCACTTCTTTCCCACCAGTAGTCCATTATGAAGATATGGAAGGAAGGAAACCAATTCAAAAGCACGGTAACAAAATAGAGGAAAAATATGGAAAAATAATGAGCGCTGGCCATTTTTCTTGGGATACCCAGACCCACATACCACACTCCTGAAAGAAGTGGAAACAAAAATTATAAATATGGGGGAAAGAAAAAGGAATGGGGAGCTCCAGGAATTTCCCTTCCTCACACCCCTCAACCCTGCTTACAAGGCCACACCATTTTTAATTAAAAATAATAATCAAAGGAAGGACTCCTCCCATAACACATACTATTCATGCCTACGGACAAACATAGGCGCCAAGGAAACAATGGACTGACTGCTGTTTCCTATCATCCTCATTGAGATTACAAGTGAAGAAGGCTTGGAAGACCTACGAGGTACAATTGCTGATTATACAAAATGGCTGTGAACATCCTACAAGATCACCATGTTATGAAATAAGTAACTGGGTCTCTGCTCTCTTAAGAGACTCAGGGAAGAATGCTTTATAGCCAGAGAATAAAAATGGAAGCAAAAAGTCAACAGATACTTGGAGCACAAATCATTCCAGCCAGTGCCAGAACTGCATTTCTTTTTAGCGTCCAGGATATCCACCATCCATCTTCAGATACAACAGAAGGGGTCCATAGGCAAACTATTGCCCATGGGCCCCAAGCTGGGAATCTAAATGCATAGCCATCACAAGAGATCCTTAATACAGGTAGTCCTCGCTTTCTGACTGCCTAGTTTAATGACCATTCAAAGTTACGATGGTTGGGGAAAAAAGTGGTGTGACCAATCCTCACATTTATAGCTGTTGCAGTGTCCTGAGGTCATATGATTGACATTTGCAAGCTTCACAACCAGCTTTCAACAAGCAGAATTAATGTAGAACATGGAAGTGAAATCACAAGTCATGGTCACATGATGTCACACTTAACAGAAGTGGAAGTGACACTGTTAAGTCTTAGAGACTGCAGCACTTAGTGACGGAGTTGCCGGTCCCAATTTTGGTTGGTAAGCGAGGATTACCTGTACAATATTATGAAAATAATGTTTTGATTAAAGAGCTTAATTACAATGCAGAGAAATTTGTACAAGTTTTGTGATTTATATCATGAGCAAAATGCTTTGTGTATCATTTGCATTCTACCCCACAAATTTGTACATCCAAATTTTGAATCTATAATGGAGCATTTCCTGTACAAACTCCACATCTACAGAACACAATACTAGCTGGGATTCATTAAACTCTAAACACGTTTTTATAAGACTAATTAAAGACCCATTGGCTTTCACAAATCTTTTTTTATGAGATGAGTTTTATTGGGCCATTGATTTTTATTTTTAGTTTTTAGAGAGTTTTTGTTGTTGTTTTTAACCTACTTTCTAAGCTCCATCCCCATGATGTTGATATTTGAAGTTATATTATTTCATTGTTATACATATTTATAATTTTGTCTTGCTAATCAGTTCAGCACCATAAAATTATATTAAAAATAATAAAAATTCTTGGATTTTAGCATTTTGGCAGTATAATGTAATATGTTTTTAAAATACCACTGGTTCATATTAATATGCCAGTATTTGTCGTTGAGGGACGCGGTGGCGCTGCGGGT
The DNA here is from genome assembly GCF_035149785.1 of Candoia aspera. Classification (NCBI taxonomy): domain Eukaryota; kingdom Metazoa; phylum Chordata; class Lepidosauria; order Squamata; family Candoiidae; genus Candoia; species Candoia aspera. The sequence goes on along the minus strand of NC_086153.1, from coordinate 199,513,570 downwards.
TAAACCGCTGAACTGCCGATCGGAAGGTCGGCGGTTCGAAACCGCGCGGCGGGGTGAGCTCCCGTTGCTAGTCCCAGCTCCTGCTCACCTAGCAGTTCGAAAACATGCAAATGTGAGTAGATCAATAGGTACCGCTTCGGCGGGAAGGTAATGGCGTTCCGTGTCGTCATGCTGGCCACATGACCCGGAAAATGTCTACGGACAACGCCGGCTCTAAGGCTTAGAAACGGAGATGAGCACCGCCCCCTAGAGTCGGATTCGACTGGACTTTACGTCAAGGGAAACCTTTACCTTTTTTTTTTATTTGTCGTTACTTGCGTTTTATTCTGAAAAACATTTCTGAAACTTTTATGAAAGCCTTTTATAAAGTTTCAGAAGTCCTCCAAAATATTCTCTTTGAACTGAATCTTTTAGTGTGATGTAAGAAAGCAAGCATCACATCCATAGGTAACAACAGGGACCGTCTCATCCCCATCACATCAACCCGTCCCGCCCGGTCATGCTACAGACCCCGTCAGCAAGAGAATTCCATCTGGCGGGGTCCAGGAGGTGGGCCTTCTCTGAAGCAGCTCCCGCTGTTTGGAACATCCTTCCCTCGGAAATGAGGTTAGCCCCCCCTCTTCTGGACTTCAGAAAACAGCTGGAAACCAGGTTTTGTCAGCATGCTTGGAGTGGGGAGAGGAAGAGCCATTCTTGGGGCTGTTTAGTTCCCTAGCCCTGCAGGGACCAGCCTTATCCCTTTATGGGCTGAATGTGATCTGCCCTTATATGGATTTTATTGTATTTTATATTTATTGAAATATTGGTATTATTTCTAATTTTATTGAATTTTAAATTTTTACTGTGAACCACCCAGGGTTCCCCATGTGGGGGAGATGGGCTGTGATAAAAAATATGAATAAATAAATACATTCATGTCACTAAATCCGTTTAACTGAATTCAATTTTTGTCCTAGTCCTGTCTAATTCCTTCCCAGGCTCTGCCTTATATTTGGAATGTAGTCCTGACATTTAGAGGTAAAACAACAAGACAATCCCAAACTGTCCTATATTATTACTACTGCAAGATTTACGGAATCCACAAATCGCACTAAATTCAGAATATAAAGTTTAGATACAAAATAAACAGAATATAAAACCTGGACATAAAATGGCATAGGACCAAACCCGATCGTTTGTTCTTGGTCTTAAAGCTTTGTCCAAATATTAGTCCTCCAGAATATCCAGAGCTCACTTAAACAGATTTGTTGGTGTGCTGTCCTACTGCCCAGAGGTGAGAGGAAAGCGAGTTATTGTGCAAATTGCTGCTCCCACAGTAGTCCTTTGGCCAGGCCTCTGCTATGTGGCCAGTAGCGTTGCTGTCTGTGCAGAAGGTAACCAGTGCTACTTTCTGGGCAACAACTGGCTAGGAAAAAGGCTGCAGAAACTGATGTTTGGGGGGAGAGACTGATGTGGATAGACTGTGAAAAGACTGATCTATGAGTGAACAAACTGATGTATGGCTGGAGACTGACAAGAACAGGGAAGAGGAAGCAGGATAGAAAAAAGAAAAAGAAGGACCCCAGAAGTACAGCAGAGTGGGAATTGTACTAACTTCTACAACATGGAGGCTCTACTGTGAAGACAGGTCCTCAATGAATGGTAAACAGGCAGTCTTGGATCCAGGGCATGAAGCCTGCGTGGATGAGCCCGTGTCTTAGATAAAGAGCTAGCGCTTCTTATGCCAATTTCTAGCAGATCTTGAATTGCTAGTTTTAAAAGGACCTTGATTCAAGTCTGGAAGAGGACTTTTGTAACAGCCAATGCACAAGGTAGTAGATTTACTTTGTGAGGAGAATAAGCCTTACCCAGAAGGAAAAAAGAAACTGGCTTCAAGATTACTAGCAAAAACAGGTCTTCTCCACATTTTTTGGGCAAGAACAGTAAGTTCATACAAACCTCTTCCTTGCACAGGTTTCATAACTTACTGGCATACCAAGCTTTCAAAACTGTTGTGATGCTAATTAGCATATACTCTTACACTTGAAAGTGCTACATGTTACTTACTGCAATGAAGATTTTGTGGCAGAAATTCCAAAAAAAAGATTGGCAACAGAGTCCCAGTGCTTGACATATTCAATTCAGTGCTTGACATATTATATTCAAAGCAATATAAGTAATAAGTAAAAACAAGTAGTCACATAACTTATCCATTCATTAAGTGAAAAAAAAATTATTGCCAAGAAAAAAAAGGTATTTCAAAATCAAAGGATGGGGACCTGTGACTCTTCAGATGCTGCTGAAATACAAGTCCCAGCAGCCCAAGCTAATTCAGCCACATCTTAATTAATTGATTTGTGTATTATGTTTTATCTTTTGTTCACTGCCTAGAGTTCCACTGGGAGATGGACAACTATATAAATCTGATCGCTAAATAGCTAGATAGCATCTGGAGGGCCGTAAGTTCCCTATTTCTGCCTTTAGGGTTGACATGGAACCATCAGGTTGGCCGATGAGATGATATCACAATTTTCACCCAAATAAGTTTCAATGGATGCAGTCCAAATCAAACCGATCATTGTTTCAAGACTTGTTTGGCTATTCTTGCTTGCTTTCTAACAGGCAGAAGAAAGGTACACTTCAGAATTATATTATTAAATACAAAATATAGGAAATATATAACAATTCAGAATTATTTATCTTGTGTGGGGCATTATTTTTTTAATTGTCCTGATTCTTTTGCTATCACTGGTGTGAATGTAGAGTAGATGCAGGGCAACCTTTCTGGCCCCAAGGGCTGCATACGATACTGGTACTGCAAATGAAATCTGCCTTTGTTAGGCTGGAGAACAGGCATCTCTTCAAACCAGAAGGGAAAGACTGTACAATCTTCTTGGGTGAAGTGGAAGAACAGTAACCGACTGAGCCCCTGAGAAATTAAAGACTGTCCTCTGGTAATCCCAGCAGAGATTACTGTACTGCCTTGGCCTTGCTTAACAGCAGAGCCCAAACCACAATACACTTCTCCACAGCCCTGCTTAAGAAGAAGCAGGTTCTGGTTTTGAAAGCTCAGAAAGGAACCAGAAAAAGCACAGTATAGTTAACAGAGCTTCAGCTACTGCAGATACAAATAACCTGAAGTAGTCTAGGGTTAGGGCAGGTCAGGAGAAAAAGGCCCGTGAATATAGAATCTCTGGTGACTTTGTAGGAATTATAATTAATTTGTACAGCTGTTAAATTTAGATATACTGCATGTTAAACAGAAATTAAAAAACAAGGCCGTTCCTGCCCACAGGCTTATAATTTAATAAACTTTATAGAAAAGGTCTAAGGGGTGGGGTGGAAGAAAGGGAATAGGAGAGAAAAACAAATACATTCATTCACAGTCATGTAAACACAAAGATAAACATGGCTAGAAATAACAGTGTGATACAGACCTCATCAACCAAGTGGCTCCACAGAACAAGACAAATACAAAAGATGCCTTGAGGTAATTTCCATTTGTTTGTTTAGACATGCCCAATGTTTTCTACAATGAGTAGAAGACAGAGTGGCTTTGTACTCTAAGGCCTAGTGGAACTCTTGTTTTCTCTGCACCAACCATAGAGAAAGGATAGCTAAAAAGTAATTGATGGGACTTCCCCAAGGTTCCTTCAACTTGAAAATAATTTCACTGGCATTTAAGTTGGGGCGGGGGGCTGACTTCACTGTTATGGTTAGTTCTACCGTTCCTTATAAAGGATTAAGTTCCAAGCTTTCCACCCTATAAAAGAGGTGGAAATACAGGGTTAATCATAAGTGAAGTTCAGAAACTTTTTCTTCCACTGGTGACAAACTTGGGGGTCTGATTAGGGGGGCTTTGGGAGACAGCTTACTCAAAATAGGTGTGACAAACTTGCCAGAGGCTTAATTTATCTATTTTTAGGGCTTATTTTATAAAATAAAAGGCAAAAATAAACCAACACACCATTAAAAACCAGCACTTTAGATGTTAACAGCATGAACTTGAAGAATTCCGGGGAGTACAGAAATTGGGTAGGGGAGCACTTGAACCTGTGGATTACCCACCCCTATGCTAAAAAACATGATTCAGTGTAACATCAGAATTCTACTACAGAGGAAATAAACCTTGTATTCTTTATAAATGCCAAATGGATAAAGATTGAAGTGTAAAGACCATTAACAAAAGCAATGCCAACTGTCCTCAAAAAACCAAACCAAACCAAACCACAGCATTATATCTAATATTTCACCGATTTTTCCACCTGGTATATTCTTCTGCAAAGAATGTGTCATCCTGCAAAACCATAATAATAATCTGAGCCCTTTTAAAAATCGTGAGTCCATCCAAAGGACTGTGCGTGTTTTCCAAAGGAACATCAGTTGTTTGTAATATTTTCTTCCTTAGTGCCCTCCCCCCCCCACATTCCAAATGTGGGAGATGCTCTGAATCAACATTCTACCAGATGGTCCTCAGGTATGAATTCCAACTTCCCAAATTCTAAGCCAGCATGGTCACAGCTGAGAATTCTGGCAGTTGCAGTCCCCACATCTGGAAACAACAATCTATGTTAGCACATGGATTCCAGACCATCATGTGAGCTTGTTAATTAAGATTATTGCTGTTTAATTATCACTTGATGCAAAACTCAACTGGAAAATGCCCCCTTTCTTTTGAACTCCTTAGAAGTCAGCATTTAACCACATTCTTGTCCAAACCCTTCACTTCTATAAATGAAAGAAAATACATACCGCTATATGGAAATTTACAAATCGTGTCGCTGGACTCACTTCTTCTCCAAGTATCAGAAGAGTTTAGGCTTACAGTGACAATTCCATTCTTTAAAGCTAGTTTGTTCTGAGATGCAGAAAGGATGGAATCACCAACACATCGCCACCACAGAATGAGGTCTGAGTCACAAGCATACATTTTTAAGGTATTTGGAGACTTGGCAGTCTCTAGTCCAAGGCACTTTCGGGACCCCAAATTAAAAAGGCGATGTTGAGAGACCCATGTCCATAAGCTCTCATCTGTCTCCTCACAACCTCCTGCTATTAGGCGCTGGCTTTTAACCTGGATGCACTTATTAGAGTTTTCATGCCGGATGGTGAAAAGATTGTTATCTGCATGGAAAAAAAACCATATTTTGGTGATTTTCTGTTCCACCTTGCAGTAGATGCAAAGATAATACAGAAAGAACATTATACAGTATACATTGGAAAGCACTGTCAACATTCAGTTCCGTGATGAAGCACCTTAATTACTGTAAAGACTTATGTCTACTAATATGCTTGCAAACAGCACGCTCTGAGCAGCTTTTAACAACAACAGTTTTTGAAAGATCATTAAAAAAGCGACATGATCTCAGGAGCAAATAAAGCAATATATAAAGATAAACAGTATCAGTACTAGTATACCTCAGTCTGCTCAAAGTTCAGAGGGCCTAGAATAATAATAATAATATAATAATAACAATAATTCATGTAGCACAAAAAAGGTTCTCTGTGAAAGGTATTCCAGTGGGATAGTACCTTTGCCCTTTCCCTTGCAAGAATTCAGATTAACAATAGATGGTAGTAAAGAGGTATTAAACTTTTTAGCTGTTTGCCCTCTAGTGGTCACCTGGATTTTTGAATGTTAAATCTGGTAGTCTTATATCTACCTAATATCTATCCAATAAACATCTTATGAAAAGAGCATTCAGGGAAAGGCCTGCAAATATGGTAAGATTTTTCTAACAGCTTGATGGAAAGGAACAGAATTTTAACTGCTATATGCATTTAATTTGGGCTAAAATTATGTTTTTTGTTATGCTTACACTGGAGAAAACCCGAGATGGCACGTTGAGCTCACGGAATTGTGAAGAAATGGCCAGTAGGTTTTCTTCAGTAATAATGATCAGTTAAAATTTCTTTTCTGGTGCATGAAATGTTTCTGTTTTATATTCTTTAATGACTAAATTAATAGATTTCTAAAAGTCACAGCAGTGAATTAATCACCCCGTAAATGGAACGTAAGCAGAACTTTGTTTGAAACCACCTAAAATAACACATTAATCTGGGATTTGAAATATTTCTTTGCAATTTACTAGCCTGAATGCTGGTGTCTTGTATGCAAAACATATAGAGAAAAGTATGTTTGTGTACTTGCAGCTCACTCAGGGCATTTTCCCTGGAGTCACGCCTCAAGCAACCTGTGAGTAGAGAACAACTGCACTGTGTTCAATATATTTAAATGAAATGCACTCTGGAAATTCTACTTGATTTTGAAAATGTCCTCCACACACAGGGTGGATTTTTGAACATTCCAATGAATAAATATACTCCCCTCAACAATAATCCTGGGGAGGGGGATTAATAGTGATTCATCTTCAGTTTGCTAAGGTGGCATGAAGACATGGATAATGGACGTGTTTACTGGCATGGTGCTCAGATTTTTAATCAGCAATGCACTATCTTGTTAATACGTTTGTTATTTCATGCTCTATCAACTTTTTGTTATGACTGAGCTAAGCAACAATGCTTTAATAGAACAAACCTCTTCTGAGACAAATTCCCATTAATAAATGCATTTCTATAAGAGACTAAAATTGATTAAAATCTTATCCCTGACATTACATATAACGTAATAGCTCGCTTTATTAACATTAAAGAAAAATGCAAAATAAATAAAATAAAATACCCCCCAGTAATTAGCATGTTTGTGTTTAGCAAACATATTCTGAAAAAGCATTATTGAAAAACAACAAAACAACACTGCAAGATTTTCATATTGTTTCTTTTGGTGTACAAGAATCTCTTTAAATTTGTTGCTCCCTGAAACTGAACTCCTAAGAGAAGACCACTTCTACTAGTATTCACCCTCACGTTCTAGAGCAACAGTAAGTAAATACTGAGCCCTTTCGGATAACTCTGTTAATGAACTATGTATTGTTTGTTGTTTCCACGCAGGCCCACAACTAGGGTCTGTGTCACCTGGGGCAAACATGCATTCCGTGCCCATTTTGGCACCCCCCTAGCGCTCATTTTGGTGCCCCCCCAGCGTGGCGCCCGGGGCACATGCCCCGCTTGCCCCCCCCAGTTGCAGCTGTTTCCACGCTATCTGCAGACCAGGAATTGGCTAACATACTGTATAGCAGTTCAAAACCATTTAAACACGCATCATTTACAACTTTAACATTTTAAGCAAGCAAAGAGTTCAACAAAGGAAGAACCTCAAAAAGAGCTGGGTTAACTTAATCTGACATGACCAATCTTTCATTTGCAGGTTGAATAGGGAGGACCTGATTGACTTTCAACCGTACTATATATTTTTTAATCTGTTCAACTGTGTCCGATTCTCAGCAATTGCCTGGACTAGTCCCTGCAGTTTTCTTGGCAAGGTTTTTCAGAAGTGGTTTGCCCTTGCCTCCTTCCTATGGCTGAGAGAGAGTGACTGGCCCAAGGTCACCCAGCTGGCTCCGTGCCTAAGGCAGGACTAGAACTCTCAGTCTCTCGGTTTCTAGCCCGATGCCTTCACCACTATTATATATATTGGGGCCATATAATTTTCTGTAAAATAGTAACTCAGGATAAAGAGATTCAGTCCAGTTATTGACTGTCCTTTGAAAAAATAAATCTCACTTAACAGACTTCCTTATTTTTGACAGGCAGACACATAATAAACAAAATTTTGATAAATATTACACACACACTGATTTCTTCAAGAAATGGAAATATTTCAAAGTATAAAGAAATTATACAGCTATGTAATCTCAAAGTAAACTATGAAACATTGGAGTATGTTCTTCCAACCATGCAAGGAATGACAGAGGTGTCTGAAGAACTCAACAGTTTTCTCAGAATGTTGAAACAAGCACTGAGACATTACAATACAAGCTTTTTGTTGTTTATTCGTTTAGTCGCTTCCGACTCTTCGTGACTTCATGGACCAGCCCACGCCAGAGCTTCCTGTCGGTCGTCAACACCCCCAGCTCCCCCAGGGACGAGTCCGTCACCTCTAGAATATCATCCATCCATCTTGCCCTTGGTCGGCCCCTCTTCCTTTTGCCTTCCACTCTCCCTAGCATCAGCATCTTCTCCAGGGTGTCCTGTCTTCTCATTATGTGGCCAAAGTATTTCAGTTTTGCCTTTAATATCATTCCCTCAAGTGAGCAGTCTGGCTTGATTTCCTGGAGGATGGACTGGTTGGATCTTCTTGCAGTCCAAGGCACTCTCAGAATTTTCCTCCAACACCACAGTTCAAAAGCATCGATCTTCCTTCACTCAGCCTTCCTTATGGTCCAGCTCTCGCAGCCATATGTTACTACAGGGAACACCATTGCTTTAACTATGCGGGCCTTTGTTGTCAGTGTGATGTCTCTGCTCTTAACTATTTTATCGAGATTTGTCATTGCTCTTCTTCCAAGGATTAAGCGTCTTCTGATTTCCTGACTGCAGTCAGCATCTGCAGTAATCTTTGCACCTAGGAATACAAAGTCTTTCACTGCTTCTACATTTTCTCCCTCTATTTGCCAGTTATCAATCAAGCTGGTTGCCATAATCTTGGTTTTTTTGAGGTTTAGCTGCAAACCAGCTTTTGCACTTTCTTCTTTCACCTTCATCATAAGGCTCCTCAGTTCCTCTTCACTTTCAGCCATCAAAGTGGTATCATCTGCATATCTGAGATTGTTAATGTTTCTTCCAGAGATTTTAACTCCAGCCTTGGATTCCTCAAGCCCAGCTTGTCGCATGATGTGTTCTGCATACAAGTTGAATAGGTAGGGTGAGAGTATACAGCCCTGCCGTACTCCTTTCCCAATCTTAAACCAGTCTGTTGTTCCGTGGTCTGTTCTTACTGTTGCTACTTGGTCGTTATACAGATTCTTCAGGAGGCATACAAGATGACTTGGTATCCCCATACCACTAAGAACTTGCCACAATTTGTTATGGTCCACACAGTCAAAGGCTTTAGAATAGTCAATAAAACAGAAATAGATGTTTTTCTGAAACTCCCTGGCTTTTTCCATTATCCAGCGGATATTGGCAATTTGGTCTCTATACAAGCTACATCCCTTTTTTATTTACTTATTTACTCAATTTATAGAGCCGCCCATCTCACTTTTACATGCCTCTAGGTGGCTTGCAATAAAACAAATAAAAACACAAAATATATAATATAAAACAAAAATAAAAACATGTAGCAGCCGGGCACGATCTAACTGATCATCAATACAACCAGAAGACAGGAGACAGACCCATACCCAGGGCCCCAGGCTCTAGTCTAGCACAAAGCCAGGTTTTCAAGGCCTTACAAAAGTCCAACAGGGAGGGGGCCAATCTAATCTCAGGGGGAATGATGTTCCAAAGGGCAGGTGCCACGGCAGAAAAGGCTCTTTTTCTGGGCCCTGCCAGCCAATACTCCGTAGCTGATGGTACCCAGAGCATGCCCTTCCTGCCAGGATGGGTAGAAACAATTGGGGAGAGACAGTCCTGAAGTAACCTTGTCCTAAGCTGTGAAGGGCTTTAAAGGTGACAACCAGCACCTTGAATTGCACCCAGGAGCACACCAGAAGCCAATACAGCTTGCGGAGTAATGGTGTCACATGTGCTGAGTAACTGGCACCAGTAACTGTCCTTGCCGCTGCATTTTGCACCAGTTGAACATTTTGAAAGCAGCATTCTAAACACCACCAACCAACAATGCCTGTTCCACTAACACAACCAGCCTTGGCACCATGTTGTGGAGGGAAGTACATTCATGCAAAACGACACATGTGAAGAAGGGGCAGGGGCCTGTGTTGTGACAATCCAACACCTGTCATTTGCTCCCCTTGCCACCCCCACCCACAGATGCCCTGTTCCAAGTCAAGCTATTCAATGTTAAAAATGTTAAATTATACCAACAATGACAACAAATTCTGATGAGGTCTTCTTTTAAAAGAGGGCTAACTTTGTGCATATAAGGAGCTGTATAAAACCTGACAAGTGTTTCAGAAAGAGGCAGCCTGGCATTATGGCTTTGCCAAAGCCCAATGTCCAATCTCTCCTGCACCCCAAGCCACGGAGGGCAGTGCCCAGTGATCAAACAAAGGCAAGCTCCTATGACAGCAATTTGACAAACTAAAGATTAAAAGCAAAAGAAGAGAGTATAAAGCTGGCTTGTTTGATCAGGACTAAAATATGGAATATTTTTATAAAACTCTGGAAACCCTTTATGGACTTTTTGCCAACATTTGGACAGAAATGACAATTTTTGGATTTGTGAATGGATAAGCTGAGGTGCTATGGGAAGAAATGAACCATGTATATTATCTCACAGGGGGTGGGGAACTATTAATTTGCCTGTACTTGTTGCAAGGAAGATCAGGAGTTACTTCTTTAAATATTTTTTTCTATCTCTCTTTTCTCTTTTGCACTTCGTATTTCTTTTCTATTCTTTTTTCTGATTTCAGTTTGTATTGTCTTTTAGCATTGTAAAACTCTTGAATAAAAAGTATTTTTAAAAAAAGGGGCAGAAGTGCCTGCAGCAACCTGAAGTGGTTATAACAGGAGCTAGGGAGATCAACCCTGACTGCATTATCAACCATACAATAAATGAAACACGCTAAATCATGTTCCCATCCAAAGCTGTGTTGGGAGAACAGAGAAAACACTAAAATTGGAACAGCTAAAGCTGACTTTAAGCCGCCTCAGTTGTGGGTTGGGGATGAGATGAAAAAATATCAGTGTTTGTTCATGCCACAGTCTGGGGAACACAAGGAAGAGACTTATGTTCTGTTTACAAGTTTGATCCTCTTGCAACTGATCCTCTTGCTATGTGGCAATAACAAAGATGTAAGGAGTACTAAGATAACATATATATCAAATGCACTGAACAATCAGATCTGTATAATTATCACCTGAGACAAAATATGCTTCTAGATGTAGTGTGCATTCTGCAGACTAAAAAAAGTAAGACATTGTCACCTTTCATTTTTAATAATCCCATGTTTTCCTACACTTCTGCTCCTAAGAATAAAAAAACAGCCCAACTGGATCTGGCAAAACATCTGCCTGGTTCAGCATACTGTATCCAACGGTGAAGATACATCCAAGCAGCTTATAATATTGTGAAAGATGGATAATGCCTTGTCTTGTCCACATTATCAACATTATGTATGATTTTATGTATCATGTCCTCTGTTCCACACTGGTTTTCTACATTTAAAAAGTCCTAAACACTGTAGTGGAGCTGTCCTAGCCTTCTAATAATGTTGGTTGCCATTTTCTGCACTTTGGAGAAATGAAATAAATGTTACATGCCTGTACCATATTTCCACTCCTGTTTCTGATCTCCTAAAAGACATTTACTTTTCAGCTTAGAGGAAACACTGAATGCAAGAGTCATTTACAAAACTACCCAACGAAGTGTGGTAGCAGCTACCGGAAAGACACCTGCAGCAACAGGATGAAATGAAGGCATTCTACAGACAGTAGGCAACACTGCAGAGAGCAGAGCAAAGCTGAAGTCTTACTAGCCAGACTTCTTTCACTTGAGTTCAATGGCAACATCCATCACATGCCTCACTCTTTTAACATGCAGCTTTTAAGGATGTGTCTTAAGACAGGCAGTGGAAAGTTCTCTGCAAATGTGGGAATCAATTTTGGCCAATGGAAATTTGTCCGAGAGTGAAATTTATGAGTTTTAATTTCAAGCTTATGTGGATCCTAACACATATATAAGATGCCACATCTCTTTGTAAGGTTTACTTTTATATAAATATGTAAAGCTATTTAATTACTTTTTTTTTTTAAAAAAAACCCTTCTCTCACCATTCTTCACTTCCTAAGGCTACTATTTCTGGTCTGCAAAAACTTGGATGACCATTAGATGACATAAAAAACAGGAAAAAAAATATTTCTTTGCTGTCATTCAGTGGTCATCTAGATATTTGCGGCCCATACAAGGTAACCTTATTCGTTCCTTCCAAGTTGCACCTGTTTGACCACACTGAACCTATCACATCCTGGTAAAAGAAATACACAGTCGCTCAGTCTGTTTCTTGTAAGACTGTGGTTGAGGGCTCTGGTTCCAACCTGCAGAACATCTGGAGGTTACAAGTTTTAACTTTTTAACTTTGTGTATTTTTTGTATGGATTTTGTATGGTCTTTTTTACTTGTAAAGCACTCAGAGTGTCATGTTCACCGTTCCAATGTTGCTGGTACATCGTAACATTTCGCATGTCATTTGGCTGATGCGTGTTTCGTCTGGGAGGGGAGGAGGATTCCATCTCGTGGGATTGTTATATGTTAGCTGCTGGATTGGAATGTTTGGGTTATCTTGTGTGTTCAAGGTTCCTTTCCCAGGACATCAGCAGAAACGGTTACCAGCACCTGGGGGGGGGGGGGGGAGTTTGCAACGGCAGGGCGAGGGGAGGGATTACGTTTGAGCCGAGGGTTTTTAGTTTGTATTTGGCGCGCTTTTGCTCATTCTCAGCTTTCTCTGTATTTGCATACTATTCTTTAATAAATCAGATATCATTAAGTTCCTGCTTGTGAGTCTGAGTCTATTAGAGTGGGCAATCATTACACAGAGTCACTGAACAGTGAGATGGGTGGCATATAAATCTGATCAAACAATCAATAAGTAAGTACAAGTGGAAGATGGAACTACTTAACCATCATGGCACATTGGCTCTTTGTTATTCTTTTTTACTATAGAGGTAAGTATTTTATCAGCATTCTAGCATATATCCATTGCATCTATCACACATCTCGAACATACTGATTGTACAAATTTATTGTAATGACTTTAAAAAAAATCAGGCATATTCCTAATGTTAAGATGCCCACTCTCCCCAGTTAACATACTGTACTTCCTGTACATATCTCCTCAGTCAGGCCTGCTGCCTACCAATTTAAATTATTCCCAAGTAAGTATGCAAAAGACCATGGCTTTAAAATTTCAATTCCAAAATTTATTTATTCAAATTTAATTACCACCCATCTCCCCCAATTGGTAAATTGTTTTACCAATAAGGATATGAATAAAAGTTTGGCTTACAAGCAATTCTGCTCTTGCAAGGCTCATAAAGCACATTTAACCATTGTCAACATTACAATGATGTGTGATACAAAGAATTGGATATTAATAAATGTTACCCCATCATTTCAAACAGGCTTTCATGCAGCCCCTCCAAATGGTCCTAAGACACTACTCTATAAGAAAGTAATAGCTGGAATTTCAGCCTATCCACAAATTCATTTCTTCCCTTTTGTAGTCAGTGCCATTTTTATGTTGTTCCTGCAATGCCAATGATCATAAAACCCTGTTAATACAATATCCTATCCATCCAAAATCAACTCAGCTTGCCTCTTCAGTTCCCTGATACCTGCATCTCTGATTTGCTGGGTTGTCTTTTTATCTGAGGTGAGATAGAACCAGCCATCTTGCAATTTGGCAAATGCTACCATTCTGGAATGCTGTGGCCACTCTCTTTGGCTTTGTTCATTTGACTGTCATTAAACATGGTTTTGTGAACCAAGATATCAGCTTCATAAGAGTTGCCATTTGGTCTCCAGCAATATCAAACCTATCTCCTAAAATACTTTTTTTTTCTCCTTCCAGGAAAAGAAACAATTGTCTCATCTTCTGGAGAACCTTCGTTCAATTTATATTTAATGGGCCTGGTTGTACTCCTTGTTCCTCAAATTCTGAGCACTCGGTTTGCTAGTCCACGGCTTTTCTCTCAGCAGAAACCCAAAGGACGGTATTAGATAAGATGAAATTAGATGAAATAATCCTAAAGCCTTCATCATGATGGGTCCATTGTCTAACAAGAGGTATGACTCTTCCATAGGAACTAGTTAAATAGTGTCTCTATGGAGGGGAACTCACCTCTGGGCACAGGAGTTTCTATCATTCTACTTTAGAGCACAGATTGGAAGTGGGTACCAGTTCACGGGCAAGATAAAGCTGCATGGAGAAAGCTCTTTAGTTCAAGTAGTCCATAATTATCTACCAGAGCTTGTCTGTCAGAACTAGACCAGAGTGGTTGTACAGAATAATTCAGGAAAGCCAAAGGAATGGTCCCCATGGAAATGAGTTACAATCCTTCCTGCTTTCAGTTTACTTTTCATGAACTGAGTCTGCATCCCCTCATCACAATCAGACGGTCAGCGTTCTCCTTCAAAATAAACTGCTGGAGTCTGTGAATACATGCACAGTTCCATTTCTCAAAATTTTGTATTCATGTTCATTTTACTCAACAGCAGGATAGTACTGAGATTTTCTTTTGCTTGTATCTCAGCAAACCACAACTTAATTTATAGAGAAGCATTAGAAAGGGAAATAATAAACTGCTTAGAGAGAAGCCCTCTGTACATAATGTAAGATCTTTCTTTTTTTCCTTTTCTTTCTTCCTATCTACCTACTCACCCACACACAATCTCACACATGCAAGTAGCAATTATAGTATAATTAATGTGAATGAATATTAAGTAAATCCTAGATACACTGTTTACACATGAAAGCAAGGGTGTACTATTGAACTGTCATGCTTGAAAGTACTTTTTTGTATTCCAGTAAAGTGGTTTAAAAGGAAGTTTTAAAATATTTGCATATAACAGTATAATCCATATTAAATTATACTTTTTGTTTTTCTGTTCAAATGTTTAAGCCCAAAGACTTTGGGATATTTATACAGAATGTAAAATTAATGTATGTTCAGATTTTAACTTTCAATCTCTAAAGCAATTTAAAAAATGTTCTGTTTCAAAAACACCAGAAAATCCTTATCAGTGGAATTGAGTGTAATCCTACAGAGACTTTCAAGACACCTTTATAGTCTAAAGATCTCAGATAAACTGATATCAATGAAATCAAACTGAATCTTCAATCAGTTAATCATGATAATTTGGTTGCTACCTTTTTTTCTGCCAGAGGTTCAACACTTTTCATCACTGCACAAAAGGCAATTTAGAAAGTCCACCAGCTAAATGTAGCATTGGAAAGAAACGTGATTTGCCTATCAGAGCTGGAGCAGGGGAAAGTGTCAAGCCTACCGGCCAAGAGCTGTAGTAAAGGGAAAACGAAAGACTTCCTGCTCCATTTCAGCCCCCTCGCGATAGGGAAATCCCTTTTCCCTTCACTCCCCAATCCCTGCGCGCCTCACTGCATTAAATTGAGTGGCCGCTGAAAAGTAGCCAAGTTTTTAACTCCTAACTCAAGCTACTCAAGGATTCGATCGCAGAGCCTATAAATAACTGCGGGAGGAAGGGCAAAAGGAACGTGAATTAAAGTGGCGAAGGGCCAACGCCACTACTGCCCTTCCGAGTCCGTGCCTGCAAATGGCGAGAAAGAAGTCGAAGGCGCTGCTATACCTCTCGACGGAAAATCGGGCTTGGATTGCTAGGGAATGGCCTCGTTGACCCAATTGTCAGGGGAACGGTACTCCGAGGTTACTACTGCTACGGATTTCAGGGCGAAGCCTCTGCAATCGCCACAGTACCGGAGGCTCAAAAAAGAACTGTCAAGTCACGGCTCTAAACTTTTCGCCGCCTTGACGCAAACCAGCGGAGTCTGGAGGCGCCCTGCGCGCGCGCGTAATACTCGGCGGAAAGAGCAAGTTGCCTCCCCGGAGGGGAACTGCAGCGTAACTCCTCGCGCTCCTTGGAGGCCACCAGGGCTCTTCGGAGAAGCGAGCGGGGGTGGGAGCGTCCTCCACACGTTTCCAAAGCCATCCACTCACCCTAGTCGTCAGCAGCCCCCAACAGTTTAAACGGGGATTCCCCACTTCCCCACCACCAACTTTCCACCCACTGGATGCATCCACGCCACAGCCCTCCGGCTTGCGCAGCTGCGGGTTGGCCTTTAGGGACGCCAGGTTATTCCTTCTCCAGCCTCCAGGAAGCCCCTTTCTTTCGCTTTCCCGCGGGGCTCAGCCACCTCTCCCTTGACTGAGGGCCAGCCAGAGCGCAGCGACCCGCCAGGTTGGTTACCTGAAGAAGCTGTTCTGTGCGCGCAGTAACACAAGGTGGCGGCCATCAGAGTCACCCAGCAGGTGGAAAAGGAGCCTCGGAGCACCCTCCTCATCCTACAGGAGCAGGCTGGAAAGTTGTAGAGCGCACGGGAGCGAAAGGCAGCCACCGCCTTCGCCTCTCCAGAGAAACTCTCCCCGCAGGCGCTCCCCACGCTCTGAGTTAACACTCCCCGCTGTGTGAGTTACGGAACCGTAGGGCGATGATTGGCGGAGGCGTTGGGCCAATCCTGGCTTTTTCCGCCTTGCTCGGCTCTTGAAGAGCAAGTTGTTGTCAGGAGAAACCAGGCGGCGGACTGGAAATGTGCTGCAAGGGAAGAAATCGAAAGGAAAGATGTGCAAGAAGGAGTAACTGAACTGCAGAAGTTTATGCTATAACTGTGTTCCTCTTTCGCGTTGCAGTAAGACTCTTTGTGAAAGGCTAAAAATGCAACCGCCCGGAAACTGTTATAAAGGGAGACATCCAGTGAATTAGGACAGTGTTTCTGAACCTCAGCAACTTGAAGATGTGTGGACTTCAACTCTCAGAATTCCCCAGCCAGCATTCTGGGAGTTGAAGTCCACACATCTTCAAGTTGCTGAGGTTGAGAAACATTGAACTCTGCACAGCAGTGGGAAAAACCCTTAAACACCCAGTGAGAACTTTGCAGTGTTTTTGTCCTAACAAGCAGGAACCACGCCGAGACGAGGAATAGGTCTGTGTTTTATTACTACTACATTAGACAGAAAATCCTAACAAACTGAAGCAACGTGAGAAAACCCATACAGGTAAACCCCAAAACTCAAGGCGGGTCTGTTCTGTGTCTCTCTAAATGACTGCTCAACTCCTCGCTACTACGCATGCGTTTTCTCCCCTGGATAGGGGCCCCATCCTGCTCACCATCAGTGCTCTTAACAGATTTAAGGGTAGGGGATGATAACGGAAACAGAGGAAGAAAATGTTATTAAGTGACTGGAACCTTAAGCTTCAGGTTTTTTTTTTAATCCGTTCAATCGTGTCTGATTCTCTGCCACTGCCTGGACAAGTCCCTGCAGTTTTCTTGGTAAGATTTTTTGGAAGTGGTTTGGCCTGCCTGCTTCTTCCTAGGGCTGAGAGGAAGTGACTGGCCCAGGGTCGCCCAGCTGGCTTTGTGCCTAAGGCAGGGCTAGAACCCATGGTCTCCCAGTTTCTAGCATGGTGCCTTCACCACTACACCAAATTGGCTCTCAATATTTCAGTTTTAAAAGAGATTAAAAAAGGAACTGGGGAAAACTAATGCAGTAATAAGAGTCCCGCAGCCCAATTTCAATGGAGCATTTTGTTGGATAACTTCTGATTGGCAAACAGCATTTAGAAGAAACTTGATTTATTATTCAAATTTACTTTTAAATCAGTGTAGAACCCAAGGTGGATTGCTAAAATAATGAAACAGTTGAAATATCAATTGAAAAGTGATGCCACATTATCAACAGAGGCAGCATAATTAACATTAGATCTAAAAAGCTTAGAAACAATTTTTGAAAAGTATTAACCTTTGAAAAGTAATAGAAGGCAAACCTCACTGGGACACCAGGACTGAAAAGCATCTATTTAGTAGCAACCTGCTTCATCTCAGAGGAGAAGGAGGCAAGCCATCCAAGATAATTGTCATCAATGAAGTTTAATGTGAGGGTTGATACAGATAGAAACATTATGCTGGTGAAAAGCCATAATAAAAATATTATATTGTATAGAAATAGGGAATCCTAACCAATGAAGGGTTTAAAAGTCAATGTGATCATTTTGAACTAGGCTCAGAAACAAATTGGCAGCTTACTTTTGCACCAATAGGATGAAATTTTAAAAAACAGGACAGTCATTCTCTCTCAGTCCAGCCCATCTCAAAGGGTGGTTGTTGGGAGCGAAATAAGAGGCTGGAGCATTATACATGCCACCTTGAGTTATACAAAATAAAGGTAGGATATAATGATAATCACAACTATAATAATACAGTAATTGAATTTAAAGATTTACCACCCAGAGTTGCTACTGTACTGTGAGATGGGCAGCCATATAAATGAATTAAAATAAATAGTCCCATGATGCACAAATTACAAGTAATTACCTTAATACACAATATGTTGGATTCAGAGTAGTGTTCAAGTTTAACAGCATGGCTCTAATCTAGTATGTTTCAACTTCTAAGCATGTAATGCTCCATAAGCAGTCTGGTAATATTATATTCTGGATAAAATCGTTCTTGATGTTTCCTTGTGAGATGGAAAATAAAAATCTAATCATGAGATCTGTATGCACAAGAGGACAAACAGTTTACTCTTTATGAGGCTTTTAATATGATAGAAACTCAGAAACAGCTATTTGCTGTGATGCACAATTACATTAGGAGGTGCTGTGAATCAGAAGGCTTGTTTACAGAATGCAAGGAAAGCAAATATTAAATATTTCAATGCAACAACCATTTTCCAGCACAATCCCTCTGTAAGTCAGTAGCTTATTGTGATGCAGTCAAGAGAGACAATTGAAAGTAAGCATGTCCTTGGATGATTTGTATTTCAGAATCTATTGTTGAGAAAGCTGGAGTGGATTTCATCCGAGATCTGGATTCTTTATGTTTCCTTAGCCCCAGGTGTTAGGCATTATCTCTTCATCTAAACCACCTCTCAAGGTTGCTATGGAGATGGTGGATGTTCCTTGGGGCTTTTGTAGGAAGGACAGGATAAAAACACTTTTGTTAGCTGCATCAGATGGCAAAGCCCAATTGATCTTAGGTCAACTTCGCTTGGCTTTTTTTCTGATGTCAGCTGACATTAGAACTTGAATGGGAGACCACGAGGAGATCCACAGCAGTAAATTAGACTGGGCAGTCAAACCAAACTTCCTGGAAAAGGCAGTGGGAAACTACTTCCCTATTGTGGAAAAATAGCCACTTGTAGCGTGGCTAGTGTGTGTGGTCATCAAGAGCTCAGCTTAACTCAAGCAAAGCTTTTATAATATTCATTTCTACCTCCCTTACTAGTGGTACACACATCATTCCACCTGTTATATATTGAATTTATTTATTTTGCATTGCTTTGTCATTCCATAGATTCAGAGTGCTTCCAAACAAGGTTTTATTCACTTAGTCATTACATTTTTCATAATGGTCTCTTTCTCACAACCATGCTAATGTACTATCGAACCTGCCATCCCTGAGTTGGCAGAATAGTATGCCACTATGGTGGCCCCCATTTTGTGTTCTGAATATGAGACATTTCCTTCAGAAATTGAGTTTATTTGTCCTCAGAAGCAGTTAAAGCATCATATTAAAAAATTGTCAGTCTAAGCAGTTGAGCCTAAGAGATAAACAAAGTCAAGTCTGGTTAGTACTTGGATAGAGTCTATCAAGACATGCCAGTGTACTATACCATGCCTGTAGGATAGATTGATACACACATACATATATACATTTTTCCCAGAAGAAAGTAATGGCCAATTCCTTACTGTGATGACTACATCAAGGTGGCCATGTACTGTAATCATCCCAAGGAAAGCTCAGCTCAAGTGAGTCTTTTTTCCTTCCCTTCAGGCCCTGGAGCAAACAAATAATATCAACATAACCTATCCTCCATGTCAGGGGAACCTCTTAAAGGCACAAGAGCTGATCTTCTGTCAGGAGTTTAGACTACTTATGTGTTTTCTATTTCCTTCAAAAATATGAACTACTGCTAGAGCCCATTATTAGATCTTAGTTGGAAAGCTTTCTGTTATATGGAGTTTTTGCTTGCACCCCCAAGAAATGGAAAGGCTGATTATGGTTATTCTTCTAGGGAAGAAAAGTGAGTACTCTCTATACAGCATGCTTAATAGCCCTTTTTTGTGATTACTTCACTAATAAAGAAAGTGAGCATCTTTTACATGCTTAGTAGCACTTATTTAAATTTTTCAGGTCCTGTGTATTGCACTGAAAATTAGAACCCAGTTCAGACAAGCTCTGTTTTACATTAAGCCTTGTGTTTAATGTTTGTTCTGCAGACCCTCATTTAACCTCACATCTTCAGCACAAGCCATATTATTAGATTTACTGTACGGGTATGGTTTATGATATGTCTCATCAACACAGAGGGAGAGAAAAAAGCATTTCCTTATTATTCCTGGGATGACTGAGATGTAATTGCTCCATTCTGTCATCCCTAATGGCTGCTGCTAGACATTACTGAGGAATAAAACAGGGCTAACAAGGGCAGTCTGGATCTGAAGACAGATATGAAAATGATACAACTTCCAAAGTACCAAGCTTTAGGAAGTGGGTGATTGGGCAGGTCTTCTCTCCTGTTTGGTATTTATCAAAACTCTTGTCTCACCTGGCTATGTGCAGGGTGGATTGAGAAGGTAGAAAGAGGTGGTAGATAAACTGCTTTATGTGTTTCCTCTTTATTATGACATTTATTATTCCATTTAGTTACTTCAGTATATATGTTTCAGCCATTGGTCATAACTTTAAAAAAATGGCATTTAACCTTGTGTCTACTAAACTCGTAAAAACAAACTGGATGAACGATCATTATTTATTCCAAGCAAACCCAGATATTGTGCAAAAAATAAAAGGATGTACAGTAATTTCCTCTATCCCACTAAATTATAGAGCACAGAATCAATTCTGAATTAATCCATTTGTTTAGAATACTGAGCTTATTTAAATTACTATTGGTAACTTTTTTCTAACAACAGATGTCTCAGCTTTGCAGCGAATGAATGATCTGATAGAACTGTAGTTTTTAAAACCTAAGCTAGTACAACAAATCACCTAATATTTATATATATACTGTATTAAGCTTTCCAGATTAAAGGGTACTTGCTCATAGTTTTAAACTTGGCAATATATGACAATTGGTAATTCAAATTTGTACTATTGCAGGACCCACCCACCCCCTCACCTCCAGAAATAAATTCTTCAGCTCAATATGATTGTATTCCTCCTCCATTTATTTTAACCGATGTTGGTAGTTCTGAAAATTTCTGAACCACAACTTAATGGTTTCTTAGTTGCTGCTTATAGTACTCATTTCGGAATCAATCTGTCTCGCACAGAGTTAAACAATCCAGACTCTTCATTTTCAGAGATGAAATGCCATCATCCTTTTGAATTTCATTAAGACTCATTAGGAACAAAAGCTTTAAACAAATCATTTAATTTGCAGAGACATTTTTCTGAGACAGACTTGTGAATCTAACACAAAGCCACGCTTTCTTATTTTGTATGGAAATGTATTTTCTCATTGATGCCATGAAGGATTTTTATGGAAATTATTAGCACCTTTGCACTGGCATACAGAAATGAATATAAGATGATTTCACTCTAATTTAAAACTAATTTAAAAATCAGAACTAACAGATGCTGCCCAGTACAATAATTGTCTGGATACATTCTCCTTTGTTCCAGATGCACTGAAGCAACCATTAGGGCTTGCTGAGGATGCAAACAGGGAAAATTTAACCTGCTCACTAAGAAAGAGTTATATATAGGGCATCCTAGAAAACAGCTAAATTAGTTTGAGTACAGAAAATATATTTCTTCACACTTTCAAAGCCAGATCACTGATATAGATGAAGTAAAACTGCAAGCCAACAACAAAAAATTCTAGGAATAAATTCAATTGAACCCAGTGGAACTTAATTCCAAGGAGTTGCATATACAGGATGGCATTCTAATACATCTGTAAAGTTGCACAGGTTGGCCTGTGTTTTTTGTTAACAGACTGCAAAACATTTATTTTTTTTCTTGTATTTCTTCTTTGTCTCTTATTTTAGCTCCCACCTTAAGGACCCCTGGAGCAGAAAGGCAGAGAAGGCAACTGCTTCCTCTATTCCAAAGGTGACCAGAAGGGACTGAACCCTTCCTGAGGATGACCAAGCAAAACTACTGGACAAGTCAAAGATTTACCTACAGAATGATGATTTACCAATGATTTGCCAGCAAAAATACACACTCTTTTCTGAATCAGGTACCCTAGCTTTCCTTCCCTTCCCTCCAAATTGTTACAATATCTAATAAGATTCCAATTAAAAATCAGTATTATACCACAGAAGGCAGCTAATGTAATGTTGATTGACAGCTGCTGCTACTCCTCAAATCATCTGGATCCATACTTGCTTTTTGAAGTGATCAGAGCCCAGAGTTGTACAAATGGGATAGTAAGTTCCATACAGTTTCAAGAAGGTTTGTGGCTAATAATTAACAAAATAAATTAGTTGCATTTTTCATAGACAGGAAATAAATTCATATGTTATATCAACAAATTAAGATTAACATCAAGAAAGGGAGATTCAACAACATGGAAATGCTAGATAGGAAATAGGAAGGACAGGAGCATGAAAAAAAATTGTGTGTGGTAGGTAAACTGATTCAATGCACGATAAATATTTTCTTATGTTCAGATACATTTGAATGCATGTTTAAGGACAAATGATATTCACCATCATTATGTGCTATTACTGTTTGTGATGCATTGTAGCTACTGTGATTAAAATTCTTGATTGTGGTTTCAAAATGTTTCATAGACTGCCAGGATAATGTTCATGCCAAAGGGCAGCATATCATTACCATTATTGTGATTTAAAAAGAACAAAATTAAAAATAATAACAGTTTAATTTCTGAAGAATCACATCCTGACATCCTAATGTTTGCAAGATTATATACTGACAGAATATTTGTTTTAATTATAGTTTCTATTAAAAGCAGGACTAGTTCTATAATTTCATGTTTTCTCCCTGGATATAGTTTTTAAAACTATTGGCTGTTTTCCAGTTTCAGAATGAAGCCAATTATAGTGAAGTGTGCAATTTTTTAATGAATGACATCACCTTCTTAACATTCTCCGTTTTATGGTGGCTTGTTAAGTTGGTAACCAGTCCTAGAACTTCATACCTTATTCTTTTTGCTGTTGTTCTTCAGGTGTCCTCTTGGGGAGAAACAATCAAACTGATCTAGATATCAAAAGCTTTCAAAGTAATGCCTAGTGGAAATTACTTATTTTGCTTCTTTTCTACCGTATCTCTTAGAAATAATATTTTCAAACTTTTGTCATCTAATGCTTCAAACATTTTCTCAGCTGCTTCCTTGTCAGAAGTACCTTTTTTATTGATTTTTTAAAAGAAGAACACTCTGTTGCAGAGTGCTCAAACGCGTTTGGCCCGAGAGATCAGAAAACACACACCAGGCATTTATATAAAAATAAGTGTATTTAAAGAAAGCATAAAACATAAACAGTTTCCATATCCAGAGCCCTGGATAGGCACAAAAGCTTCTTACATAAACATATTTACAAGCTCATACACATGCGCTGAGCAGGAAAGAGAGAGCTGCTGGGCTGGAACAAGAGGCTGCAAAACCAAAACTGAAACTTCTGGTAGCAAGTCCAGGTAAGTTCCCCCCAGGCAATCAGCAGCTTTTTCTTATTTGGACATCCTTTCCACACCCGCACCTGAGGACAATTAAATCTGACCTCCTCACCCTGCCAAAGTGACTTGTTACCATGGTAACTGTTCCTCTGCAGCTAAATTTCCTGGCAGAAAAAAAATATACCAACACACTCCAAGATGCATTCCTTGAAATTTGATTTAATCAGTCTAGTTATTAATTTACATTATTCTGTACTTTTATTCTCCAGTTTTGTTTTGGGTGTGAACCTACTATACACCTTCTTTCACTCAACCTCTCCATGATGCTTCTCTAGATTTTATATCCAGGAATAACTATGCAATTGATTCTTATGGTTCCACCAGGTTTTAATAAATGTATTATTAATCTGTTTTATTTAAAAACTAGGTACTTCAGGCCCCCATTTTAATTTTACGACACTTAATGGAGGCATATTTACATTTCGTTTTCTCACAGTTGCTCTTTTTCTGCAACAGTTTTTCTTACAATTGTCTTTTTTTTTTGTTCATTACTAAATGTAGCTGTCATTGCTTTAAGAGCCTGAACATGTTCATAAAGATTTATAAGTGATACAATGTACTTGTGTTATTTATTACAAAACTGTTGAATAAACCTCAGATATTGCTTTGAAACAAGGAAGCATTTCCATTCTTAACACTGTGTAATATTTTACACATTTCTGCTCTGTCCACATGCCAGCATTGTGAAATTTTCAGCATGGTGATAGTGAATGCTCAGTGAAGCATATCAGCATCACGCTGTTTGAAACAAACAGTGAAGCAAACATCAGGGAAACCTGAACGGTAAGGGATGCTGCTTACAGATAACACTTTTCTTTTTGCTTCACAAAACCAGATATCACTCTTTAATATCTTTGTAATTGATCCCCATTTCAGTTGAAGCTCAACAAAACTCTAGTTAGCTGCTCAAAGTTCTATCAGAATTGGCCAACTTCATTCCAGGTGGGAATTTCCAGATCCCCTGCTAGCAAAATGAATGGGATTCCTGTTACTTTTTATTAAGCTCTTTGAAGGTTGCTCCATCTTTTTAAAGTACATGTATTTCCGAAACTCCGCAAACCATAGCAGCTAACAAATATCTGCTAGGCAAATGTACAAAATCTGGTAAATGTCCAAAGGCATGTCTATAAAGGCCTGTGGTATGGGACTAATTTTATACCAGTATGAGCAGAGAACATCTCAGCTACCTCCTAAATCTGCAGCCGGGGAGAAAGCAAGAAGCTTCCTGCTGCCAGAAAATATTAAGTATTTTCTGTAAATTGCCCCAAAGCATTTTAGGCGATACTCACGTATGTTTGACATATCATATGTAGCTTTTAAAAAAAGATTAGATGCATGCATGTCCTAATCTATGTGGTAGTGGGTGTGTTAGAATTAGGACTGTCTTATCTGCAGTTAAAATGTTGACCTTTTGGGTGATGATGGTGGTGGTGTTTTTACATTATTTCTAAGCACTTTCTACAGGTTATTAATCATAATGGTTATAGAACTTTTCAGTTCTGGAAATGTAAGCAGAAAGTATCCTGACTCTTTGCAGATTTTCCTTTTCTTGGGCATTAGATAGCCTGTAGTAGGAACCAGGATGCTGAATTAGATAGGCCTTTGATCTGATCTAGGATGACTTTTTTTTATAACATGACAAATACTGTTATGGAGAGAAGAGTAAATAACCATTGTACTTTATAGAGATGACCTTTTTTTCTGCTTGTCCTTTCCATGTTAACTGAAGGGAACAATCTGCATCAAATGTCATGCCTATTCACCCACCCTTCATTTTTTTAATCAATTAGTAGTAGTGATCAGAAGATATCATAGCTTTGTGTTACTCTAATAGCATCCTGCTTAAAGGGCAACATAATTCTAACCCATGTTAAAAACAAGAAATAGTTGGGCTAAACAACCCTAGATGTCCAGAGAATGGATTAATTGTAGCAGCTAGTAATATAAATTAGGTGGTCCTTTAGTGGTTGTGGGGTTCTGGAAGATTCTTTTAATCTCACCCTATTTGTTGCCCCTGTTACTGTTCCTTTCTTTTCTCTCATGGTACGATCATATGTCTTTTTCTCCTATTTCTTGGTGAACATTGGCATTGTTTGAACTGTAAGTAAAATGCATATTTGTTTATATGAAGATGGTGTAATTCTTTAAGAGGGGCAATTGGCTCAAGGAGGGAGGGAGAAAGGAGAGAAATGAAAAAAATCAGAGCTAAGACCAGTTCAAATAATCACAAGACAGTCCAATAATTTTTATTCTTCACCATGCCTTTTGCTGCATAGAATAACTCATACTATGCAACAGAAACCCCATCACCATTATGACTGATTTTTATTATTTCTGATGAGCCCAATCTTAGTATAACAAGATCTTGGTTGCAATTACATGCCATGGGATTTCAAGAACTACTGATATTACAGACAGTTGTTGAAAAGGCATGACATGCTTATTGAATTTCAAGAAACATCACACAGATGATTTAGTTCTGGAAACAGCCCAGCATCTGTTTGAGACTTTGTACTGGACTTTCTAGATTGCATTCTCAAATGGCTATACCAAACAAATATTTGAAAATCAGCATGTTTTATACATTGGATAGTTGATTTTTTTTCATCTCATGGCAGATGAATTGGACCTATGGTTTAGAAATTTCTGGAAGCATATTCAAAAGAAAGATCAGACAGTTTAGGTGTATGTTTAAAGTTTTCACAAAATATTTTCATAGCAAAACATTTGTAGCATTTGTTACACACACACACACACTAGTTACAGGTTGATATAAAAGCATTGAGTGGTTATTATTTTTGGAAATCAATGCAAAGTATTTTTTCTAGCCTTCAATATTAAATACTTCCTACCATCAAATGATCACTAGATTCCTAAGTAGATTAGATACCTGATTCTCTTTCATTTCTGTTAATAAAACTATACCAGCATTTGGAGGTCTTAGCTGAGAGCTGCAAATACTATAGCATGTTATTTATAGATTTGGTATTAAATGAATCTGGAGTATCCAGATGTAGATAACCTGTTGGCATCACCCAATATGTTGTAAGTCCTGCACTGCCAGAAACTAGATGGAGAAGTGCAGGCTGGCTAGTTCTTCTGGACCCACCAATTGCAGCAACTGGACCATCTGGTAGGATTGGGCCTTGCGGGCCAGAGTTTTGCAGCAGTTGTTACTGCTTGGTTGTGTCCAGAAGGTGCCGCTGGGGGAATGCTGCTTGACAGCTAAGGCTGTTAACTTATTGTGCACCAAAGGCTTCTGTGTGGTCATTCATATTACTCTACCTGCATGAAACTGCTGTGGGGCAGTTTTGGAATTTTGGTGTGAAGTGCAATCAGTATGCTGATGGCACCCAGCCTATTACTCCTTCCCATCCACTCCTGAATGCTGCTGAAGTTTGATAGTGAACAGGATGAGGGAAATAGGCTGAAATCAAATCCAGGTAAAGTAGAGGTTCTGTGGTTAGTGGAAAAGGATTTAACCTGTTTTGATGAGGGTATACTCCTCTTGAAAGAGATCTGCATCCTGGAAAATATACCTTGATGATCACCTATAATTGGATGTGGATATTCTGACTGTGGCAAGGAGTGTATTGTGAAATGGGTGGACATACAAATCAAATATACAGTATGTACAAAGAACCCCTGCTTTGTGGTGTGCTACAGGGCTTGACTCTCTCCCAATCCTATTTAATGACTACATGAAACCATTTCGTGAGGTTATCTATCAGCAAGGGGTCAAGTATCATTGATAATGCTGACGATACTCAGTTGTACATCTCTGCCCTGGGCCAACCAAGTGATGCTACTGAGTTGCTTTCCCAGTTCCTGGAGGCTGTGCAGGTCTGGATGGGGAAAAACTGACTTTGGCTCAACCCCCAAAACACTGAGTGGCAGTGTGTGTTAGGGCGTCCCATATCTAGTAATTTTCCATTGTCAACTTTGAATGGGGTTAAACTTCCCCAAGCAGAGTTGGCTCCTGCTTGAGAAACAGATGGCAGCCGGCCAAGAGGGCCTTCACCAAATGCACCTTGTGCACCAGTTACACCTGTTCCTACATCGGGAGGCACAGCTCAGTTACTCACACTTTATCATCTCCTGGGACTATTGTCACATGCTCTACATGGGGCTCCCCTTGAAGAGCATTCAGAAGCTTCAGATGGTCCAGAATGCAGTGGATAGTATTCCTGTGAACTGCACTAGCTCCTAGTAGACTTCTCGTAATTCAAAATGCTGGTTGTCACCTTAAAGTCCTGATGGTTTCTGCCTGTTCCACCACAGAGTAGTGTGGCAGAGTAGGCATGCTCTGGGGCCCCTTGCTGAACCAGTGTCATCTGGTGGGTCCTAGGAAGTGTGCCTACTTTGTCATGGTACTTGCCCTATGGAACCACCTCTCCCCAGAGATACAGGCAGCCCTAATTCTACTGGCCTTTCAGAAGGCGTCAGGGCCAGGATGTTAGTTACTGTATCTCTGGTGTGGAGGTATATGACATATATTCTGAGATTTTTACTTGGTTTTTATTTGGGCTTTATGGTATTATTATTGTTGTTATTTACTCTATTTGCCACCTGGAATTTCTAATAATAATAAAATGTATATACCACCCGACTCCCTGTGACTCTGGGATAGATAGGTGGCCATATAAATCTGATTGATAAATTAAAATATTTCACAATTAAGGTTAGCGAAGAGACTGTGACCCTCAGTTGGTTCGATTGGGCAATAGTTACCTATATCTACAGAGCATCTGGAATGTTGCAATATGCTCTAGGGGCATATTAAAACTCTCCAAAATTTGTAGTAGGTACGAAATGGAAGTATAGGCTGTTAACTGGTACAAGTCATAGAATTACAAGCTGTCTGAGTACCGGCACTGGCTGCTCGTGGCATATTGAACACAATGGAAGATATAAGTATTAACTTTTGAAGACCTACATGGCATACAGCCTAAGAGATTAGCCTGTCCAGCTGTTAAGATTTCCAGGAAAAAGTCCTTTTGAGGATGACCCCCACTGTCAGAAGCCTGTATTTCTAGCACAGTGGAGAATTCCATCTGCATTGCTATGGAATATATTCCCCCAGGAGTTTTATGTGCCCCTCCCTCAGCAATATAAAGATTTATAAAGACATGTATCTTTTGCCAGCCTGTATTAATTTAATATATAGTTGCCTTGAGTACTTGCTTGCATAGAGAGGTAGGGTGTAAATCAAATTTAAACATGCAAATATAAGCAAACAACATAGGACAATGAAATACTGTAAAGTATTTTTACTGAACAGAGCAGCAGTTCTTTTTTTTAGAGTGTATTTTGTACGAGGGAGTAAAACAACTTGCATACAATATCATTAATGATACAAAACTGACTTGAAAATGTTTTCAGTTAATAACATGAAGAAAATAGAGGAAAAGTATTATTTTATAATGCAAGTAAGAATAAGGTGAAAATAAAATTAATTATAAAATGCAAAAGTAAGTACTAGCTTTTCCCTGAATTCTAAAAAGCCAGAAATTGTGCATAAAGAGAATAAGCAGTACAGTACATGCTAATGAGATTAAGGATCTATATATGCATGTAATGGTCTTCTGTTTTAATCATTTCGTTAAAAGCTAGACCAACTCAGCTAAGAACATAAGATCAGTCTTTCTTACACACATATCTACAATAAAAATCCTTCTCCATAAAAATACTAAATTATGCATTTCAGTGAATCTTATTTGATGCCCACCATTACTGCTACCATTGCTGTTTGGCATTTTAACACTGTCCAAGTTGGTTTCATAGTTCATCCATGTAATTCTGATGTATATTTTCCCAACCAAATGTATTTGAAAGCCACAACAGTGGGAGCTGTAAAGTAGCACCCATCATAGTGTGTGTCTATAAATATCTATTCAAAGAAAATACCTCTGAGTTCAGTGGGGAAGTAAATGAGAGCCAGTTTGGTCTAGTGGTTAAGGCACCAGGCTGGAAACCAGGAGACTCTGAGTTCTAGTCCCGCCTGAGGCATAAGAGCCGTCTGGGTGACCTTGGGCCAGTCACTCTCTCTCAGCCCAACTCACCTCACAGGGTGGTTGTTGTGGAGAAAATAGGAGGAGGAAGGAGTATTAGGTATGTTCCCCGCCTTGAGTTATTTATAAAAACAATAAAGGTGGGATAAAAAATTCTAAAAAAATGAGAATGTTTAAAAAAAACGTTAAATGAGTAATTTTGAAGAACAGGGTGAGGAATACAGTCTTTAGTAATGTTTTTATTTTTTACAATAATGGCTTTGAAAGTTTCAGAATTAGTCAGGTTTTCTATTTCTAATGCATCATTGCAAAGCTAAAAACTATGAGCTGAATTGATCTAGTGAATGTTTTATTTTGTTCTTTCCAAAATGTTGTGGAAGGAGAAAAGGAAAAGAGGAGGGCAGGTTGGCTCTTCCTTGGTCCAGAATCTGGAAAACATTTTTAATGGACAATAATAGGATTTGATTTATGGAACTGAAATGAGCATCATAAATGACATGTTCCCCAAGCCTCAAAAGTATACAAGAACACAAACGAGTCTTATTGCAGATCTTGTTCCATTCTTTTTTTTTTAACTGTCTTAAATTTGGAGAGAGTAAAATGCGTAAGTCTAACCATATGATATAATCAGTTCATGAAGTTATTTTTGTGTGCGAAGATGGAACTCCATTTGTACTACTGCAAGTGCAGCAGTATTAGTGGTACTAAATGAACGTGGTTGCATTAAAGAACATCATTCCTCTCCAGACTGGAAATGAGGATGCTTTCTTCAGCAGCAGGAACCTCAGAGTGG
Source organism: Candoia aspera (assembly GCF_035149785.1). Taxonomy (NCBI): domain Eukaryota; kingdom Metazoa; phylum Chordata; class Lepidosauria; order Squamata; family Candoiidae; genus Candoia; species Candoia aspera. Next base: position 199,483,370 of record NC_086153.1, on the reverse strand, counting down.
GCTTCTGCAAAGCAGGCTTTTCTGAAGCACAGTATCCTTCCCGATATGTGACTGGGCCTTGGCGAATACCACAAACATGTAGCTATAGCACCAACAGCTATCAGCAGTGCAGATGATATCACCAGGACTACTATCCTATGATATACTTGAAAAAGAGAGTGAATAAGAAAAACTTGACAGTAACGGTTTCAGTTTCATTCTTAGAGATTAAAATATGGGAAAGTGATGTCACATACCTTTCACTGATGGTACTGCAGTCTCATGATAATCTGAAAAATAATGCATAATAAACTACTTGATTCATTAGAGATGACAGTAATGTGGCTAGGAGTAAATACTGTGGTGGCACAGGTCCTTAGGATCTGTTGGGCTCTGTGCCTCCCCTGATTTAATTGTTTTTAAAAGGTACTTTATTAAAAAAAACAAAACCTGGCATATAAAATAAAGTGTAAGAGCATTTCTAGATTGTATCTGGATCCTACATAGATTCCCATAGGCATTTTTAGACATCACAAAGGGTAGTTTTGCTTAGAACTGCGTCTACCTGCCCAGAAAAAAAGTCAAAAGTAGGATGGAATCATACAAAACATCCTGGTGAGTCAGATGAGAGCAGCTGAGAAGCATCCACAGAGTTTGCCTTCTGATAAATAGCCGTTTTGTTTCTGGCCATGCATACCACCGCAATTATTCTGTGAGTGAGCAATTCCCATCCCCAACCCCCATTGGCAGTCATTTTATACTGCTCCAAAACTTCAAAATGTGCCCATCAGCCCCAAAAGACTGACTGCCTTGGATTTAATAGTTATATTGAGAAGTTCCACTTTAAGCAAATGTATCTCTTCAGAAGAATATGAACATTAAACAAGTTTGGTTAAGTAATAATATCAACAGTTTAATTGAGGAAGTCATCAAGTTTAAGGATTTTTTTGCTGATTTTATTCAGCACATAATTTATAGAGTTCTGCGGGTGTAAAAATTAACTATAGCTTTTCCTCTTGTGAACATATTATTTAAAATAGAAATAATTGCCATTAATTCTGGCAGAAGTGATATCCAAAAGTACCATATTTGAAAGGGAATCTCCTAGGAGTAAAGTGGCAGTTTTCTGGTTCAATTAGCTGATTGGTGCACATTTTTTAATTTAGTGAAATGGCAGGGAAAAATCCCTGTCCAACTCATGCTCTCAAATGTGATCCACAGGAACGACGCATACCCCATCTACAGCAGTTTTTTTCCTCCTAAAGTATCCATTTTGCTTCTTAAAATCTATGCCCAAATGATAAACATCAGCCTCATTGTCTGAGTTTCCATGAGGTGTAGGAGAGGTATTTGCAAGCCTTATGGCACTCATGTCCCTCCTCTAAAATCCAAACTCCCCAAGAGGTACCAAATATCTTACTCGCTCTGGGGATTGGGGGGTTGGGGGCTGCAAAGAGTTTGCTGGACGACTGCTTTTGACCAAGCTAGGCCCATGTTTGCACAGAAGAAAAAGAAAGAAAAAGTTAATGTTTTGCTACTCCCTCTGCAGAGTTGTTGTTCAGCAACAACTTGGGGCTTATGGGTTTCCTACCTTTTGACTAGAATATAAGAAGAGAAACTGTAATTACACATTCTTTAAACATAGGTTCATACCTGTGTTGCCTTTACATACAAATCCTTTTCTTTCATGGCAGGGTGATAATTTCCAGATTCCATCTGCAGTTCTCAAGGCAATGCAGCTATTTCCTTTCCATTGACCCAGTTCAGGTTCCTCAGTGCCCCAGTTTGAATATTGAATTGGAGAGCCATCAAACCAGACCACCATAGCATCTAAGGGCAACAACAGTAGTGATGTCACTATAGAGTTGGGAGACTCCAGAATCCATGTACGAGACCTCACAATTCTATCATTTTCTTCCTTCCCAGGCATTTTCTTATATCAAAATTACACCTTTGTATGTATTTGGGGGAAGTATCTGCAAACAAACCACTACATTTGCATTGTGATTTGTTCAAAAATTTAATAGTTCTGGAGCCTTGGAAATGAGGGCAATGCCCTTCTAGCGCTAGTCATCTTCAAGGAAGATCATGCATAATAACTGCAAGCTGTTTCTTGTCATTCAGTATTATATACTTTAGAGGTCATTAAATTTTTATGAAAATTCAATTTACTTGGGACTTTCTATTTCCTCTTTTTATGACATGAAATTATAGATATTTTGCAAGCTACTTAGAGCCTTTTGGAGGAAATGGACTGCAAAGTAAACAATGAAACAAAAACTAATGTGCTCATCTTAGGTCCAAATGAATTTTTAGTTCAAAGGTAAGGCTATTCCTCCAAAATACTTTTTTAATGTCATCCCTTAAACCTTTATGCAGAATGCAGCAGAATGTAAATATCTAAATGGATTTATAAATGGAGTCCTTGGTGCTCTCTGAGCCTTGTTGTTTTCTTGCAGACATTTCATTGCCAGACTAGGCAACATCTTCAGTGCAAAGAGGGAGTGGGCCTTGCTCTCAGTTTATATACTGTGGCTTGCCCTGCTTGTGTTGGTAGGGGTGTTGTTTTATAAGTGTGATTTATAAGTGTGCAAAAATAGTATTTTCCTTTTTTATATTAAGCAACTTTAAAAACCTCAAAACTCCCTTATGAACCAGATGAGTCTGAAAAATATTTTCACTTATGTTTAAACATGGGATATACAAACAAGGAATGCTGGTCCTAACAAAGGTGACATGAGAGCCAGTGTGGGACGATGGTTAAAGTGTTGGGCTAGGAGTAGGGAGACCTGGTGCTAGTCAGCTCAGAGAATGAGTGATTCACTCTCTCTCAGCCCAAGATACTTTGCGGAGTTGTAACTGTGGGGGGAAGCAAGATGAGGCAGCACTCTGCACATCACCTTGAGCTCCTGTGCAAGAGGTGGGATATGAATCTAATAAATAAAGTATAGAGACTAGTTTACTGCACACATGCTTCCAAGCTCTGTTAGAGGGGAAGGCACTTTAGAGTTCAAGAGGGGGAAAAAGAATAGAGATGGCTGAATAGGAAAACAAAACCTGGCTTCCTTTCCACAGCACTAATGTGACAGTAGTAATAATCAGACAAACTACTTAGCTCATTATGTAACTGAAAATGCAGTAGGAACTAAGGGTTCCTGTAACCAGAAAACAAAATAAAACATTTATAATTTGCATACTGTATTAATTGGTGGCCCAGCTAATTTGACTACCAAAGAAACAATATGTACGGTAGACTCTCAGTTAACCGGAACTCAAGCAACTGGCACTCTCAAGCGACAGGCACAAAAATTGAACTGGAAAAAAACTGGCAACCAGGGGAAAAACTGGCACTCTCAAGCAACCAGCAAAAAAAATCTGTATCTCTCTGCTGCCATCTAGTGGGTATTAGGGTTTAATAGTAACTCTCAAGCAACTAGAAACTACATTTATCCGGCATCTACCAATCCCCATGGGTGCCGGTTAACTGAGAGTCTACTGTATATGCTCTTTGCGGAAACCTCAAATAGCTGGATGTGACTAAATTCTTTCCCCACTTCTGTTCACTTACTATCCATAAGGAACTGAGTATTCAACCAAATCATTTCAACCACAGAGCCAAAAGAATGTAGTTCTTCTAAAAGAAAAACATTTTCATCTTTGCCTTTAATTGTTAGAAGGTTAGAACCTGAAAATGAACAAATGGTAGATTTATCATTAAGCAATCATAGTTAGAATATAAAAATATGCTCATCCAAGATTTTACCTTTAGGTTTACTTATGATTTGCTTTAAAGAGAAAAAAGGAACTATCCCAACCCTATGTGAGCCCACATGTTGTTATAATGTTATTTATTTAATCAGTTTGCTGCCAAGATTTTTGGGTTATGATTATAAAAAGGCCAAATGAAACAAAACACAAGCCTAGAACAAATTAAAACAGTCACAGAATAAAACCAAGGCAAATCCAGAAGCCCAGAACAGCAGCAGTACAAGAACCATGTTTTTTTAAAAAAACCAAAAGACTAAAAAGTCTGGAAAAATCACTTTTTTCCACGCATGGAATCCAAAAAGCAAAACGTAGGCTGGCAATTGTGCCTGAAAAGGTCGATTCATAGCCAGGGCACCACCACTGAAAAGACCTTTTCTTCTAAGAGCCTTGCTCAGGCATTCCCATGGAGACCTCAAAGTGTAGAAACTGGAACACACACAGTGCCTTTTTCCTGGGTTGCAGCTATCCATCAGTTTCAGAGCTGAGTTCAAAACCCTTACTGAGTTTAAACTATCTTCCCACACAGGATCTACTGAGTATTTGCTTCCACAAGGTTTTCACCAAGGCCTTCCTGCATGTTCCCCAACTGTTGAGCAGCAGTGGGTGTTGATGGGAAAAGTCCTCTCAGTGGAGAGAAGGGCCTGGTGCCTATGTTGATACCTTTCTAGCCCAGGTCAAGTATCTTTATTATGGGTTACAGACCCAGGCAAAGAAAAAGAACATGTTACATACGTGATAAAAAGGCTTGTGATCATGCTTAGTCTACTTCGCTATTAGTAATGCATGAATTCCACAGGCTACAATTACAAACTTAGCAATGGCAAGAGTTATTTTAGAATCTTTATATGCCAAAAGAAGCTGTACATAAAATTCCTCTGTCTGTTCAGGAAATGGTCTAAAAAGAGGGATTAGTAGTTCATTACAAATAGCTCGGTAAAAATTAAATTAAAAAAAAAAATGAGTTCATGATTCAACACATCTTAACAGAAGAAAAGCCTTTCTACTTAGGGGATTTTCCAGAATTTATTGTCCAGCACTGCTGACAGCAAGAATTACATCCCAGAAAGAGATTTAAAATTTTAGTTTTAGTTTCAGATTGAATTTTCAAACTTCTGTCGCATTATTTTACACTTTTTTAAAGTAGTTTGTGATTAACAGGTTGTTGCTATATTGGGAAATGATAATCATACCTACGTTACTCCAAATCCAATGTCACCCAATTCTTTCCAAGGGAAACTTAAAGTATTAGATTTGAATCTTAAGTCACTCATGGTTTAAGACCAGTTTTTACATGAAAAACCAACTTTCTCTAGCTGTATATTAAGATTTTCAATGGAGAACTTCCAACACTGATATGGAGTAAGTGATTAGAAGGAAGATGGTCTTCTCATTAGTGGGACCACTGGTATGGAATGCTGCACATACAGCATTCTGTACATATACCATACAGTATGGAATGCTGTAAGCAGAGAGATGTGCTTTTATTTCTTACTGCCATTGGACACCAAGCAAACTTTTCTTTAACTTTTTAAAAGCAGCTTTACTCCAGCTGACTTTCTTATGCTATAACTTAGTAGTTTTTAGGAATATAATTATCAACACTTATTTATTTCTTACTGACATTTCTATGCTACTCCACTCCAAACAGCTGAGTGGCATACTTAAGTAGTAGATAAAAAAGACAGAAGAAACAAACCAATGGTGCTGAATATCCAATCCCTCAGGGGTAGGCCCCAAATTTAAAAGCTTTTTACCTTGCCTTTTGCAAAATTCCAATGCTTCATCAAAATTCAGATTCTCAAAAACAGTGGAAAAGCTGTAGCAATTGCTGTCAAACCTTATCCAAGGGACAGTCTTTTCATCACATAATCCCTTATTTTCCATTGATTTCTTCTCTGTGACAAAAAGAACAAATGGAAGTATTTTCTAGCATTACCACAGACTTTATATTTGTTCATTAATTTTGCATTTGTTTATTAATTTGTTCAACCAGATGATTTTAATGTCAGTCGTGATTTTTGTATCCTATGCCTTTGGCATTGGCAGAAAATTCGTCAACTCTTATTACCTTGTTTTCTAGTGAACCTGCCTCCCTCCAGATCTTAAAAGCATCACATTATTTTTATTATTCCTGATTCAATTGCCGTTTTCAAAAAGGCCAGAATGGGTTGTATTTACCAAGAGCATTTCAATGTTTAACATAAGAGCTGACTTACTGGGTGAAATATGGCAAATTGCACCACTCAAAAGCTTTTCACAGTCAGTAGTTCTCCAGTGTCCATTAATATCAATGTAAACGCAGTGTCCTGGACTTTGTGTTTCCTCTTCTCCCAAAAATGTAAAAAAAAGCAAGGTGCCATCTGACCACTCAAAATGAAGGCTGTTCTGCTGAAAGAAGCACTTGATTACTTTCTGCGGTCATTAACTCAAGAAGCTTTTATGCAGCAACTGCAGTTTGATGAGGTGCTTCATGCTACAGAAATAAGGCAATTCTTCTTGAAGGAAGGAGCACTGCAAGACTCTTTAGTGAGGTGATCTGGTCTTGTCCAGTGGTTCCAGTATCTGGAGAAGGCTTTAATACATTTTCTAAAGCCTCTTCCAGTTAATAGAGCAGCCACATGAAGTGAAGCAAGGTGCCTGCTTGGCTTTTTTGAAGCAGGGGAAGGGGGCATGTTGCTCCATAAAGCAGCTTCTAAGGGATGCTTCAAGTGAACCTTTTTTGAAGCAAAGCAGCCCTACCAAGCTTTTTACTAATTATTTACTTGGGATTGATATCCTTGTTCACTCTCTCTTCCAATGCAGGGATGTAAATTAATAGAAAAGTTATTTTCCCTGTTTAATATTCACAGAAAACCACTGATCACTCTTAAAAGAGAGGAAGCTGCTTTGTCCTATGTCAGACCACTGGACCTTCTTTCTCTTGTCTGAACTGAGATTTCAAACAGGAGTGTCCAATTCCTTGCCTACAAAATATGGCTATTATCAATGAAGTTTTAAAATGTAATGTTTTTCAAGATATGGTGGCAAACATAAAGACACTGAAAAATATGAAGCTGTGATCGAGTTTTTTTTAAATGGTTTGGTTTCCATGGATGTTTAAGCATATTAGCGACTTAAGAAATCTAAGCCTGCTGCCTGCCTGCCTGCCTTCCTTCTCATTCGTTCGTTCGTTCGTTCATTCATTCATTTTCTTCAACTCCCAATGACTCTTATATTTACTGAGCTGGGTTCAACAAAAGCCTCCTGAAGGGCAAAAGAGTAGAAAGTCATCAGTAGAAGACTTTTAATCCAGTAGAATATTTCCACTGGCTAAAGGGGAAGGAATCTTCACCAGTTCTCTCTTCTGCCTGCAGACCCTTCTGTCATCCTAAAGCTGCTCCTCAGCACTGGAGACATCCTGGAGGAGCTTGATGGAGGAACTCTCAGAATGGTATATACAGTCCACCACCAGAGAGATACAGATGTTATATTATGCCATGTCCCTATGTACAGGGTTTTACATGACTTACATCCCCTCTCTTGGGGTGGTAGTGGAATTTCTCTATTTTTACATAGTATATATCCTGTGTGGTGTTTTCAGTTACACTGACCATCAGGAGGCACCATATGATCAGTTTCATCCTCTTTGGGACGCATTGGACGTGGGTAGCCAGCTGTTTATTGTATGGGGTTCAAGGGAAGGGATATATAGAAGCTCTCAGAATGGTATGTCATGTACATGGCTATCCATGTCTGTTGAATTCCAAAGAGGGGGAAACAAGACATGTGGTGTCTCCTGGTGGCCAGTGTAACTGGGACAGGACAGAAGAACCCCTAACCCTAACCTTAACTCTCCCTTGTAGGGCAAATAGAACATTCATTCTGGCTTTGTCATTACAACTTTCATAACAGAATTCCACTCTGGAATAAAATATGAAAACTCCACGCCTACAATTTTATATTCCTACTGACTGTGTCACAGTGTTTCATAGTTATGAAGTACTTCTACCCTACACTTACCCTTGCCTTAAACAACATCTTCTCTGGATTAAATTCACAGAGTTAAACTCCGAAGTATTTTTGTATACATTCACTGGATACCTTTAGTTCATCTCCTGATAAATGAAATTTGAATGCACTTAATAAACTATATCAGTTGGACAAATATTTTAAATACCTACATCTGAAGTGAACAATCCAATCCAGTGAGCATAACCCAGTCGATTTATCATTACAGTAAGGAAAGCTTGGTGGTAGTAGTCTGTAATGCTGACCAATTCAGTCCCAATTTTTTTGCACATTTGTGAAGCCATGTACCAAGTCATACTGCCATTGATCAAAGTATATGTCCTATTTGCATATTCTAAAGTATCTGGTATTGGATACATCACCAAAGGATTGATGATCTGTCTGGAAGTATCTGTGATAGAGAAAATCAAGAGTCATTTGAAAAAAAAATGAAAAAGCTTTCCAACTCAACATCAAATGTTAAGAAATCAAAATTTTTCAAACAAGGTATAGTCATCTCTGAAATAAATGAGACAAGTATTGTAAACTATTAAAGTGTATAAAAAGTAATAAACTAAGAGGTAGATGAGTACTATTGCTAGTCAACCTTCCCCAAACTGGTATTCTCTGGATCTGCTGAATAATCCTTGCAACATGAGGAGCTTGTGGAAGAGTGTACCTGGTGGCCTGTGCTCTGTAGCACCCGCCCAGGCCTCCCATTGGCCTGCCTGTGGTCAGTTGCGCCTGCCTGCGGCCCCTGCTGGCCCATCTACAGCCCCCGCTGGCCTGCCTGTGCTCAGTAGTGCCTGTTTGTGGTACTCACCCACCCACAGCTTTTACCCGCTGACCTGCCTGCCTAGGACTTCAGTCACATGAGGTCCTCTCTTTAATAACCTGTGTGGTCGCTGGGTTATAAAAGCAACTGAGACTGCCAGGATTGCCGTCGCTATGTGATGTGGTCAAGGTGACATGACGCTTTGCAACCGCATCACTTAGTGACAGAAATTCCGGTCCCAAATGCCATCGTAACCCGAGGTCTACCTGTACTCTGAAAACTGTTCCTGCAGATATAGTTATACCTATAGCACTGAATCACCTAGGAGGGTGTTCAAACTTATGCAGCTGCCATATTCACTGTTCTCTTATCTTTAATCTGTAAACAACCCCCTCTAAACAGCAGGTAAGCATTCCAATTTGCAGAAAGATGACATGACTCTTTTAGTTTTTCTGTACCCTCTTGTCTCATTTTCATCCATCCGTTCATGTCATCAAGCAGAGTAAATTTTTCCCCTAGATTGCAGTCATTCAGAATTTTGTATAATTTTTCCAAAAACTGGTTCATCCATTATCATCATTCACCAAAGTGTAATATTCAACAACTGCCAATTTCTCATCATGGAGTAAGCGTGTATCTATCGGCTCCAGCCACACAGCTCCACCAAACCCCTCTGTGCATATACCTGTGCAAAGCATCTCCACCTGAAATAGAAGCGTTCACTTTCTTAAAGTAGACCTCCTTTTGTGGATTAGAACCCTGTGTAGCCTTAGATCAAGGATAATTGCTGCGTGGATCATTTATGCAGTAGATTTCATACAACATAACAGATTAGTAAATTAGCTTATAAAGCTTAGCACATTTTTATATAAACAAGGATATAGCAATTTACCTTGAGCCTTCTGGCAGACAAACCCATTTTTGTTTCCACAGTTTTCGAGGTACCACTTTCCCATTAAACTGAAACTTGGATTATTTAGTATTGAAGTACATAGTGCAACTTTTTTTTCAGTATCAGCAATGTAATGATTCTGAAATTAATATCTTGTGATAGAAATCAGTGGGAAAAGCAATAGGATTTTTTCCCTAGCCATATTTAATAAAAATGATAATCAGAGTATACATAAAAGAAAAGTGGGAAATGCCACAAAACATTGTACTGTGGACTGTACCTTTTCATTCCCCCTCCTCCTAGATTTCTGGTCCCCCCAATTCACTGCCTTTCCAACAATTAATATGCATTGTTACAAGCCACACTGCACAATTTCATTAGAGTTTTCTATCTTCTACAGCGTTTTTAGAAAAAAAATGTTTTAAGATTTCAGTTAAACACTGAAATATTTTAGCAAAGGAATGTGATATAGGAATAGAGTAAATAAACATAGATAATACATGACATGGTTTATTATATATGTATTTATTTAATCTAATCCTAGTTTCCCAAGTTTACTAATATTGCCTCTCTTATGCATGATAAATGCTGTTTAACAGCTTGCAATACTTCCTTCTCTTGCTATTACTAGCAATCCATGTGATAAATGAAATAGGATGCATTCTGCAAATTGTAAGTGATAAGTTTTTTGTTGTTTTTTAAGATAATGAAGTCCACCTGCTTTTGAAGCATAAGACTTCTATGGCCATATATTTACTTGTTATTTATATTATATTATTATTAGATGTATATAACACTTTTCATTAAAGTAAATATCTAAGAACTTTATTACAGCAAATTATAAAATATCAACAAGATCCCACAATTCTAATGATAATTTTCTTCTTTCCCCAACATTTGCTTATGTCAGAATTGGACTACCAACTTCATTGACATTATGTACATTTTGGTCCCTTTCATAGTGCCACCTAAACTCAAATGGAGGAGTTTTTTTCCGTATCTTATAGAGTTTGGTATTCTATTCAAAAGATGTGCTTCACAAAACTCCTTACACTGAACAAAGCATGCCTCAGAGGAGCTTTAAAGCAGCTACATCATTTGTAAGACTCATATGGTTGCTTTGAAAGGTGCTCCCATCTTTCTCTGCATGTGTATGCAAGCCCAGTCCTTTGACCTCATGGATATGTTGCACATGCGCAGACAACTGGGGACATCCTTTGAAATAGCCTGTGAACTTTGCAAATGACGTAATTGCTTTAATGCTTTGTTTGCACTAATACACTTTGCAAAGCACCAGAGTTGGCTATTGGCTATTTATTTATTTTTCAAATTTCTATCACTGCCCATCTTCCCCAAAAGGGGACTCTGGGCCGTTATGATTAATAATGGATGGGGCAAAGAAACTTTCACACCATTGGCTAGACTGGGAACAAGAAAAATCCCAGAACAAGGCTTCCCAGAATCCCAGACTATTTCCATAGCTTCCATAATCCCGAACTATTTCCATAACACTTATAGCAAATAACCTTGACTCAAGAGCATCTTTATCTTTACCATTTTTAATGGTCAGTTTGCATAACTTGGTTATTCCTGGTTATTATCTTCTCTAGGAAAGAGCTTTCTGTTTTTGTATTTTTTCCAACCTTCCCCCTTCTATCTATGAGAGAAATATGTTCATTACAAGTACAGTAACTGGAAAGGGTACAAAAAAAGTAAGATTACATTGCCTTACTTGTGCTGGAGACCAGTTGGCATATTCCACTTCCTGTCCATTAAGCCATTTTTCATAATTATCACTCTGCAGACCAATCCAGACACTAGATTTATGTCCAAACAGGTTCATTGTGATGAAAGCTAGAAAAGAAAACTAGAATTCAGAATGTTAAGTGATCTTTTTAAATTAATAGTTACTCAAATTATATGGAGATGAAAAGTGAGAAATGCAGGCTGATAAAACTTTTGGGGAATTCCAGAATATAATGGCTTCTTGTCAGTCTGAAAAGACAGTTACTAAAGCATCATTCTGTCAGAACTGTCATTCCTAACTGCTAAGAAAGAATGACTATTGAAGAACCTCAAACATACATGCCTACATACAAACATACCAAGCATGCTATTTTCTTTCAAGGTAAGCAATATTATGCAAAGCAGATATGGAGATAGAGATGGAGAGAGTAATTGGATTCTCATTCATTCTCTCTGCATGACCAAACCACCTCAAATTAGGACTTCCATACTATTTCAGGTACTATTTCGTACTACTTCCACACTCTTTGTCTTTCTAGGGTTTTACTTTGTCACTGCATGCAAAATTCTTAAAGAATTCTGTGGAAACATCACTATGCTTTCCGAGTTAGAGAAGAAAAATGGGTATCAACTTTGAGGTCCAAGGAAATGGTTTTAGCTGTGATGGTTATCAAGGGGAGGTCTTAAATCCCAGAAAATGGGTTTAGATCTTCCTAGTCCAAAGAGGTAGGAATTTATTCAATGTTAAATAACCCTATAAAATGCAAATATACTTGTGTTTTATAGCATTAATTTTTTCTTCTGTAGTTGAAATCAATTTATAGCTGCAATGTAATACCTTTGGCTCTATCTAAATGTTGAGCAATGGTATTTCACAGTCAGTTGCAAGTAGTAAAGTTATCTGATCTAGTCTTTTGTTTTTTTCTGATAGAAAATTGTATCTAGTTGTCATGTTCACCGTTCAGATGAGGTTACATCGTAACGGTTCGCTTGCCATGGTGCTGACACGTGTACTGGCTGGGAGGGTGCTGCTGGGAACCTTCTACAATAAACAGGCTGGATGGTGCCAGGCAGGAATATGTTTCGGCTAGCTCTTAAATGTCAAGGTCGTTTAGCCCGTTGATCAGCGGTGCTCGTTAGGAGCACCTGGGAATGTGGGGAGGGCTGCTTGTGAGGGAGGGGCGGGGTGATGTTTGCAAAGACGCTATTTAGAGTTTGGGCGCGCTTTCCTCATTCTCAGCTTTTTACATGTTTGCACTCTTTTCTAAATAAATCAAGAACCTGAATCAAGATTCTGAGTCTGCAAGTTTTATTTAGATTAAGGCATTCGTCACATAAAGCTGAGAATCATAGTATCCACCCACTTCACTACTCTTTACCCAAAAATTTTCTTGCGAAAGAGGACTTAGTGATGGCTGAAGGTGGAAAGGATCCTGGGGAGTTTGAGGAGGAGACTGGACAACTCCCAGAGTCAACGTTCCCGAGCCGGGACCCAAGCCCCGTTCCTGCCCCAACTACACCTCCGTCAGGCGATTCTTCTTCGACCGCTGGATCTAAGAAGCAGATTGTCCCGCCTCCAGATGACATAACGGGGCAGGAGCAATTCCTGTGGGATGCCTTGATGGACCCCCGAGCCGGCACATCCCGTACCACATGGAAGCTCCGCTGGCCAGACACTCCATCCGAGCAACCCAGGGTGTCACGAAGCCCGTGGCCGGAGGGGACGGCGCTCGAGGATTCCGCTACCCCGGACAGGATCAGGGTCCTGGAGTCCAAGATAGAGTCAATGGAACACGTTCTTTGTTCCATGTCTACTGCTTTGGGGGACGTCGTGAGGATCGTCTGTGGTCCCGCGCCGATTAGGCAACCTAGCCTCCTGCCTTCCCCGTCGCCAGGGGCTGATGGCTGCGCCCCACCACGGGACTCAGGGCCCCGAGGATCTACTCCTATAGATGTAACACCGAGCCGCCCGTCCCTTGGAGTTACTCCGGCTGGGGGTCCCCCCCGGGACTTTCCGGTCAAGTTCGATGGCGACCCTGCTAACCTATCCTTTTTTCTTACTAATGCCGCCAGTTTCATGAGACGCCATGGGCACCTTTTCCCGTCGGAGGAGAAAATAGCTGCCATAGCAACGAAGCTGAAGGGCAGAACTGCGGACTGGTATGTGCAGCTCTCGGAGATTGGGGCGCCAGTGCTAGCCGCTTTCGATACTTTTTTGGCTGCGCTTAAATGCTACTTTGAAGACCCCTTGGCCAAGGAAAGGGCTAAGGATGCATTGTAATTACTGGTGCAAGGGTAGCAGACTGTTGCGGATTATGCTCTTGAGTTTAAAGTTTTGGCGGGTAAAGTACCCAAATGGTCAGAGGCCACCTTAATTGATCGTTTTAAGGATGGCCTCAATCGCGAAGTCTTGCGCTGGGCGCTAGGACGTGATGATCCCACCTCTTTGCATGACTGGATTTGCCTTGCGGGGAAAGCCGAACATGCCCAACGCACGTTCATGATGGCCACCAAGGAAGACTGACCCATCTCAGCTGCCCGTGCTCCAGGGCCACCCCCATCAGCACGATGGGATGCGGAACGGCGCCGCCATTTTGCTCAAGGGCAATGTATCACTTGTGGGAAGCCTGGTCACCGTGCCATCGACTGTACTAAGAACAAGGCTCCGGAACGCTCCAGCAAAGCACTGCAAAAGTCGCTGAGAAAACCAGCTAACCCCCCAAGGCGGTTGACAGGTGTGCTGGCGACCGCGGACGATGAGGACATCTACACCCCAGGTGACGTATTGGAAGACTTTGAACAGCCGGCGGGAAACGATTTCCACCTGTCTTAGGCGGCACCGCAGGACAGGTGGTGGAATCCGGGCATGTCTCTAATATGGTGAGTGCTGATTGCCCCATCCTCGCTGTCAAAATCGACCTGGGCTTTCAATCCAAGTCTGTTGAAGTCTGGGCTTTGCTGGACTCTGGTTGTTCCAGATGCTTGATCCATCCTGATGTGGTCAGGGAACTGGATTTGCCATGCTTTCCCCTCCCTAAGCCGCTGGTTTTCCAGCAGCTCGATGGCTCCACTGCGGGGGGAGGGCCGGCTACCCATTTTACGGGTGAAGTGGCTTTGCGAATGGGATCCCATTATGAACTCATTCAGTTCGTTGTTTCCCCAGTTGGTAACCCTTTGGTGGTTTTGGGTGTTCCCTGGTTTGCCGCTCATAATCCCTATATCAACTGGCACTCCTGCTCCGTTACTTTCGAGGATGGCTTCTATCAAGCGCCTCTTCTGAGTCGTGCAGGGCCTCCAACCGCTGGAAGGGCTGAGCTTGTGCCCGCTTTGACGCCCTCACCCATCTTGGAGGGTCTTCCGGCTGTATATTCTGAGTTTGTGGATGTGTTTGGGGAGGAGGAGGCCGACCAGTTACCCCCCCATCGTAAGACTGATTGTTCCATTGAACTCCTCCCAGACGTCCCCTTACCCAAACCAAAGATTTATCCCATGACTAAGAGTGAACTTTCTACCTTACGAGACTTCATTGACAAAAACTTGGCTCGGGGCTTCATTGAGCCGGCTAATTCACCGGTTGGGGCTCCCATGCTGTTTCGTGAAAAGAAGGATGGCACCCTGAGACTTTGTACGGATTACCGCGGGTTGAATTCCGCGTCCCTTTCCAACAAATACCCTCTGCCCCTCGTCAAGGACATGCTTGCTCATCTGTCCACAGGCAGAGTATTTTCCAAATTGGATCTTCGCGAAGCCTACTACCGGATTCGTATTAGGGAGGGGGATGAGTGGAAAACGGCTTTTAATTGCCCTTTGGGTTCTTTCCAATATAAGGTTCTCCCATTTGGTCTGGCAGGGGCTCCGGGTGTTTTCATGCAACTGATTAGTGAGGTTTTACATGAACATTTATTTAAGGGGGTCTTGGTTTATTTGGATGACGTTCTCATTTATACTGACTCCTTGGAGCAACATGAGCACCTTCTTAAGCAGGTTCTCACAAAGCTTCGGCACGCCAAACTGTATGCAAAGCTTTCTAAGTGTGAGTTCCACAGATCTTCCTTGGATTATCTCGGCTATCGGATCTCCGATAAAGGTGTTGAGATGGATCCTGTTAAGGTTCAGGCAGTGCGTAATTGGGAGCGCCCCAGGACCAGGCGGCAACTTCAGAGTTTCCTCGGTTTCGGCAATTTTTACCGCTCCTTTGTCTGGGGGTTCACGGAGATTGCCCTCCCCCTCACTGATTTGTTGAAAACTAGAGGCTCAGGGGAGACCTGTAAAGTAAAAAACCCAGGGGCTGTGCTCAACTGGACTCCTGATTGTCAGGCTGCCTTTGATCGGCTCAAGGCTCTTTTTACTGAGGAGCCGGTCCTTGCTCACCCTGACCCGGACCTTCCGTTCGTGGTGCAGGTGGATGCTTCGGATTTTTCAATTGGAGCTATTTTGTTTCAAAAGGATCCCTCTGGGATTCTCAAGCCTTGTGCCTATCTCTCTCGCAAGTTCTCTGAATCGGAGAGACACTGGCACGTTTGGGAGAAGGAGGCTTTTGCTGTCAAAGCAGCCTTAGAGGCTTGGAGGCATTTATTGGAGGGGGCTTCTTCCCCTTTTGAAGTTTGGACTGATCACCGCAACCTCGAAGCGCTCCGTACTCCTAGGCGCCTCACTCCAAAGCAAATTCGCTGGGCTCAGTTTTTCAGTCGCTTTAATTTCCAGCTTAAATTCATCCCGGGAAAAAAGAATTTTTTGGCTGATGCCCTGTCTAGATTGCCACAAGACGAGGGTCCGGTGCCTGACGTGGTTGGCACCGTCTTGTCCAGACCTCAATTAGGACAGGTGGCTGTTACGCGTAGCCGCGCTCGGAGCCGCCAATCACCTCCCTCCCCGCCAGTTCACAAACAGCCGCCGCTGCCGTCAGCGCTCCGCTCAGCTTTTGTGGCTTTGCTTGAGTCCGATCCCTGGCTTCTGGCTAATCCCGACAAAGTGTCCCTTGAGCATGGTCTTGCTTGGGTCAAGGGCCATCTTTATGTCCCAGACTCTCAACATTCTGCTATACTGGCACGTTCCCATGACAGTAAGCAGGCGGGGCATTTTGGGTTCCTGAAGTCCCTCCATTTGGTTCGTCGACAATTCTGGTGGCCCACCCTCCGTAAGGATGTCAAAGCATATGTAGCTTCTTGTCCTGTTTGTGCTATGTCTAAGAGGGTGGTGGGTAAGCCGCAAGGGCTCCTACAACCAGTGGCTGACCCTGCACACCCATGGGATGTGATTTCCATGGATTTCATTGTTGACCTGCCTCCGAGTCAGAATAAAACTGTCATTTGGGTGGTCAAGGACTACTTCTCTAAACAAGCTCACTTTGTGCCTTGTACTTCCATACCTTCGGCGCAGCAGCTGGCCAAACTTTTCCTGGTACACGTGTACAGACCCCATGGATGCCCCTCTCGTTTGGTGACCGATAGGGGCACACAATTTACCTCTAAGTTTTGGCGGGCTTTTTTAAAGCTCATTGGCATGGAGCAAGCGCTGTCTACTGCTTGGCATCCCCAGACTGACGGATCCACGGAGGTCCTTAATGCCACTTTGGAGCAGTTTCTTCAATCTTACATAAATTATCATCAAGATGACTGGGTTGACTTGCTGCCATTCGCTGAGGTGGCTTACAATAATGCGGTTCACCAAAGCACTGGCCAGACCCCATTTCGGATTGTTTCTGGTCGAGATTTTGTTCCTATTCCAGAATTCCCTCAACCACCCACACCCGCTGTCGATGCCTCCGATTGGGGCTCTAGGCTTTCTGCTTCATGGCCAGTTATTCGAACCGCTCTTCATGACGCTCAAACTGCCTATAAAAAACACGCTGACCGCCACCGGCGTCAGCAGCCGGCTTTTCAAGTTGGAGATCTAGTCTACCTCTCCACAAAGTTTCTGAAGTCACCCCAGCCTTCAAAAAAGTTGGCTTCTAAGTTTATTGGACCCTTTCCTGTCACTGCCGTAATTAATCCTGTGACTGTTTGCTTGGATTTGCCTCATAATTTGAAGCGTTTACACCCTGTCTTTCACTGCAGCTTATTGAAACCTGCCCAGGATTCATCCCGTTGGCATCCTTGCGCACTGCCCCCGCCACCGATCATGCTTGATGGGCAACAGCATTTCGAGGTTAAAGAAGTGCTCGACTCCCGACGGCTGCGGGGGTCTCTTCAATACCTCGTCTGGTGGAAGCATTTTCCTCATCTGGAATGGGTTGCTGCTCGCGATGTTCTTGCTCCCGATTTGCTTAGAGCTTTTCATCATGCTTATCCTTCCAAGCCCGCTGCTTAAAATTTGTTTTTGGGGGGGCGGTATGTCATGTTCACCGTTCAGATGAGGTTACATCGTAACGGTTCGCTTGCCATGGTGCTGACACGTGTACTGGCTGGGAGGGTGCTGCTGGGAACCTTGTACAATAAACAGGCTGGATGGTGCCAGGCAGGAATGTGTTTCGGCTAGCTCTTAAATGTCAAGGTCGTTTAGCCCGTTGATCAGCGGTGCTCATTAGGAGCACCTGGGAATGTGGGGAGGGCTGCTTGTGAGGGAGGGGGCGGGGTGATGTTTGCAAAGATGCTATTTAGTTTGAGTTTGGGCGTGCTTTCCTCATTCTCAGCTTTTTACATGTTTGCACTCTTTTCTAAATAAATCAAGAACCTGAATCAAGATTCTGAGTCTGCAAGTTTTATTTAGATTAAGGCATTCGTCACACTAGTCTTCTATAAAGGGTAATAAATATTAAATTGCAGGGCATAAATCCACTCAGTCAAGCATTTAAATAGTCATATTCTGGATCCTCAAAATATCCAATACATATGGAATAGCTATTAAGTCCTACAAAACCTCATTATGTATAAACCAAGTGCCTTAAATATAAGTAGGTTATAGATGTGATCCTACTCATAAAATACGCAATATTCATAAGAAACATATATTTATCGTTTTTATTGTTGTAAGCCATCCAGAGTCACTTGCTGAGATGGGTGGCTATAGAAATTGAATGAATGAATGAATAAATAAATAAATTTATAACATATTTTGATGAAGGTGTGTTTAGTATGGTACCTTGTTCAACTTCATTTTCAACTGAAGCAAGTGATGCATCATAGTAGCTGCAGATTTTTTGAGCAGAATACCAACTTTTCAAATGGTCTGGATCCTTTGGAATCTGCACCAGGAAACACTGTTTAGAAAAATAGATTAAATTGGAAATTTTAGGATAGCCATGAGTCACCCAGACAAATTTTTATTTGCAAGACTGGATAGGGGTAAGATTGGAAAGAATGAAGAAGTTAAGTTAAAAGAAGCAATGGATCACACAGTTTTGCACATTAACTGGAAAAGAGAAAAGGAGAACTTAAAACAAACTACAATTTATAAATATAATAGACAATTGAGAACACTCAGGAAAAGTACACAGTAACATTACATTGTCACTTTAGAATGAAGCAGATATGTATTTTTTAAAGAGGTAGTTTTTTGGACTGGTAGTCAACTTTGGCTCACAGACTGCAGTTGGGTTAGAAGATCTAGAAGGTTTTTCTTTAAATCAGCAAGTACCTTAAATCCAAAGTATAGCCATCCCTTAGGACAAGTTCCTTGATGTTCTTCTTTCAGGATTTCTCTCTCAGTAATCTGTATATTTTTACGTTTGCAGATACAAGGTAGAGAAATGGTACAATTTGCAAAGCCCCATTGTCCTAAGGGATGCAACAACATAATTAATAAAACTAAAATTACCCTGTAAATATGGACATAACACTGACCAATTAAGTATATTTCCTATATAATTAAATATGTTATAATTTATGGGCAACAATTTTTGAGAAGTATATTCCTCTCAGGACAACCTCCAATGTAATAACCCATACTCCCGTAAGTGTCATGGCCAGCTCAGACTTGAAGTTGAACAGGAGTTACAGGAGGGTCATCAGCCTGAGGTGATTCAGTTGGAAGAGTCACAGGCAGGGAAAGCAGCATTGCCTACCAACCAGGAGAGGCAGCTATCACTGGCCTTAGAAGACGAAGAGGCAGAACTAACACCTCCCCCCAACGCAAGGGCCCTCCGTGAAGAGAGGAGGGCCGAACAAAGGCATTCAGCAAGACTATTGGCCAGAAAGACCCCTGCCCTGCCAAAGGAACAAATCCAAGTCATGTCGCCCCTACATAAGGGGAGTCGCGGACCTCACAAATCTTGGCAACAATTCTTCGTTAGGCTAAGGAGTTTCTTGGCACAGGCCACAAAACTCCTTAGCCTGCCTTCTCAAGTAGTGACCCTGGACCCCCATACCATGCATGTTTGACCCTCTAGTATCTTGTTTACGAATTGAATTTTCTCTTGCCTCTAATTTAAGCTGGTTTTCTGTGGTCTGAGTATTTTGGGCATGAGGGACTACGATTGTTTGTTCAAGCCTTTTTGCCATTAGAGTTCTGTTTGAAAACCATTTTAGTAAAGATATAAGATTTACCTGTGTGTCTGTGATTTCCGTGGGCCAGGACAGGACAATAACAGTCAGTGAAAATGTAAGACAACTCTTTTATTACATATATATATATATATATATATATATATATATATATATATATATATATATATATTAATTCATTAATTCATTCTTCAAATTTAGGCACCACCCATCTCACTCAAGGAGCAACTCTGGGCACTTTACAATTAAAAAAAATGTTTTAATTTAAATTAACATACAGGTATTCCTCAGATTATGATGGTAATTGGGACCGGGATTGCTGTCGCTAAGCAATGTGCTTGTAAAGCAGGATATCATGTGACTGCATTGCTAAGTGATGGCAATCCCAGGTAGTCTTGATTGCTGCCATAACCCCAAGATGCGTGGGTTGTTAAGCAGGAAGCAGAGGGAGTCCCAGGTAAAGAGCAGGGGGTGCTGCAGGGGGGTGAAGGAGGCCCTGGGAGGCTTGGCGCAGGCCATGTGCAAGTTGGAGGAGGTGCTATGGCTCGGCATGAGCACAGGGAGGCTGGGGGAAGGAGAATGTGGGTGGCATGAGTGCAGGGAGGCGGGGGGGACTTACCACAGCAACTTGTGATCTTCCCTGCTGGCTTCCCCACTGATTTTGCTTGTGGGAAGCCAGCAGGGAAGGTTGCAAATGGCAATCACATGACTGCGGAGGTGCTGCAATGGCTGGAACTTCGAGGACCAGTTGTAAGTACCACTTGTTCAGCACTGTCACAACTTCGAACAGTCGCAGAACGAGTGGTCAGTAAGCAAGGACTACCTGTATTGCATTTCCTGACCATCTTTCAAGATGCACACTTCCTAGTGTCTGAGTGTTTTGTATCTGCTAACCTTCAGCATATTTGAATTTATTCCAGGATGCACTTTCTTACAGCCAATTCATTACAACGGTATAAACATAACTCCTCCAAGTGTGAGGATGGCACTATAAGAATTGGAGTTTCATAAAATGACTTGCCAATAACTAATTGTGCTCTCACATCAGAAAAGTAGAGAAGAACAAAGTAAAGACAATGCATGTCACATAAAACTTTTTGCAACATTATACCATAGAAAGTCCTAACTTAAAAAAAAAGATTATATTGCACAAAAAGAGCTGAACATGAGGACGGCACACTACGCAGCAAAGCGGAAGCCTCCAGCATCACATCTATTTTAAGTAATGTCCTTGGGCCACCCAAAGCTTCCACAGGGATGTTAGAGAGAGCATCTGGAGGACTAGTTGGCTGACAGCCATTGGATGATGCACCCACAATATATTCTTAAAAGTTCAAACATGCTTCCAGCAAACAACGGTTTGTTCCATATGGACAATGCTACTTGTATTACTCCTGGGTTCCTCCTGCTGTACAGTATGAAATAAAGATAATCAATGTTTTAATCAAATCATTTCCAATATAATCTGTGGAAACTGAGTGCTGAGCTCCCTTTACCCCTTGGCTAATAGGATTGGAATGTCCTTAAAGTTACTTTGCAGGGATCTTCCAAGGCAGATTTGGATGAAGCACAAGAAAAGCACAAGAGAAAGGGGATGTGTACTATTCCATGTGCAGACAATATTATTGCAGGAAAATAATTTCTCATGCCATACTCAGTACTATAAAAGGCAGTAAGACATTCTTGTTGGAATTAAGTATTTGGAGCACAATATTTGCATAGTATTTAAAGACTCCAAGCAGCCATTATGCAAGTATTTACTGTAGTACAAACACACACACACACACAAACATGATACACAAGCTAATAAGTTTTGTTAACAGATGGAGATCTGGATGATAAATGAAGTTCTTGTGTTAAGAACAACCAAATAAAAAACTCCCCAATATAGAAGAACAGGCCACTGATCAAAATGCATATATTATAACGCTATTTCTGTATATTAGAAAAAAAAATCCACTAATAAATGTTCTTCATAAAAAAAATTGCACGATCTAGAAATACTTTAAATGATAATTTCAATTACATTTTTATTTAAACCAACAGTCAAAAGGAACAATTTAAATTTTTTAAAATAGCATACCAATCTTGGAGTAACTCAAAAACATGCAATACAACACCATGACTGGCTCATTCAACAGCCTGGGCCAACGTCTGGTGGAAAAACCAGGTTTTCAGTGCCTTTTAAACACTGCAATATTGTTAGAAGATTCTTATCTAGGCCAACAGGCAAAGATGATTCAGAATAAAATAACATAATAAATTTATGGGACTTTACCAAATGTTTCATTAAAAAATTTGAAATAATAAGGACCACATACAACATGTACCTGTCTGGGAAGAAATAAAAGCACATTTTGGCCCTTGAGCTGGTTTTGATCTCTCTTTATCTCCTGCCCAGTTCTGGTACAATAATGGTGATCCATCTGTCCATCTGTAAACAAAATTTAGTATTTAGTTATTACAAATGGGTTTTGGAATTGTTTAATGGAGGCACCTTAGCTAAAGCTAAACAAATATCTCTCTGGTAGTGATAGAAATGTGGTTCTCATTTTATTTATTTATTTGTCTAATTTATTTGTCTAATTTATGTGGCTGCCCATCTCACACTAAGTGATTCTGGGTGGTGTACAATAAAACCTACTGTTAAAACCTACCACAAAACCAATTAAAACCAATTAAAACAGTAAACAGAGATAACACAAAACCACAAGTGGGAGAATATCACACATAATACAGCCAACACACAGGCTCCCTATTACCAGGAGCTCCCCAGGCATGTTGAAAAAAACACATTTTAAGGGCTTTCCAGAGGGCAATAATGGTTGGGACTAACCTTACCTTGGGAGGGATGATGTTCCAGAGGACGGGTGCCTCCTAGGTCCCGTCACATTTGCAGACGGGACCCGCAGCATGCCTCTCCTGCTGGACATGATGGGATGGGTAGATGTAATTGGGAAGAGGTGGTCCCTCAGATAACCTGGCCCCATGCCATGTAGGGCTTTAAAGGTCAAAATCAGCACCTTGATTGGACCTGGAAGCAAACTGGCAACCAATGCAGTTCACAAAGCAGAGAAGTAATGTGTTTCCTCTTGGGGGCATACATAACTGCCCATGCCGCTGAATTTTGCACCAGTTGAAGCTTCAGGATACTCTTCAAGGGCAGTCCCATGTAAAGAGCATTACAACAGTCCATACAGGCGGTGTCTAGGGCATGAGTAACTGTGAACAGAGCCTCATGATCCAGGAACGGGCACAACTGGCATACAACACAAAGTTGTGCAAAGGCCCTCCTAGCCATGACTGCCAGAAGGACCACCAGATTGCAAGCCAGGTCTGTCTGGGGTAGTGCTACCCCATCCAGTACTAAAGATGGTAAAGTGCCAAATCCAGAAGGCCCCAAAACCCAAAGCCACTCAGTCTTGCTAGGGTTCAGTTGAAGCCTGTTGTTCCCCATCCAGACCCCTACAGCCTCCAAGCACCAGGACAGGACATCCACAGCATCGCTTAATTTGCCTGGGGCACAAACTTAATTTGCCTGGGGCACAGACTCTGGGTGGCATATCATCAGCATACTGATGATACCTCACCCCATGGTGACGGATTATCTCCCCCAGAGGTTTTATGTAAAACAGGAGAGGAGAGAGCACCAAACCCTGTGGCACCCCACATAGTAGAGGCCGAGGGCAAGATCTTTCCCTCCTGATCAACACTGATTGGTATCGTCCCCTGAGGAAGGAAGAGAACCAGCACAACACAGTGCCACCCACTCCCAATCCTTGGAGCCAATCCGGAAGGATACCATAGTTGATGATATCGCAAGCCACTGAGAGGCCAAGTAGAGCCAGGATGGATGCACTACCCTCATCCCACTCCCACCAGAGATCATTCAAAAGCATGACCAATGCCACTTCTGTCCCATGTTCCAGGCCTGAATCCTGACTGAAAGGGGTCCAGATAATCTGATTCATCCATGGTCCACTGAAGCTACTGCATGACCACCATTCTCCACAACCTTCCCCCCAAAAGGGAGGTTGGACACTGGACGAAAACTGTCCAGTAAGGTGGAACCCAGCGATGGCTTTTTAAAAATTAAAGCTTTATTAATTGTTTTTTCAACAAACATATAAAAACTAAAAGAAATGAAATAAACTACAAGAAAAAAAAGAACTAAAAAGTGTGAAAATACAAAAAAACCTACTACATACTACATACATACTGACTTCCAACTTTCTACAACAAAGATATAGATAACTCAATATCAGTCTCTTACTCTAATTTAAACTGGAATAAACATTACTTCTATAAAACATTTCCATTCTCAATATAACATTTCCTCTAAAACAAACTATTTTTCCTTTGAGATGGGTATATAAAAGAAACATTTTTATAGCATAATTTCTCCCCCAAAAGACAGATAATCAAATATTATCCTTCATTACAATTTTACTCTTAACCGAAGCGTTTTTATAGCTAAACATTGTATCTCCACCATTACATATTTGAACAATAACCTTATTAATATCCTTTTACCCAAAATAAATTCATTGTCCCCAGAACAAAAACATCTGTCTAAATCTTTAAAAGACTGTCCTAATAAACACAATAAAACAGTTAACCCACTTCTAAATAAACTAAGGAATTTACGTATCTCAATGTTACACCTTCTCCTTGCAAACCTCAACCTGCCTTTAAAGTCCAACTCAACTTCAAGGGCCTTCCATCCCTTGAGACTTAAACCTTGTCTTCGGTCTCGATATTCCAAAAGGGCAGCCATTTCTGTTCCCTTTACGCCCAAAGCTTTCCCTTCTCCAAAATTGACATTCCAGAGGTGAATCTTCTTCCCTTCACCTTTTTTCTGGTTTTGGGATGTTACTGCTCATTTCCTTTGAAACAGTAACATTTTCCTTGAAATAACTTTCACCGCTGATCCAGCAATGGCTTCTTGAGAAGGGGGCGAACAAACGCCTCCTTAAGAGACGAAGGAATCACCCCATCTCCCAAGGATGAATTAACCACCTCCAGAACCCGACCACATGTCCCCTCCCTGGCAGCCTTAGCCAGCCAGGAGGGGCACGGATCTAAGGAGCAGGTGGCCGAGCTCAAAGTCATAAGGACCCTGTCTACTTCCTCAGGCCCCACAGGTTCAAACCGTTCCCAGGTAATAGGGAAAGACTGCCCTAGGCATCTGCACTGGACCTGTACCATAGCTGGCGTCTAATGGGAACGAATTTGAGCAATTTTGTCCAACAGATGCTGTGAAAATTTTTCTCCTCAGCCTTGCAGATGAATCCTTTCACCAAAAGGAAATCTGTTTTACAACCCTTACTTTTGCCAGGAAGAAAAGGTAAGAGAAACATGCTATCTTCTATATTATAAATACAACTGTATAGGAAATAGTTTCAGTTGAGTTCAGGTCTCGTTGTTTTTATATTAAAATGAAAGGTACTTTCTAAGATTGAGTTAGAGAAAACAAAATGTATATGACAATCTTACCGAAACTCTTCACTGGGTAATTCTGAACGCAATGAAATCCACCAATTGCTACTTTTTTTCGAAATCTGTAAAATATATACAGTTTAAAAGTATTATGTGGATTTCCTACTTGGCATGCATCTGTAATTGGCTTATGTGTTATGTATGCCAACTAATGTGTTTAGACAAGAATGATAAAAAATAATTGAAATACATCCCACTGAGTTCAGTGTGGCTTATTCCCACGTAAATCTGAATAACTGAAGTCTAAATGTGAAGTTAGGTCATAAAATATATGAAATCATAATATCTCATATATTTGTATGTTATTCATCATTCATTTCATATTATATTAAACAATTACATATTGATATGACATCTGTGGATGGTAATTCAGGAATATTATGGCTTGTGTGGGTATTGGTTTTTTTATTGATGTTTATGGATAATTCCTATTAACTTGGTTTTAACTTTTTGTTAGCTGCACAGAGTCCTTGAGGAATGGGATGGATTATAAATACCATTAAATAAATAAACAGAAGAAATAAAATATTCAATAGTTCTTATTGCTTAATGATTACATAAAGGTAATTTATAAGTACACAATAGTACCCCAAATTGCAAAAATTTCTACATGTTGCTGAGCAAAAACACAGAAAATTGAAACTAAGGTGAAATCCTTCCTAAAAACACAATGGGGCAGTTATCTTCAGATAAACATGGCCTATTGCAAGAAATAGTATTTAATACATTATTCAATTCATTTTGAAAGGTATATCCTGCCAAACATTCTTTGAAAGGCATTATTGCCATAATGATTTGCTGATCTGAATAAAAACAAAATACAAAATACAACACAATAGTAAAATGATGGATAAACAGAACAACAACCTCATTTAACAATTAAGGAATCATCCTCCTTTCCTAAAGCTCTGATGAAACAAAAGAATATCACTAACTTTCAGGAGGTTAAAATATAAAAATAGATGAACATACAATATTAGAAGGGAAGAAGGCTTCTACACCTTTAATACTTTTGCAAAAGACAAAAATTGGACCAGGTGTACTTAATTTCCACACATAAAAATGCTACAACCGCTGAAATTCCCTTTTCTGCAGATTTATTCAAGATGTAGGAGGTCCTGCCTTCGTCTACATTTGCCACTCCAACTAAAAGGAGGGACATTTTCACGGTCACAATAGTGCAGTGGCAGAAAAGGTTCAGATTCTTACCGATAGTTGTCTCATCTCTGATAAGGATAGAAATCAATGTTTTAAAAGGATGCTTAAAATAGTAAAGTCAAAAAGAACTATCAAAGTAGCCTAAGCTGATGATTCAAAAGCTATAAATAGCAATATCTAGATAAGTGCAAGAATGAAAATGCTGCAACATTCACATGAATGGCCAGGCTTAAGGTATTTTTAACTGCAGTGGCAATTTAACTTTTTAAAAAATAGGGTGTAATCCAGAAACACCACAGATACGTTATGTCTGTATAGAAAAAGAAGAACATGTTGCATGTACAAAATGCCAAAAACTGACATCATTTCTCCATGGCCATCATCTCTGCTTTTGCTTTATCTAGATTGTACTGAGGGCTTTAACTTGGCTCAGTCTGAAGGAGCCACAAAACAGTATTTCACTGATCTGATGCTACTGTTAAATAGAAAAGATATTTGAAATGGTGTCTTTAAATTTCTTGTATAATTATCTATCTATCTATCTATCTATCTATCTATCTATCTATCTATCTATTTCTATCTATCAAAAGGAAAAAAAACCTGATGTATTGTGAAAACCTAGGAAATAATTGTATAGGTATTACCTTTTTTATTCTGTTTTGAATAAATTCTTGTTCTTGAGAGGAGTGTATGGTTGCTATATCCCCATGGAGCCAACCACACACAAACTGAAAACTGTCCCAGTTTGAGGGGCTGTCATATAAAAGGTATTCTGCTCCTTGATAATAAAACCATGGTAACTCTAAAAATTAAGTTAGATATAATAAATTTGAATATGAGAAAATTTCTATGGGTTACATATTTTTATTGCTACTGAACTGAACATCGCAGACCTAATGCTCTACATGATCTAACACTATGAAATCTAATACTGTAGATGGATGGATACTAAACTACATTTGACATCCTTGAAATTTAAAGATTTAAATTTTAGAGAACTAGACATGTTCAATAGATCATTATCATTCCATTAATGCCTTATACACTATATGTTTTCCTTAGAATAGAAGGGAAACTGGCTCTCCAGATAAAACTAAGATTCAATTCCCATAATTTCTAATCCATGATAAACAGGGCTGATGGATATTGAAGCCCAACAACATGTGGAGTGCCATACATTTCCCATTCCTTTCTTATAACTATTACCCATAACTGACTCCAACAGATTCATTTTTTTTTATTATAAAGAGCAATAAGAATCACAATGACATGCTAACTGTGCTTGTATTCCATAAATACGAATATGGACGTTATTCACATGCTTAATTTTTTCCCACTGAAATCTATGGGATTTAAATATGGTTGGTTTAGCCCTAACTATATTTTACAATGAAATCAGAGTAATTATGTCTTTGAGTGGAGCCTAACATGCAGAAACAATTGCAGATTCTCCGTTACATGTCCAGATTATGACACTGACAAATTACTTAGCTAGCTACTTTTAGATGAATTGCTCAATGATGCATTGTGAAAATATATACAATTAAATATTATCTTTCTCACAGTGAAAGATTTCAGTGGGAAAAAAAATTAAACATATGAACAACTTCCGCTTTAATACCAATGGAATACAAGCACAGTTAATATGTCACTGTGATTCTTCTTGCTCTTTATAATGAAATATATTGAGCTACAATTTCTCGTATTAATCTTGTGATGGCCTGTCTCCCGTTCTTTGCCCTCATTTGTTTCCTTTTTCCATGACTTACTGCAAGTTTTGTTCGTATGTGTTGCCCTGTAAAGTACCAGGCACATAAACAAGTTCATCATGCCCTCTGTGCTAAAATACATCAAGGATTATCATGTTCTCAACCATTTATTATACTTTCCTTGACATTGCCAATCAAACATAGGAACCCAAAGGAGAGTATCTTCGGTGACTAGAAGAGACAGTAGGTGAAAGGAAATTACTTTCAGACGCTAGCTTGGCACCACACACACCAACAGTGCACATTTGGGCTTGATAAAGAGAAACAACCTGTGACCCAAGCACTACAAGATCACACTGCAGAAATTTAGCAACCAAATGGCCAAATATTCAACAGTGCTATTTTTGCATCTTTTTGGGGGTTGTGGTAGTAGGGTGGAGAGGGGTTAAGGAATTTTAATGAGAGTAGGAAGCTTCTGGCAGGCAGAGTTCTCATTCTTATTCTTAAAATCCAGCAAAAGCACCTAAAACAACAGAAAAGTTAGGAGAATCACCTCTGTCCATTTGGGTCATAGAACTGATTTACTAGAAAGCTTCCAATCATGCTATAGCATCAGAGGAAGCTGCCCCCTAATTAGGGTGAAATGGCCATTATCATTTTGAAATCATGGTTTATAGTTTAGCTACTAGACCTACTTAACGCACCCTTCCTTCTTCCCTCTCTCCTTTCCTTTTCATTTTTATATAATTTGACCAAAACAATTGCAATTTACTGAAAACATGATACAAATCAATCCAGGCACTGTTTACTGCTTTTTTCAACAAACTTTGGAGGATATACAGGTAAGAAGGGAAGAAGAATAGCCAAAAGTCACTTCTTCCCTTCCCCTATAAGTAAAACTATTATCATTGGAAATCTGAATCAATTGCATAATTTAATGGTAAGATGCAGGTAAAAAAGCTAAGAACAAAAACAAACTACCACGAAAGAAAAAGTAGTTAAAAGAAGCCTTTAATATGTTTCTGTTCAATGCATTTTTCCTAGCATTACTGCTTGCCCAGAAGATCTGTCTGTAAGTGCACCTGTATGCCACCAACGGTATTTTGGGTTGAATCAAGTTTCACGTGCAGTTAAGGATGCACTTCTGGTAGAAATGCTGTTCTGTTTGCTGGGATTACTAGGTCCTTTCTATAAAATATGAATATATTTTTTTTGGTTTTGAAATGAAATCTAATGAGTAATCTACAGGAAATCTTCCTGTCTGATGAAAAAAACAGAAGATACTTATTGTACATAATTATATATGCATTTAATAATACTATTTCAGTAGGTGAAAAAAACAAGTGTTTTCCCCCATACCATCAATATACCATTGTGGAGTCTTGGGTTTCACACCTGAAACAGAAATAATGTTTTGGTTTGAAGAATATCATGCAGTTTTTTGTTTTTCTTTTTGCCACTATAAAAGTAGATTTCACTATATTCTGGTTTGGGGTCTTTTTTTCCCACTACTGAATTTTCATTAGCACAGGACATTCTAAAGTAATAAATAAAATATATAGACACTAATTTCATAAAAGCTAATAGTCTATGGTTATTAAGAGTTGATAGCTTTCCTTCAACCTGGATTACCTGTGAACAGATGGAACTGTCCTATACTGGATCAAGCCATGGGCCCTGTAGCAGGTTCCTTCTAGATATGCTGGACTACAATACTCCTTTTGCCCAACCCAGAGGGCTGGTAAGATAAGACTGGTCTATTCTGACCACAGCTTTCAAAGGAATCCAAGATTAGTCTCAACCTCCAGTTCCTAAATCTTTTTTTTAACTTGAGATACAGGTAGTCCTTGCTTATCCACCACTTGTTCAAGTTCAGGTTTGAAGTTATAACAGTGCTGAAAAAGGAGATTTGCAACGGGTCCTTAAAAGTTGCAGCCATCACAGTGTCCCTGCAGTCATGTGATTGCGATTTGGGCCCTTTGGGTGGGTGTTTACGACCACTGCGGTGTCCTGCAGTCACATGTTTGCCATTTGCAACTTTCACAGCTGGCTTCTGATAAGCACAGTCAATGGGGAAGCTGGCAGGAAGTTGCAAGTCAGGGTCATGTGATGCTGCACTTAATGATTCTGCATTCGCTTAACAACTGCAGCTGGAACTGACGTCAGAAGTTGGTGGTCATGTGACATCACGCTTAATGACCACGCCGCTTAGCGATGGAGTTGCCAGTCCCAATTGCAGTTGGTAAGTGAGGACTACCTGTATTGATAACTGAATCTGAGACTTTCTTCATGCAAGGACTGACCTCTGCTACTGAGTGCTGCTTTTCATCTTAAAGAAACAGTAACTATCAGTTTAGGAACCACACGTTGCAAAATATTGTTCAAATGCTTCCTTACCTTTTGGTATTTTGCATATCCACTCATGTTCGGTATTGCAGTGCAGTGGCAAAATGGTTCCATTAGCTTTATATGCTGCACAGTTTCTCACATTATCTTCAGTAGAAGCTTTCTCTAAAAAGGCAGATGAAACCTGCCACAGAAGTACACATTAAACCTGAAGCATGATTCAGAGACTAACTTTAATATATTAGAAAAGGCTTTGATTTAATGTATGTTTCCCCTTTAGGGAGTTGATTATTTATGGCAAAGGAAGTTCCTATTTTTTTTATCAGCTTCATTCTGACTAGGACAATTCCACATCATTTGGTTTATTCTAAATAAATAAGAAAGATATTGTCATGCACTGCCTACCGCTGAGTAAAACACAGACGCTGATTCAGAGGAGAGCAGGTTCTGGTTTATTCATACGTAGTGCCAGTTGCGAAAAAAGCTGAGAGTGAGGGGAGCGCGCCGGTGCGGGGTTTAAATACCCCGCGCCGGTCAGCGCCCCCTCACCCTGGGTTACGTCATCCCCCCTTTGTCCTGCATACTGTCGTGCCGGTAGGTGAAGGGTTGCGGGGCCCCAGCTGGTGCCCCGGGATCGCCCATCATCGGTTTCCTCCTTCAGCCGGTGATTGCTGTCAGCTGGGCAATCTCTGTTGCGCTTTTGCTAACAGCTTGGGTGTGCCTCGTGATCCGCCTAGTCTTTGTCTTTCCTTCTTTCTCTTTTGTGTCCTGATGGCTGAATCATCCGGCCGGGGTCTGTGTCTGTTGTTGTGCGTGCTATGCTTATCTTGAGTCCCTTCCTCTGCTTCCTCGTTATTGTCATGTGTGCCGTTGTGCTGATGTCTTCAGCTCAACGGCACTCATGACAGATATGCTGAGGAAAGTATTTGTCAACATTTAAAACATCTTTGAAGATGCTGACCAGGAACATCTATTAGACATAATATATCTGTTTCATTGTGGCTTGGTAAGTTATGTGAACCCTGAGAAATGTGAGTGTATGTGTCTGGGGGGGGAGGGGTGTTCATGCATTCAGGAGAGATCAACACAAGTTCCTCTATTCTGTTGTAACAAAGGAAGTGACACTTGAGCAGTTTAATTTGAGGGAAAAGTTTAGTGATCTACCAATCAATTAAATATAGAAAATCTCCATGGAAAAGTACACAGGCCAATGAAATAACTTCTGAAACTCATAAGCTAATCTGATAGAGAGCAATTTATCCTAATTCTGACCCTGATATCTGATGCCATCTTATTAGTGGAACTCAGAGAAAGACAACTATAAAATAAGAATTGTTACAGTCAGAAATTTCTTGTTTGATTCTTAGACAGGAAGACCTCTGGAAGTGACTGAAAAAATTTAAAAAGGACCTGTTCCAGATAGTGGGAGTGTTATCTACCTTATGTAACTTTGCTTTAGGAACGTATCATCCTGAGGTGAATTTACATAGGTAAAATAAAACTGTTTGACACCATTATATTTTACAAGTTGGGAGAGATTATTGCCCATAAATATCTGTCAAACCTGAAAAAGAACTATTAAACAAACATTAGATTAGGTAGGGAATAAAAGGGGCAGCCATACTGAAGTCATTTAAGCTATCTGAAATGGACAATTCAGTTCCTTTTTATTTATCATTCAGGTAGACCCATTAAGCAATTGCTTTATAAGCCTTGAAGCAGAAACGTGTTAATGCATTAGGAATCTGATCGTGTGAATGCTGTGTCATGCTAAAACTTTGGTATCTTTTGCACTATTTTTTTTTCCTGTTAAAACTGTAATAGATTTTGCAGGGTCTTTTTTAAAAAAGGGATAGACACTTTTTCAGGGAGTTATTTCAAGATAAAATACTGCACATTTAAGATTCCCAAAACACATTATGTCTATAAGGAAGTTTGACAATATACTTCAAAAACACTATGTTTTTCTGTAGTTCTTAAACTAGTAAGTTAACTGAAACAAGACACGCAAAGGCATTTTTACAGATTATAGAGCAATCATCACACTAGTTACAATGAGAGAAAGCCACTAAGACAAATTGGACACAACCCAGTTTCTTGTGTACATTGCTAACTGTAAGATAATGAGTTAAAAAAAAAAAAGAATATTTACAGGAGTTCCATCAGACCATTCCCAAGATTCTCCAGATAATGAATGCCTTTTGTTAAATCCAATCCAGAATTGTCTTTCATCATCCCTGTGGTTAAAAAGAGACAAAATCCATTACATTAATGCAAACTATATTTTAACTTGATTTATCTTCCACCCTTCCAGTACTTATGCACACATTTTAATCTTTGCTTAAACTGGGACTGGTTGTATGCTAGGAGCTGTGCTGAAATATTTGAATCACCTCTTTCTGGGTTTTTGAAAAAAATATGGCGAATACTGTAAGCAGCAAACCAGGATATGCATAAATGTGTGCAAGAAAACACACCTAGTGTTAGGAAAGCAAGCTTCAGAAGGCTACAGTTGAGACAGAAATCTTGAACATCTTACTCTCCAGATATTTTTACACACCAAATCTTTCTTGCATATTCAAGTTGCTTTTGCAGACTTGTCTTTTCAAAGTAAGAATGCATGCAGCTTATATCTTAAAAGTTTCATATGTGAATAAAATGAATTCTAAAAGAATCCTAACACAACAAAATTCTTGAGGATCATAAAGGTGTAAGAAATACATTGTGGCATAATTATGTCAATTTTCTCACATGAGTAAAGGAAAAAGAGAAAAACCAACATCCTCTTTATAAAGACTATAAAGCCAAGACATGCTTTATGCAGAAAGCACCGACAGTTTGATGCAAGTGCTAAGTACACATTTACAGTGGAAATATCCTATTTGTGTTAAATACTAAGGTATATAAAGAAACTATAATTTATTTTTATGTTATTTATTTTCTATCCTGCCTTTATTATTTTTATGGATAACTCAAGACAGCGAACATACCTCATACTCCTTCCTCCTCCTCTTTTCCCCACAACAACCACCCTGTGAGGTGGGTTGGGCTGAGAGAGGGTGACCGGCCCAAGGTCACCCGGCCGGCCTTCATGCCTAAGGCGGGACTAGAACTCTCAGGCGCCTGGTTTCTAGCCTGTTGCCTTAACCCATCCTTTTATTTTCTCAGTTGTGAAAAAACCCCACATCCAATACTAAACACAATGACTTACGTATGAAACATTGTGTTCAAAAGTTTGTTTAAAAA
Source organism: Candoia aspera (assembly GCF_035149785.1). Classification (NCBI taxonomy): domain Eukaryota; kingdom Metazoa; phylum Chordata; class Lepidosauria; order Squamata; family Candoiidae; genus Candoia; species Candoia aspera. Next base: position 199,449,824 of record NC_086153.1, on the reverse strand, counting down.
ATCCTCTTCAAGGACTTGTGTAAAACTGACAAGATGTGCTCCAAAATCTTGACACAGGGTTTCTGCTTCCTCCCAAGTTCTTTTCATTAATACTTTTTCACTATGAAATATCTGTGAAATAAGTTGAGCACTGTAAGTATCAGTCTGAAAACACATTGCCATGGCAAAATAATATTGGCGCGTAACACATCAGATTTAACTGTGGTTGAAAAGAAGAAAGTGTGGCTAATTGATGTGGCAATAGCAGGGGATAGTAGAATAGAAGACAAAGAATTGGAGAAGGTCACAAAATATCAAGATCTGACAATCCAAGTTGAAAGATTATGGCATAAACCGGCAGTGGTGGTCCCAGTGGTTATCAGCACACTGTGTGCCATTCCAAAAAACCTTGGACGGCACTTAGAAAATCTGCACATTGACAAAACTTCCATCTGTCAATTACAAAAGGCCACTCTGCACATATACTACATCAATACATTATGACATCCTAGGTTCTTGGGAAGAACTTGAGGCGAATGAAGGCTAACACCAGCTAAAGAACTGGCAGCTGTGATTTCATGCTGTTGTGAATAACAACAATAACAATAATAATAATAATCTCTTTCTCCCTCTCAAAAAGGACAAGTTTCCCTCTATGAGAAATATATTTTTCTATTTTTGTTTGCTGTATCTATTGCAATCCAAGATTTAACAGCTGAAAATATAAAACCCTATAGCAAAGGTACATGCAGCCAGTTATGTTAAGTTACCCAAATCTGTCCTCCACTTTTGACCATATAATATTCTTATGTTTTCTCTGCATTAGTTTTATTCAAAGGCCTAGATGTTTATACTTCAGATTAAATATACATTATAATTAAATATTTTTTTTTCATCACTTGAAATATATTTCAACATCTAAAGTGGGTGAAATGGCAGATGGTGCACTACATGGTACCTTATTTATTCATATATATAGTGAATATTCACAAAACTGGACTTTGAAGTAACAGTATAGAAAAGAACGTGGACACTTTTGAACTTTGGTGTTGGAAAAAAATCGACAGCTGAGAAAAAAAACAAATGGGTCATCTAGCAAATAAACACAGGGTTCTCACTTGAGGCATAAATAACTAGGGTCAAATTATCTTACTTTGGACACATGTGAAGACCTAGCTCTCTGGAGAAGACATTGCTGGAAGACCTGAAGGACCAGGTTAGGGACAGATGTTTATGGAGAAAATCTATCTACTGTATGTCGTTACTAAGAGTTGATACCGACTTGCGGCACATAATCAATAAATTCGCAATACACAAGGAGCATCTACCATCAACGAAGAAATCAGACTTTCTAGGAAGGCAGCTTAATCCTGAAGAATCACTATACCGTAATAAAAATTTAATACTGTATCCCCTAAATTAAAAAATAGAAACAAATTAGGGACATCAATCAGAACTGTTTCTAATAAATAAGATCAGTGGCACATTTATCTTTTATTATTACCCCATGTTTCAATATTTTTATTTATTATTTTATTTTCTATCCCGCCTTTATTATTTTTATAAATAACTCAAGGCAGCGAACATACCTAATACTCCTTCCTCCTCCTATTTTCCCCACAACAACAATATAGTGGCAATGGATCTCTAGATTAATTTCAATTGGGTTTTCCATGAAATTGTTCTGTTTTTCACCTTGTAGCAGTTCAGCAGATTGTGGTCTGATTCCCATCCATGCATGCAAGAATTAAAATGTTTGTCATAAATTGGTTGTTTATTGGTATCACTTTTTTCATGGAAATTAGCATCTTGTTTACACAGTGACTTAGCCATGAAGGTTGTACAATTTTTCACCTCCCACATGCTGATGGGTTCTTCCTGTCGCATAACAACACATCCTCCAGGATGTCCTAAAATGGGGTAGAAGAGAAGATATTTATCAACAAGTACCATTATTACTTTTCCCAGTATAAAACATGCATAAAATGTACCAAATCTTTAATGCTAAAAATTGTTTATATTATAGACTAGAATTATGTTTTGTTGTCTAGTAACTAAAATTGGAAAGGAAAAAGATTTTAGCTTCTTACTTTAAATAGCATGGTTTTACAAATGAAACATAGCTCTTTTTTGGCTCATTGGGGATTTTTTTCTCATTTGGCTGAGAAAATAATTTTAGCCATTGTTTTAGGGGTGAGTGGATGAAACTAAATCTGATCTGTGACAGTATTGTATGCCTTTAAGTATAATCCATTCTGTTAAACTTTCAACAAGTTAAGTTGCCTCATTTTTTTTGCAGTTCATTGTTTAAGTTGTTTAAGTTATAAATAACACCTTATAGAATACAGATATTAGCTGGTACAGTGGTATTTGTGCAATATAAACTAAAAATTGCTGACAATATAATAATTTAGATAACTTAAACCTTTAAAGATAAGAAGAAAAAAGTTTATATCAGTCTTAACTGTAATTCTGAAATGTTAATGAACATAAAATTGCTTAAATTGTACAATTAAAGCTAACTATGGTATTGACAGACTATTGCAAAATACATTGAATTATTTATTTATTTATTCATTCATTCAATTTGTATGGCTACCCATCTCAGCAAATGACTCTGGGTGGTGAACGATCTCAAAATAAATTGTACTCCATCTTGAGTACAAAAATTAAACTACACAGCAGCCGAAGAGAATGTTACAATCCATGGTTGTTAACACAACCAGGAGATGGGACTCTTCACATGCCCCAGGCCTGGGCACATAACGAGGTCTTTAAGGCCTTATGAAAAGCCAGCAGGGTCAGGGCCATCCTAATCTGTAGAGGGAGGATGTTCCATAGGCAGATGCTATGGCAGAAAAGGCATGCCTCCTGGGCCCAACCAACTGGCTTTCCCTATCCAATAGGACCTGAAGCATGTTCCTGCTGGACTGGTAGAAACAACTGGGAAAAGATAACCCAGTTCCAAGCCATGAAGGGCTTTAAAGATGACAACCAGCACCTTGAATTGCACCTGGAAGCACACTGGCAACCAATGCAGCTCACGGAGTAGTGGTGTTACACGTGCTGAGAAACCAATACCATTTAGTACCCCCACGTAGCAGCATTCTGCACCAGCTCCTGCTCTTTAAGGGCAGCCCCATATTGCAGTAATCCAGATGGGACGTCACAATAGGCTGACCATACGTCCCGTTTTGAACGGGACAGTCCTGTTTTTTTAACATTTCTAGACCATCCTGTCATTCTAATATAAATGTCCATTTTGTCCCATTTTCTTAAAAACCTTACTTAAAAATTTGAAAGTTCCCGCGAACCTGTCAGAATGCAGTCTGACTTTGAATGGAAGGAGGGAGAGCTCAGCAGAAATGGCAGGAAAAAAGTCACAGAGCTCTACCCGGCTGGAAACCTAAAAAGAAAAAAACAGGATCAGCTGATAGGCGGTAATCAAAGGGCGAGCCGATTGGCTCCTGCCTTGAAACGGGAAGAATGTAAAAGCACAGCCAGAGGAGGAACGGCTTGTCGGGGACAACTGTTCACTAGACTCTCCAGCCCAGCCTTGCCTCTCACAAATGAAGGAATCTGAAGATTCCCAACCCGAGAAAACTGGAGAAGTTCCTGCCTGCCTATCCAGCCCGTTGCCCAGCCCTGCCCTGTTTTGCCATCCCAATGTCCCGTTTTTGTCTCAAGGAAATATGGTCAGCCTACGTCACAAGGGCATGAGTGATAGTGAGCAGGGCCTCCCAGTCCAGGAATTGGCACAACTGGCATACAACCCAAAGGTGTGCAAAGGTCCTCCTAGCCATGGCTGCCACCTTCTCTTCCAGCAGAAGTCATGAGTCCAAGAGGATCCCCAGGTCTTGCACACCATGTCTGTCTGAGGCAGTGCCACCCCATCCAAGATCAAAGATGGAAAATCTTTGGTACCAGAAGGTCCAAAGCTACTCAGTCTTCCCTTGGGTTGAGCCAAAGCCTGTTGAGCCCCATCCAGGCCCTCAGAGCCCCCAGACACTGGGACAGGACTTCCATGGCATAACTCAGGTGCCCTGGGGTAGAGATGTAAAGCTGGGTATCATCAGCATACTGGTGATACCTCACCCCAAACCATTGGATCACCTTACCCAGCAGCCTCATGTAAATGTTAAACAGGAGGGGAGACAGAACGAAGTAGGGGCCACGGGCTGGACCTCTCCCCTCCTATCAACACTGAATGGAATTGGCCCTGGAGGAAGGAGGAGAACCAGCACAACACAGTGCCGCCCATCCCCAAGTATTCTGTAATATAATGAGGATTTCTGACCCAAGCTTGATACTTAATACTGAGATCTCCACTGTATTATTTATTGTCGTTTGCCAAATTTCTTAACTATGATATTACATTACTTTCAAAATGTATGCCACTTTTTCTAATGTATATGTTGTACATATAATCTTTCAACTTAGAAATATTTCAATATATATGGTAGCTATTTGTACTGCCGTGGGTTAGGTTTTAGCTGAATATGCCATTTCACTTTTAAAAAATCTTTTACATTCTTAATGAAGATGTATTTCATTACACTTATATTCTAAGGCTGAAATACTATACAAGCATAATTAGAAGTGAGTCCTACTGAATTCCATGGCCTTAACTTCTGTATAAAGAATTGCACTGTTCCATGAGATGTGAATACTGATTAACTCTTCCTTGGAGATTCATTCCCAGTGTCAGCACTGAAAAATATCTGGGAACTGTTGCAATCATCATTGGAAATGTACATTTTTAAGGTTTACAGTGCTCCAAAATAATTCTATATTTGGCCATTACCAAACTGACAAACTCTTGAAACTACCTTGCCATTCTCTCTGTCGTTTCTTTTGCTACAACTTGATCGTAGTTGCCACTACTTCAGTTGAGTGTCTGAATCTGTACTATAAAAATATTGTTTATAGTACTGCCAAGAAACATGGAATTTTGCCATGAAACAACTTACTGAAACATTCTGCAATTTTTTTTAAAAAATGTCTCCTCTCAGTTCACCTTAACTCCTGGAGACTACCTGAACACATCTGGATTGTTTTCTTGGCAACAATATGGAAATGGTTTGCTACGCATTTGTTTGTTGTTTGTTTGTTTGTTTATTTATTACTTTTCAACTCCCCAGTTTAGCTTAATTTCATGGTCTCCTCATCAAAGTACTAATCAGGTTTGATTCTGCATAGGTTTTGAGATCAGTCAAATTTGGCTAGGACCCTAAGACCTTAATTATCTAGGATAAAAATATAATCCCACATAACAATGCCTCTGAAAGCAATTTATATTTTCACTTTACTTAACCAGTAGAGGTCACTCTTGAAAGACAAGAATCATTCTCTTCATAAACTAGGAATGCTGTCTGAAGTACTGTATACATGAAATTAACAAGTGCCTTACGTTACCAAGCAATATAACTTTAAAATTATTTTTTATTATTATGGAGATAGTCACAGTGTTATCCTAAGGTATTAGCGTTCAGGGTCAAAGTTTGATATGTGTTGTGTTGTGTTGACCATGCAATGTCCAGCTAATCTTCATAGTTGTTCTCCTGTTTGCCCACTTCCTTTATTTCAGGATCCAATTGGAAACATTTTTTTTTAAAAAAGAACCTCCACTGACACCAATAGAGATTGTTTTTCTTTTTAAAATGAATATGGGGAAAGGCAACAGTGAGAGCTGAAGAGACTAGAGAGGTGTTAAACCCTCAAATGCGTGCATGACACTTCCTCTGGTAAAAATAAAATTAGCAGGATCAGTTTCATGTTATACAGATAGTGCTACATATGCTCTGATTGTCAAACAAGTGGCCCCTATGCTCAACACAACACCACTGAATGCTCTAGGTAAACACTCATACAACTGAACTGTAAAAAATACAGTGCTGTGTAACTGTATTGATAAAATACAGACGTTTCTACTCAAAATTTAGCACATGTTGTTGTTACTCAGTTGTTCAGTTGCTTCCAATTCTTTGGAACCTAATGGACATTCTGATATTAGGATTGTGTCTCTCTGAGTTCTTAAAAGTTCACACTTGTGTCACCACTGATTGTATCTTGTCCTCTTTTCTTCTCTCAGCCTCTTTTTCTATTGCCTTCAATTTTTTCAAGCATCATGGTCTTCTCCAATGTCTCCTGCTTTCACATTATGAATTCCAAATATTTAAGCTTTATTGTGAATACTTGCAGTAAGTAGTCTAGTTTACTTCATCTACTTAATAATTTGTTATTCTCACCAATTTCTCCAGCACCACAATTCAATTTTTTTCTTCAGCATTTTGGATGATCCAGCTTTCAGTCATATGTTACAACTGGGAAAACTAGCCTTGATAATACATAACTTTGTTGCCAATGTGATGTTTCTGCACTTTAATATTTTGTCTAGATATGTTGGCCTTCCTTCCAAGTAGCAGAGGTCTCTTTCTATCATGACTACAATCACCATGCCTGTGAATTTTTGAGCCTAGTAGGAAGATTGTCCGTTACTACCTTCAACTTATTTTCTATTTGCATTGGGTTGACACTGTGTATTGACATAATCCTAGGGGTGTTGGTAATAATGCAGATAGCTCTTTATACTTCCTTCTTCCATCTTCCCTAAAATTCCCTAAGTGGTCCTTGCTTCCAGGCATCAAAATGATGTCAATAAATTACTGAGGTTCTTGATTTTAATTTCAATTTCTTCTAGTTCAACATTTCTCATGACATATTCTGCATGTAAGGTAAATACATAAGAAAGGTGACAGGATACAACACTCTCACACTCTTTTCCTGTCATGTTCACTGATTCAATGTAGTTTATACATCATAACGTTTCACATGCCATGGCGCTGACGCGTGTTTCTGTTTGGGAGGGAGCTGCTGCGAGACCTTGTACCAAGCTCTGTATATGAAATCAATACAATGGAATGTGTTTGGGTTATATTATCTGTTCAAGGACTTTTCCCGCAGACCATCAGAAACCATTAGGAGCACCTGGGATTGTGAACTTGAGAAGATTCTACGGGGGGAGGGATTTCATTTGCACTGAGGGTTTTTAGTTTGAATTTGGCGCACTTTCATCATTCTCAGCTTTCTCTGTGATCCTGCATACTATTCTTTAATAAATCAGATATCTTTGAATTCACACTCATGAGTCTGACGGTGTTTTAGAATAGGCAACCATTACATAAAGCTGAGAATCCCCAAAGTTGTACTGTTAGCTCCTACCAAGATCAGTCTCTTGTGAGGGAAAATAGTTAACGATGGCTGAGTCAAAATCCACGACCAGGGGATTCGAGGAGATGGCTAGCTTGATGCCCGAGTCAATGGTCAAGAGCGGAGAACTGAATCTCACCCCAGAACCTTCAGAATCCTGAGACCTGTCAAGGGAGGAATCGAGTTCCAATTCTGATGCAGAGGAATCTGACAATGGGGAAGAGCCAAAGCAACCGGCACCCAGCGAATTGCTCACAGAGTTGATCACCTTGGATGAAGTGGGGGAACCCCAACCAGGGATGTCGGGGACGTCCTGGAAGTATCAGTTCCCGCTAACCCCAGACAAAGAATCTACTACGGTGTCAACCGAGAGGAAACCGGGCACACGAAGGAGAGGGGACTCTCGAACCCCTGAGAGACTTAGAGTGGTGGAAGCCAAAATAGAATCGATGGAGTACATGTTGAAAAACCTGTCTTTGTCACTGGAGGGGCAGGGGAGGCGTGGAGGAGATCCCAGCTTCCCACAACCACCCCCCATCCTCCCATCCAGACTGCCGGCGGAGCGGGGCTGGAGATGGCTCCAGGATGAATCTCCACCCCGCAGAGCCCAGCCATCAGTATCCCCACCCCGAAAAGGGAAAGCTACTGTAACCTGGGGCCCAACCACTGAAGCGCCGGCTGGTTCCACTCCAACCGGAGGCAGAGTGAGAGACTTTTCTGTCAAATTCGATGGGGATCCAACAAAGTTATCTTAATTTTTAACTAATGCTAAGAGTTACATGAGGCAGTTTGGGGCATGCTTCCCTTCCAAAGAGGCTAAAGTAACTGCCATTGCCACCAAGTTGAAGGGTCGAGCGGCTGACTGGTATGTTCAATTAAGTGATGCTGACTCCCCTGCACTTGATTATTTCGATGATTTCATGTGGGCGTTAAAGCTGCATTTTGAAGATCCTCTGGCCAAGACAAGAGCTAAGAAGGCACTGAAGGATCTTACACAGGGCCAAATGTCAGTAGTTGATTACGCCCTGGAGTTTAAAGCTCTGGCTGGGAAAATCACTGACTGGTCTGACTCAACTCTAATAGAGCGTTTTAAAGAGGGATTCAACTGGGACGTCCTGCGTTGGGCGTTGTGTAGAGACAACCCCGAGTCATTGTATGACTGGATCTGTCTGGCAGGAAAGGCTGAGCACCCTCAGCATACCTTCATGCAACTAGAAAACCTGAAAAACCACCCGCCACCATGAGAGGACCCCGAAGTGCTGCAACTGCTGCCCGGCCAAGCTATAGAGCCTGGGATGAGGAGAGAGATCGGCGCTACGCGAGGGGTCAGTGTCTCTGATGCAGAAAGGAGAGCCATCAAGCAGCTGATTGCCCGAAAGCCAAGGCTGGAGGTCGAGCAGGGAAGCCGCCGGCCAAATCGCCCCCTCCCTCGTGGCGGATGACAGCAGCCAAAGGGACAGCTGACGCTGAAGAAGTAATCTACTTCTCAGGAGAGGCTGAAGACGACTCTAAGGAGCCGGCGGGAAACGCCAGCCACCTGCCATGAAGGGCGCCAGTGGGCAGGTGGAAGAGGATGGGTGTGAAGATGCTATGGTGAGTGCTGACTGTCCCACTTTAGCAGTAAAAGTGAAATAGGGTTCCTGCACAAAAACTACAGAGGTATGGGCTTTAGTTGACTCTGGGTGTTCCAGGTGTTTAATTCACCCTGATCTGGTTGCTGCTTTGGAACTGCCTAGTTTCCCCCTCTAGCATCCTTTGATCTTCACACAGTTGGATGGTTCAACAGCGGGGGGGGGGGGCTGGCAACCCATTTCACTGGAACTGTGGCAATGCAAATGGGCAGCCACCATGAGACTTTGAAATTCGTTGTAGCACCTGTTGGCAATCCCTTGGTAATCCTGGGGATCCCCTGGTTGACCTATCAAAGCCCCTATATAAACTGGGAGAACAGAACTGTGACTTTTAAAGATGGGTTTTACCAAGCTCCTACAGCGGAGAGAGTTGCACGTGCAGGGGTTGGAAGGGCAGCGATTGCCACGCCACACCCTGACTTGCCACATTTAGAAGGCTTGCCTGCTCAATACCAAGAATTTGCAGATGTATTTGGGGAGATGGAAGCAGATCAGTTACCCCCCCCCCCCACCGGAAAACTGACTGTGCAATAGAGTTGGTCCCCAATGCTCAATTGCCCAAGCCAAAAATTTATCCGATGACTCAGAAGGAGCTCGAGGTATTACGGGACTTCATTGACAAAAATCTGTCAAGGGGGTTTATCAAACCTAATTCCCCAGTTGGGGTTCCTGTGTTATTCTGGGAAAAGAAAGATGGCACGCTTCGACTCTGTATGGACTATTGAGGGTTAAATTCCATCTCTATTGTCAACAAGTACCCTCTGCCCCTCATGAAGGACATGTTAGCTCATTTGTCAAAGGGCAAGATTTTCTCCAAGCTCGATCTTCGCGAAGCCTATTTCTGCATTCGCATAAAAGCTGGGGATGAGTGGAAAACTGCTTTTAATTGCCCATTAGGATCGTTTCAGTACAAAGTCCTCCCTTTTGGGTTAGTAGGGGCACCCGGGGTCTTCATGCAGTTGATTAATGAAGTATTACAAGATCATTTGTTTAAAGGGGTCCTGGTTTATTTAGATGATGTTCTCATTTACACTGAAACTGAGGAGGAACACAAACGCCTCCTCAGACAGGTGTTACGCAAACTTAGAGATGCCAACCTCTATGCCAAACTTTCCAAATGTGAGTTTCACAAAACCCAACTTGACTATCTGGGCTATCGAGTGTCTGACCGGGGTATAGAAATGGACCCTGCAAAAATTCAGGCGATTCTAAGTTGGGAACGTCCCCGCGCCTGGAGGCAATTACAAAGTTTCCTAGGGTTCAGTAATTACTATCGGCAATTTATCCAGGGGTTTGCTGAGATTGCTCTGCCCCTCACTGATTTACTCCATACCAAGGGCTTGGGGGAGACACGCAAAGTAAAAAACCACGCGTTCAGGCAGTGCTGAATTGGACGCCTGAATGCCAGGCAGCATTTGAGAAATTAAAAACCCTTTTCACTGCTGAGCCTATTCTATTCTACAGCACCCTGATCCTGAACGCCCCTTTGTGGTCCAAGTTGATGCTTCTGACTCCTCTGTTGGGGCTATTTTGTTACAAAGGGATTCAGAAAATCGCTTAAAACCCTGCGCTTATCTATCCAGGAAATTTTCTGAAACAGAACGCCGTTGGCATGTTTGGGAAAAGGAGCCGTTTGCTGTAAAAGCAGTTTTAGAAACCTGGCGCCATCTCCTTGAAAGCGCTAAATGCCCTTTCGAGGTTTGGACCAATCACAGGAATTTGGAAGCCCTCCACACCCCACGATGTCTCAGCCCTAAACAGATTTGCTGGGCTCAGTTTTTCAGTTGCTTTAACTTCCAGTTAAAATTTATTCCAGGAAAGAAAAACTTTCTGGCCAATGATTTGTCATGGTTGCCTCAGGACCTTGACCAGGTGGCAGATGCGGTTGGGACTGTTCTCACTGAACCACAACTGGGCTTGGTTGCTGTCACTCAGAGCCAGACCCGTGCACAGGCAACCCCGCCCCCTGCCCAGTCTGGGAAGCGGAAAGTGCAAGTTCCTTGTCAGTTACAGAAGGACTTTCTCCAGGCACTGAAATCTGACACTTGGTTGCTAGCTAATAGAGACAATGTTTCTTTTGAAAACGGTCTGGCGTGGGTGGAACACCGCCTTTATGTGCCTGAAACTTTAAGAGCAGATGTTTTACAGCGTTCCCATGATGATAAACTTGCTGGACACTTTGGTTTTGTCAAAACCTTGCATTTGGTTCACCATCAATTTTGGTGGCCAACCTTAAGACGTGATGTAAAAGACTATGTTGCTTCCTGTCCTGTCTGTGCCATGTCAAAACGAAAAGGGGGGAAACCACAGGGGCTTCTACAGCCAGTGGCCAGCCCATCCCACCCCTGGGACGAGATTTCTATGGATTTCATTGTGGACCTACCTCCCAGTCAGAAGAAAACTGTCATTTGGGTTGTAAAGGATTTTTTCTCTAAACAAGCTCATTTCATTCCATGTGCATCCATCCCGTCAGCCCCACAATTAGCGCACCTATTTCTCCACCACATCTACCGCCTCCACAGTAGCCCCTCCCATTTAATTTCTGACCGCGGCACAGAGTTTACTTCCCAATTTTGGAAATCATTTCTTAAATTGATTGGCACTAAACAAGCACTGTCCACATCATCCCATCCCCAGACTGACGGTTCTACTGAGATTTTAAATGCCACTCTTGAACAGTTTCTTAGAGCATACATTAACTACCATCAGGACGATTGGGTGGACTTGTTGCCTTTGGCTGAAGTTGCTTACAACAATGCTGTGCATCAAAGTACCGGACAAACCCCATTTCGCGTGGTTTCTGGTCACGACTTTGTTCCTATCCCTGAACTGCCACAGCCCCCTTCCCAAACATGTTCGGCGTCTGACTGGGCTGTTAAATTGTCTGATTCCTGGCCAGTCATTCAACAAGCTTTGGCTGATGCCCAGGCTGCTTACAAGTCTCAAGCTGATAAGCATCGTTCTTTACAACATGACTTCAAAGTTGGGGATCATGTGTATCTATCTACTAAATTTATCAAATCACCTCAACCCTCTAAAAAACTTGCTCCCAAATTCATTGGCCCTTTTCCTGTTGTTCATCGTGTCAATCCAGTTACTATTAAATTAGAACTGCCTCACAATTTGAAATGCTTGCACTGTTTTCCATTGCAGCTTGCTTAAGCCTGTGCACCACTCACCGCGTTGGCACCCTCAACCTCCTCCTCCTGCTCCAATTATGATTGACGGCCAGCAACACTTTGAAGTCAAGGACATCGTTGATTCTCGCAAGCTTCGAGGCACCCTGCAGTATCTGGTCCGATGGAAACACTTTCCTCATCCTGAATGGGTGTCTGCCCTCCATGTTTCCGCTCCTGATTTAATTAACTGTTTCCACCTTGCTTATCCTTTGAAGCCTGCTGCTTAATGTATTCTTCATTTTGGGGGGGCAGTATGTCATGTTCACTGATTCAATGTAGTTTATACATCGTAACATTTCACATGCCATGGCGCTGATGCACGTTTCTGTTTGAGAGGGAGCTGCTGTGAGACCTTGTACCAAGCTCTGTATGTGAAATCAATACAATGGAATGTGTTTGGGTTATTTTCTCTGTTCAAGGACTTTTCCCGCAGACCATCAGAAGCCGTTAGGAGCACCTGGGATTGTGAACTTGAGAAGATTCTACGGGGGGAGGGATTTCATTTGCACTGAGGGTTTTTAGTTTGAATTTGGCGCGCTTTCATTATTCTCAGCTTTCTCTGTGATCCTCCATACTATTCTTTAATAAATCAGATATCTTTGAATTCACACTCATGAGTCTGATGGTGTTTTAGAATAGGCAACCATTACATTTCCCAATTTTGAGCAATTTAGTTGTTCCATATTCTGTTCTCACTGTTGCTTCCTTATCTTTATACAATTTCTTGAATAGACAGAAAAGGTGGCCAAGTACATCCATGTTTTTAAGTGCTTTTCATAAATAAAATAGTGGTGGGAAGGTAAAGTACCACCCTTCTGACTAATTTGGTTAGAAAACAGTTGCTGATTCTCTTAGCTAATGTTTTTCTTAAGTCACAGCTGGGTTGCAAACCTCTCACTGTCCAGTTATTGCTAGACTAAAACTCCTCTCAGCCATCACTAGTAAGGGTAATAATCAGTAATGACAGGCACTTTATTTTCCACCTCTGAAGTAAAATATAAAATAAGGCTGTCAAATACTTAAATCTGTTGTATATACACAATGCCATTTTCTTTTAACACTAGGATTGAAACACTAGGATGTTTTTCTGAACACTTGAATACACATTTGAATGTTATTTAAAAAAAACCTTCAAGTCTTGTTTAAATGAAGACAAACCAGTTAAAAATATGGAAAATTAGAAAGGGCAGAAAATTGGTAAGTATATTCCTAAAACAAAATATTAACAATATTTGTCAATGGATAAAAGTTTGGTTCAACTCACTGGGTTGATACTTTCTCCAGTTTGTATAGATCTCAAGATGATGTTTTCCATCTTCAGTGAGCCAAGTATATTCCCCTGTATTGTTTAGATCTTGAAGTGCTATCCAAAAATAAGGGCTATCAGTTTTCCCTTGGTTGTGAATCATACTGTTCAGGAAACCTTGTTCAAACCTTAAAGGATTCAATATTTATGAAAAGTTATTAAATCCCCTGTATCATAATTTAAGAAGTAGCTCTTGTTCATCGTTTTCAGCAATAGAAAAGAACAGCACTTGTGTAATAGTCTACTGAAAAGGACTGAATTCCATAGCACAAAACATCTGGCATGCAAAAATGGCATTAAGTACTCAATAGGCTATGCTGCTGAAATAAAACATGTTTCTAGTTACGCCAAGCAAGATACAAAAAGACCTATCCAGTCTGCTGCTACAGGGAAAGTCAGTTACCACACGACACAGGCTTTTAAATGTATTTTGGAATATAACCTCAAATGGCAACTAGCCTACTATGGCTTCTCTTGCTTATTCTAATTGATACTATGTAATATGATGCTTTGAGTCTTAAAGCCCTAAATGACATACTTATTACTCACTAAGAGACTATTTATTTCTATATATCCAGTAGTAATCTCTGACAGCTCTAAATAGCCTGATTAGAATAAGTTTTATTCTTTCACTTTAAAAGATGCAGCTAGCAATTATGTCTTTGCACCCAGTTCTACTCCTGATAAATGCAAAGGAATTGGAGGGTAGCATTGGGGGCATTGGGGTGTATAGCAGCTTTAACACTTTGTCCAGCCCTACAATTCTGATCCAGATTAAGCCTCTAATGCCTGCCACTCACAAAAGCAAAAAATGACTAAAGTCACAAAAAGATGACTGATCCTTAAGATTTCACTTAAATAATATCTGCTGATAGACATGCTATCTGTAACATTATGTAATCCCAAAATTGCTAACCACAGATAAAGGCAAGCAACTCAATTTTCAGTACAATACAAAATTAATCCAGTTAGGAGACTCCTTTTTAGTTCAGATGTTTAACTGATCAAATGGATTCTTTCCTGGATAAATGAATAAATAATTTTGTTCCCCCCACCCCAAGAGAAGTCATATAACTGAATTACATCTACAGTAAGAGATTTTCTCCTGTTAAACACATTAAAACAAAGATGAATATTTATTCTTTCTTACCACTTGAAACTAGTTGCTAATGCAAAATTTAACAGTGTTAACTACTTGCATGAAATAGCTGCAACTGGAGAGAATAAGGATATATTTGTCAGGATTGTTAGCAAACGCTGAGCTATTTCATGTAATGGAGATTTTGAAAATCAGCACTCCAAGAAGTAAAATGTCAGAATTCTTTCATGGATGAATAGTTGCATGTCACTGAACATTCCAATCCAGGTGGTAGGTGACTTGTGAATTCTAGCCAATTCCATCTTGATTCAAATAATAGCAAATTGAATATTTGTCTTCAGTTACACTTAGCCTGTAAGATAAGTAACTATTTCACCTCTGTTTCAATGCCACAGGAGTTAAAATAGCTTTCTATTGTCCAGTAGTTTTAGCTACCTGCTCATTACTGTTGCAAGTGAAGGACAATAATAGCCACTAGATGCATGTCCAAAGCTTCGAGGGATTGTATCAATTTTGTAGCAATATCCACCATGTCTTTCCCATCCCTTCAAAAATAAACATGAATTACTGTTATGTATAGTGTATTACTTCTCCATCTCTCTCCATCTGTAAATAAGACTTAGATATCATGTAGAGATGAAATCAGGGAGCTTCTGCCAGAGAGAATGTGAAGGGAAGGAGCATAGCTCAGTTCTAGTGCCTATGCTCAGCATGCAGTAGGTCCCTAGTTGCCAGCCCTTTGAGGTAGGCCTGGTCAGGAAACAGACACCGTAAGAAATACTACAAGTACACTTCACTGATATGCTCTAATAACAGTCTTGAAAGCCTGGCACCATTTCCCCTTCCCTCCTCTTATACTAAAGAGTGTCAAGGCAGGAAATGTTAAGCTTATTTCTCACACTTTCTTGTTTTCCTGGCCTGAGCTCATGTTTTGCTAATGGTCCCTGCGTATCTTCTCCAAGGTCATCTCTATACCAGTTCAGTTGCTGGTGGAACAGGCAACAGCAGGACAATTGGACAAACACTTTGGTCTGATGTAAGCAGCTTTTGTTTACATTATGCGCATCCACTTAATCACTGCTCATGCAACTGTAATTCATATATCCAAAGAGAACATGCGTACATATTTACAGCAACTATATTGTATTCTCTCCGGATAAGAATTATAGTTGCAGGACCATGTTTAGGTTGCAAAAATTTCAAAGTGAGAACAGTACAACAAACTGCAGCGCAGTACACGGGGGGAACAACTTCTGATGAGCTAGAAGGTGCAACTCAACCTCCTGATCATATGAAGAACCATAGCAGGCCATCTAGTGATACAGTGACATCAGTGGAAGAGAGACAGCCAAAACATTTTGGCTTATTTTATGGATAGCTTAGTGGGTAGGAATGGGAGGCCTCTATAATTCCTACCCTTAAATTTAAATCTGAAAACAGCCTATGTTCAGCTTGGTTTTTGTATCATTCTCAAACCTAAGCCCCACAATCCAAAGATTAGTTCCAAATTGGGCTACCAGTATTTGGTCATTTTACTGTTGAATTGCAATGGTACAGTATCAGGCTCCAGATTGCCACACGTGCTATAAATGTTCACTCAGAAGATTAGGCAGTTTTAAAGCTTCCATGCACTTTCATCAGTGAGGCACATTTTCAATGCTCTGCTCACACCTATAAAATAATAAATCAATACATATGATCAGAGTGTTCAGACCCACTGAACTGTACATATTTTATTCTACTATCTGACTGATTTAATTTGTATGCTGCCAAACCCTTTCAGAGATTCCATACAATGAAAAAATTAAACCATCCATGATAAATTTTAATTCCAAAAGAAAACAATTACCCCCAAATAGAATAATGCAGAAATATTACAAAATAATAATAAATTAATGCAAATAGCACTTATATAGAAGTAGCTGATCTGATCATGGTTGGAGGATCCTGTGAAAAACAAAATTCATGACAATTCATTAACCATGAAAATTTGGTCTCTATTTTTTGCTTTGGTAATATGGTTTCTTTCTCAACTCAGCTATTTTTTCTCAATAAAGCTTATTTATTGAACATCCAGGGAAATGTTTGGATGAATCTAAAATTTAATCTGTAAATTTACTGAATCAATCCACCACAATCATGGTTTTTAAAGTTTCTTTAATTAAGTATGGAGATACATGCTAGCTTAACACTCTGGAAAGTATATCGATCTTTACACACGTCAGTCAAAATATTGTTATAAGGCATAGATGGCAACTGAAAGCAGATGCTGGCCACTGCCCCTGCTCTAAGGGGTCACTCCTGGCTTTGACCCTCCTTCAGCCTGTTAACTGGGGTTCTGGAGGGAGATTTCTGAGGGTCTCCAGCTCCTGTATCTGATGGGCCGGTAGTGGACGGAGCCCCCCCAGACGGAGCAGCAGAGTGTGGTGGGTTTGGGCAGGCCCCTGTGGTGCAGCAAGCTCTGAGGGTTTGGCGCCGCAGCGAGCCCTGTGGCTTTGGCGGCATACCAGTAGTGCAGCAGATCCCAGGGGACCTCGATGGTGCAGGAAGCTTTGGCGGCACAACCCCCAGAGCAGTGGGCCTGGAGCAATGTGGCTGCTTGGTGGTTTGGAGGCCTGGAAGTATGGCTGCTTGGCAGCATGGAGGTGCTTGGAGGCTCAGTGGTTTGGTGACGCAGCAGGCCAATGGCGGGGTAAGCCAGTGGACTGGCCTCAGAGGGCCAGCCAGGTAGAACAGCTTGGCAGTGCAGCAGACCAGCAGAGCGGCAGACTGGCTTCGAAGGACCAGCCTGGAAGTGCGGGGAGCAGTTTGGCAGTGCTGTGGACCAGTGGTGCGGTGGGCTGGCAGACTGGCCTTGGAAGGCTGGCCTAGTAGAGCGGTTTGGTGGGGCAGTGGATCAGTGGCTGTGGCGAACCGGCGGACTGGCCTGGGAGGGCCAGCCAGGTGAACGCAACAGACCCGGGGTTGCCCAGTGTGACGGTCTTGGGTGGAGAGGTGATGAGCCAGAGCCCTTGGGCAAAGTGGTGGGGACAAGTAATTTTAGCAGTGCCATGGACTGCAACAACACAGGGAACCTAGGTGGTACAGTGGACCTCAGTGTGACAGGCCTTGGTGGTGAGGAGCGGTGGGCCGGGAATTGAGAACTTGGTCATCCCCTCCCAACCTGCCTAGAGATGGTGGAGAGCTGTTGGGGCCCCTTCAGTGTGAATGAGGGACTTGCTGTCCTGTTCAGATTATGAGGTGGCCAGGCAGAATTATCATCAAAAGCTCTTTATTTAAAACAACTATTTACAGTAATAGAGTCCTGAAGAAATAAAGCAAGGTAGTTCTAATCAGGACCACCAGGCAATGATGGATGATCAGGCACAGCTGTGGGGTCAGACTGTGGCAGAACAACAAGGCAGAACTCAGCTAACTCTGAAGCTGTCATACTTGGTGAAGCTAGAGTGCGTGGCAAGGCAGAAGCTGGAGGCGAGGATCTGTGAGCTGGCACACAGGTAAGGCTGAACTAACATGTGGAGGCTAGGCAAGATGGAACTGGAACCACTGGACAAAGCTCGACTCTGGAGACTAGGCTGGGCTTGGCAGGATCTTCTAGGCAAGGCTGAGAACTGGAAGCAAGGCAACACTGGGCTGAAGATCCCAGGCAAGGCTGATAGCTGGAACCCAGGTTGGACCGGACTGGAGACTCGAGGCAAGGCTGTGGGCTTGAAGCAAGACTGGACTGGACTGGAATTCCTAGGCAAGGCTGAGAGCTTGAAGCAAGACTGGGTGGACTGGAGACCCTAGGCAAGGCTGAGGACTTGAAGCACAACTGGGCTGGACTGGAGATTCGAGACGAGGCTGTGGGCTTGAAGTGAGACTGGCCTGGACTGGAGATCCTAGGCAAGGCTGGGGCTTGGAAACAAGGCTGGACTGGAATGGAGATTCTAGGCAAGACTGAGAGCTAGGAGCAAGGCTGGATGCAAACCTGGATTGCGCTGGAATGTGGCGACAAGGTCCGGAGCTAGACGCAAGACTGTGCTCAGCAGGGACGGCAAGAGGAGTTGGGGGAGGGCAGCACAGTTTTGTGCTGGTTCACCTCCTTCCTCCAGGGCCAGTCCCAATCAGTGGTGATAGGAAGCAAGAGGTCCAACCCACAGCCCCTCCATTGTGGGGTGCTGCAGGGTTCAGTTCTCTCTCTGCTCCTTTTTAATATCTAGATGAAACCACTGGGTGAGATGATCTGTCACCAAGGGATGAGGTATCATCAATATGCTGATGATACTCCATTGTATATCTCCATCCCGGTTAAGTGATGCTGTGACTGCCCTCTCTCAGTGCCTGGGGGCTGTAGGGGTCTGGATGGGGAACAAAAGGCTTCAGCTGAACCCGGGTAAGACGGAGTGGCTGAGAGTTAATGGCTCTTCCGTATCCAGGACTTTGTCATCTTTGGTTCTGGATAGGGTTGCACTGCCCCAGACAGACCTGGCGCATAATCTGGGGGTCCTCCTGGACTCATGGCTCCTGCTCAAAGAGCAGGTGGCAGCAGTGGCCAGGAGGGCCTTTGCGCAACGTGTTGCGCACCAGTTACGCCCCTTCCTGGATTGGGAAGCCCTTCAGTCACTCGTGCCCTTGTTATCTCCCATATAGACTACTGCAATGTGCTCTTCATGGGGCCACCCTTGAAGAGTATCGGGAAGCTACAGCTGGTCCAAAATGCAGCTGCATGGGCTATCTTTGGTGCCCCCAGAAGGGCACATGTAACACCTTTGCTGCACAAGCTGCATTGGGTACCAGTTTGCTTCCGGGTCCAATTCAAGGTGATGGTTATCACCTTTAAAGCCCTATATGGCATGGGGCCAGGCTACCTGAGGGACTGCCTCTTCCCAGTTACATCAACTCGTCCCACCTGATCATGCAGAGAGGGCATGTTGTGGACCCGTCGGTAAGAGAATTCCATCTGGTGGGGTCCGGGAGGCGGACCTTCTCTGCTGTAGTTCCTGCCCTCTGGCAAATCTTGCTCCCAGAGATGAGGCTAGCCCCATCACTCCTGGCCTTCCGGAATAATCTGAAGACCTGGCTCTGCCACCTGGCTTGGGGCAGGGAGGGGAGTCATCATGTTTGGGGATGGCTAGTGCCTTAGAGTGCTCATCACATACAAGGACTGAGTTATTATCTGCCATTTGGATTCTATTTTTATCTATAATGTTTACTTGTAATTGTATTTTTAGATACTGTATTTTTACATATTGTCATTTCATTGTATATTTATTGTTTTATTATTGTTGTAAACCGCCCAGAGTCCTTCTGGTGGGAGGAGATGGGCAGTGACAAATCTGATAAATAAATAAAAAATAAAATAAATGATTAGTAAATATGTTACTAAAAAGCAATTTAACCATATTGATCTATGAAAAAATATTCATAGTTGCATAATATTTGGGACTAACAAAGGAGTATGCAAATTTTTAAGCTCTCCAGAATTCTTCACCAGGGAATATATAATTAGTACCCATGGGTTTTATATTTTCAACACAGTATTTGGACAAGAAAAAATAAACATATATTTTTGTTATGTTAAAGTTATAACAACATCTGGATATTGTAAAGCAGGCAGTTTGACCTGCTTCTGGAGTGAATCCAATTCTGTTCCTGCCCCCACACTGGTAGATTGATGCTTTGGCCTCTCTGATATTTCAAATTCTTTCAGTGTCTTTAATGCCATATACACGATACGGTGTAAAAGTTTCTAGGCATCTGAAGAGTGAGAATTGGGGGCACTTTCTTATAGTTTAAGATTTGGAAAGACTCATTCAGCTGAGCCAGCAAAAATGCTCTATGATTACTTCCTCATTCACTTTGAGCTGAGTTTAGAAAAGTGTATGTCTGTTTATACTGGCAGCTGTATAAACCTTAATTCTAAATATAAACATTAAACATGATGCAGCATTCTATTGTAAATTCCTGTCCAGAAGTATTTTATGTTCACCTGAGTTTGCATATGCTCATTCATCATGAGTTAACAACATTTATATTCATGATACTACACTGTTACAAAATGAACTATACTTAGTCATGCCTTTCTTGGATACTTTATTCAACTGATGTTTTAGTATTTTGAATTAAAATATTTGTGCAAAAATAAATCTAATAAATGGAAAGGCAGCCCCAAAACTTCAGCAAAGGATCGTTAACTTGTCATGGTGCTGGAGCTTGAGCACCTCAATGACGCCATGAGCTAAACCATGAAGGGTCACCCAAGACAGGAAGGTCATGACAGAGAGGTCAGACTAAATGTGATCCCTGGAAAAGGTAATGGCAACCCACCTCAGTATTCTTGCCATGAAAACTAAATGGATCAGTACAACCAGATATATGTCGGTATACCATCGGAAGATGAGACCCCCAGGTCGGAAGATGGTCAAAATGCTACTGGGGAGGAACAGAGGATGAGTTCAACTAGCCCCAGACGTGATGACGCAGCTAGCTCAAAGCCGAAAGGACGGCTAGCGGCCGACGGTGCTGGTGGTGAATGGCGAATCCGATGTTCTAAGGATCAACACACCATTGGAACCGGAATGTAAGATCTATGAGCCAGGGCAAATTGGATGTGGTTATTGGTGAGATGTCAAGATTAAAGATAGACATTTTGGGCATCAGTGAACTGAAATGGACTGGAACGGGCCACTTCACATCAGATGACCACCAGATCTACTACTGTGGACAAGGGAACCACAGAAGAAATGGAGTAGCCTTCATAATTAATAGTAAAGTGGCGAAAGCAGTGCTTGGATACAATCCAAAAAAATGATAGAATGATCTCAGTTTGAATACAGGGCAAGCCATCTAACATCACAGTGATCCAAATATATGCCCCAACCACAGATGCTGAAGAAGCTTTAGTAGATCAGTTCTATGAGGATCTGCAGCACCTATCGGACAATACACCTAAAAGAGATGTTATTTTCATCACTGGAGACTGGAATGCTAAGGTGGGCAGTCAAATGACACCTGGAATTACAGGTAAGCATGGCCTGGGAGAACAAAACAAAGCAGGACATAGGCTGATAGAATTTTGCCAAGACAACTCACTCTGCATAACAAACACTCTCTTCCAACAACCTAAGAGATGACTTTATACATGTACTTCACCAGATGGACAACACCGAAATCAGATTGACTACATCCTTTGCAGCCAAAGGTGGCGGACATCCATACAGTCAGTAAAAACAAGACCTGGAGCTGACTGTAGTTCAGATCACAAACTTCTTATTGCACAATTTAGGATCAGACTAAAGAGATTAGGGAAGACCCACAGATCAGCTAGATATGAGCTCACTAATATTCCTAAGGAATACGCAGTGGAAGTGAAGAATAGATTTAAGGGACTGGATTTATTAGATAGGGTCCCGGAAGAACTATGGACAGAAGTTCGCAACATTGTTCAGGAGGCGGGAACAAAATACATCCCAAAGAAAGAAAAAACCAAGAAGGCAAAATGGCTGTCTGCTCTGACACTAGAAGTAGCCCAAGAAAGAAGGAAAGCAAAAGGCAACAGTGATAGGGGGAGATATGCCCAATTAAACGCAAAATTCCAGAGATTAGCCAGAAGAGATAAGGAATTATTTTTAAACAAGCAATGAGCGGAAGTGGAAGAAGACAATAGAATAGGATGGACAAGAGACCTCCTCCAGAAAATTAGAAACATCGGAGGTAAATTCCAGGCAAAAATGGGTATGATTAAACACAAAGATGGCAAGGATCTAACAGAAGAAAAAGAGATCAAGAAAAGGTGGCATATGGAAGACCTGTATAGGAAGGATAATAATATTGGGGATAGCTTTGACGGTGTGGTCAGTGAGCTAGAGCCAGACATCCTGAAGAGTGAGGTTGAATGGGTCTTAAGAAGCATTGCTAATAACAAGGCAGCAGGAGACAACAGTATCCCAGCTGAACTGTTTAAAATCTTGCAAGATGATGCTGTCAAGGTAATGCATGCCATATGCCAGCAAATTTGGAAAACACAAGAATGGCCATCAGATTGGAAAAAATCAACTTATATCCCCATACCAAAAAAGGGGAACACTAAAGAATGTTCAAACTATCGAACAGTGGCACTCATTTCACATGCCAGTAAGGTAATGCTCAAGATCCTGCAAGGTAGACTTCAGCAATTCATGGAGCGAGAATTGCCAGATGTACAAGCTGGGTTTAGAAAAGGCAGAGGAACTAGGGACCAAATTGCCAATATCCGATGGAAAAGGCCAGGGAGTTTCAGAAAAACATCTATTTCTGTTTTATTGACTATTCTAAAGCCTTTGACTGTGTGGACCACAACAAACTGTGGCAAGTTCTTAGCGGTATGGGGATACCAAGTCATCTTGTCTGCCTCCTGAGGAATCTGTATAACGACCAAGTAGCAACAGTAAGAACAGACCACGGAACAACGGACTGGTTTAAGATTGGGAAAGGAGTACGGCAGGGTTGTATACTCTCACCCTACCTATTCAACTTTTACGCAGAACACATCATGCGATGTGCTGGGCTTGAGGAATCCAAGGCTGCGGTCAAAATCGCTGGAAGAAACATTAACAATCTCAGATATGCAGATGATACCACTTTGATGGTTGAAAGCGAAGAGGAACTGAGGAGCCTTATGATGAAGGTGAAAGAAGAAAGTGCAAAAGCCGGCTTGCAGCTAAACCTCAAAAAAACCAAGATTATGGCAACCAGCTTGATTGATAACTGGCAAATAGAGGGAGAAAACGTAGAGGCAGTGAAAGACTTTGTATTTCTAGGTGCAAAGATTACTGCAGATGCTGAATGCAGTCAGGAAATCAGAAGACGTTTAGTCCTTGGGAGAAGAGCAATGACAAATCTCAATAAAATAGTTAAGAGCAGAGACATCACACAGACAACAAAGGTCCGCATAGTTAAAGCAATGGTGTTCCCAGTAGTAACATATGGCTGTGAGAGCTGGACCATAAGGAAGGCTGAGAGAAGGAAGATAGATGCTTTTGAACTGTGGTGTTGGAGGAGAATTCTGAGAGTGCCTTGGACTGCAAGAAGATCAAACCAGTCCATCCTCCAGGAAATAAAGCCAGACTGCTCACTTGAGGGAATGATATTAAAGACAAAACTGAAATACTTTGGCCACATAATGAGAAGACAGGACACCCTGGAGAAGATGATGCTAGGGAGAGTGGAAGGCAAAAGGAAGAGGGGCTGACCAAGGGCAAGATGGATGGATGATATTGTAGAGGTGACAGACTCGTCCCTGGGGGAGCTGGGGGTGTTGACGACCGACAGGAAGCTCCAGTGTGGGCTGGTCCATGAAGTCACGAAGAGTCAGAAGTGACTGAACAACAACAAGCCCCAGAAAAATATCTACTTAAAAGTTTTAGTTTTGTTTTTAAAAATTACATGGGATTAGTTGCTGGTAGGCCATCAAAAAAAGATTAAGCTTGTTCACCCCTTTCTCTGAAAGTTGAATATGGTTTTCTATTACCCATCTAGTATCTTATTATCCAAACCTGAATTTTATGTTGCATCCAGTATCACATTGGAAGGCTGGGATTCATATACTGTTTAGGAACAGAAGGGTTTTTTAATGTTACATTTAACTTTGGAAAAAAAAGACAAATAATTTTATGCTTGTAATATTGACATCCTAAATTGTAATTAATATTGATGGAATTTTTTCTTTCCTTTCTCTATTTTCAATACTTTAAGCTATCTAAATAATAGGATGTTATCTCTAATTGTATCAGGGTATTGAAATACAATGTATTAAGATTTATAACAATATAATAAAAATGAAAATAAAATTTAAAACAAGGAATAGAAGGTTGTGGTTTTTTTTGTAGCTTTGAGGATACAGTGTTTCTGGGTTATACTGTGCCAGAATCTGCATTGTTGGTTTGTATGTTCACATGTGTTGGCTATTGGCTTTTCTATGTTTTAAGTAATGTTTTTGTTAGGCTATTTCTATAAACCAGCTAAACAATTTCTTAATTGGTACTGATGATCAAGAATGAATCTTCTGTTGCCCAAAATATCAGGCCAGATGTGGTCAGCAGAAGAAAAGCTTTAGTGGAGACATAAAGACAGTATCAATAAAGAACAGAAAGAAGACACTAGGATGGAGGACATGTACTTGACTAATGAAGTTTAAATTAGCATTTAACTTCTAATAAAACAGTTATGTCGCTTTGGGGATCAACAACATGTTAAAATAAGATTTGGAATGATTTAAATGGAACATGCCATATTGAAGGATGATTTTTAAAGAGGTTGAGCATATGTCTTTCCTAACAGATACAATGTCCACAGCAGCCCTCAAAGTGACAGTTTTAAAAAAAGCAGGACTTTTAAAAGCATCACTGAGTGGGAAACTGTTGAATTCACATACTTCAAAAGGTCTTAGGCACTCTCAAAAGGTCTCAACGAACACAATATATAATACACTAGAGTATATAACACATAATTGTTGCTTGATCAGGCATTTGTAATCTGTCTCATACAGTATGTAACGTGCATCTGCATAACCATCCTGTTTTCCCTTTCCTTCCCCCCACTCCAAGCCCCCGCTACCAGATTCCTGATTTTTGCCAGCAGAGATTAACACAGCTCTCTTCCAATGATACCCCATTCAGGGGATGGCTGACCAGCCAGCTTTGCACACAGTTAAGGTGATCTTGAGGTGATCTTTGGCATACTGATAGCCACTTGCCACATCCAAAGATGAATGAACTTCTGAATATAGGAGGAGGTCTCACTTATCCAAAATTGTTTTTCAGTCTTCTCCCATTTGTTTCTGCTTGCCTCACCAGATCCAGCAGAGAGGGCATGCCCTGGGTCCCCCTCTATTAAACGAAGTCATCTTGTTGGATTCAGGAATCATGCTCTCTCTGTGCCAGCAACTTCCTCCCAGAGATCCAGATGGCCCCAACTCTGTCAGCCTTTGTAGGGCTCTAAAGGCCTGGCTGACTCCCCAGGTGCTCAGGCCAGGAGACTAGGCAAGCTCTGTTGTTGATGTGATTTTATGCTTGGATAGTATTATTTACTTCAGGAGTTATGAGTCATTACATTGTTTGTAACTGTTGGGTTTTTAATCTTTTGTGTATCACCGAGTCACTGATGCAACATGGGTGTCCTTATACATTTTTTTTATATGTATGTATGTATGTATGTATATAAATAAATGGATGGATGGATATGTGGCAGGACAGACTGTACTAAAATTGTAGGTACCCTTTAAGTGCTTTCCTTCCCCTTTAAGCCTAACACACCTTAACGTAAGGAAGGCTGGGAGATGGTTAAAAGCTCTGGGTTTTGAACAGCTGGGTGTGGTGTGGGTGTGTAGGAGAAGCAGAAGACAGAAGGAAGCAAGGGTGAGAGCAGCAGTCAAGGCTTGTAGAAAAGGTAGAGAAGGAGCAAGTGAGACTTTGTCCACTTAAAGGAGAACTGGGTTCTAAAGATAGTAGTAGAATTGTTAGTAGTGTCAGAAATAGAAACAGTATAGTGATAGAATAGCTTAGTGACCTACATGTATTAGTTAGAATAGACATAGTTTAGAGTAGTGATAGAAATATAGGCTAGTTGGTGTCATGAGTACTGATGGCGAGCAGGAGGGGGCCTCTATCCAGGGGGGAAAACGCATGATGTCCTAACAGTCAGAAATCACGCTGAGATGAGGAGTAGGTCTCTAGAGTTTATTACTGCTACATAAGACAGAAAATCCTAACAAACTGAAGAAGTGTGGGAAAAGCCCAGACAGATAAACCCCGAAAGTTAAGGCGGGTCTGATCTGTGTCTCTTTGAATGGCTGCTTAATTCCTCAGTACTACGCATGCGTTTTCCCCCATGGATAGAGGCCTCCTCCTGCTCGCCATCAGTACTCATGACAGTTGGGAAGAATTGTATTAGTTGGTCACCTAGGTAGAGAAAAAGCCCTTTTATACTGTAACTAGTGATTTTATAAGTAAAAGAACCCCCCCCCCTACATAAAAGGGGTGAACAAAAGGTCTTCGTGTGCAGTGTCTCATTTGGGAACGTCTTAGTGAGTCTGAGTAAACAACCTTGCGTATCAAATGAACCTGTGATAGGATGTCAGCCCTGAACAACTAACATTTAAGGACAAATTGTAACTTCTAAGGACAGGTGTTAACCCTCAGCCAGGCTTCTGAGCTTACAGTTGAGACATGCTGATATTAGTTTGTGGAGATAAAAAGCCAGATCTTGCTTTGTGAGACAGTAAGCCCTTTTGAGAATATGGTATGAATAAGAGATGGAAAGGTGAGAATAGGTGTTCAAAACTACAATTCCATTTAATATAAAACAAAAGTAAATGAGGAAAAATAACAATAAACAATTAATAGAAATGTTTCCTCACTGTTATAGGTGTAATCTACCATGTGGCCATAATGCTTGTGTAGAAACTTTTGTTCAAGTTGCTTTACATTTCAGATTACATGGCAGCAACACATATATCCTTCAAACAATGAAGCATGTAAATCATAACTAAGTTGTTTCATTATTAGTTCAGTTTAATTAACTAAGTTCTTTGGATGTTGGTGGACTTAGCTGCCTAGAGGCTGCACCACTTGCATGAAATACTAGCGTTTCAAATGATATATAAATACTGTGACCCCCCATTTAACCCAATTTTGTTAGCTTTGTAAGCAACATTTCTTCCTTTCTTCTTTGTCAGGCAAATGACAGCTTCATGATATAATTCCAAGATAAGGCTTGAGGAAATGGGTTGATCATCACTGCTGTAGTGTTTAGACAGCTAGCTTAAGGAATTTGACCTCAGTAACAAAACATTTGCTCTCTGTTAGCAGTTTATAGATTAGAAGGGCCAAAAAAAAAAGGAGTTGTTGAATTAGTAATAAAATCACATGGCACATGGCCAGCTGAGCAATGAGCACTTTGCTGCAATATCAAAGAAAGATATGGCATCATCAATTCATCAGAAATGTTGTAAAGACAAATAAAACAGGACAATTCTCTGAATCCAAGAGCAAATGAAAACCACCACATATTATGAAGGAGGGATTGACCTCTCATGATCAGCAATGAATGTAAGGAGTATCTAAACCTGAAATCAAAATTAAACTAACTTTCAGCCAGTTTGTTGACATTAAAGTAGAAGGAACCCTTGCAATTTGGTACAGGAATATCCATCTCATTTTATGAACTAGAAATGACATAGCCCATTCTGCCTCTTTTATAATACAACTTTGGTTGACATGCAGTTCACCCTTTCTGTACAATCCAGACCTATCCCAAAATCACCCAGGAAAAGCTAAAAGGAATTAGGAGTAGTTGGTTTGAAAATCCTCCTCCATACATGAGTATCAAAACACACCATTGTGCTGCAAAACAACACAAAATTGGCATATTTTGGAGCAGGTAATATAAAAGAGCTGCTTTTGGAATGTTCAGTAGGGCCCACTCTGGTATGCTGGTTACAGATTTTTCTCTGGTAGAGCATAACATTTAATAAGGGTTTTGAGCTAATAAGACAATGTTGGTCAGGCAGTATTGACTGAAAATATGGTGAGAAATATCTGTGGTGATATAATTATTGTCAATTGTCATAGATATTATTTAAATTTATTCTACAGTGGCTGCTTGGACTGTTAGGTATTGTACCAGGCACTCTGAAGGACATTATTGCTCATGATTTTAGCAGAATGTGCATGACTAAAACCAAGATGTAGGAGAAGGCATAAGGTTTGCAGAAAAGAAAATTCCTTGATGGAATCCTTTGTGAAATCAAAGAGCATTCCATCAATGGGGAGAGAGAGGGAAAGAGACCAACCTTATTACTGTCCATGACCAGAAAAATTGACTGAAGTATTGCCCTGCTGCTGTATGCAGACGATGCGGTCATACTCTCTAGGACTCCTATAGGTCTCAAGAGAGCTTTGACATCCTTGGCCCAATATTGTATTAATAATCAGTTAGAAATAAATTATCAGAAAACAAAGATAATGACCTTCGCTAAAAGGCCAAAACTTCGCTCCTGGCATCTAAATGGGCACAGAATAGAGCAAGTGATGAGCTTCAAATACCTAGGGGTAGTTGTGCATGCCACTGGATCTAGGAAACCTCACTTTGAGTATGCAGCTGATTCTGGACAAAAATCAGCCAATGCCATTCTAAAGTTTTTCCGAAGCAAAGGCAGGCACTATATTCCAGCAGCTCTTAAACTCTTCCAGGCGAAGTCATTAGCCCAGCTCCTTTACGGGTCCTGCGTTGGTGCTCCAATTTCAAGCATTACACCTCTGGAAACAGCACCGTCCAAATTTATTAGAGCAGTACTCCAAATGCCCAAATGTGTGACAAATGCTCAACTTCGATTGGAAGTCAGCATGATAAAAGTCGAGGCAAGAGTGCGTCTAGCCTCCCTGAACCTTTGGCTAAAACTCAAGCATTATCCCCAAGGTTTAGCACCACTCATTTTTCAAGATTACTTCCAATCCTCTTGGTTAAAGGACATCGAATTTAGCCTCGCAAAGCTAAAATTTTCTACAGATTCAATTCTTAGGATGGATTACGAACAGGCAAAATTGACCCTGAAGCAAAGGATAAAGGATATAGAGAGACAAATGGACTTACAGAAGGCTCCTCATTTCCTATCTTCAGAGCATAATAAATATATTGTCAATACTGCTAACTACCTTTCTCAACTTGAAATTCCTAGCCAGCGGAAAGCTTTCTCCCTAGCTCCAAGCCATGCACTCCCTTCTGCAGTCTTGGAAGGCAGATACAAAAAAATCCCAATAGCTGCAAGGCAGTGCCCTTGTAACAATGGAGAGATAGAAACTACAGACCACGTGCTTCTCCGTTGTCCTTTTTATAAAGAGCTCAGGAGTAAACTAACATTACCTTTGATTAGTAAATGCCCTAGATGGAAAGATACAGATTGTATGCAAATGTTACTTATAGATGAATACCCAACTGTCATGGTGCAAGTAGCCAGATTCTGTGCAGCTGCTATGAAGATACATCAGATTATGATTGGAAAAATGTAGTAATGTATCCCTTGTAATAACTTTGTGGTCTATATAACACATTTTACATATGATATTTTACTCTTTTTATCACTTCTTTCAATATTTTACATATATTTTTATAGACACTTATACCTGATAGAATATTAGTCATGATAATGCAAATTAATAAGATCGTTTTTAAACTTGATTAAGGGGCTCACTTACATTGTGATCCAAATGTATTTTAACACTTAATTGGAACTCATAAACTCAAATTTAAAATTATTTTAATTTAGATGGCTCATATTTTACGGCTAATGGCTAATGTGCATATTTTTATAGAATTGTATCTTGTACTGATCAGTGACCGTAATAAAATCAATTGATTGATTGATTGACCAGAAAAATAAAAGTAACCAACAAATAACTGAATAAACTAAAAATATTTGTATAATCTTATGATACCAATGAACATCTCTTGTGGGTAAGTTGCAGAATAAAATAAAATAGTTACCAGTTTCATCATTCGTTTTCTAGTAGCACAAGTTCTAAAGAAGAAATTCTCAATTATAAAAGGAACATCGTTAGAATTAGTGAGAACTGAGATATACAATATACTTAATGTACAAAGGAACATTCTTAGAATCAGGGCTATATAAAAGTGGTGAATATAAAATTGACAGTGTAACTGGATATGACCAAAAGTTTCAATCATTCCCAAATGACCTTTCTTCAAAGGGAATTTGTCAGTACCTTCTTTCCAATGAGGCTAAAGTTAGAGCATTGAAATGAGCTAAGGTGAAAGCACTAAAGAGATATTTAGGTGGGTTAAAAGCTTTGGTTAGATTTTCTTTCTCAAAGCAAGGTGAGGTTTAACACTGTCTGCCTGTACATCCAATATCCATTATTTGCTCTCTTATAACCTCTTTATTTTGGGGAAAATCCAAGGATTGCAAGACTAAGGCAGACAGACTACTTGCGTAGTTTTGTCTGCAAAGTCATTTTCCAACTTGGATAAAAGTTATCCAATAGAATCAAAGAGGCCAAGTCCACAGGGCAGACATTTTAAGCCAGCAACTGATTTTGTTGATCCGCATTTGTGCTTCTGCTGCAATAGATCCTGCCTCCAAATGTCAGACAGCACTGGGTACATAATAAGGGACCACAAAGATAGCTTTGCTTCCAGGATGGAGAAATCCTTGTAAGGCAAGTCTGTCTTCCATAAAGCAGCTTTATGACTGCCTTACCCTGGAAGACTCAAATTGTAGAAGTAATATGTAAATCCCCATCTGAGAAAAAACCACCACCTAAAAATCGCAGCCACACATCTCTGAGCAGAATCTCTAATATATGCAATCAGGGCTAAACTCCTGGAAAACAACACCAACACAGCTGTACCTTTAACTTGCTCTGTCTTGTATCTATCAATCTGCCAGCTACGTTTTGTCAAGCATTTAAAGAATACTATGACTTTTGATCTTAGAATAGCTGATGGTAAGTTTTTCTTCAAAGTAGTCAGAGGCAAAGGCCTGAAGGACTCTTCTCAGACCTACAGCTCTACAGTAAATGAACATATAGACCCACCATCAGCAAATAACAAAGACGTAACCTTTTTGTAAGCCACAGTTGGAGGACAAAAACTGGGGTCAGAGACTGCTTCGATCAACAAATTAATAGAAATTAAAGAGGAGGAGCCCTGCTTCAGCCTTGTTTCGGGAAAAACTATGTATTTAAGATGGCCCTGAAGGTACAGTGATCCCTCTTAGGGTCATTTTCATAGATTCAGAATGAGCACAAGAAGCCAGCAATCTATTGTGGAAGTTTCAAAGTTCCGACATAATACATTCCTTGGAATTGAGTTGAACACTAATATAAAATTAATTAATCCACTTCTCAGTGGAGGTTGTGACATTAGACAATGGTTAACCATAGATCAGCCCACCCTAAAAGCTGGCCTGCACTTCCACTAAGATGGTTTCATTGTATAGCTAAGCCCACAACTTCCAATTAAGATGCCTTGCACAAAGATTGCTGATTATATTAAGCAGGCTAATTCATGCCAACGGATAGACATTCTTAGTTCGGTATAATTTTTACCTTGGGAATACATCCTATTGATCCCAGTACAATTTACTTCTGAAAGTAATATGCGTACATTATAAATGCAAAGGAAGCATGACATTTTCAAAAGGTGCTTTAACTCTTACCAAACTATAGTTGAATACTTCCCATATTTAAATGTTACCTCTGGACAGCCTGATTCCACTTCAGAAATGTGATTCCCCACATTTCCTCTTCTTTTACAAATATAAAAATATCTGCTTTTACAAGCTTTGACTTTCCAGCGTCCCTCCTGGTTAAAAAAAGTAACAGAATAGAATTACAACAGAAAAACAATTGAAGTAGCTCAAGTATCTCATTTTTTCAGAAAGGCCTACTTATTTCAGTGGCCAATACATTTCAATAAATAAATAAATTTCAGGTGCTTTACTCATATGCATTAGGCTACGGAAAGTACTACTATTTTTTGATCATCTGCAGTCTCATTTAGTGCACGAATAGCCCTGTTTCACAGCTAGATAGACCTTTTAGACATATTTTAAATATATTAAAAGTTTGTGTAATAAAAACCCTAAATACTAAAATATAAATATATCATCCTTCTGTATTTTATCTAATATTGTTGACTGCTCTGCACATCTGGTTTGAAACTATCTCAATAATTCAAAGAGCTATTGTGTGGTATCATAGAATATTTATCAACATTTCTTCCAGGTCAGGAAAAACTACTTTGGAAAAATTCAAATGTGTGAGCAAATGAAAGGCTGTGAAGCAAACTTCCCTGAAATAATGAATCTGAAAAATAATAAATCTGAAAAAGAACAGATAAGAGAAACATGCAAAGACCTTAGATAATATTGTATGGAAGAAGCAGAGAAATGAGAAATTGATGGCCGTGCATGGAAAAAAAATGACAATACTAATAGTTATGGATCAGATAGGCAAGATGCCTCTGCGGGGATATAGTTATGTCATTAATTGCTGTATGCACAAGAGTAATCATTTTATATTGAATACCATCAAATATGGAAGGCTCACAATATTCTGTAATATTCATAACACACAAACATACATGTAATACATAGATAACATACAAACTCATTCACCAACTTAATTATTTTAAAAAGGAAAAAAATCATACATGTTGCTGAGCTGAAACACAAATTTGTCCTTTCTGCTGAAGAATATTTGGTTCTTGTTTATTCCAGTAGGTAAAGATTATGGCAGATCCATCAGACCATTCAAACTCAACAGGGGTCTTATTACTGCTTAGTCCAATCCATGTGTCTGTCACATTTTCTATAGAAGATAATTAACTGCATCTTAAGATGACTTGAAAAACTAGGTAATGTTTGACTAACAGCACATTTTAAAAAAAGGTCTGCAAATTTTAATTAGCCTTGCCGTTGCAGGCAATAGCACCTAGCTGACCTTGGCTGATCCTGAAAAAACTAAAACTGCAAAAAGAATTTGAGATTGACTCTGAGGACACATTTGCCCATTCCTCCTGTCCTATACATCCATAATATTGTACTATTCCTTTTCTTGACTGCTCAGCATAACATGAGCTCTCCTGTATCTTATCAAGGCCTATCTAATATAGTATTATGTTGGTCAAAGTGGTCAAACAGATGCCCCAAAAGCCTACTGCAAGACATGTACTTTATTGCATATTCTGTTGTTTTCTAGTAACAGCTATTCACAGAAAGAAATATTCTGAATAGCATAAAAGCACCGTGGCTTGTAATTATTTTATAAACTACCATGCACACCATGTTTTTGAGTCTATCAAGACTGTTGAGACATTAAACTCACCAGAGGTAACCTCAAATTATTTTCTCTTACTCTTGCTTCAAAAGATGACTGTGCAATTAAAACTCAGGGCTGGAGAAACTGTGATTCACCAGATGTTGATCTACAGCTTCCAGTATCCCTCATCACTGGTCATGTCAGCTGGTCCTTATGAAAGCTATGATTCTGCAACATCTGGGGGGCCACAGTCTCCTCACCCACAAAAATGATTCAAGCCGAGATATAAATGTGATACATAAAAAGCAAACAAATATCCGAGATGCTGGTTGTAATAATATGTAAACTAAAAATAAATGAAATGTTAAAAATAATTATGCATCAATTTTCCTAGGGTTTTTCAATGACAGCTCTAATTTCTGGCACTAACATTGGATAAGACTTTACACAACCCTGTTACTCCAAGTTAACAGCATCATGTTCTCAAGTGGTTATCATCCCAATGTATCCCTAAATTCTCCATTCTGACCATTTTCCATGCTGGCTGGGAATCTGGGGAATTCATAACAGCTTGGCAAATACTAGTTTAGTTTTACACATGAACTCAGCCAATAAGTTTATATAAACAGGAATCAGAGTAATTGGGTCTTCACTGAAAGTTCTTATACAAATCATATAAGATGGTGCAGAGCAGCTGGGAATTTCCCAGTGTGACTCCATCAACTTGCAAGACTGCTGTTCCTGAACTTTACAAAGCTGTCTAATAATACTAACCTCTGAGCCTTGAGGAAAGGTTCCAAAAGAGCTTGGGCTAGATTCTAGTACTGTACTTCAAGTAAAAAAAACAACACCCTTAACAGCTGCTTTAAAAATGGAAACTTCCTATATCTTAAGACAATGTTCAATATCAACTAATTATAAAAATTTACCGTATTCAAGGAGGTTAATAAGCATCTCTGTATCAGCCAAAGAGGTTATGCTAATGAGTGTGCTATTATCATCCTGGCAGGAGAAAAATGCTTCGTTCCAGGTCTTTTCTTCTTTATGAAGTTTATAGCAGTAATTATTATATGGATACCAATTACTGTCACAGTCAGTAGGATAAAATTTCCATGAATCTTTTAATTAAAATATATAAAAAATAGCTATATTAACAAATTGAATAGTCTCCCACTTTTATATAATTGCATTCCACATGTAGTGTGTGAGAACATTAGCTTTTTCACATTATTTTCTATTTTTTTACAAGAATAAAAACGCATTAATCTATAAAAGTACAAGTACAAAACATTATAAAAACAGATTAAGAATGTACGATTACACAAATAAAAACTGCTCTAGTGATACTTCAGCAATTTGATCTTTATGAAGTTTCATCAAACTGATTTGATCCACATATCGTACGTAATGAACAGATTGAAACTTGGCTATCGACTGACTCCCAGACCTTCCAAATCTTCTAGTGTAGTTCTCACCCAGTCACAATTTTAAAAACATATTTTTAGTGAAAATTTGTTTAGATATGTGCATTATAAGCGATAGTGAAAAAATTCACATTTAAATGCAAATTAAAAGCCAAAACAAACAATAGTCTTGTGGCATTTGAGGAATAATTTACTATGGCATTAGCCTGCCTGATAATATGAAGTTCACAAAGGGATACACCACAGTAAATTTATCTAGTCTTTAAGATGCTTTTGCTGAGAGAGATATAGTTAAACCTATGGGCTTTTTTTAAAAGAATAAGTCATACTCTGGTCTGTGACTGGAAAAGTAAGTCCAAATCCCATGTTTGGGCAATACTTTTGTTAGAGTTAAGTGGTTATTATAATAATCATATATTAAAATGGACATATATATTTCACTTCATATGAAACCAGGATGGACTGTAAATTTTATTTATTTTATTTTATTTTTATGCTGCCTTTATTATTTTTATAATATACAGTATGCCAAAAAGACAGGACCAAATACAGCTCTAAATTTATTTTAGGGCAATTATCTACATATCTATTTATATATGTAAAAACCAACTTCCACGACTCTCACTGAGAAAACAATAGAACAAAATCTGGTATGATCGTGAAGAGGCGATGATATTTCTTAATTTAAATCTTATTTTTGGAATGGTTGTCATTAACTGCTATAGACCCAGGGAAGACAGACTCAGGAGTCTACTTTAAAAACCAAAACTAATGTCTGCCAAAGAGTCTAATGCAAAACAATGGTTTAAGGATAGAACTAATTGTATAACCTGCACACAACAAACATAAATGTGCATCAGACCTAGCCATTTAAGCAGTTTTTTTTAGAGGTAAACAACAACAAAGACCATAACAATGAACTGGAGATCATTTTTGCAGTGTTTGGTGATGCAATACCATTTAGCTCCTCAAAAACAAAATAATTTACTCAACAAAAATACTCAACGTTTTTGAGATTAAGCTTCACAAGATTTGACAATCTTACATCAGATCTTACGAGAGTCTGATGATCTTCGCTTGTAAGTGTTCAGCTTTTTTTCCCCCTGGATACTAGTTCATCACAAGAAATTGTGCATTGATACCCAAAATTTAAAAAAAGGTTGCCAAACCCAACATTATGGCCTATTTTTTCATGGGCTCCACTGTAGTATTAGGCAATATCTAAATTACAATCACTTGGTTAAAAAAATTGAGGGCATTCAATATCAAACTGTCTAAAGCCCATCATGCACTGAGATGCATAATAGGTATGTCCTTTTATTGCAAACTGAATCAGAGAGTAAAATACAGTACATTGGTGATGGTGACTTACCAATTCCTTCATGGTCAGTAGCATTTAAATATTTTTTGCATACATATGGTAGTCCAGATTCACATGAATAACTCTGCCAATCATTTTGTATTTTTAAGTTAAATGCTTTACAACGAGGTGGCCCAAGAGAACTTTCAATGGGATCTGCAAACACAGTGTTATAATAATTTATATCCTTATGAAAAGAAGCAAAATACTCAGAGAAAATATTGCAGTAGGAAAAAATCTGTAACTTTTAGCCTCCACTGACAGGGATCTATCAAGCAGCAACCTGCCTTACTGTGCAGAGAGTACACAGTCATCATACCATCCCTCAGGTGTCCTTACAATATACCACTAGATTTGTGTGATGACATATGGATGGGTGATTCAAGAGTTCTGGCATTACTAGTTATTACCAAATCATATTGCCTGCAAGAAAAAATTATGCCTGAAGTACCTGGAACAACTTCCAAGTCACTTATGGGTTCAAATCTTGGCAACAGATTGATATCAAAACTGAATTACTGATTTCAAAGTAGTCAATTCTTAGCTTATTTCTCTTCTGTAGTCTATGGATGCTGAGGGTTAAATGCACAACACCTATGGTATGAGCTTGTTTGTCTAGAAAATGTGTGAACCCATCTTCTGCATATTAGCATGCATTTTAAAATCATGCTCATGGAATAATCATGCAAGTTTGCTGTAAAGATAGAGAAAATGACAAAAGTTTCAGATAGAAATGGGAGTATGAATTTCATGAAATCTACTGTCCAGCCCTCTCACAGCTCATGTTTATTTTGTAGAATGTAATTCAAAGACTGCATATGGCCTTAATTATTCAATAATACTGAATAATTCATAACATATAATTTTACTGAATATATATACCACATCTAATTTTTCAAGACCAGCAAACAAGTCCCCTTTTAGCATGTTAATATATGCAAATATTCTAACATGCCATTTCACATGTTCAAAGAATGTCCAGTATGGAAAGAAGTTTTCAAACTTAAGACTATGCAGTGCACAAATCATGCATTGCTCTCATTGGCACTTTATGCCATAAAATGTGGCAGGGAGGCACTGGCAAGATATTTTGAGATAGATCTTCAAAAAAAGAGAAAGAAAAAATTATTAGACACATTGTCTAAACTAAAGAATATCAACCTATCCCATGGAATTTCTGAGAAATTTTCCTATCTTCAGAAAGCAGCCAATTTTTTTCCCCTACAATGGACAGAACTAATTGGTTCTGTGTTGATTTGCTCAATTCACAGGACTGAAATTATGGTTTTCTTATGCCCACTCTAGCTAGTTCATTGCCAGCTGATTACTGTTTTTGCTGCAAAAGTCATAAACAACAGTGCTGTAATAAATCCAAGTGGTACCCATTTGCCAGTTCACCAAAGCTAGAGGTGCACCATCTGACCACTGCCAGCCAGCAGTTTCATCCAGTTGATTTAAGCCTGTCCATAGCATGGCTTCTTTTGTGTTCAGTTGCTCTGTAAAATATATCAAACACTCATAAACAGGTTGCCATTCAGATACCATTAGATTTCACTCCCAATAATGCAAGCCTTGGATGCTTAAACCAATGAAATGCATGTATCTTTCTGCCCTCTTTAAGCAGAGTGAGATTTCTGCAGCAGATGCAATTGCAATTTACTGTTTTCAGGAAACAGTTGGATTGCTTCTTCTTTTCTCCTACTCTCTTTACCATGTCAATTTTGCAATAAGGACATAGGAATGAGCCAATGCAGGGGACTTTAGATATAGAATTCAAAGGAACTGTTTATTTCATGCCCTTCAAGAGCTGACAAACAGTCATTCAAACAGAGCTTCTCCAGCCTACCAAAAAAGGGCAAGCCTTTTTCTTCAGTTGAGTATGCACAACTAACCCATCCCAGCCAACTGTACCTAACCTTTTCTTCTAAATCAGTGTTTTTCAAACTTGGATACTTTAAGCATGCTGTCTGGGGAATTCTGGGAGTTGAAGTCCATACATCTTAAATTTGCCAAGTTTGAAAAACACTGTTCTAAATTGTTTCCAAGATGGAATCCATGTGTCAGTATAGTAACAAAGGAATCACAGAAGGCCAAAAGAGTGGAGCTGACAAAGTAAAGGGAAATGGGTAAATTCCTAATAAAAATCCACTGTCTTTACCTCCAAATAAGCTGCTGTTGAGGAAGATGTCTGGACAATGGAAAAAGGATGGGGAATCAGTTGAGAAAATTAAGAAAATACAATGTGTCCTTTTGAATCAACTAGCAATTAAGAGTACTGCCCCTAGTGGACCACAGAAACTAGCTAGCTAAATATATGTGCCTCCTCTACCACAAAGTTCCTTGCCCCTAATTTAGCACTAAATATATAAATAAATAACAAATAAACACAGTAAATAACAACATGGGGCGGCTTGAGTATTTCTCACTGCTTCTCTGGTATGGCTAGAGGATTGATTATGTGCCATCAAGTCATTTTTGACACCTAGCAGCCACATAGAAGCTTCTGCTTTATGTTTAACTTAACTGTACCATTGCTTCCAAAAGGGACCAACTGAAAGTTTAAATCATGATAATTAAAAGAAACTAAGAGATGGTTTATGTTCATAATGTTACACCTGGTCTGTTTGAACAAATCATAGTTCTAGCTAATTAGAATTCCCAGTTTGGACATATTGATAAAATTTATTTATCTTAAAATAGGAAATGGATATTTCTAATCTGTTTTTCATTGCCACACCAAAGGATTGCAGGAAAAAAGAACCTGCAAATCTAAAAGTCTCTGTTGCTCATTCATGTAGCGTTAAATTTCGTTTTTTTTCCAACCTGATGCCAATCCCGTCTCTTGGGACAATGTATCCCTAAATTCTCCATTCGGACCATTTTCCATGCTGGCTGGGAATCTGGGGAATCCATAACAGGTTGGCAAATACTAGTTTAGTTTTACACATGAACTCAGCCAATTAAGTTTATATAAACAGGAATCAGTAATTGGGGCTTCACTGA
This sequence comes from Candoia aspera, assembly GCF_035149785.1. Taxonomy (NCBI): domain Eukaryota; kingdom Metazoa; phylum Chordata; class Lepidosauria; order Squamata; family Candoiidae; genus Candoia; species Candoia aspera. Next base: position 199,410,837 of record NC_086153.1, on the reverse strand, counting down.
AAGTTCTTACACAAATTGTTCTTCAACAAATCAAGGTTTCACTTAACAACATGTCTTTTAAACTTACCAATCAGACCACCAATATACTTCTGTTCTCTCATATCTGTGATACTTAGCAAATCTCCTCCTTGTCCCTGACATGCAACACGTGCCTCATTCCAGGAGAGAACAGAAAGGAGGTTGATCTGGTAACAAATCTTAGTACCTGCATTTATCTTCCAAAAAATGTCACAGCCAGTCCCTGTGTAGAAAAAAACAGCATGATATTACAAAGTAATTAAGAAACATAACACTCCTAATGTAACAATCTAGATTAACACCTAGTGAAAAAGTGGAAATGCTAAGATATTACTATGAGTGTACCTTCCATATTCTGTCAAAACTAAGTAGGATGTACTCTGAAATTTAAAATTACCTTCATACTAAATAACTCTTGATAATATAAGTGAATAATACAATTCAACAATTAACAAACAGCAAACAGTAATCAGGATCCACCCATATACTATCTCTCCACCCCATGACTATCATTCCAGTTATTAGTCTAATGTCCACAGGCCAATGTATGTGTCATTGCTATAAATAGATAAAGGAGTGTATTGATTACTACATACCAGAATTTGGGCACAATCCCCATTTTTCATCTTGTTCATAATGGCTTGTTGTGGCACACCAAGGATATCCATCTTCTCTGAAATCTCTGATACATTCATAGTGCCATTTATTGTTGTATTTAAATGGAAAAACACAAGGCAAACCAAGGGAATTTCCCAACAGGGTATACATTTCTGAATGGAATAAAATACTGCTGATACATCTTTTGGAAAAAAAACTGAAAGAGTATAAAAACCTTTAATGGATATTTCCCTCCCTCCAAAAATAAATCTGGTATCATAATAGTTTTGTGATTTGCAACAGTAAATGTACTTTCACTAGAAGGGAGTGCTCTCCTACCACCAATGTTTAATACAGCTTACGTCATGATAGGAACAACTTGATTTGCAGTTGATAATTTTTATAATATAATAATTTCCCATCAATCACTTAATAAAGCTGTCCAAAAGAGTATCCATACAAGCCTGCTGCAGTAGTAACACCTTAAACTCTAACAAATGTATTACAGTACAAGCCCACTGACATGTGATTCAAATATTTGCTGTTCGTATTTTTGCAAGATCAGGACATGTGATGTTCATGGATTTGTAAGTACCAGTTGCCTTTACTTAGTTCTCAGAGTCAAGCACCAGAATCTGAATATTTCTGTGAAGTCAAAAATTGAGCAAGAGTGGTTTATTATTTTCAAGCCAGATATAAAGTTTAAAAATCATTCCTGTGTTATCATTTTCATACCTTGGAATTTTCCTACACCTACGTCTTGAGAACATGCAAAATATTTGTAAATGTGTCTTCTGGTACCATTATGCTGAACTAGTCCTAAGATGGCTCTTTATTTTGTAACTCATTAGGTTTGTTGACAACTTAACGAAGGTGAAAGATTAAGCTGATCCATAAAGGCATGTGAACTTGTAGAATTGATCCAAAAAAAGCCCCACATTACACCAACATGACTTGTTCCTCCTCCCCATACACGTCAACACTGCATAACTGCAGAAAACCCAAGCAGCTAGGTAATGTTGCTGTGGGCTAACTACTGCCCCTTCCATATTACTAATTATGGAAGTTATAAATCCAACCAATTCCCATGTTAACTCTACACCCCATTATACATCCCTGTATGAAATGAGCCTACCTAAACCACTGGGTTCACAGTGTAACCGAGAGGAATAAGCCAGAATTCATGTCTGCTTTATCCCATGGCTTGTTTGTGGCCTCTTGAGCAACTAAATAGACTTCATTTTAAACCATGGATGCTGGTTCACATGGAAGAAATTTCACAAAATTTCTAAAGATAAAGTGTGTCAGGCCCTGGATATCTATATGGATGATCATCATGTAAAGGAGAAGTATTATGCCAGCAATGTGCATACCATTTGAAGTTTTTACATGTTCATATGCTATGCAGTATAAATTGCTGACAGATCTATACATGTCCAGCTGATAGCAAGTAGATGCAATTATCTTAATCATATTGGAAGATGCTTTTCTTATAACCCTTATGAGTAACAAGAACCACCTGTATTATTAATATTTAATTTATTTTACCTTCAAATGCATGTTCACAAAGGTCATCATGTGACATGAACTGTTTCCATCCATAGCTGGAAGTTCTTTTAACTACAATAAATTTGCTATTTTCAACTGCTAATTTGTATTGTGATGCCCCAATAAGTGCCTTTCCATGACACTGCCACCACAGTAAATACTGATGGGAGTCACATTCTGTCATTACTAGTGATGGCTCTGGGTTACTGAAGTTAAGTCCTAGGCAAGCGCTTCTGCCTATGTTGAAAAGCTGCTGTTTAGAACCCCATTTCCATAACATGTATTTGGAAACTTGATTGCAGTTTTCAAGGATGAGGTTGGACGTTTCAGCTGTAATACATGTGTTGAAATTCTCACTTTGGATAATAAAGATTCCTTTTCCTAGAACAAAAAAAAAGTTTTGTTTCATGTTATACATATAGTAGGGCAGGGGTGTTATCTAGCTGGTCTGGTCTGTTTTGCGAGAAACAACTTTTAAATTTTTGCCCACATTATAGCTGACCAAAATCTTATATTTTTTCCTGCTGTCTCAGTTATGTTGGCTTATCTAGAAGGAAAACCCAAAGTACATCTAACAGGAATTGGGGTTGCAAAGCTAGAACATTGACAGGATTGTTTTCTGGGCTCTCTAGACAACCAGCTGCTCTGGGGGGGGGGAATATTAACTTTGTGCTTAGCTCCAATTACATTGAAAATTCTGGGACTCAAGCACACAATGAACTTCTATGAGTTCTTTTCTTAATAGGACTAGATGTATATTCTATGTATACATATACCTATAGCACTCTGAACTTCAATCCAGTTTGAAGCAAAAGTGAGTTTAGGATTGCAACTGATAAAGCCTTTATATTTGTTTTAATTATTAAACTGAATACAGTATCTGCAATATTAAAAAGAGGTTAAATAATTTTTAAAAATCTGAGCACTCATATATTAATCATTCACACTTAAGAGAGATATCAAGATATTTCCCTCTACATCTCTAGTTGTCTGAGTAAAGCAAATTGTATAACCTATTATGAAGAAATGCTATCCAGCTCAAACGCTTTATATGGAAGATTTTTTTTTCTGTCAAGTCTTCCCAAACTTTTGCATTTCTTAAGGTTTCAATTTAGCTGTATTTGAACTATACTGTTTAGAACCGATATATCTGTGCCAGCAAGATGATGAGCATCTGAAATGTTAGGAGGTCACAGCACTACAAAGTTTGAAAAACCCTTTCTAACTGGCATTGTTGTGACTCATGGTGTTTTTTAACTTCACTGAAACAATACATCTTTTTAAAAGATGCACAGGTACTTCCCGATTATAACTAAAACGAGAAATATGAAATTATTGCCAGAATCAGTTGTTGCCCAATTTAGAAAACACCCCTGAAACAAGGGTAGTCAAGTTGTTAGGCCTTGGACACATTTGGAATTTTGAGAATATGTTGTGGGTACACTCACAAAAAGATTGCTATGGCTATTCATGAAATTCTCATTTATCTGAAGGAAAATTGGGGAGATTGCTTCTTACTCCCTTTCTAACCCGCAAACTAGATCCTACTACCACCCAGTAAAGCCACTTTTTTTTCTGGAAATTTGAACAAGATATTGGGCTTTAGTCTCTCACCGTTTTATTTTCTAAGCCTATGTGAGTCTCACAGGCACTCTTGGAAATAGAGATCATGCTAGAAGCTAGTACCTTGCTTTGCAGCATGCAGCTTCCAATTAAAAATAACAATTAATAGTATCTTAAACACAATTAAAATCAGGTTGGTGACAAGGGAGATGTCAACAGGCATGCTGTCTACCCCAAACAAGCAACCTGATCTCATTCAAAATCACAACAAAGGTGTTTTGTGCACCATGGCTTTTCCACAGCCATCCATACTTAGCTTTCAACTGGAACTACCTACACGCAGTCAGACTTTGGATTATTTATTTATTTATTAAATTTATATCACCGCCCATCTCCCCCAATGGGGGACTCTGGGCGGTTTACAATAAAATGGCTCTAAAAACGTAACCACCCAAATTACCATTAAAATATAAATAAAAATGAATGTAAAATCCAAGTGGAGATGGAACACAATCACTAAGAGGTGCTATCCCCAGGTGGAGCTATTGCTCTCCCCCTCCCAAGCAAGGCGGCAGAACCAGGTCTTCAGTTTCTTCTGGAAGTCCGAGAGCGAGGAAACCTGTCTCAACTCCGGGGGCAAGATATTCCAAAGGGCGGGCGGGCGCTACTGCAGAGAAGGCTTGCCTCCTGGACCCCGCTAGATGAAATTCCTTTACTGATGGGGTCCGTAGCATGCCCTCCCTGCCTGACTGGATTACACTTCTTCAGGCATCAAAAAATTTCAGGTAGGAAGGAAGATGGGGATACATGCTCCACCTTCAACCCTTCTATCTCCAAAGTACCCACATTGTCAGGGAAGTACTGAAAATGGTCTAAAAATCATTTCAGCAATATGGGTGGACTATGCATAATCAGAAACCCAATGTAATCACTCTCACTGTCTGAAGACAGCTGCAGCCTACAGCTTCCCTTCTCCAAAGTATGCCTGCCTCCCCTCCATATTTGGAATTTCATAGCACGTAGAAAAAAGTTGAGAATCAGCTGACTGGTCCTCATCCAGTTTAATACATGCCCAGATATTGTTTCAGCTAAGAAGTAAAAGAGTCAAATGTCATTTGTTCATGGCTATGGATGCCCTTTCTCTGAGGAAAAACTCACCAGCTTCATCTTTTGATACTATCAAAATAAGAACTGAACGATTCCTACATGCCTACCTATTCAACTTGTACACAGAATACATCATGCAACATGCTGGGCTTGAGGAATCCAAGGCTGGGGTTAAAATCGCTGGAAGAAACATTAATAATCTCAGATATGCAGATGATACCACTTTGATGGATGAAAGTGAGGAGGAACTGAGGAGTCTTATGACGAAGGTGAAAAAAGAAAGTGCAAAAGCTGGCTTGCAGCTAAACCTCAAAAAAACCAAGATTATGGTAACCAGCTTGATTGATAACTGGCAAATAGAGGGAGAAAATGTAGAGGCAGTGAAAGACTTTGTATTTCTAGGCGCAAAGACGCTGACTGCAGCCAGGAAATCAGAAGATGTTTAATTCTTGGAAGGAGAGCAATGACAAATCTAGATAAAATAGTTAAGAGCAGAGACATCACACTGACAACAAAGGTCCGCATAGTTAAAGCAATGGTGTTCCCCGTAGTAACATATGACTGCGAGAGCTGGACCATAAGGAAGGCTGAGCGAAGGAAGATCGATGCTTTTGAACTGTGGTGTTGGAGGAAAATTCTGAGTGCGCCTTGGACTGCAAGAAGATCAAACCAGTCCATCCTCTAGGAAATAAAGCCAGACTGCTCACTTGAGGGAATGATATTAAAGGCAAAACGGAAATACTTTGGCCACATAATGAGAAGACAGGACACCCTGGAGAAGATGCTGATGCTGGGGAGAGTGGAGGGCAAAAGGAAGAGGGGCCGACCAAGGGCAAGATGGATAGATGATATTCTAGAGGTGATGGATTTGTCCCTGGGGGAGCTGGGGGTGTTGACGACCGACAGGAAGCTCTGGCGTGGGCTGGTCCATGAAGTCACGAAGAGTCGGAAGCGACTGAACGAATAAACAACAAACACATGCCTGCAGCATTACATGGTTTGCTTTTTCTATTCTAGCAGACATAAATGAATGGATGGCAGGAGTCACTGGAGGAGGGAAGCAAATCTTATTACATAGGCAGTCAGAAATTCAGAAACTAAAGTATTCAAGGCTTTATACCTCAGTACTGGAAGTAGTAAGGCCCTGACACAAATACTCATAGAACATTCAACAACAAGAAAAATACATTTTAAAAGATTTGAAAAGCATTTATATTAATAATATGTTCTGGAGCAATGATACTTATCACAAATAATACAGTTAAGTGCATAGTAAACACAAGTGACGGCTCTTTCAGTGTAAAAACACTGCAGCTTAATGCAAACAAAATGATATTCCCCCACAACAGACTCAATTTGGAAAATGTCAGGATGCCCAGCTGCACATACCGGCTACATGCATAAAACAGACTTCCGCTGGGAATTGAAAACTCATTTTGTGGGTTTAGACAACAGACTGAAGCACGAACAAACTGAAAGAGCTGCGCAGCACATTGACTGCTGAAAAAAACTAACTGAAGCTTAAAATGGGTGTTACTAGTCAACCCTAGCATAGGGCAAGGACTGACTGATTAGGTCTCTGATCAACGTTCCAATCCGGAGCAGCAGGAAATAAATTCCTCTGGCTTTAGTGGGCTTTATTTCCTAACGAACTATTCCGTTCAAGCTTTTTTTCCTCTCCCTAGAGTGAGAGTTCTAATAAGATAAAGCATCACTCCGACCGGGGAAACTCTAACAGCGGTATAATCAGTTAATAACAGGAAGGGAATGAAATAGGGAAAGAGAACTGCCCAGCGAGAGAGCGCGAGCGGATGAGCGCGGGAGAAAGCGAGCAGCGACGGCGCCCCCAAGGCAGCCGCCCAAACGACTTACTCAAGAAGTAGGGCAATTGGTCCTGCATCAATGCTGCAAGTTCCCTTTCGGCCAAGCAGGAGCAAACTATCAGCATGGAGCAAGCGAGGAGGAACTCCACCCCAAACATTTCCATGCGACTTAAAGGCTGTCGACCAGCGAGCCTTCGTAGCGCAGTGGCAGGGGAATTACAGCAGCAGTCCTGAGCCGCGGAGACCCAGGGGAGAGAGAGAGGGACGGCGGAGGGAGCCGCAGCAGCTCCTATTGCTCTGGGGCCGAGCCGAGAAGGAAATAGGCTGGCCGACCTTCCCCCGTCGCCGCCTGAGGAAGGAGAGAGGCGTTTCCCAACCCCCCGTCCCTGTGGTGGGTGGCGAGAAAAGGCAGACCAGCTCTGCTCTCATGAGGGGGAGGCAGAGAATGGCGGAATAGGAGGGCCCGCCAGGTACCGGTTGGTACTCAGCTCAAAAGTAGGCTCCCCACGTACGCTCCAGGCTGGCTTTGTTAATTCTGTGCAAGCCATAAAGAAAAGCGCCCCTCGGGCTAATGTTCCGTTTTGCTTACACGGACCCTTCGTTTTCAGGATCGGGACGGTAGAGTGCCACTTAAGGTGAACAGCAGACGCGGAGCTTCTAAGGAGGGCCGACAGTATTAGGCCAGAGCCCTGCGGGGTCGTAGTCATGATTGGTAAGACACACAGAAGCCACGATGTTTGTCGTATTACAGAGCCACGCAGTTCTAGGACAGGTAGCAAGTGGTTGAACGATGGCTTATCGTTTTTCATTTCACTTCAGGAGGGATATTCTCATGCTGTTGCAAGCCCCACACCTAATGCAATTCTAGAAGTTTACACAGGCCATTTTCATTTTTTAAAAGTTCCTGTAAATATATGTCTACAGAACTACCTTTACCAATAGATAAATAAATAGGAATGCTGCAGGTGTGACTTAAGGCAGGTTTTATACTAAAAAGCGTTACATGAAAACCTTGATTGACCTAATCCATGATCAGTGGCAGAGATTAGTATCTACAGGCCCATCTGGTGACAATCTCAGGATACGGAAGATCAGATACGAAATGTTTGAGTAGTGAATGGTAAACAGCATGAATTAATAAATAGGATGGAAGAAAAGTTGATGGAGTTTTTAAAGGTTAATAAAAGAACTCCAAGCAGCTAATAGCAATCTTGCAAAGTAGAAGTGTGAACCAAAACTTGCACATTATGCTTAATTATATTCAGAAATAAAATTCAGTCTTCACACAGTAGTTAGATGAAGAGGGGAAAAAAATGGGTAGCTTACATTTATTCAGTAGATCTGGATACAAGTAGCTTCATAATAGCACTTATTCATCACTGGTTCTTTGTAGACACATTTAAACGTGGAATAGAAATGTCTGCGTGCAAGCAAGGTGAAAGGGACCAGAGCTGCATTCTGCAGCACCTCCTGCTTGCAGGTGTGCCCAAGAGGTAATAGAGATTGTTAATCCCCAAACCCAAGGAGGAGGAGGACGTGGAAATCAGGTGACCCATGTGACACCCCACAAACATAATAGAGATGCGTTTACTAGAAAGACCCCCTTATGCTTATGAGTCAGTGCTGAGTTGACCCCTGATCATTCCAACAGGTGTGTCTGTGAGACTAAGAGAAATGACTAATAAATAGGTCGTAATGAAAATGGTCTGATCTTATGGAGTTGGCATGCAAGGAAGTGGAAGGTCTAGGTTTAATTACGAGCAAAAGGGCTAAAGTGTTGTTAAAAAGAAGAAATTGGTGTCATCTATGGCTGATCTATAGGAAAGTAGGACTCTATAGGCTGGTGATAGGTGCATGTTATGCTCCAGGGAGTAGTGATGATGGAAGAACCAGAGATTACTTGGAGGAAAATGGTGCAGGATTTGAATGAATACAAATTATTTTGTAGTGGTTAAAGGCATCAATCTAAAAACTGGGAGACCGTGAGTTTCAGTCCTGCCTTAGGCATGAAACCAGCTTGGTAACTTTGGGCCAGCCACTCTCTTTCAACCCTAGGAAGAAGGCAATGGCAAACCACTTTTGAAAAGCCTTGACAAGAAAATTGAGGGACATGTCCAGGAAGTTGCCAGGAGTCAACACTGACTCAAAGACAGAAAAACAAAACAACCCCCCCCCCAAAAAAAAACATGAATGTGTGGATGGAGCAAGACAAGTGAATACAGAAAATGTGATTGGGCCATTCAGAGAAACAAGAATGATTTAATGGTGACTGGTGAGAATCTTAGAAAAGGCATGTTGGGTTTGAATGCTGTATGTGATTTAAGCATGCATATGTTCATACATACACACAGAAAAGGAATGAATCAAAAGGGATCTTTGATTTGGCTGTTTTTGATGAAAGATTGAGAGAATTAGTGAAGTATACGACGGTGATGAGATGTTCTGAAAAGGGGAGTTGATCCCAACCCATCTTTAGAATAGCAGTTGGTAAAAGTCATCCTGGAGCTGAGGTGACTTCCGCAATTCTTCAAAGTGCTGGTATACCAATTCTGAAATCCAGGAGAAAGTGATGGACAGCATCAAGTAGGATAAAATTATGAGATTGGGGTCTTTGCCTGATTTGTTATTTAAGCTGGCCAAAAAGCACAAATAATAATATGGGTAGTTCCTTTTTCTGCTAAGTTACTGTAATGCTGCATTTTTAAAATTCTGCTTCGTGATATAATTAAATGTAGGCTTTTGATCAACTTGCTTTTCTGGGTTATTACGCAATTATGTTTCATTCTTGGAGAAGAATGGACTATTATTACCTTTTCTATAGTATAAAATATTGCAGAAATTATGGCTTTTCTATGTTGTTTTTCATTTTTCTTCTGTAATTTATATATATTACCTTGCTTGCTAATATCTTGTTGCGGTGAACAGCTTGTTCCTTCTCTGTCTTTGACAGCGGCTATATTGCCACTCGATCATACTTTTCAAACATACCATGAGGATCTCTGCTTATATTTCACAATGAGATGTGAATTCAGACTGAAATTGATTTGGCTCTATAGAGGATATCTGTGGTGTGTAATTTATAGCAGATCTTGCCTACAATCCACCTGTCTGTAAATCTTCATTTGCTCCTTTTCCAGAAGAAGGTCCATATTTCAGAAACATTTTGCTTTCTGTATTTTGTCAACATTTGGCAAAGATGGATAGATATCTACAGAAGAACTATGATTATTCATGTCACTATGATAATAGAGTATTACATTTGCCAGAGCGTTTCACAAAAATTTGAATTTCTAAGTTCCCAAGCATTCCCCAATACAAATCTTTATCTGTATATATAAAATATAACCCACATGTACTCTGCATTGCATAGAGAAGAATGTTCTATACTATACTGTATGTTGTCTTGCTTTTACAGTAATCACAATTTTAACAAGACTGAACACTAAGAGTAGAAGACCTTAGGATCAAAGTGCACCTGAGAAACAAATGCATGTAAATTCTTTTAAAATGGAAAGTGTCTTAGAAAGCTGTGAAGGGCCAGAACGATGAATACCTCCATCAGAGATGGTGAGGTTCCTGCAGTTTTGGGGAAAAAAAGCAGTAGCAGTGAGGCCTCTGCTGAAGAAAATGTTGAGATGCTGTGATTTCAGATAACTACTCAAATTTGCCATTTGGAAGCAGATAGTTGGAATATGTGACAGCCTCTCAGCTCCAGGCATTTCTTGATGATATAATTTAGTTAATTCCAGTAGGCTTCTGGATGGGTTATAATAGGATGGAAACAGCTCTGATAGATGACTTTCACCGGGGAATGGATGAGGTAGGAGCAGCAACTCTGTTCTGTTCTTCTCAGCATCTTTTAGTATAATCAGGAATAATACTCTTCTGGACTACCTGTCTGGACCAGGTTTAGATCCTCCCAATTTTACAGTCCCCAGGAATGGTCTGAGAAGATATTGCTGGGGAGATTTTTGTTCCATATCATAGTTATAAGTTTGCTTTTTAACATCCTAGTAAAATAATTGGGAAAAATTACCATGCTATTTGTTCTGAAGTGTCATCAATATTCAGATAATATTCTGCTCTACCATTTCTCATGTCTGTCTGTCTACTCAACAGAAACTGCAGAACTTGTTTCTATATATGGTTTATGATGAATGAGAGAGAACAAGCTGAAACTTATTCCAGATGACAGAAATACTCTTAAGATGAAGACTTAAGATTTATAAACAGGTAAAGCAGCATGTGATCAATACTATTAAAATATATAGTTATTAATATGGGAAATTATGAGGAATTGCCCAGCACTTCTTTGGACTTCACTGTTAACAATGAAATGAAACTGCAGTTTGTTGTGTCTAGCAACCTTATGTTCAATGCTTTATGGTAAATGAGCAAGGAAAATACTAGATATTGATTAGATATCAGGTTGAAAATATGAAGAAATATGTTTCTGTCTAAATCATTAATAAAACTAGTTCTTCTCTGATGCTCTTAAGTAGATATAATCTACTAAAAATCAACGTAATAGGATTTGTTGAGAAATGCAGATAAGGGTGAGGAAGAGAAAAGCATAAAATACATCTTTTGAGAGACTGCCCCCACCCCAAATCAAAACATTTCAAATAGGAAATGACTGTATAACTATATAATAAAGAATATATTTGGAAATACAGATTGTAGAAAGTTTATATGTAATTATATCAACCTATAAAATAAAATAAAATCAGGTTGAATCTCATACTAGAAGTCTCCATTTACATTAGCATACAGGTAGTCCTCAAGTTACGACCACTCATTTAGCAACTGTTCAAAAATTACAACGGTACTGAATGAGGGGGACTTACGACTGGTCTGCGAAGTTGCAGCCATCACTGTCCCCTTGGTCATGTGATCACGATCTGGGCGCTCGGGTGCCTGGCTTGCAGTTACGACATTGCAGCAAGCTGCGGTCATGTGATCGCCATTCGCAACCTTCCATGCTGGCTTCCCACAAGCAAAGTCAATGGGGAAGCTGGCCAGGAAGGTCACAAGTCGCTCCTGTAAGTCACTCCCACTGCTTTTCTTCTGAGGAGCCCCACTATGGAGTATGAGATCTCAGGGATTTCATACTCTGAACCCCGCCCCCAGCCTGCCCGCACTCCATAGCATGCGCCCACCCACAGCACCCTCCGCCTGCACTCCTTAGCACCTGCCTGTGGCATCCCTCCACTCCCTGCAGCACCTCTGCACAAACCCATGGTCTGCTCCCATGTAATGACCCATGCGGCCCTGGGGCTATGACAGCAACTGGGACTGCTGGGATTGCCGTTGCTAAGCAATGCTTTATGACCACATCACTTTCTGACGGCAGTTCTGGTCCCAATTGCTATTGTATGTTGAATGATCACTCATTCAGCAACCATTTGAAGTTACAGTGGCGCTGAATGTTGTGGCCTTCGCAGCCTCCCTGCAATCATGTGATATTTGGCCCTCTTCACCCACTTCGAAAACATTTTTAAAATTTCTGGCAAAACTTTTGTTTACTTTGTCCTCAACATACGCACTGCAGTTTACAGGGGTTTGTGTTCATCCCATCTATAAAGGTGACTTAAATAGCACAATTTTTTTGGGGGGGGAGCATTTCATTAACAATTTTTAAAAGTAAAGTTTCCTTTGAGTCAAGCTTGACTGCTGGTGGCTTTATGGACTTGTCTACGCTTTGGCAACCTCATGAAACTGCTTGGCCATTGCTTTTTTCTAGGATATTCAGTTACTTCCCAATCTAGCCTATGATCCTGGTATTTCTTAGGGGTCTCCCATCCATCCAAGTACTAGCTGTTATGACTGCCTATTCAAATCAATAACCAGACTCACATAGAGCTCTATGGAAATCTAATTTAATGATGAATAGTATGCAGAAACACAGGCAAAGCTGAGAATACCAAAAGCACTGGATTTCTCCCAATTAAACCACAAGTGATCCCAGACCCCTCTCCCCATTGTCAGTGCAACTCCATTCCTCTGCAGGTGTTGAAACGGTTCCTGGCAATCTCCAGGTAACAACCTTGGCCAGGCAAGATAGCCCAAACATGAATTCCTTTGCACTCGCATCATCTATCTCTCTGCCTGGTATGAACTAATAGCAGCCCCTTCCTGTTCAGCAACATGTGTCAGGACCAACATGGCCTGGAGACTTGTTACAATGTTTCAGGAACATTGAAACAGGAACCATGATACTAGCCAGGTCAAACCCTGCTTAGGTTTTTCAGAGCAGCCAAGGACTCACCCAGGTTCATTCTGTTTGGACATTTTGTTCATACATAGAAATAATTATGCAGAACAGCATTTCTCAGAACTGGGAATTTGAGCACATCTGGAGGGCCCAGACTGGGGAGGCTGACATAGTACTAAATCCTTGCATATTTGATGTATGTCACCTTGAGCTTCATTCTTTGATGGAAGATGTAGCACAGGAAATGGTGGAAGGAAGCTGAGGGGGACCTATCATCAACATCCACACCAGCCAGCTAAAATCCCCTGGCATCTCCACCCTCATACTCTCTGAGTGCTGGGATGTTTAATTGTAACTATTCCCCAGGTGAAGGAGTTCTACCCTGGGTAAGTTATGCTGCTACTACTTGTTCTTGAATGGGGAAATGTCCCTTGCACCTAGATTCTAGATAGGGCAGGACAGGAAATCTCCCTTCTCCAGGAATAAACTTTTAAGTAGATGGCTCCAGTTTTACTGAAGTTACCAGGTCCAAGGGCATTGGGGGAACATGATGGTAGATTAGAAACCCAACACTGAAGTAAAGGGAAAGGAAGGATTTTTGGTTGAATAAAAGCTGCAGACTATAGATTTCAGCTAATAGTTTAACTGCAACAAAATACATGAGAGCAGACTGAGATCTGCTTTCCAAAACCAGCACTTAATAATCTGTAAACAATCTGAACAATCAAGGTAGGAAAGAAAGGAATTGAACAGGTACATTATCATCCAAATTTAACCATGCGGTATGAAGATATTTTTAAAGCCCTCGTGCAATTGAATTAAATGTTTCCTTCCAACTTTACTCATACATTTTTATTTCTACAGAGCGTTCTAGGCTTTGGACCTGCATCCTTGGGCCCAGTCACATAAAATTGCTTTTCTTTGTGTTCCAGCTTCCATAGGGACCCTAAGCCAAATATCTGACAGCAAAGAAACTTCTAGTTTCCTTTTCCCCAAATTCTGACTCCTCCTTGTCATTAGAGAAGACAGTAGCTATGATTTGAGAATATTTAAGAGTCTATGGCCTCTCAGAATTTGCTGGGTGTCAGCATATAAATTTAATAAATAATTTAAATTAAGAATCCCTTTCATCCACTACAGAACTACAAAAAACAAATCTAAAATTTTTAGATTTTTAAAAGTGTTGAAGACCCTCTTCCAACTTTCCAGAAGTATAAAATAAGTGCGTAATCTGGAGTCACAGGTCCATATGTAGCCTGCCAAAGTGTTGTATATAGTTCCCAGGGTCATTCCAAAAGTTACAGTTAAACTGTAATTTTTAATACAATGGACTGGGAAATTATTAAACGTATAAGAATAATATTTTATTGTATCTAATTGCATGTTAATTACAATTAAATACCCATAATATGTTCAGATTTTTAGAATATGGTCTTTGGCATGCAACTTGGTATTTATTTGAAAGTAGAGCCCTTTGTTAAAAAATGGTTTCATACTTATAAAACATAAAAAGACCCTTGCTGGATCTATGAATATAACACAGGTTTCTTTTTCACATTAACTGGCTCACACAACATACTAACTAGTGAACCACAATGGGTTGACATAAAGTCAAAATTGAACTACATTGTGGCTTAGCAAAACATACAAAATAGCCATAGTTGAACATCAATTGCCTTCAAAAAAAATCCTTGAAGGTAATGGGATGTTTCTGTCATTATGGTCTTATTGGAGCTTCTGGCATACTATTTTATATAATTTGGCATTCCATATAAGAATCATGAATAACATCCATAGATAATTTGCTGTGAGTTGTCTAATCATCCTGTTGAATCATCCAAACAAATAGAAATCTTGAACTTCCAACCCAAGAGTACATTTGTGGGAGATATGATGATTTTCCACCCTCGCTGTTTCTTCAATTCTAGATTTGGGTGTTGGTGGTACCAACTCTTCATATGCATATGCATATGCATATGCAAATGTGCCTGTGTACACCTGTTCAGAGACGTGTTAGAACTGTAGAAATATGGACTCCTGGTGGAGGCATGGCAAACTAACCATGTCTCCATGGACAGTGGAGATGACGAGTGTGGCAAAGACTGAAGAACCAGTGACTAGACTGGTTCTTTGGAACCTTTCCAGACAAGGAGAGAACAGGAGATCACCCACATCTGCTCAGGATAGCTGCTCCTTGTGAGGAAAGTGTAGGATAGTTGTCTCCCATGGGTTTGAGTGCTGGAGATGAAGGGATTAATCATCAAGCTCACAACTGCAGCAGAGCCTTTTAAAGGATGTTCACCAACCTCACTTCTAATCACTTTTGGAATTTGCTTGTCTAACCATTTTAAAGCTATTAGAGATCTTCAGCATGACAAGTTTGAAAAGCCACCTGGTGAGTATATCTTCACTTCTGAACAAAAGAAAAATTATAAGTTTAAAAACCTAAGAATTCAAAATAAACAGCAAAAGCTAAATAAGATTTTGAACCATTTGAAATATTAAGGGAGATCTTTGAAGAATGGGGCCAGAAATTGGTAGCCACAATATCAACAATATTAGTAACAATGTCTACTTCTATGGATAGACTATGTCTAAAGGATGTTGATGAAGGAATGACAGATGAGAAAAAAATCGATCATATCTGGATAATGTCTTTTTATTAAACAAGCCTCTTTTGTAAATCCAATAAAAAGACATTATCCAGGTCATTCTTTGCCTATGCAATGGGACAAAGAAGAATTGGAGATAAAATCCTATGACAATATTTGAATGAATTAAAGATTAAGATTTTCATAAGTAAAAGGAAGGAATATAAAGTTAGTTTATTTGATCAAGGTTAAAATAAGACATTTTAAAATGAAGTTCAGGCAATTCTTTACAGGTTTTTTGTTGATACCAGGATTGAAAAGTTGATGCCTTGTGGATTTGCTTATACTGTAGATAAGGGGTGGGTTATGGGAAGAAGAGATACCTGTTTGTAACCTTATAGGGGGTGAGGAGCTACCAAACTTGTTTATACTTGTTGTGATGAAGATCTTTATATATTTATTTTTCTTTATTTTCACTATTTCCTTTTTCTTTTCTTTTACTTTTTCTTACACTTTTTACTCTCTTTTTACTTTCCTTTCTCTCTCTGAGTTTAGTTTGTATTGGGTTTTATTACTGTACTGTAATTAAAATCTTCAATAAAAATTATATAAGATTACATACATACATACATACATAAAATTAGAAATATGGTGTAAACACCAGGTATATTACATGTTTCACAAAAGTGGGGAATAATTAGCTCATACAGTAGTAAGTTTTTAAACATATGGGTTTATTTTTTATCATATGCACACATAATAGTCCTGTTACAGAAAACAACTTGGGTACTGTATCCCTCTCATAGCATGAGGAAAGGCAGTCTGATATACAACCCTGCTTTCTTCTTCCTCATCATTGTTACTCATCTGCTTTATTTCACAAAATGTCTCTGAGTCAGTAAATTTGAAAGAGAGCTCTGGGCTGCTAAGAAAAGTAACGAAGGTACCAACTCTGGGAAGTTTAGAATGACCCACTGAAGTGGGAGCAAGTAAATAGATTAGATCTTAGGTTACCAGTGGGTTCATCTATGTAGGAACAGTAAGTTGCCCAGAGGAGGATTTGAAAATCACTGTCAAGGTGGCCAAATAGTTGTAGTCGACATTTACCCTTTGTGAACTAAACCATGGTTTAGTAAATTAGCCCTGTGTTACCCAACACATTGAACTATAATTTAATCACACAGGCTGGTTCATATAATATGCAAGGTTAAAATGTAGATTAGTCTTTAGATAGTAGGGTTTGTAAAAATTGAACTCAGTCAAGATATTTGACTGTTTCTTTTACCCTTCGATTTTATATCTGAGAATCTATGTGAAAACAATTAAAGCAATTCAGTTTACACATCAATGTATTAAAAACGCAAAATACTTAACATTCCATTAATAAAAGTGTGCCATTTGCAAACTAGAAAAAAATGCCCAAGGGGCTCCAATGAGTAATAATACATATACTGTACTGATAACGTTTTGGCCTTATTTTAGGTCTGGCCTTATTTTAGGTCCAGCCTTGGGTCAAAACTATCTCAATAAAAATAACAAAGAAGCTTCCAGTGTCTTAAATGCACAGTACATTCATAGTAAAAACTCCCATCACCATTACCAAAAATATTCTTCAGAATACAACACACTCTTTTAAAAATATCTTAGAAAATTTGCATTACTGAGAACCATTTGTGCAGCGTAGCATGTTTAAAGTCCCACTGTATTAAATGTATTTATATACTTGGAAAAAAGCTATCATAGGCCCCGTTAGATACGCTGGAACTTTGAAAGTAAATAGTATGCGTTCTGGCCACCCTGAAGCGGGATGGCTGTTCACAAAAGAGACGTCGTTGGGCTATAGTCGGGCACAATACAAAAAACATGGATGAGGAATCTGGAAGGCGCCAAGGAAAAGGTCTGGTGGCCATGCATATCATACTGAGGATCTTAGTCAGCAACATAGTCCCCCCACCCCCCAGCTCATCTGTAGTCAGCATGGCCAACTTCAGTCCAGCAACTTCTGGAGGGCTACACATTTCATAGGAAATTGTCTCGGCTTACTTCATGGGACTTCTAAACAAAATACCTAATATTGCGCCATGGTTAAGAATACAGCTTTAGTTGCTGGATATTGTATTAATGAGTCATGAATGCTTTTCTCTCCCAAGTTTTCTTTCTTTTAAAAATGAAATCTGTTTCTTTCTCTGGGTGATATTTAAGGTGCAAATGCTATGGGGGCATATCTTAGCCTTGCAGTAAAATGCTGAGCTGGGACTGGCAAGGCTGGCTGAACCATGTTCCTTAGCAGAGATTGAAAAGGTGGTTTGCTCTAACGTCTTGAATCACTGTGAGATCAGAAGGGAACGCTTGAAAGGGGCTCTCTGAAAGGTCACTCAGCCCAATTCCCAAAACTCAGTGCAGCAGAATTGCGCCAGATACTATTTTCATGTCGTCCTCAATTGGTGCATCCCTGAACGCCCAGACGGTTCTTTGTTGTTTAATCTCCAATGCTGCTCAGCTCCATCCATGGTTCCAAAGCATCCCAACTTTTAAAAGCACATATGCTCTCACTGTAAAACTTGCATGCCACCATAGTAGTTTGACAAAGTCCATCCAAAGAAATAGAGAACAAAACAGAGTAAACTTCCTTTATTTATATTTCCAGGACCGTTTTCTTCGTAATTTTGAAATATTAGTATGTATCGGCAGCATTACCAGGTTGCCTCTCCTTTTGTTTGTATGTTATGTTCCTAAAAGTTGTTGTGGAGCCTCTGTAGAGGGGGTTTGTTCCCTGGAAAAGAAGAAAAAGACTGTATGTAGCACAACATGTCACATCTGATTTTGTGGCCTAATTAAACCTAACCTACGGACTTCAATACTTCTGATTTTTGTGGTATGATTCATTTATAATCTGCTGAATAAGTGTAGCTATAAGAAAAACAGTCTTTCACAGTCTTCACAAACACACAGTATTGATTTTAAAATTATTAAAAGCAAACAATAATATGGATACAGCTAGACCTTAACTTTTCAAGCGATCCTGTGAATCAGCCACAATAATTAAACAGCAACATCTAAATCTGAGCCCTGAAAGCTGTTCCCAGTGAAGAGCAAAACCAGTGCTGATCTTCCTTCTCACTCCCACGGTTGCAGCTTGCAGACCACTGCCTGGGAAGCAACGTGCATGGGGTGGGGGGAATCAGCCAGTCAGGCTACCAATAAAAAAGCAAAGAAGAGGAAGATATACTGGTGCAGGCTTTTATGGCCGGCAATCTATTAGGCAGTGTTCAACTTCAGAGTTCAGTGACCATGGTCTAGACAACAGATTTCCTGACGTTTTGCCTGGAATCAGCTCTCACCAACCTGCACTAATTGGAAACCAGCTCAGCTGAAGACCAATCAGAAGTCAGGTCACCTGACTACAAAGACAGGAGCCCAGGCAATCCCTGCTCAGTTGCCTGTGGTCTGCCTGCCTGTGCATAGCAGGCCACCTTGCCTCTGAAGATGCCAGGCACAGTTGTGGGCAAAATGTCAGGAAACCTGTTTCCTAGACCACAGTCACTAAACTGTGAAGCCCAGCACTGCCCCAAAGAACAGGAAACATAGGCTGCAGTTGGAGCAGCTTCCAATGGAGCAGCACATAAAGAGGGGGGAAAATGGTGTTGGGGGCTCTTTAATCTGAGCCCCTTCAGCTTTGCAGCTGGAGGTGTGGGAAATGGCTCATACTGGTAGTATTCTTGTGTGTGGTTGGAGCCTTTGTGGGCAAAGACAACATAAATTTACACTAAAACCAAAATAAACTTTTAAAAATTGTATATCCAAAATAAATAGAATCTACTTCATGCTTGGGTTCCTGTAATGTTACCAACTTTTGCCATGTGTGGGACAGTTTTATCACTCACAATATTGCAAGCCATCTTGCATGGTTGTGAAGCATGAGGCAGACATAACAGAGATGTATTGGGAGTTCAGTTTGGGGGGAATTCAGTTTCCTGGGAATGATTACAGTGCATTCTCACATTTGTCCAGCTGGAGGCAGCTGGTGAAAACATTGATTCACCTGTGACTCCCAGACTTGGAAAAAAGGTGACTGAGCGAGGGAGAAAAGGTGACTGAGTGAGGGAGATCAGGATCAAGGTGTATAAAATCATGCATGGTGTAGAGAAAGTGGACAGGGATGTTTTTCTCCCTTTGTCATAACAATAGGACCAGCAGCCAATGATTACAGTGGATAGGGAAGAGATTTAAACTAGACAAAGGAAGTCTTTGCACAGTACAGAATCAAACTTTCAAACTTAATACCAAAAAACATGGTGATGGCCATTATCTTGGATGACTTTAAAAGAAGATTATATAAATTCTTGGAGGACAGGTCCTATCAATGGCTACTGGCTACTAAGGGCTTTTCTTCATGGCAGCATTAAAATGCTGCTGTTCAGCAAGGGAGCTGGCAAAAGACTCTGCTGGCTTAAAGAAGAGTGAATTGTGCTTCCAACCCCTGGTCACCCCTTGTCAGCCACAAAGCACAGCAGAGGTTCTGCCACACAAAGAACCCAGGGGGAAGAGGGCGGTGGGGCAGGAAACGCTTCCTTTGGTGCCAGCCCCATTGCAACAAAGGAGCCATTCTCCCCTGCTTCTCTTCCCCCTTTCTCTTATCCTGCTCTTTTGGCAAGAGAGGTGGGCAGAGAAAAGAGATCCGTTCCCCCTTCTCACTGAGAGGAGAGGAAGTGGGGTGAAAGTGCCAGCAGCCCCACAATGAATCTCCCCAAGGCTTCCTGGCAGTGTTGAACCCCTCAGACGAAGCTTCAACCAATCTGTGCAGGGGAGGAGGAGGAGGAGGACCCAATCTCCCTGCTGGACAAGCCCCCTCCTAGGGGAAATTGAAATGGCTCTCTCTCTCTGAGGTTTTGGGGAGCAGAGAGACAGGTTGAACAGTTCACTGGTAAACTGGTTAAAAATACACACCTATTCAGAGGGCTGCTTTTTCCCCCTCCCAGGCATTTTTAATAAAAGAACTTTGAATTCCTTAAGATGAAACCTCCCTCAAGTTGAGCTTGACTCTTGGTGGTTACACAGAGACACCCATGCAGTTTTCTTGGCATTGGTTTGGAAGTGGTTTGCCATTTCCTTTTTTCATGATGTTTTCTGAGTTTCCCAGTCTAGCCTATAGGCCTGAGATTACTTGGTAATCTCCCATTCAAGTACTAACTAGGTCAACTCTGCTTAAGGGTTTTTTTTCTTTCTGAGATCCACATGTTCAACAGTAACTTCTTTCTCTTAAATTGTAATCATAAAGCTCAACCATGGCTTAATAAATATGTCACTTACTGTGGAGAATATTCAACATTTTTGGCACTATTATTATTAGATTTTTATCCTTCCTTTCATACATTTTTGGTCAACTCAAGGCAGTGAACATACTGTACTTTATTTAATTTTTATCCCACCTTTATTATTTTTATAAATAACTCAAGATGGTGAGCATACCTAATACACCTTCCTCCTCCTACTGTATTTTCCCCACAGCAACAACCCTGTGAGGTGGGTTGGGTTGAAAGGGAGTCACCCAGCCTTCACCACTACACCAAACTGGCTCTACTATGGTAGCAGTTTCCATCTTGCAGCTGTTTACAATAATGTTCCCCTATTTTTTTTTCTTCATACCATTTGCCATTTGGCCTTTGATCTCTCTGCTTCAAATTTAGCAACTTCTTTACGGTCTTCAAATGAAATAAACAATTTCCACATGCAAAGTAAGACAATCCCAGTGAGGACTGTTGCAATAGAAACACCCAACACAATCATTGTAATATTTGGAGGTTGTGGACAATCTGTAGAAATAAAGGATAAACAGTG
The DNA here is from genome assembly GCF_035149785.1 of Candoia aspera. Taxonomy (NCBI): domain Eukaryota; kingdom Metazoa; phylum Chordata; class Lepidosauria; order Squamata; family Candoiidae; genus Candoia; species Candoia aspera. Next base: position 199,389,538 of record NC_086153.1, on the reverse strand, counting down.
AAATTAATATTTTAGTCAAATTAATATTTCTGTACCTTATTTCTGTAAGGTACAGAAATATTAATCTGGAAAAACAGAAAGGAACATGTAGTACTATATAGGCTACTGTTATTTTCACCTATAATTATTAGAATTCTGGAAATATTGGAAGGCAAAATTTGGAAGGCATCAGATTAGAAAAGTTCATTGCTGTGAACTATTCAGTTTTGTACAGGTTTTATTTAAAGATGGCTCAAATACCAATGTGTTCTTTTGTACACACTCAGCGTTGGCATGTATGATAGCTGCCTCATTCATGGAGGGATGAGTTACATGTGAACCACTCACACATATAAAATAAGTGGGTCAGCCTTTGGGAGATCTAGAATAAATGAAAGATTGAATGAGCAATAGTTCAGCATTGGCTACCATGTTCATAATCTTCACTTTTTCCATATTCATGAATGGCCACATGGAAATAATGCTTTAGGAGGCAAGCTGCCTCTTGCACTTCATTTCATTAAAATATTTAGCTTAGAACTTGGGAGCCATAAGCAGAAAAATGCTTGTAGAAAGGAATTTGCTGATCATTCTTGAACTTTATGCACCAAAACCCTCTTAACAGTATGAAATGAAACATTGGGACAGACTTGCAATGGAAAGGGGAGGCTGCCCACTGCACTCTTGCCTGATTGGGGCCAGTTCCTTCTCCCTCAGGCATTCCTCCATGTCAATTCCTCTCATGCTTCCCAGGAGAGTCCCTTAATTTTCTGTAGAAAAACTTTCAGGAAACAAGTAGGTGGGAAAATCCTTTTCTATAAGTGCCATTTTACTGGCATTTCTGATACTCTTAAAGCAGTACTTCCAGACAGCCCTCTTTAGACATGGATGTACGTTAGCAGATATAGATTCATGTACACCAAAAGTCCTTAGCTTACCATGACCAAATGTCTTACCTTTCTGCTTTATGTTGTGAATGATGGCTTTTCCCTGTTCATCAGCTGCCATCAGAAATGTGACAACACATTCATTTTTCCCTTGTAGCATGCAGGGAACCCATTTATCTTCCATAATATCTGAGGATGGGGAAAAACCCATTTTACAGGTCAGAGACAAATGCATCAAGCAGTTATTATGAAGATTAAATGATTTCTAACATCAGGCTATTTTTAACAGGCACTAAGGAACAAAGCTGGAAATACACCAAAGGACTTACAAATAATTGTTCTACTACAGAAAGGGGCTTCCTTGTTTTTTGTTACTCTTTGCACTGAGGTTTCAGATGAGAAGGTCCAGGTGTTGTCAATCTGTGTTGACCACCAACTGCACCCATCAGGTTTGCCAGAATGGGAAATTCACTGAATTAGAAATACTTCTAAGACAGCTGCAATAGCTATCAGGAAAATATAGCAGTCTTGATTAGAGTTAACATGTTCTCTTTGTCTTTTTGCTACTAGTAGAATGTCTAGATGGTGTTTCAATGTGTAGGATAATTCCATATCATAAAGATTCTAATCTTTTTCAAGAGGACTGCCATTTATTGCTGACAGAATGCTGCTATAAAAAAAATAGTATCATCTACACATGCCTAATAACTAAACAGAAAACATGATAGGATACAAGAATGCAGTTCAAGGTAATACAGATAAAAGAACTGTAAGGTATTCCCAGTTCAGCAAACAATGCTTTCACCTAAATTTCCTCAGGCAGAGTCCTTTTGATGTTTATTCAAAAGGCTTAAAAGAGGTGGAATATACATGAGGGAACAGACAATATGAAGAAATAAGAATGGAATCTGAAAATGTAGACCCCTAAGCCAGTAATACCAGAGGCTCCATGTCTTATCAACAAATAGTAATTGTTACCAAAGTTCCTCTGAAATCTATAGCTACCGTAGAAAAAGGATTCTATTGGGAGCCATTCTAAATAAGGTGGTTTGTAAGTTGCACATTATACAATAGCTTATCTGTATTTTTATGACATATAGCATTGTTTCCATTGTCTGTCTGCATTATACGTTTTGTCTGAATAACCTTTATCAACCCTACAGACATTTTCTCAAAGTTTAAAAGCAGCAGGATGTGCTTTTGGAGAAGTGAATAGGAAATATATGCTTGCCCAATATTCTTTTTCTTGAAAATAGTATTTCTCTAGGGAAAAGTGACTTCTTCTAACCCATTCTAAAAGCCCTCCCCCCCGCCCGGCTTTCTAGAGAGGTAGCTATGTTAGTCTTGTGAAACAAAAAGCCCACAGATGTTTTCTAACATCAGAAGGAAAACGAGAGCCAGTTTGGTCTAGTGGTTAACGTTTTGGGCTAGAAACCAGGAGTCTGTGAGTTCTAGTCCAGCCTTAGGCATGAAAGCCAGCTGGGTGACCTTGGGCCAGTCACTCTCCCTCACCCCAACTCCGTGCAATGTAGACTAGCCTCCTCATGGTGCACCCTGGGCAACGTGACTTGGTCATGGCTAAATAGTCTACACATCTGGCTGCTGGACCTCACAAGGATTTCCCAGCAAGAAAAAGCAGCATGAACACTGAACTGCTATGCCATATGATTTAAAAAAAAAGGGGGAAACCATTTTTAAAAAAGGATACTTTTCAAAAAAACCACGAGACTTTCCGTCATTGCTTTAGCAACGTCATACTATCTTGTATCTGTTTATTTTTTTTAATTTATTTTCTATCCTGCCTTTATTATTTTTATAAATAACTCAAGGTGGCAAACATACCTCATACTCCTTCCTCCTCCTCTTTTCTCCACAACAACAACCCTGTGAGGTGAGCTGGGCTGAGAGAGAGGGACTGGCCCAAGGTCACCCAGCCGGCTTTCCTGCCTCAGGTGGGACTGGAACTCTCGGTCTCCTGGTTTCTAGCCTGTTGCCTTAACCACTAGACCAAACTGGTTCTCTTTCTACTAGTTCTTTTTGTTTATAAATTAGGCTGATCCAATTAAATTGTTTTGTATAATATCCTTTAAAAGGTATATAAGAAGAAATGCAGGTCATGTAAACACAAGTACAGGGTTATTTTACACCGAGCAGTTTTCCTTTCCCCAAATATTCTCAGGCATTAAAAATAGTATTTTTTGTCACATCCAACATACTTACACATCTACATACCAGCACATTCACTTATACATAATGGTTTAAACAGAATGTACAGATTTCTCAGTTGTTTCCATTTGTGAAATTATATTTTCCTATGGTTTTAGCAATTTGTGGCAATCAGTTTCAAGGTGCAGGTAGTCTAATAGCTGATTTGGGTGTTTCACAGTATTATATCCATTGGACTTAAAAGTGAGCTCATGTCTGTAGAGTGTTGATAGCAACTTTGATTGCCTTGCTTGAGCTCAACTAGTACAGCTACCTCTAGTATTCATTCTGGTTACAGATGACCTTATGCAGCAGATTAAAAGTTCTCCTTTTTTCTCACGATTTAGATAATTTAGAGAACTAAATTTCTTGATCAGCAGCTTAAGGTCATATTTCTCAGTGGGAATCTCTACTGACATCATTGATACTAGTACACTGGTAAATTTAGCTTGCATAATTTGAAATGGCCCCTAAATTGTGAGAGATTAATTCTCAAGAGAGTAGACAAACATCTAATTTGGAGGTCACATATTATAAAACACATCTTTGAATATCCAACTATTTCAGGTGCCATGCAACATTATTTTTAAGGCTATCACTGGATAACTTAAGCGAAACCAGTGCTGAACAGAATACTGGAATCTTTTTTCACACAATAAAACACTTCAGGATATTAAAGCAGATCAGTGTGTTTGGATTAAAATTTACCAAACGGCTGACTGCTATGGCTACTGGTACCAGAGTAGATTGCATTTTTTAAAAAAAGCATCTGTCATGTAGATTGAACCAGAAGATATTTCAATCTGTGTGGTCAGAGATATAGCGTGCCTTACCTGTTCCTATACAAGGCCTCAATGTCCAGCTCCCCAAAGAGGGAGACAGACTTTATCTATCTATCTATCTATCTATCTATCTATCTATCTATCTATCTATCTATCTATATCTATCTATCTATCTATCTATCTATCTATCTATCTATCTATCTATCTATCTATCTATGTCATGAGTAAGGATGGCGAGCAGGGGGCTCCCATCCAGACTGTCAAGCGCATGCGTAGCACTGATGAATTGTTCAGCCATTCAAAGAGACACAGATCGGGACCGCCTTAACCCTTGGGGGTTATATGTCTGGGTTTTTCCCACGCTTCTTCAGTTTGTTAGGATTCCTGTTAAGTACTAGCAATAAATATTAGAGACCAGTTCATTGTCTCAGTGTGTTTCCTGGTTGTTAGGACTAACTATCTATCTATCTATCTATCTATCTATCTATCTATCAAACTTATATTACCACCCATCTCCTCCAAGAAAGGGGGACTCTGGGCAGTTTACAATAAAACCAGAATTAAAATAATAAAATATAAATTACAATAAATAAACTAATAAATAAGAATAAGATAAATACCAAACCAATACCAAATACCACATGGCTGGACTGGATCTTTTATTTTCACCCAAGAATGGTAGCAAGTGGAAGCAGCTGACAGTCTCAGACTCTTAAGGCTGATACCCATACTTATATCTTCCCTGAATTCAGAATCTATGCCCTCTCTTCCCACATTTTTCCCTGTGTAACAACAAGCTGACTTTTCTTTTCCCATGCTCACTAGTAAATGTCCATTTCCGGTTTACATCCTCTGCATTCCTGCCTGGAACGTCTTGCTACAAATATAACACTGATACCAAAGATAACATCTAAGACCTCCTCTTGGTGCCTCCTATTAAATAATCCAAGTGGGGTAGCTAGCCCTGAGAGGTTGACTTGGTATTCTGTTTTTTGGGCATCAGATGCAGATTCCTTTATTCCTCTAAGTTCTTAAAATCTTTTAAAAAGACAAGTACTGCTTCGTAAAATCTTTCAACTGCTGTTGTCCTGTATTCTGATTTCATTCTGTGGATCTTTTAATTTGTATTACTTATTTTCTTATTCTTACATTTAGCAGTCTTCACTTTTATTTTGTGGGTAAGTTTCAGCTATTTGGATGGTTTAAAAATATACTTCAATAAACAAACCCACAAAAGAACAAATAATGAAAATTTGCTGTGTTCCCTTTTTCTTTCTCACTAATACCCAGCTGAGCTCTGGTTGGTCTGAGACACTGAGAGGAAATATTTAGTGTTTGAAATGTGAAAATAAAATCCTGAAGATTTGCAGGTCAAGAGGGAGTGAGACTGAAACAAGACAAGTAAGAGTAGATGTAAAAGCTTCTTTAACATCTTCCATGATGAACTGAGTTTTCTGTGTACTTCTGCCTTTAATAGTAGTCCAGCTTCACAGCCAAGGGTGTTTATGGCACAGAGATAGGACAGAAACAGGACCAGACTGATCATTGGGAAGAGTGAGGCAACTACTTCATGCAGCTGTGTTCTGGAAGACTGTGGCTGATTCTTATTACCTTTTCAGCTATTCAGCTGAACTTGGTATGCAGTCCATCCTGGAATACCTGTTCCTACCCTGTTGCCTGAGGTGTGGAGGACACTATCTTACCCTATCAACACAGTTAATTAAAAAAAAAACTCAACTGTCAGGCCTGTCAGCTTCTGTACACAGACTGAAGAGAAGATGGCATTATGGCCATCACATCCTTGCTTTCATTGTGACAAATTGCAGTTAAATCACAAAAGAACATCAGCAAACAAACAAGCAAATGCAAAATTGAAGCCCTGAACCTGAGTAGCTTTAGCTTAATTCTAAAAAAAAAAGTGCCAAGAGGGACAATTAAAAACATGATTCTACACACACACACACACAGACCATGCAAGCAGCCAGGCCTAGTAAACCTATTGCCACAACTAATAATGGCCAAGCAATGCATTTTTAAAAAGTACAGACCTTTCTCATGACTGATCACCGCATCGACCAATTTACATGTTTCAGTGCAGTCTTCCTGATGCAGCTGACCAGCAGAAGCCAGATAACATTCCACACAGCTCCTGAGAAAGATGGTGCAATGGTTTATCAATCTCTATGGCATGAAGAATCAAAAGAGAATACACATGCAGTCATCATTTTTTAAGTACCTTACAAAAGATCTGTGGTAATCAATATGTAATTCTCAGTAATTTCGAATGTAGCGCACAGAAAAGGAAAGAAGGAAAAAATCTGGTGGTAAGAATACCCCCTGCCCCTTTTCTCTCTTTGGATTCTCACCAGATAGAAAACTAAACAGGCAGTACAATTCAGTTAAAACACACATCTTAATTTCTATTATCTATTTTGTGATAGATGATTCCTTATAGATAAAGGCTGCAGCTGTCATTGGGCCAGCAGAAACGTATGCCAGTATGAATTGTGCTGCCCCCATTGCTGATCCCTATTTTGCCACTGGAAAGAGGCTGGTGAACGCTTACACATTTATTGTGGGGCAAGTTAAGGAAAGCTGATGGATTCCCACAGCTTCATTTCCCCTCCCACCATACATTACCTGCTTCTGGGAAACATAGCCACCATTCACTTTCCTTAATGCAGGGTGGGGAGGGTTGTACAAGTCCAACTGCCTGACTAGTAGAGGACAGATGCTAAGGGAAGCATGGGCTGAAGCAGGAGGAAGCTCTCTTGATGCTCCTCACAACCCTATCTGTGTACCTATAACCTTCCAGTTGGGCTATTTCTGAATACAGCTATCATGTTCACAAATAGCAGCTAACAGATAAAAAGCATCGAGGGAAGAGCAGGGTAAAATAGGAAAGAGTGATCCAGTAATCCATCCTTTACTAGTGCTGCCATGGAACTGCAATGCTGGCAAGAAGAGACCAAGAAATCCACTCCAATCCTTGTTGCCAGTGGCATCTGGAGATAGCTGGTTGACAGCCATAGAGAACATACCAATAGGATTGGCCCATGCATAATAACAACATCACCGCAGTGCCTAGTGTTCCCGAAGCCCGAAAGGAGTAGGCAAATAGTGTCCCTATTTTGGGTCATCTTTTTCAGGCTGCAAAACCTGCTAGTTCAATCAGTCAATCAATCAATCTATCAATCTCAGAACCTCTGATCAAGAGACAAAGCTCTAACAACAGAAAATTGGCTTCCTTCAAGTGACCTTTTGTTGTTGTTTTGCCTTTAGTCTCTTACAGAACACTGTCAAATTCTAGAGGATACCTAGGATTCAACAGAATGCAGTCTGAGAAGGCCCTGACATAAGTAACCATGATTCACTGCCTAAATAGCCACAGGAATGCAGCTGCAGGATCCTGCCTCTGGGAGCACTGACAGTTGTAGCACTTCTAGACAAATCTTCAGAAAAAATACAATGAATAAAAACAGTCAAAAATACCACCACACAAAACCCCTTGTTGTCAAAAGCAGGGGAAAACATAAAATGATTATTCTAGAGCTTTTGGGAACAGGTGGCATATAAATAAAGTAAATTCATATATACACTCCTCTAAGAACATGCAGCTGACAGAACTGAGCTCTCTTTCCCTGTTTAAATCAATATTTTGTAAAGCAAGGATTAGTGTTTTTAGAAAGGAGAACTAAATCCATGTTTAATAAATGATCTAGCACTCTTTAAAAATCATGCTAAACTCATCTTTAAAAACAGGTCTTGTACTCTTCCTGTAGAACCTATAAACCTGTATTTATAAGATCTGGCAGGTATTATGGAAAGATCAGACATTATGCAGGAAGATGCCCTTTGGAAGCCACAGATCTGATCTCTCTTGCAGCTGCAGTGAGTAGACCAGTTCTTCAGAACCTCTCCAGATAAGGAGAGGACAGGAAATCGCTCACATGTGCTCTGGACAAGGAGACCACAGGACAGTGATCTTCCGCAGGTTTGAGCACTGGGAGATGAAGGGATCAGCCTTCTCGCTCACAACCGCGGCAGAGTCTTTTAAAGGACACTAAGTTCTCAGGCCTCACTTTCTAATCACTTTAGAAAATTGCCTATTAACGATCTTAAAGCTATTAGAAACCTTTAGAACAAGTTGGAAAAGTTGCCGGGTGAGTTTAGCTTCAACTCTGAACAAAAGAAAAATTAATTACAAGCTTAAGAACTTAAAGAATTTGAAATAAACAGCAAAAAGGTAAATAAGATTTTGATCTAAGAAAGTTACAAATGGATTAAGGGTCAGTTAAATTTGGAATATTGACTTTTACTATAAGATTTTGGATTTATAACCATAAAAATAAATAGCTTCTCATGGGAACCAGAATTATTTTGGCTATCTTGGCTCATAACAAAGATAAGTGATTTTATGATTTTAGAAACTGGACACTAGAGGGGACTAAAGATTCTAAGCAGAAGGGAAAAAAAAATACAAGCTTACTTTTGGTGTTGGCTAACTGGGATTTACAAAATGACACAAAACGTCATAACATTGGAAATATTATAGGAGATCTTGGATGAATGGAGCCAGAAATTAGTAGCTACAATATCAACAGTGTCAGTAATGATGTCTGATTCTATGGATAGATTATGTCCAAAAGATATCAAGGAGGGAATAACAGATGTGAAGCAAATTTTGTCTGACAAGACAAAGAAAGTACTGAAAGTGGAAATGACAGACCAAGGGAATGATTTGGAAAAGGTCACTTTATTGGATATACAAAAGAAACTGGCTGAAGTTTTAAAAATCAAAGGGGAAATACAAATGACAAACCAAAAGAATGACCTGGAAAATGTTTTCTTATTGGATCTACAAAAGAGGCTTTTTAAACCCTTGAAGAAGTTTGTGTGATGGGATAAAAAATAATTGAAGAGAAATCTAATCTTATGACAATATTTGAATGAACTAAAGATTAAGACTGTTAGAAGTAAAAGGAAGGAATATAACTGTGGTTTATTTGATCAAGGTTAAAATAAGACCTTTTTTTTCCTGCAAAGTTCTGGCAACCCTTTACAGACTTTTTACTGACACCAGGACTGAAAAGTTGATGCTTATGGATTTGCTTATAGATGCTGCCTCTTATCTATTTACCAACAGATAAGAGGTGGCATATGAGATGAAGAGATATCTATTGGTAACCTTATAGGGGGTGAAGAGTTACTAAATGTGTCTCTATTTGTTATAATGAAGGTTGGAAGTCACTTCTTTATATATTTTTCTTTTTCTTCATCATATTCTTTTTCTTTTTTCTTGCACTTTTTATTCTCTCTTACTATTCTTTTTCTCTTTAAGTTTATTAGTTTTTACTATTGAAATCAAAATCCTTACTAAAAAAATTATATGCAAAAGCCAAGTCACAGCTGTGTCAAGAAGTTACTGGTCAAGGAAGCATGCCAGATTGTATTCAGATTCAGGAGAAGAGGAAAAACACTATTTTAAGCATGGAACAGCTTAGGATGATTTAACCTTCTTCAGTAGGAGTAGGGAATGAGAAGAAGGCAATCTCATGAGAACATGGCAGAAAAAAAGCAGTGATCGTGGCATGTTTGTGCTATGGTGCAGAGTAAACGAGGAAGCTTGATATCTTAGGAGTTAAAATTAATACATTCATTTTTAAAAATGGATTTATACACTACATGATTTTCAAATATGTAAGTCAGCTGAATTATTTGAGCAGCATTTGAAATCCCTGAATTGATCCAACACCCAAGTTTAGTTTAGTTAATGAGCTAACTGGGGTTGGAGCCAGGCCTGAGCTTCCTGGTTGGGAAAAAAAATTAAGAACATAAAGTGGGACAAAGTTATTCTCCCACAGCCAACCACAAAAATGACTAACAGTAATGTCAGCTGGAGGTCAAAGGAGCCAGCGCAATCCTATCAGCAGCCTCACCAGCAAATGTGCATCACAAACAGGGCTCACTGTAACATGCCTGGAAAACATCCTGATTTCTGGCATTACCATGATTTTGCAAATCAAGCCACCACACTGCAGCAGCACTGGCTGATTTTGAGCAATTAGGTTAAGAGGTAAAATGAGTAATTTATATTTGCCTGCGTTTTTTATTTAACAACTGCATTTATTTATAAACAGCTGCCAGCCAACTTCCTCTCAGCTTGAATGGAAATAAATATCTGTAATTATATCAGGAAATTTTCCCAATGCTTCAGGATGTTTGGGGGGAAAAACAGTTTAGATATACAGGGAGAAGGTAAAGTTCAGACAGGTTTAAGAGGGCCAGGTTTTTTATTATTTCGATTTTGGCAAACTGCAAATACACACTTTCCTAGGAATGTACACAGTGATCAAGAAAGCTAATGATGAATCAAGGGGGCCCTAAGTTCAGCTCCTCACACTTCATTGAAGAAAAAGATCAAAGAAATCTGCAATAACATCATACATGTATCTAGCAATCAAATTGCTAACATAGAGAAAATGAAATTACCAACCCCTTTCCTGGATCACAACAACAGTAGAATGAGGCTTTTAAAGAGCTTCTGAAGAAAGCAGATACTGTAGGCCTGCTTAAAGGAGCAGGGTAAAACACCCTATAGCATTGTTTCTCAACCTTGGCTGGCTGGGGAGTTCTGGGAGTTGAAATCCACACATCTTAAAGTGGCCAGGGTTGAGAAACACTGCCCTACACTGATGTGGTCAATATAAGACAGCTTTCCTCTGGTGACGAGGGACAATACAGCAACAGAACGAGCCTTTCTGAAGGCTGCTTTGGGCAACAGACAGCGGTAGATTGGCCCAAACCCTATTCATGTCACTGCTGCTAGTCTTTCAGAGCAATGGCTTCATTGGGTCTAAGATCTGGAGTTCTTGTGCAGTCATTTGTCACCCCAACTGCTCTATACGCATCACTCTGAAGGGTCCTCAGAATTAAGTGGCTGGGCACCTGCCTATTGCCGGAAAAAGAGCAGGTGGGGAGGATCTCATGGATGAAGTCAGCAGGAGCGGGTGGATCCTCTTCTGATCTCAAGCAGCAGGTCTTCTTGGGTAGGACTTGCTCTTTTTGGAAAGTCTGCAAAGGGAGAGGGAGCCAATTCCAGTATGAGAAAGAAGTGAAACATCCTCTTCCTGAATTGGGAAATAGCAGATGGCAGGATATTCTCCCTTAGAAATCATACTCCAGCTGTATTTTTTAGTCTGAGAATCATACTTTTGACTTACTCAGCATGTCAAAAGCTGAAGCTCAAAATGTGGGTAGACAGGATAAAGATAGAAGTTAACTTTAATATGATTTTAATTAATTGTATTTACATTAATTTTTTAAAAAATAAAGCGATTGATTGATGATGATGTACCATCAAGTATGTGTTGACTCTTAGCTATCACCTAGATAGATTTTCTCCAGAATGATCCGTCCCAGCCTGGCCCTTCAGTTCTTCCAACAGTGCATCCATTGCCTCTGTAATTAAGTCCATCCATCTTGCTGCTGGTCATCCTCTTTTTTTCTTTCCTTCAACCTTTCCAAGCATTATAGACTTCTCAAGAGAGCTAGGTCTTCACATGATGTGTCCAAAATACAATAATTTGAGACTGGTCGTTTGTGTTTCAAGTGAAAACTATGGATTGATTGGTTCTATGGTTGATTTTTTTTTTTTTTGGTTATCCATAGTATTCTTAGGGGTCTTTTTCTGGTGTTCTCAGGAGTCTTTTCCAACACCAAAGTTCAAAAGCATCAATAGTTTTTCTATCCTTTCTATCCTATCAAAGTCCAACTTTCACTTCAATAGAACGTCACAGGAAAACCATTGCCTACATAGTTCTGGTCTTGGTGGTATAGACACACCATAATACATCTAAACATCTTTTTCCAAGGCCTTCATTACTACCCTACCAAGTGCTAGTCTGTAGTATATTTCTTGATTGCTGGTTCATTTACTGTTGATAGTCACTTCTAAAAGGCAGAAGCTATCCACCATTTCAGTAACTTCATTCTTAATTCTAAGGCTGGTTGTTGTACCTGTTGTCATTAGTTTGGTCTTTATATTTAACTTTAGTCCCTTTTTTTTTTTACTGTGCTCCTTCATTACTAGAGTTTGCAGTTCATTTACATTTTCAGCTATCAGAGCAGTGTAGTCAGCATAGTGGAAGTTACTGCTGCTGCTTCCTCCAATTTTAAAAACATGTTCATTTTCTTCCAATCCAGCATCTCTCAATATATATTCTGCATATAGGTTGAATAAATAGAGAGAGAGGAGGGAGACATCTTTGTCTCCCTCCTTTGCTAATCGGTTTCATCATGTGCCATCTGTCCTGTGGCTTCCTGTCCTGTGTATAAATTTCACATGAGGACAATGAGATGTTCTGGGATTTCCATTTTCCTAAGCAAATTCAAAGGTCTTTGTGTAACCAGTGAAGTACATATTGTCTTCTCTTTTGGGATCCTTTGGCTTTCTCAGTTACCCAGCAATGTATCTTGTTCCTTGGACTCTTCTAAACCTAGCTTGAATATCTGGCATCTCCCTTTCCATTTCCTAACCATTATTTTGCTAGCATGTAAAATTAAGGATACTGTACAATAGTTTGCACACTATCTTATGTATCCTTTCCTTGGTACTGACATGTAGACTGATCTCTTCTACTCTGTTGTCCATTGTGTCATTCTCTAAATTTGCTGACAGTTTGGTTAGAAACTTTACAGATTCTTCTTCTTTGTGTGTTATATTTCTTTAGGTATTCCATCAGTTCCTGTAGCCTTCTGACTTGGTAATGATCTAACTCTAGATCTAACTTCTAGTACTAGAGATTCTTTTAAGTGGGGAATATCTTCTAAGTAATTATGACTTCTCTACTGTACAGAATTTCACTATTTTCCTTCCATCTTTGTTTGATCTTCTTTGAATCAATTACTATCTAGCTACTGACATCCTTAGGCTTACCACTTGGAGGTGGAACCTCCTTCTGAGTTTGGAAATCTTTTGGAAGACTTCCTTTGTTTTTCCATGTCTCTTTCCATCCCCAGTGTCTTTATAGATGTTATAATACAGCTTCTTCTCTCTGCTAACAGCTCCCTGAAATTCTTTAAATTCCTTCCTGTGATCCTTTCTTGGCTTTGGCTTATCTTCTCCTCTTGGCAATTTCCACTGTTTGTTTTGCTACCCAGTTTCCTTTCTTCTGTCTGTCATACCCAGAGTTGTGTCCTCGGGCAGTCATTCATCTTTTTTCAAGCCAGCTAGATATCTAAGCCAAGTAACAGTTCCCAAATTCAGAAAAGCCCTAACTCTGGCAAGATTTAATGCCCTTCCAACAGCATTCCTCAAGGGGAAATTATAAGGCATTCCATTTGAAGAAGGACTTTGCCCCTGTGGTGAAGGAGTTCATGAAACACTCACCCACATTCTTTGATATTGCTCCCATTACAAAGATACTTGGTTGCAGTTAATAACATCCCATCTAATCAGATTTCCAGGCCTCCTAGATCAATTTTATTTACAGTTGCTACCATTTAATCAATGTGATTTGATTTCTCTTAATGTGTCTAAGTTTGGTTTTACCATTTGTGGAATGTCATTTCCCCGTCTTGTCATGTTAAAAATTACAGTTTGGAAGGGTTCTGGTAGTTACAACCAAGGCTTTGGAGGGTATATATGGGCCTGGGGAGGTAGGTTGTACACTGCTGTAGTGCTTTATGCCACTTCTCATTCTCTGACACAGTACTTCATGCATTCTTGGACATTTACACTACTGACAAACAACCTCATTGGAATTCCTCAGATTTCAGTAGGAACTCAGGGTCAAACTACCCTAACTGAGGAAAGAAATGGTCATCTTTAACATAAACCTCAGCATGAAATGATTGCAAATAAACAAAAATATATTAAATATACAGATAATACCAACAGAATGTAGCATACTGAGAGGAATACAAAATGTGTTAGAATTTAATGGAATAGGAAATACACAATTGCCAACAGAAACAGTGAAGAAAATTCAGTCCACCTGAAAACCTATTGTACACTCAGACATGTGACAGAAATAGACTTTTCTAACCATACTCAAAGATACAGCTTACCATTTAGAGCTGCAAGGATCATCATAGGTAGAGTATTTTTCACAGATGTTGCCTGAAACCCCAGGATTTGTGCACACACATTTTCCACACACGCATTTGCCTTTCCCACTGCAGATGATGCCATCATTAGACATACAACTCTCAGTGTCCGTGGTGCAGTTGCAGAATTCGCCTGTCCAGCCACTGTGGCAAATGCACTGACTGCAGTCACAGTCACCATTACCTAAGAAAAACCATGTAAGTTAGTAGGTGGTGATGATTTCAATCCTATTCCATTCCAGGTTTCCAATGTTGAGAATAACTCAACCAACCCTATTTCAAATGCTTCCATCATTATGTTTCCTTCCTAATCCTTGCAAGTCACCAGCAATCATCTGTAGAGGGTTTTCAAATTATTTATTCAAGACATTACTGTATCTGTATAATCTGTATAATCTGTACAATCCTGGGGGTAGTTAGTGCCCCAAAGAGGCTCCATGATTTTATGAATTTACAAATTTAAATTAAGAACCGTTAATACTGCCATCTTGGATTTTATATTTTATACTTATATTTATATCTGTATTTGTATTTAAGAAATACTGTTTTTAGTGTATTTTAAATTGTATTTATTTTCAGTTCTATTGTAAATCTCCCAGAGTCACTTTGTGCAAGATGGGTGGTGATGAAATTTGAAATATAAATAAATATAATTGGAAAATAAACTTTCCAACTAGGTACCACATTAAAGTTCTTTTATTAGGACCAAGCAAAATTGCAAAGTAGGGAGCCAACTCTTGAGTTTCAAATCCTACTTTGTTAGTAGAAAGCAGGACAGACACCTCATCTGAGATATATATCACTCCTAAGATGGTGAGTCACAAAATGAAAATATAAAGGAACTGTTTATTCAAAAGAGAGAACTCACTGTGCCTCACTAAAATAGCCTTTCACAATCTTTTGCCTTCCAAACATGTTTGGCTGTTCTAGCAGTACTAACAGGAGGGAAGGAATTATATTTCAACCCATCTACCAACATCAGGTACACCTGTCTTTGGTTCTAGCTAAGATCTTTTCCACAGCTCCACAGACTAACCCCTATGACTGCTTATTTAGAATAATGACATTCAGCACTGCAGCCTTCAGAGAACTTCAGATCTTCCAAAATAAATCTGCAGAAATGCTTCTGCTTCTTGTGGAACAGCTCTACTAGTTAAGTAACTCTACCAGCAAAGTGCTATTTGCTGATCCTCCAAAACACAATAGAGTAGTGTGTGCATGGGTGATGTGAGAAAAGAGGACATTAAGGTTCAATCCTTAACCCCCAATTCAGCCAACATATCCAAAGGTTTATAGCAAATTCTTCAGCAGTATACAAATTCATTTAATATTCTCTTCCCAATGACTTTTGTACCACTCCTGCATTTCTAGCCCTTCCCATGGAAAAGATTTGAATACAATGGATGTTCTATCACTGTAACAATGGCATATTCTCATCAATTCCACTGAAATGTGATTTTTTATTATTATTATTATTATTATTATTATTATTATTATTATTATTATTATGTTACAATGTGAGATCCTATATCTGTTTACCCAGAAAGAAATTCCATTAGATTCTATACAGTTTATTTGCAGGTAGGTGAAGAGAGCCTAAATTTAGAAAAGCTTCCTTAGGAATATAAATGGAATAATACCGATTTATGAGGAAACCATGCTTCATGATTTCCAAAAGAAAAAAACATTGACATATTGTGGATTAGAAGGTTTAGATCTTTGAATGTTACCCCTTATACACAATAAAACAAGAAATGCTGATCCACCTGGAAATGTTTAAAAGCAAGATGAAGAATTGTACTGTATTTCTTGGGGTTTTTAAAATTATAATTCCACATAAATTCACTGAGGAATTTCATAGTGGTCCTTCCACACATACACACATTAACACCATTATTCAATGGATCGCTATTTAGTGGACTTCAGATATAAGAGTCCAAGTTTCCATCTGTACATCATCCCAAAATGACAGAAAAGTCTGTTGTATATGGAGCAGTCCAGATGAGGTACTTAAATTTATGTTAAATTACACTTACATCAAATTAGGTCATTAAATCAAAATAATTTCCATGACGTTATTACACAAATTATGTAAGTTGGTGTGAATGATATACTTTCTGATTTAACAGACATTTCAGAATCATGAACTCCTGTCCCCTGAAAGAATCTATTAAATCAAGGCTGTCCTCTGTGTGTCCATGTACATTTATACACCATACACACAATTACATAATATATGCACACCCTCACTATTTTCAATACCTTACTGCATCTTTATTATGTGGTTAGAAAGAAAGTACATATTAGGGCAGACTTACCTCCACAGACCAGCCCTTTAAATCTCCCACAAGAGAAATCATCACATTCACAGTATGGCCCATAAATATTTCCATATGCTGAAAGGTGGCAAATACATTGTCCACAATAGCAGTCACCTCTTCCGCTGCACAAGATCTGTTCTGGAAATCTTTTACAGGGCTCTGTACTCAGTGCATCTTTTTCGCTACATTTACAGTCTGGACCCACATAGCTGGGGTTACAGATGCATACCCCACACTCGAAAGAGCCGTTCCCGGAGTTGCACTTGGAGCTATTCACCTCTGCTTCCTTCTGACACTGACAGCTGCATTCGGGCTGGATCTCGATTTCCAATGCTTCATTTAGACCAGTGGGTTTGATTAGGACTTTCCTTCTCCTTTTACCACAAGCTGAAGGGCTTAACGTTAAAGTCACATTGAAAGTGACCTACAGAATGGACAGGAAAAACCACCCATGTGAATGACACCCTTCATCACTTTAGCATACAATATACAAAGTAAATATTCAAGCATAAACTAACATGGGAATATTAGCTGCATCATTTTGTGAAATGTAGGGTTTAGTAATAGGTGGATATGTTTGACATATTAATTGTATAGCATAAAATCCCAGAGCTGGGAAGTTGAAGTGGAAGAAGGCAACCCTTTCCATATTGCTGCCAAGAAGACAACATAGATGTGTCTCCAGGAGTTAAAATCAATTCAGGGACCTCTTTATCATCATTGGAATCTTTCTGGATAAAGTATGAAGTATAAGTGCTTTGAATATGTGATCATAAACTATAGGTTTCCCTGGAATCATCTGACACAGGAGACTTGTATCAGAAGCGTATGATGAAGTGCAGCTCATGAAAACGTATGCCTTTTAATAAAATTTGTTAGTCATAACAAATAGTGCTACCAGAGTCCTTCTGATTTTAGGTGACCATATGTAGGCAACACTGAATTCCTGCTTTGTCTCAATGAGGCAAGTGAAGCAGTCTATAAAGCAAAACTGGAAGCAAAGAAGCCTCCCTGCCCCATTTCTAAGCAGTGGGGAATTTCCACTTTGCTCAAGAAAAGTGGATTTTGCATGTGCAGAGAAGCCACATTTCTTGAAGAGATGAATCTGGTCAAGGTAGAATGGTCCCACCACAAGGCTTTGGGTGGTACACTGCATCCATCAGCCCCACCAAGTGAAGCAAAACATTGAGGCAGTGATTACCTGCATACTCCACCCCCTAAATCCTACAGTGCAGGAGGAGACTTAAAACTCAATATGGGTAAACAGAGGCACTTGCTACCTACCCCACTGAAACCAACATTTGAAAGGTTTGCTGCATCTTTGGGACACAAATCCCCTCCTTTATCTAAACCTTCCTAACACTACTGCCTGAAGCTGAGTTGTACTTCTGTGGCAGTAAACACAGAGCAAGATTCAGTTCTTGCAATTGCCAATGCCTTTCAGTCCTATAAATTAGTTAATGAGAAGAGGAAACAGAAGGAAAATAGGGAGCAGGCTGAGCAAAAGTCCCATCCTCTTACCCATGCTGTTCAACTGTTCCCTGTTGAGAAAGCAGCATGGTGAGAGGTTTTCATCAAGTTAATTTGGAAGAGATGCTTTAAACCCATGGTTTCTGCCTGTTGGGTGAGGGCTGGCAGAATTGATGTGCTGCTGGCCCCCTCGATTAAACAATACTGTGTATTGAGACCCAAGAACCATGCCTTCTCTGTTGCAGCACCTGCCCTCTGAAATGAGGTCCACCAATGACTTGTGAGGCTCCCACTCTGACGGTGTTTCAGAAGGGCTTGAAAATCTGGCTGTTCTCCTCCCAGGCCTTGGGGTGGGGTGGGTGTGGCCCCCTTGTTAAATGTGTTTCAGTGTATATAGGGTATTATTCAGAAAGATGCTACCCTGTTTGTTTATACTGTGTTGTGTATTTTCTGTATTATTGTTTGTTTTAAATTGTGAGCTGCTCAGAGTCATCCTGGAGTCAAGCGATGCCTAAATCTAATCAATCAGGAAACCAGGCTAGGAACCACGCTGAGCTGGTAACTCAACTCTAGTTCTTTATTGTTCTCACCTTATAGACAAAATCTTGCCAGACTAAAGCTAATCACCAGCCTAAGGGAAAATTACCCAGAAGGGCTCTAGGGCAGAGCCACCTTGAATCTCTTAACCTTCCCACCAACAGAGCCCGGGCTGCGAAGTCTCTTATCAATCTGGAATGTGTTCTCTCCCTGGGAACCAGCGGCAGTGCTGGAATCCACCACAATCAATCAATCAATCAATCAATCAATCAATCAATCAATCAATCAAATAAAACTTCCATCCTAATGAAAATGGCTCCTCTCCACCATAATGCTCAGCTAATTTGCAGGGAGCAGCTGACTAGCAGGTAACCCACAGCCCTGCTCCCTTTTCTTTGCAGTTCATATGAGCAATAGAGAGGCAGGGGATCTGTGTGGTTAAGGTATTGGATTAGGACTGGGGAGACCCAGGCTCTAGCCTATCCGAAGCCATGGAAGCCCAAGATGACTAACCTCCCAGAGTCCCCCGTTGGGGGGAGATGGGCAGTGATATAAATTTAAATAACAAACAAACAAACAAATGACTATGGACTAGCCACTACCTCCTAGCCTGACCTCCCTTATAGGGATGATGTTCTTAGGGGAAAAAGAAGCACTATGCATGCCGACTTGAGTTCCAGGAGGAAATAAGAGATAGAAGAAGCACTCAGCCTGCCAGCCAACGCCTTGCTTTACTGACCGTGCATTTCAGTATCTCAATATCTGCCCTGCCTCTTTAATGTACACATATTGGGAGTCCACATTAAGATTGGGATGGGGGGGCAATCTGTGGTTCTCCAGAAGCTGTCGAACTTTGGTGCCTAGCAATCCTGTTCAAGATAGCCACTGAGGAGGAATCCTGGGAGTTGCAGTTTGCCATTACTCAGCAGGTCACAGGTTTATGCCAAATCCCATTTGGGGGACCTAACTGTAATTGGTTTTGCAATGAGAAATCACACTGAGGAAATCATCATCTACTTACCACTTCTCCAACTTTAATATGAGAGCATTTCTTCTGGCGTGGAAAGGCAGAGCCCTGGCTACAGATGGCAGTAAAAGCAAGTTTTAGTCCATCTGTGTCTCCCAACACCTCCAGCTCTATCTCAGACTTGAGCGACTTAAAGACACAATAGTTGACACCATATCATTGGAAAAGTAATGCCTTATAAGGGTATCACTGATAACATCCCTTCCAAGTTTGTCTTTGCAGGATCTTCTCCAAGAAAGGAAGCCCAGAGTTGCTGGGAGTTGGCCAGCATACATATGTAATAAATTGAAATTATTATTATTAAAGATGGAGCAGCAGGTGCTTATAGGACAGAGGGCCTTTTCAGAAGGGGCACCCTGGGATATTTTGGGAGATTCTGCCCAGAGAAGCTCAACTGCACATAACTTGGAATTACTTGAACACCAGCCAATTTAAAAACATGTCCCAGGTATATAAATTTTATCAGTTTTCAACTGTTTCTGAATTCAGTGACTTGTGTTTCTAGGTCATATTTTTGTTTATTGTTATTGTTTTTTCCTTTCAAACAGTTTAATTTATAGTGGTCAGTTGCCATTTGTTATAGTCTGGTCTATACATTCTGATAAAATAAATACACAGCTATGGTGAAAATGAAATTATTCTCCAGTATTCATCCTAGAATGCTGTATAAACATCAGAAAAATTCAGTACTTAAAACAGTCTTCTTGGTGCCCTCCAGATGTCTTGGACTACAATTTCTATTACCCACCACTCGCATTACCCTATGGAGGGCAAAAGGCTGAGAAAGGCTATTTAGGCATGCAGATATGTGAGAAAGTGGATGGTTTCACACACTGTATTAAGCCTAAATGTGGCTTATTTAGCAAAGCACAATGTGAGAACATAGCCATTGTGTTTTGTAAACCATAGTTTATGGCTTACAAGCAAGCCATGATTTAGCATGTGTGAACCCAGCCTGTATGTGTAAGGGTGTTTGCATGTGACATCAGTAGGCTATTTTTTGTGGGTTTCCCCCCCCCCCAGATATCTCAGGCAGATCTCCACAGAAATTTGAATAGCTACATATTTAGGCTTAGGAAGATTTTAGATTAGACTTTTCCTCCCTCTTTTTTATTATATAGATTTAAAAGAATATAGGAAATAGATAATACAAGTAAAAATAGAAATTTAAAAGAATATAGGAAATAGAAAATACAAAGAATAAAATATATACAGTGAATTATGGGCAAATAGCCAACAAATCTGAAATCTAATATAACTGATATATTCTAATACATCATCAAAAACTAGTATTTTTTTTCCTAGTGTTTTTCCTGCAAGTGCAGGGTCCACTTTTTTGGGATCAACCAAATGACAGGAATTGACCAACCAGCTTGTCACCCAAGCCTGACGTTGTGGGCTGAGAGAGAGAGGGACTGGCCCAAAGTCACCCAGCCGGCTTTCATGCCTGAGGCAGGACTAGAACTCTCAGGCGCCTGGTTTCTAACCTGCAGTCGTCACCACTAGACCAAACTGGCTCTCATCATCTAAGACTTCTAATACTGTAAGATATTTCATATCCATTTTTAAATCAAAGCATGTCCCTATTAAAATTTAAACTAAAAGTAATTGGTAAACACAAGTGAGATCATTAGGGGGAAAAAAAGAAAGAAAAAAGAAACTAGCCCTGATCACATTGCTAATGCTCCAAGTGGGCCAAATTAACCGGTGAAAGTAATTCCGTTATCCTTATGGTGGGGAAAGCCAGAAAACAAATACTAGCTTGAACTGAAGTATGTGGTTCTTGTGTGACCTTAGTGACCCGCAAGGAAAAGTGCTAGAAATCCTCAATGTATAAAGTTAGCCAATAGAATGGTGGAGGTTGAGGTCATAAATGAAAGCGTTCGGGAATAAAATGATGCACAAAATCTGCACTGGCCTTCTTTCGTACATGAACTGCTCAGGAAAGGAACGTGTTGGGGAAGCAGACTTGCCCTTTTTAATAACTTGGTTTTCTGCCAGTCTGGATTTCGTATAGAGTAAACTTTGAACATTTTGAAGACATCAAACATTTGATTAGTGCTTTTTACAGTTGTTGACCTCTCAAGGCACATACCTACATGCTTGCTAAAATCTATGACTCAGATTGGAAGGGAATATGAGAAGATCTTACAACAAATATTTTGACAATTCAGACTTCCCTCTTATGCTTACTTTCTCTGAAATATTTAAAAGTCAACACATCTGTGAATAATAACCTCTTGGATTTCAGCCACAGTTTTAAAATGCTTCTATCACAGGAACAATTTTAAAATGGAAACCCCTAACCACTTAAGCAACTTTAAGTGGATTATCCTTTTGAGTGCAAATGACAATTATGATTGCATATACAAATGAGACACAGTATATTACTGTTATATTACTGGGGAGTGTCACAATGTTTTTGCAATAGCTTTAAAATATGGAATGTTCTGAAGTGGATGGGAATTACTTGGTACATTAAGAATGGTTGACTGCCTGATGCATTAACCATGATTAGCCAATCAGGGCTATGACTTCATGTGTCATTCCCTCTCCCTCCCTTTGACATGGTAATGGACAACTCTCTCCAACCGATGACAATTTTTGCTAATCACAGAGTATATGAATTGGAAGGTACTTTATAGGTCATCTAGCTGAACTCCCAGCTCGGTGCAG
Source organism: Candoia aspera (assembly GCF_035149785.1). NCBI lineage: Eukaryota > Metazoa > Chordata > Lepidosauria > Squamata > Candoiidae > Candoia > Candoia aspera. The sequence goes on along the minus strand of NC_086153.1, from coordinate 199,367,544 downwards.
AAAAGAATCCAGTCTATATGAAAGCCTCCAGTGAGGAAGAGTCTACCTTTGTTCTATGCAGTCTGTTCTACTACTTAATGGTAGGGATGTGCAAAATGTATCATTTTGGGAATAAACATTCTAAGAAATACGAGATTCCATTTTTCTTCCAGAGTACGGTGATCTGTTTGTTCTAGGGATAGTCCAATAATTTTCTGGAAGCAAATCTTCTAGAATATGAAGTGGTTGATGGTGTTTCATCCAGACCACTAAGAACAACTCCCAAATCCAAAAAAAAAAAAAAATATTCAAAAACCTGCCAGACTACCCTCAGATCTGCATACTCCAAAGAAAAGTAGAAAATCCAGCCATTCCCTAAAAGTGTACATTTTTGCACACCCCTATTTAACAGGTCATACCATCAGGAAATTCTTCCTAATATTCAGCCTGGATCTGTTTTCTTATGATTTCTAACCAACCGGCCTAAAAAGATCTAGGCTGAAGCAGTCATAAGACAAATGTGTAATGTAGAATAGCATTATAAACATATTTTTATGTAAATAAACTGTACTAGTAGAGCCTCTGGCTGAAATCACATATCATGCTGAGACAGGACTTTTTTTTCAACCATGATCCCTTCAACAAGCCATAGTGATTTGATTAATAAGTAATGCCAAGTCAGATTGGGTTGAGATTCACACATTACTCTGTGCTATGAAGAATAATAGCTTTGTGTGATTTGTGAACCAGGCTTGTGTGTTGTATCATGTTTGCTATTACTCATTTCTTGTCTGCAACACTCTTATGTTAAGGATGGAGGATAGTTAAAATTTGCATAAACAAAGAACTCCAAAATGTAGTTCCTGCAGTCTGAATTTCTTCACAGAAAGAAAATATTTCTGAAACCCTAAATCTGGCTGAGATTTCTGAGTGTTCCTAGTTTCAAGTTGTTGAAAGTGTGTTTTAATACCTATTTTGTTTGCTGTGCATCTATTTCTATATTTGCTCTGTTTGGGTTTACATCTACAAATAATAAGTATTACAACACAACCACACATATACTGTAGATTGGTATGGATAGTGGTTAAAGAGTTGGATTAGAACTGGTTCAAATCCATACTCAGCCATTAATTTCATGAATGACTTTGGACCAGCCACTATCTGATAACCCAACTGATCTCATAGATTTGCTGTGAAGATAAACTCGGAGGATGTATGTCACCTTGAGATCCTGAAGATAAGGTATAAATGAACCAAATTTATAGAAACAGGTTCTCATATTGATCCTTTAAAGTTGCTGTGTAGTTTTCCATTTCTCAGAGAAATAGGATGTGTAAAATGGAAGAGAATAAAGTTAGAAACAACAAGCACAACAACAACAGAAAAAAGGAGGCATAACAGAAAGTGTTTATTTGTAAGTTGCCTTATAATTCTAAGAAAAGGCATTTGATTCTTTGGTAGAAGAAATATGTTTTTTTGTATTTTATCTTTCCTGACAGGCAGTTCCTCAGAACCAACATTCAACTGGCCTGATCATTGCTTTGTTACAACTCACTGGACCCAGTGGGGTTTACTATTGAAAAAATAAACCTATAGAGGATTTCCCCACACTCTTTAGGTCATAATTACCATGTAACAGGGAAAACTGTTATAATCTATACTTCTTTATATTTTCTATGACTTCTTTGTCTGAGTTTTTATTTGCTATCTGGGCATAATGACAGAGAATGAGAGAGAGAGAGAGAGGGAGGGAGAGAGAGAGAGAAGAATGCTATGACAAAAGTAATTTTTTACATCAAATTACAAAAGTATGAAACATTACTATTAGTATTATTATTAATTTTAATACCTTATATGCATCTATAATCAACTGGAGGATATTTCCAGAATTATCGTGCAATCTTCCAACAGTAGCTCCAGGAATAAGTTCAGCATATTTCTGCAAAATAGAATTATAAACCCCTCTCAAGAAAAAAAATAATCAAATATATAAGGTCACCTAACAGATGGTAAAAAATAAACATATTTCTTGGCTTCCAGTAAAAGTAACAATGTTGATCCCCTCATTTTAAGCACTTGTATTTCAAATTTTTCATCTACTCCGTACAGCAATGCTGAGGATTCTATATGATTTATAATCCTAAGAAACAACTTAGAGATGCACATGCAAGAAGCAGCAGCTATGAATTTTGAGCTTGTGGTCCCACCCGCTCCCCACATGAAAACATCACTCCAATGTAGTTTCATTCTCCATGAAAGCCATTGCATTTATTTACTAACATGCTCTACACCCCACAATTCTGCCACAGAGTTTAAAGCAAAACTATCCAGCTTCATTAACCCATGCTTTGCAATGATTGCACAGGAACTAAATTCTGGTCAAGCCTCCTCACAGCTGCATTAAAGAGTAGAGGGAAGGGGAGCACGCAGGCCCTCATAAGTGAAATGTAGTGCCATTTGTATGTGAGTGTTTACTCATTAGAATCAATAGAAACACAAAAGTCAATATTCTCTGGACAAATTCTCCTTGGCCTGTAATAGTTTTTCACATCTTAATTTTTTTCATGGGGTTCAAGCCTCCTAACCAGCATGACTATGATCCTTGCTGAGCTTTATTAACTATAAAGCTATAGCTTTATTTATTAACTATAATAATTGATTATTAATAAAATAAGACCCAGCTTAATCTATTCACTGTAGCGCTGTATGACTTGGAAGGATCACCCTGAGGCATGAGGAAATCCTGTTTCTTCTCCCTCCCCCAGGCCTCTCTGTGAGCCTGACTTCAGGCCATTAAAAGGGAGGGGTAAAGTGATAATGCACTTTTGATATGTTTGATCGGATCTCTAATCCTTTCCAAGGATGGGAGGTGAAATCTGGTCTACCTGAAGGCACTATCCTGGACAAGATGGTGGTTAACTTGGAACTTGATCAAAACACAGAGATAAGTTTGGTCTAGTGGTTAAGGCAACAGGCTAGAAACCAGGAGACTGTGAATTCTAGTCCTGCCTGAGGCATGAGAGCTGGCTGGGTGAGCTTGGGCCAGTCCCTCTCACTCAGCCCAACTCACCTCAAAGGGTGGTGGTTGTGGGGAAAAGAGGAGCAGGAAGGAGTATTAGGTTTGTTCACAGCCTTGAGTTATTTATAAAAATAATAAAGGAGGGATATAAAATAAAATAAAATAAAATAAAAAAAATAATAAGCACCAGCCTTAAACTATAGTGGGAACATTTGCTAAAGAACAAGGAACAAAACAATAAAAGAGACTAAAGTGAACCTATCAATTAATGCATAACAGAGAACATAGTATCTAAAGGAAGCTAAACACTGTGTTGGAAAGTAAATGGATGCAGTCTAAATCTGGCCTTGAGAATTGAATGCCCTCCAGATTTCTCAGAGTACAGTTGACACAATGATTTGTTGTTGACCGTTCTAGCTAAGGCTGATGGGAACTGAAGTCCAAGACATCTGGAAAACATCATGTTGCTTCCCTTGATTTAAATGACTAGCCTACATAAAGAAGCAAGCAAGCAAGCAAGCACACTTCTTAGACTGTACCATTCACAGCTCAAGAGACAAACTGGTCAACAGTTATTTTGTGCGCAAAGTGTAGCAGGCAAGGAAAACTGTAATTAGTACCTTTTCAGCTTTGCTTGGAAACCTCAAAGAAGCATAGCTTAATTAAGTGTATAAAGGCAAAGAGCTGACTGGAAGAAATCAGCTGTACATGAGGGTCCAGAAAATTATACTTTGGATTTAAACAGTAGAAAATAAAATGCAGCTTGAATTACAGACAGACTCAGACTCCAGTTTGATTTGGACTGGAGGATATTACGCCGAAGACAGCCCAAACATCAAGAACAATGAAAACCCCGTGCCAGTTCAAAATTTAACTATGAAAACTGCTAATTAGGACTGGACGGTGTAACAAAATCAAATGTGTTAAAGTTCTGGATGTTTAGGTCATTTCTAAACATGGCTCAAAGCACTAGACTGATATTTAATTAAGACCATTCATGGTTTGTGATCAGGAAATTTATCTTCAAACCTAGATCTTCCTGTTTTTCTCTGAAACCTTTCCATGGATGGTTGTGCCCAGTGAGGTGCTGTTTGACAAAAGGTCTTTTTGGTGCTGGCACTACAGTTGGATGACCTCTTCTTAGAGAGGCTTGCCAGTTACTCACCAAGATAACACTTTGGCATCAAGCAAAAACCAATTTAATTTTCCAACAAAGGTTTTTTTTTTAACCTATTCTTACTTTAAAATCCTATTACCTTAGTTTAGTTTATATGCTGTTCTTTTAGGTTTTCTGGGTGGTGTGTTTGCATCACAATTTTATTTTTCTTCTCTCAGTATAAGTCTCTATGACAGCATAGTTAGAGATGTTTTGATATATGTTTAAATAAATAGATAGGGGAAGAATTAAATACAGATATATTTTAAATAGAAAATATTTTACAAGTGAATTAAGAGAAAAAAACCCTGCACCTACTGAAATATCACATCATTTTCAATCATTCCACAAAATAATCCTCTTAGTATTGCCAATAACAATTTCCAGATACAGTGTTCAAGTTGTACAGTTTTCAAGGTGATAAATGCAATCTTGGGAAATCTATTTTTATTCCAATTCATTTTCATGGGAACTTTGTATGAGAAACAATGCAGCTTATATCAACATTCTCTATAAAAATATGTTTCTTTTTGTATGGAAACATGCCCTTTGAGCAATAGTAATTAATAGACAGTTATAAGAGATTGAGTTTACAATGCTTTTGTATCTATGCATAAATCCTTTGTCAACTTGGGTTAATAACTCTGAAGGTCACAGCTTTGGCTTCTATTCTTTCTGAGCTGACATTGAGTTGGATCTAGACTTCATCACTCTTTGCCTATACCTCTGAAATCATAGAGATGCAGCCAATGCTTAAAACATTGGTTTCGCTTTAGTGTATGAATTACTAAGTCATACTAAACTTTTCTAATTCATTAGAACTTTCTGTGGCTGAGCCCAATTAGGGGGCAGCACCTAGCTGACGGGCTGATCCTAATAACTAATAGGGCTGGACCTGGTTAGAACTTCAACAGAAGATCACCAAGAAACTTCAAGGGTATAGTCTAAACTGGGAAGTTGGCAAAATATCCTAGAAAAACAAATGGTAAAAGAGACTGCCATGTTGTTGCCAAGAAAGCTACACAGTCATACCTATTTAGCTATTTGTAATGACTGTTTTTCTCACTGTATGTTTTCATATTAAAGCAAAATGTCATCAACAATGGTCTTAAAGGGTGACTGCATCTATGTCTACTCAGAGGTAAGCTTCCCTGAGTTTAGTGGCATTAGAATACATGACTAGAATCCAATATTATGCTTTTGTAGTAGTAGTTCCCATTGGATACATGGGCAGGAGGGATTCTACATCCTCTCTTCAGCTTTCACTAAGTCTGTTCTACAGATTCCCCAGCTGTGGAGCAGATCCTAGAATGTCTGAGAAACTTCAGGGAGAGGAGAAAGTTCTGTGGTGCTAACGTGATTGGCATTTCACTCCAAGGATTTGCAGGCCAGGTGCTGTGTGTGATGGAGAAAGATACTTTTGTAAGAAGAGAATTTGCTTTTCTTTCTCAAAAATTCAAAAATACTTTGCCTCCATTATATCTCTACAACAAACCAAAAAGGAAGTTTGCAGCAATATTATATTATCCATACTATCAAACATAACAGCAAAGATGGAAGTTGGGCACTGTGTCTTAAGCACCCCCTCAGCCCACTTTTTTGGAAGAAGAGAACTTTAAAGCTGTAATTAGTATGTATTGCCTATTATTTATTCCATGCTCAGTTTTTCTCTTGTTCAAGTTCAGACACTGATAATGAAGTATCTTATTTTCAGTGTTGAGCTTCAGGGTTTAAGTGACCATGCTTCAGACAGCAGATTTCCTGACATTTCACTGGCAACTGTGGATGGCACCTTCAGAGGCAAGGTAGCCTGCCATGCAGACCACAGGCAACTGACCAGGGACTGATTGGGCTCCTGTCTTTGTAGCCAGGTGACCTGACTTTTGATTGGTCTTTATTGGAGCTGGTTTCCAATTGATGCAGGTTGGAGAGGGCTGGTCTCTGATTGGTCCTTTGTTCATGCCAGCTTCTGTTTGGTCATTTTTGGAGTGCTGAATCAGGATCAGGGACAAACAAAGAACCAGTCAGAGACCAGCCCTCAAAAACTGACCGGCTCCTTCCTTGTTGATCTTCCAGAAGCTCTTGAACACTTGATTCTGAGAGCTTTCCCCTGATGTGAATGGTGGCATCTTTATTTTTATTTTGTTTGTAATTTTTGCTGCATAGTTTTTATCTTTATTGTTTTCGTGTTGTTTTATTCTTTCAATGAAGGTTTTAATTTGTATCTGTTGTACGTAAGCCACTAAGAATCTCTTTTGATTGTGGCAGCACAGAAATATGCTTAATGAACAAACAAAATATGTGCTGGTTGCAAGGAAACAAAATATGCCCATGAACTGCATAAGAGAGACATTTACAGTTTTCTAAAACAAGTATTGTTTACTATTTTCTTTAAACAACTTATTCTTCAATGTCCTTAAATTATGGTTTATTATTATTAAAATAAGCCTATTTAGACATTTCTATCTGTTCTTATAAAGAGGTTGAAAGTATTTGCTGTCTAGTTTAATCATAGGCTGTTACATTCATTTTTAAAAAAAATAAATCTGGATGAGAACATCACTACCAATCTTGGCTTGTTTCAATAAACCACTGAATCTTGAGTTGGATATAAGAAGCAGTGGTTAGTTTCAATCTAGAAGACACATACAGTCTCCTGTCTCTAATTGTTTTTAATTCTTTCTGGCTGTCAGGTTGTTTTAGACTTGGTCACTCCCAAGTTGTTTATAGCCTGATTTAGAATATCATTTTAGAAACAAGGAAGAATGATGAGAAATATCCTTTTAAAAATAAAAATACAAATTTAAGAAGCCACTAGATAAACGTACAATACATCCCCTGTAGCTATGTTAAATCTGCAATAGAAGCCACATTTGCTTGTTTATTTTCATTTGAAGGTGTCTTATTCAGTGCTGTGAGGCTGGGGACATTTAACTAAGGCTGTAAGTTTATACCTCCTTTTCTTGAAGTCTCACTGAACTCAACAGGAACTCCTCCTTCAACGTAGATGTAGATAGAAGTCTACTGTAAGCCACACATGGCATTATTAATGGGGAAAATGTGGTTTGACAGCTTTCTTTGAAAGGCATTCAAGGCTTGACTAAACATTATATCTAAGGGAAACTCAGTCCATTCAAGAAATGAAAAGGGGGTGAAATGGATGGACAGGTTCTTAGATAAGGAGTTTCTGGCTTTCCCTGTATATTATTTAACCTTGAGATAGTCACCACTCATTAACCACAAAATCACATTTTCCTTGGAATTCTACACCCTTCGCTATCTCTCTGTACTTCCACTCTTATATGGAAAGCTTCACATTTCATTATTTTTATTCTCATGTCAGAGTTCCCAGGTGGCTTCGTTTGTTCTCCAGGAACATTAAATCACATTTTGTAAAGTTCAAAACTCCCATTATGTTGTTTTCTTTCTATAGCATTTTTGTTTCTCTTTTTAAAATAAAACCCCTGTTTCTGCTAGATCACTTTGTTTCCTCCTATTGGGTGTGGAATTACATTTAGTACCTGTATGCGTGCTAAATTTATCCTAATTCAATGAGATTAGGATTCTAATTCATTTCTAATTAGAATGTTGGATCTTTTTTTTATCATCCATCCCTTTCATTTTGGTCTCTCATCTTAAAGTTTTTTTATTTGACTTAGAAAGCCACTCAACTCTTTAAGCCTCCGTGTGTTGTATAACATTAAAAAAGGAGGAAGAGCTTGGGTTGAACTACACAGTTCCTGAGCTAATGCTGCCTCTGCTTCTCCAGCAACCTCCTGCTACAACTTGGCCCATGGCTCTGAACCGCTCCTCTTTGCAAGTCGCTTGAGAACAGAGCTGTGCTGCAATCCCTAGTATATCAACCAACTGCTCTGCCACTAGCAGCGCAGCCCAGTGGCAGCAATGGAACTGGCAGAGCTGCTTCTTAAACAGTTACCAGCACACCACTGACCTCTGGATGCACACAGAGCAAAGGTCATCAGGAGACAGGCACTAAATGATCCACCACCAGAGCCAGGCATGCAAGAGTTGCAACCAAGCACCTACACCAAGGGCCGTTGCAGAAACCTCTGCAGTGTCCAGGCTGTGCTGGGCCACAAGCTGAGATGGAAACTACGCTGTGCTGAGGTGCAGCAGCCTCAGCTTTGGGTCCTCAGTCTTGATAGGATTGGTGGCCTTTCCTGCAGCTCAGCTGGGACAGGGCTGTGGCCAGCACTGCTGAGGCATTTAGAGTTTCCAGGGGTTCAGCTCAGCACCAACAATTCTTGAACTTCTGGCAACAAAGAGTACGGCCCAACTTCAGACAACCTCAGTCCTCTCACCCCAGAGCATTCTTCAGATACCATCTTGAATGGGCAATCCAAACAGAATGTGAAAACAAGAAAGATTTAGAGATCTCACCTGATACAAATGAACCTGCTCCTTGGTGACTGCAAAAATTAACAGAATATTGTTTTGCACAATCTTCTCTATCAATTGTCCTAAAGTTGGATATTCCTGAGGAAAACAAAAAGGAAAATCCATCTTAACATAGATACATCAACTTCGAATTCAAAAAGAACTTACATGGGAAGGCATGGTTAGCACCTGGAGAGTGCCAGATGAACATATTGGGTGCAGATGAGGCAAAGCAGGTTAATCAAAGCATAATATAATCTTCTTCCTTAATGCCTTCTTTCACCTTGGTAGGAGGAAGATGATATTAGCCCTGAAATTAAACAAAGACTAGTGTACCTTTATGGAAAATGTAGCTCATGTTTAAGAGAAGCAGAATCTAATCCCTTTGGTAAGCACACTGAGATTTATATTGATGAAGAAAGAGTTGCTCTTTCACCTTCATAAGTCTCAAAGCTTCCTACAGGGTCTTATTCTGAGGGAGTGTTGACACCAGGGCTCCTGGGAGCCAGCCCTCTTGGTGATAGCCTCTAGAGTAGCCAGCCTCCAGAGATAAGCATGGCCCTCATCCCTGTCAGGGTGCTGGAGAGCAATGAAGACTTGGATTGTTGTGGGGATGGGGGTGGGGAAATATAGGAATGGAATAGAACCATGATTATTGCTCCTGTGGAAGTAGCACCTTGTGGCAGGATAAGGCTGAATGAGTTGGTGATTATTTGGTGATGTTTTTGTTCTGTTACATTTTGTATATTTTAACTTTCATACTGTATGGAATTAAAAGGCTCTTTGATGGGAGTGACATGGAAGCTTAACAAATAAATAAATACAGCTGTGTAGCTAGAAGAGCAGTGAACAAGACCTCATTTGGAGTTCATCTACTTCAGCCACACAAAATCATGAAGGTGAGGGGATGGAATTGGGGAAAGGTTCCATTCAGCACTTTCACACTGCCTTGAATAGTTTAAAAGCTAAGCATTGGCCAGGAATTTGGGGTGCTCATCCAAAAAAACTGTGAAGGGAAGTTCCTCCATCACACTCTGATAAGCATCCATCCTGGAGCAAGAAATGACTTACGTTAAGGAATCTTCAACAAGCAAATAACTTGTGTATTAAAAACATACTTATTCGTTAAAACCCTGAGAAACTCATTGACTAGTGGATCTTGAATGCAATGGATATGTGTTGAAGAATCACAAAAGTAGAGCAAGAAATATAGTATAGGGCATCCCTAACCTTAAGAATTCATGATACAGGAATGGAGCTACAAGTTTCTCAGTTTGGAATATCAAGGTATCTATTCTGAAATAGATTTGGGATTCCTCATATTTAGAAGGTTAATGTCCCTGTGGTGGTAAAAGACTTGATTGCTTTCCATTCCCCTGAAGCAGAGTACGATAGTTTTCAAATAGGAGATCTCCCTAACCCTGAATGAAATAAAGTGCTCTGGTAAAATGGTAATTTTATTCTAATTCAGCTGAAAATTGCCTCGTACAAATTATACTTTCTATGTTCATTTTAGAATACTTTAAAAAGCAATAATGCAAAATATATATATTGGAGAATGGGAGAGGGTTGAATAAAACAAACCATTACCAAAACAGTTGACATGGAATATTCATTCTGTTTATCCAAGTGGCATTTTCCATCATTTGGAATAACTATTCCTGCTAATTTACTATCCATCCCAAAATGAGAATCAGCATCGCTCACAAACACTAAAAGATGTAATGAATCATTCCTCCAGCCAATTTTTTCCTGGAATAAAAATATTAATAGATGATGACAGGGAATGTGACACAAAGAAATATAAACAATGTTTCAGTATCATATGTAGAAATATGATTTATCTTGTGTCTGTGATTAAAAACGTGCCGAGATCTACCACATAAAGGGATGAAAATTAGTATTGGATAGAACTACCAGAGGCAAGCCATAAGATTTTGCTGCCTGAGGTGAGCTAATAAATACCACTCCTCAGTGAAAATGCAGAGCAATTAAGGTCAACCATATTACCTGAGTACCTGAGGTAGAATATAATAAATTAGATACATAACCAGCAATTTAGAATATTATTTATTGGCTTTAGAAGGCTGCCCAACTCTGGGTAGTGTACAGCATTAAGAGAAAACAGTAAAAACACAATTCACATAATCTGGAAAAGGCAATTCCTCAAACAGATGAAATCCTAACCCAAGGTCTGGGGGAACAGCCAGGTTTTTAAAGACTTCTTGAACATCGTCAGGTATTTTCATATGGGATGTTCTGATCTAAGGTGAAGCCAGCAGTAACATAGCTTTGATTTATCCCAAATAAACATGACACACAGATACAGTTTCTTTACCTGACAAACAGCTGCCTGCATAATTGCATCAAATCCTCCTTCTGGAGTATCTAAATTTGCACTGATTTTCTGTTTTTTCACAATTTCATTGAATCTTTCCGCATCGTTTGTCAACGACAGAACATGCTTGTATCCAAATGTTGGCAAACAATCATATGGGATTTTTCTGTAAAGTAAAATGCTTATGTGCTTATAAATAATGATGGAGGTCACAATAAGAAGCTTTAGGGTTGGGGTGCATTCAGTATCTCTCTTTACCTATTCAATATTCAACTGTATGATCTTCAGGTGGATTATAGTGGATGGTGGATATCTCCCTGGAGATGTGTGTGTAGTACGTAGCAGTGGATTGATGGAGTTTTGAACCCACTATTCCTAGGAACAACTGACTATTTATCAAAGCTCCCAAATAAAGCAGTTTACAGAACATACTGTATATAGATGGGTGAGGAGCATTAGTTGCAGAGAAGCCACTACTTCTTAAGATATGCCAGTTCATCCTGGCCAGATCAGAAACTGGAAGGTAGTTTCCTGTATACTGAGTTCAGTGTGAAGATAAGTAACCAGGGTACTTCTACAGTTGGTGCAATTCCTGTTGTAGCTTTGAGTATGTTGAGGAATTAAGGAAATCTTGTTAGTTAGTGCATGAACGTTGTCACTTTCTGTAATGCCCTGTCACATGTTCCACCAGTGGAGTTTTCCAGTGTCTCATGCAGTAGCCTTCTGCTATATCTGATAAATTTTCAGTTGCCCTCTCAGGGAGCATAGCATCCTTAGCTTAACTGCCAGAGCTCCGGATAACTACAGGTAGTCCTTGACTTACAATCGTTTGTTTAACAATGGTCTGAAGTTATGACAGCCTTGGAATGGGTGCTTTACAGCCTGTAAAGCACTTCCGAGCATTGCAAAATCTCACACCCCTCTGCAGTCACATGACTGCGTTTTGGGTGCTTGGCAACCAGCTTGCATTTACGACTGGTTACAGCATTCTGTGGTCACGTGATCACATTTTGTGACATTTTTTGTTTTCTGGCAAAAAATGCCCATTGGGAAAGCTGGATTCACTTACCGACTGCCATAAAAGTGGTTGTAAAATTGGGTTCGGTCACATGATGACCCAACTTACAACCGCAACAACTTACGATGGAAATTCTGGTCCCAATTGTGATCGTAAGTCAAGGACTACCTGTATCTCCACCCCACAAAAATGAATAGCATGGGCAAGCAGAAATAATTAATATCCAAACCAGTTTCTCTGAAATCTAGGCTAGAAAACATCCTAAGCAGAAAGAAAGGAAGGACCAAAGATTAAAGCAGGACTGGAGAGCCCATAAGGCCTCCAAAGTTGACATACCAAAACTTCCTGCAATCTTGAAGTTTGGAACAGGATAATGAAGAGTGTTTTTTCAAAGGCTGTGAATCATGCAAAATCAGAAGCTGCTGCTGTTGGTACTTGTGCCTTGAAGTGGTAGTTGCTTAAGACTTTCCTCCCTCCCTCCCTCAGTCATTTCAAGTTCTCAGTGGCTCATAAGCAGCAGAAAATAAAGTAATACCATATCCGTAATGGAATAATCATACCATAAAAACATAAACCAAAATCATCAAAATATATTAAACCATAATAAATCAACCCTAACTATACATAATCAGTGCACAATCCTATGAGTGCTAGAAGAACAACTAAGACAGTTGAGTTAATGTGCATTGTTTGTGTGCATGAGAATGAATGATTGGGGAGGGGGTCTGAGTGCATGTGTGTGAATAAAAAGGCTGCTGGGGGTGACTTCTCACTTTCAGCAGTCCCTGACCTGTTTCTGGGGTGGGGGGAATATCCCCTGTTTCTGTATTAAAGCAATGAATTCATCAAACCACATTTAAGGAGAAACATCCCACTTAGATTCCATGAAAATATGTCTAGGAAGATAGAAGAAATGTTTGAACTTTGCTACCAACCGGCAAGGATTCTGTAGATCTTCTGTCAGAGTATTGATGAATGGTAAAACTGGTTTTTCAACAAAAGACCCAAAGCCCATCCGAAAGTTACTTGTGAGCTTAGACATCTCTTTTGACAGGGTAGACCCCAGTTCCTTTATGGTATTCAGGTCATCACTCATAGAAGCTGAAAGGTCCATGAGGTAGTAGAGGTCAACCGGATAATCTTCAGTCTGATGAACATTGATCTGTATAGTTTCTTCATTTCCTTGTGGAGCCGCAGGGAAAACAGAAAACAAATCAAACAGCTGTGGTTAAAAAAGGGGAAGAGGTAATACAAGTATTGACTGGACCTCTTTATTCTCCGTGCTATATGGTATTACTCTGTGACAAAGTATATTTCAGCAGTAGCATTAGCTCTTTTAATAATTCATTGTCTGATATGGATAGAGAAAAATATACACAAAGAATAATTGCAAAATATGCTTTATAGACAGACTACTACAAGAAACAACAAAGTAAAAGTTGGAATGGCTAGTTCAATGTAAAAAAAAATGTTTTCCCCATCCTGTTGACCAGGAAAACTTTCTTAGCTGAAAAGACAGTCACTGCCATCCTTCCTGTAGGATCACCAGAAGCCTTGTTTTGTTACTGATATTTTTTCTCTGGCTCTGAGAAGGGGTGGAGCCACCTTTCAAGCAAACCGAAGATGGACAGCGTAAGATGCTTTGAAGCTTTGCATCCTCACATGCTATTCTCTCTCTCTCTTTCTCTCTCTCTCTCTCTCTCTCTCTGTGTATTCATTCATTCATTCATTCATTCATTCATTCATTCATTCATTCTGGAGGTTCCCATACCTCCAGAAAGTGAGATGCCAGAGAATTCCGTCCAGCCTAATGCTGTTTGGCCAAAATAGCTCTGTCAAGCATGGCATCAACCCTGTGGCAGTCAATGCACATAAAATAAAAAAGGAAATTGGGAGCACATATTTCAGTAAGGCTTGGGCTACCTGAGATCATATATCCACTCCTTCAAAAATGTTTACACTTCAAGATGGCACACCTAATGCTTTATGTTTTTGGTAATGTCCGTTGTTGCTAACAGCTAATATATATTAACATAAATAAGGAATCGGGGTTGTGCCTTCCACAATAATCTTTGTGCCACTTCATATCTGTCATCCACATCCTGGATGACAGAAGTGTATACATTCTTTTAGGCTTGAGGGCCCCACGTGAACTTTGAACATAGCAGCAACTGTGGTGAACTGTGATGACCCAAGAATGTCAATGCACAGATGATATCATCATGCAGCACCACTATTACATATCTGTATCCTGATCTTGATGCAAGAACCTAAGTTGCCAAATTTGCACAATGTCATCATGCACTTGTCAACATTTGCCCTCATGCCTCCTTCCCCAGTGGATGCCCATGTCTGAATGACTTGCTAAGGGGCCACATTTGAAAAAGTAGTGGGTGAGGCCAGAACAAAAATCTATATTTAATTTCAAACTATTTAGTGTATTTCATTTAAATATTAATGTACATGTGATTCATTAATATTACATTAAATATTTAATGTTACACTACTTAAATATTAGCTTTGAACTCCTTAAATTAATATTCTAATATGAATCATACTTAAAACAAATGTTTTCCAGTCATGTAGTTAATAATTTCCTCCGTGTAGCACATTAAAAAAAATTACACAGTGGTAACAAGTTCTAAATGTTGCTGGAATGGAGCCAGTAGGGAACTCAAGCCTTTGATGGCCTCAGCGGCCATCTTTGCTTTACAAAATCCAGACTTTGTTCTATGTTCCTTTCTACCCCCACTGGCTCTCTGTGCTCTGGGGCTTCCATACTCAGTTGTGCCTTACAGTCAGACTTCTCGAACAACAATCAGGACTGGAAATGATTAATCCAAGGAATAAGCATCCCTGAGCTCAGATCTGCAAGATTTCTTAGGGGTTAGAGAAGCAACACAAGGATTCCAGTGTGTCATGTTCACCGTTCCAATGTTGCTGGTACATCGTAACGTTTCGCATGTCATTTGGCTGATGCGTGTTTCGTCTGGGAGGGGAGGTGGATTCCATCTCGTGGGATCGTTATATGTTAGCTGCTGGATTGGAATGTGTTTGGGTTATCTTGTGTGTTCAAGGTTCCTTTCCCAGGACATCAGCAGAAACGGTTACCAGCACCTGGGGGGGGGGGGGGGAGTTTGCAACGGCAGGGCGAGGGGAGGGATTACGTTTGAGCCGAGGGTTTTTAGTTTGTATTTGGCGCACTTTTACTCATTCTCAGCTTTCTCTGTATTTGCATACTATTCTTTAATAAAACAGATATCATTAAGTTCCTGCTTGTGAGTCTGAGTCTATTAGAGTAGGCAATCATTACATAAAGCTGAGAATCCAAAAAATTTTTCCGTTAGCCCCTTTCCAGATTTATTTTGTGAGGGAGAAGTGCTAGCCATGAGCAAACCAAATCCCCAAACCACGGAAAGCGAGGAATTGAGTGAGGGGGAACCCGACTCCACAGTGATAAGAATGGAGAGAGTCCCTCCTCGAGAGCCCTCGGAAGTTCGAGAGAGGTCGAGCTCCAGCCTAGGAGAAGAGGAGGTTGGAGGTAAAAGAGCCCCTGAACTGACTGGTGAGTCACCAGGCGAGCTGCTCACCTGGGATGAAACACAGGGATCCCTACCAGGGACGTCCAAAACGTCTTGGAAGCAGCGATACCCAATGTCCCCAACCATGGTGAGGCAGGAGGGAAAGGAGGATTCCCAAATCCCTGATCGTATAAAACTGGTGGAGGCCAAATTGGAGTCACTAGAATTTATGTTCCGTAAAATGTCCATGGACTGGGGTCCCTGGGAGAGGAGGAGAGAGGAGTCCAGTAATAGGTATTCCACCCCTTCTTTGCCCCCACCTTCCCCAGGGGAAAGGAGTAGGACCCGGCACAGAGAGGAAGTAAGAGCTCCGAGGGTGAGAATTTCAAGGTCCCCTCCTCGTGAGCGGAGCTCCCTGGGAGCTAAGAGGAAGCCCGACCGACCAGCTGTGGCGAAGGGACCGCCCGGAGTGGGGGTTAAGGACTTTACCGTTAAATTTGATGGAGATCCAACTAAGCTATCGTTCTTCCTTACCAATGCAAGGAGTTATATGGACGAATGGGAACAGTGTTTTTGCTCAGAAAGAGCCAAGATTAATGCCATTGCCACTAAGCTCAAGGGGCGAGCTGCTGATTGGTATGTGCAGTTATGTCAATTGGATGCCCCTGAGCTGGAGGAGTTCGAAGAAACTACACTTTGAAGACCCGTTAGCTAAAGAAAGGGCAAAATGGGCATTGAGGGAGCTGTGCCAGGGGCCACGATCGGTGGCAGATTATGCTCTGGAATTTAAGGCTCTGGCTGGGAAGGTTGAGGATTGGTCCCAATCCACATTAATAGAACTTTTTAAGGACGGTCTGAATACTGAGGTCCTGAGATGGTCGCTTGGCAGAGACGACCCAGATACCCTGTATGAATGGATACAGCTGGCAGGGAAGGCTGAGCATGCCCATGAGACGTTTGCTCACTGGAAGGTGATGAGATATGCTGGGCTCAGCAAGAGTTCCCACACTGCTGCACCCCCTGGAAAGACCGGTCAATGTTCCTGGGAAGAGGAGAGAGGGCGCCGCTATGCGAAAGGACAATGCCTCCGATGTGGGAAGGAAGGTCACCGAGCGGCAGCGTGCCCGAAGGGAAAGACCGATGATTGTCCGGGAAAGTCCTCAGGGAAATCTCCCTCTTTACCCAGGAAAATGAAGGCAGCCATGGCTGAAACTGAAGTGGAGGAGATTCCTTACTTCGGGGACGAGGGGGAGCCCGATCTACTCCAGCCGGCGGGAAACGCCAGCCACCTGCTTTAAAGAGCACCTCTGGGCAGGTGGTGGAGGAGGGGCGCGACCATATTTCGGTGAGTGGCAACTATCCCACACTGACAGTGAAAGTGAAGCTAGGCTCCCGCACAAGAACCGCTGAAGTTTGGGCATTGATCGATTCAGGGTGTTCGCGTTGCTTGATGCACCCTGACGTGGTGGCTGCTTTGGAGTTACCCAGCTTTCCACTAAAACGTCCCATGATTTTTACCCAACTGGATGGTTCTACGGTGGGGGGGAAGCCAGTCACCCATTCCACAGGCATGGTGGCGTTGCAAATGGGCAGCCACCGTGAGGGGCTGCCGTTTGTAGTGGCGCCTGTGGGGGGTCCCTTAGTCATTCTGGGAATTCCTTGGTTGGTCCAACAAAACCCATATATAAATTGGGTGCACAGGACTTTGACTTTTGGGGATGGTTTCTATCAAGCCCCTAGGGAGGACGATGCTCTGCAGGCTGCAGTGGGGAGGGCGGCAGCAGCAACCCCGCATTTCGCTGTCACCCTACTGGAGGGCTTGCCGGAGCAATACCAAAGCTTTGCGGACGTGTTTAGTGAGAATGAAGCGGACCAACTTCCACCTCATCGAAAAACTGACTGTGCGATAGAGTTGGTCCCTGACGCGCAACTGCCCAAACCAAAAATCTATGCCATGACGCAAAAGGAACTGGCGGCGTTGTGGGAGTTTGTGGACAAAAACTTGGCCAGGGGTTTTATTGAACCAGCAAATTCGCCAGTGGGCGCCCCCGTCTTGTTTCTAGCGAAGAAGGATGGGACATTGAGACTTTGTACAGATTACCACGGATTAAATGCGGTCTCGATATTAAACAAATATCCTCTGCTGTTAATAAAAGACATGTTAGCACATCTGGCTAAGGGGAAAATCTTCTCTAAGCTGGATTTGAGGGAAGCCTATTTCCGTATCCACATACGGGAGGGGGATGAGTGGAAGACTGCTTTCAATTGTCCTCTGGGTTCTTTTCAGTACAAGGTTTTGCCTTTTGGGTTGGCGGGGGCACCAGGAGTGTTCATGCAATTGATCAATGAAGTGTTACATGAACATTTGTTCAAGGGTGTACTGGTCTATTTGGATGATGTTTTAATTTATACTGAAACAGAGGAGGAACATGAGCACTTGGTGAAACAGGTGCTCAGCAAATTGAGAAAGGCTGAGCTTTATGCTAAACTTTCTAAGTGTGAATTTCATCAGACTCAGCTTGACTACCTGGGGTACAGGATCTCTGACAAGGGCATTGAAATGGATCCTGCGAAGATACAAGCTATTTTGGGGTGGGAGCGCCCGCATACCCGCAGGCAGCTCCAAAGTTTTCTTGGCTTTTCCAACTATTACCACCAATTCATCCAGGGGTTCGCAGAAATTGCATTGCCTCTCACTGATTTGTTACGTACGAAGGGGTTGGGGGACACACGCAAGGTGAAGAACCCGGGGGCATTGCTCAATTGGACACCTAAATGCCAGTTGGCTTTTGACAAACTCAAAAGCCTGTTCACTGCTGAACCCATTTTGCAACACCCTGATCCCACTAGACCCTTTGTAGTTCAAGTGGATGCTTCCGATTTCTCAATTGGAGCGCTCTTGCTGCAAGCGGATGCTGCTGGCCGCCTGAAGCCCTGTGCGTATCTGTCCCGGAAATTTTCCGAGACAGAAAGGCGATGGCATGTTTGGGAAAAAGAAGCTTTTGCAGTCAAGGCTGCTTTGGAGGCTTGGCGCCACCTCTTAGAGGGGCTAAATGTCCTTTTGAGGTTTGGACTGACCATAAAAATTTGGAAGCACTCAGCACGCCCATAAGCTCAGCCCTAAGCAGATCCGCTGGGCTCAATTTTTCAGTCGCTTTGACTTTAAGTTAAAGTTCATTCCGGGCAAGAAAAACTTCTTGGCTCATGCGCTTTCTCGCCTGCCCCAGGATTTGGTCCAGGCACCTGACGTTGTGGGTACGGTGTGGACAGCACCCCAATTGGGGTTGCAAGCTGTCACACGCAGTCAGACTTGTGCACAGCTGCCCCCAGCGTCAGTTTCACCGGCTGGGGGAAGAACGCCAATCCCCTTGCAATCGCAACAACAGTTTCTGCTAGAGCTGAAATCTGACACTTGGTTGCAAGCGAATAGAGACAATGTTACATTTGACAGAGGCTTCGCTTGGAAGCAGAACCGCCTCTATGTCCCTGACAGTTTGCGAAGGGAAATTCTCATTAGGTCTCATGATGATAAAGTGGCTGGTCATTTTGGGTTTGTCAAAACCTTACACCTCGTGCGCCAATTCTGGTGGCCCACATTGAGACGTGATTTAAAAAGTTATGTTGCTTCTTGTCCTGTCTGTGCCATGTCTAAACGGAAGGGGGGCAAGCCGCAAGGCCTGCTTCAGCTGGTGGCCAGCCCCTCCCGTCCTTGGGAGGAGGTTTCCATGGATTTCATTGTGGATTTGCCTCCTAGTCAGAGAAAGACTGTGATTTGGGTGGTGAAGGACTACTTTTCTAAGCAAGCCCATTTTATTCCATGTGCTTCCATTCCGTCTGCGCAGCAATTGGCCCGCCTTTTTCTAGTCCACATCTACCGGATTCACGGGAGCCCCTCCCACTTGATCACGGACCGCGGGACACAGTTTACTTCCCAATTTTGGAGGGCATTTTTGAAGCTGGTGGGCACCAAGCAGGCGTTGTCCACTGCGTCGCATCCGGAGACTGACAGATCTACGGAGGCTCTTAATTTGACCCTGGAGCAATTTTTGCGGGCATTTGTCAACTATCAGCAGGACAATTGGGTTGATCTGCTGCCTTTTGCTGAGGTGGCTTATAATAACGCTGTCCATCAGAGCACGGGGCACACCCCTTTCCGTACTGTGTTTGGCCGGGACTTTGTGCCCATTCCTGACTTGCCTCAGCCCTCCACACAGCCCTCCTCCGTTTCTGATTGGGTTGCTCACCTGGCTGATTCATGGCCGGTAATTCAACAGGTGTTGGCTGATGCCCAATCTACCTATAAACTGCACGCTGATAAGCGGCGAGCCCTTCAACCTGCTTTTAAGGTTGGTGATAAGGTCTACCTTTCCACAAAGTTCATTAAATCCTCTCAGCCCTCAAAGAAGTTGGCTCCTAAGTTTGTTGGTCCTTTTCCCATTGTGGGAGTTGTGAACCCTGTCACGTTTAAACTCGATCTGCCACACAATCTAAAGCGTTTACATCCTGTTTTTCATTGCAGCTTGCTCAAGCCTGTCAACCACTCCGATCATTGGCATCCGCAGCCCCCACCTCCTGCTCCGATCATGATTGACGGACAGCAACATTTTGAGGTGAAGGAGGTCCTTGATTCTTGCCGACTTCGTGGCACCCTGCAGTACCTCATTTGGTGGAAACACTTTCCCCACCCTGAGTGGGTGTCTGCCCATGATGTTCAATCTCCTGTTTTAGTTAGACGTTTTCATCTAGCTTATCCTATGAAACCTGCTCCTTAATTTTTTTTGGGGGGGGGCGGTATGTCATGTTCACCGTTCCAATGTTGCTGGTACATCGTAACATTTCGCATGTCATTTGGCTGATGCGTGTTTCGTCTGGGAGGGGAGGAGGATTCCATCTCGTGGGATCGTTATATGTTAGTAGCTGGATTGGAATGTGTTTGGGTTATCTCGTGTGTTCAAGGTTCCTTTCCCAGGACATCAGCAGAAACGGTTACCAGCACCTGGGGGGGGGGGGGGGAGTTTGCAACGGCAGGGCGAGGGGAGGGATTACATTTGAGCCGAGGGTTTTTAGTTTGTATTTGGCACGCTTTTGCTCATTCTCAGCTTTCTCTGTATTTGCATACTATTCTTTAATAAAACAGATATCATTAAGTTCCTGCTTGTGAGTCTGAGTCTATTAGAGTGGGCAATCATTACACAGTGAGTACCTTTACTTTCATATAAGAAATCCATATATCTTGTTCAAGAGAGCCAGTCTGGTCTAGTGGTTGAAGGCATCAGGCTAGAAACTGGGAGACCAAGAGTTCTAGTCTCACCTCAGGCACAAAGCCAGCTGGGTGACCCTGCGCGAGTCACTCTCTCTCTCAGCTCTAGGAAGCAGGCAAGAGCAAACCACTTCTGAAATCTTGCCAAGAAAACTGCAGGACTTGCCGAGAATTCAAAATTGACTTGAAGGCGCAGGTGCGCGCCAACCCACCCACACACACACACATACAAATCCTGTTCATGTATGGTAGGATTGTAAACCACTCAATCAGTCAATGATTGGAGCAGCCAACATGCCTTGTAAAACAAATAATAAGTAATAATATAGAAAATTCAAATCAGCTAGCATCTCATTTTCTTTTCTGACACTTTTGGCACAAGGGAGAGGTTGATTGCCTCTTTTGAGAAGGAGCCTGTATCTGCAAATAGTTTTGGAAATGGCTGCTAGTCTCCTCCTCATTGTGTGAACCAGCTGTCATGCTAACAAAGAAGTCATGTGGTTTTAAACCTGAAGGTTTCAGCAGTAACAAATAAAATCCACAAAGGAAATTTGAGCTAAATACACAACCTTCACTTTTGAAGTGTTTGAGCAGCCTCTTACAGCTTGGGGTCTTTTAGAGTAAAAGGGGAAGTTGTCTCCAAATTGAATGCAACTTTTGGCGATTAAACAGATGCAATCATGCACTTTTCTTGGACTATATTCCCAAATGTTGAGCTGGCTGGATTATAAGAAATGTCCAGCATGACTGACTCCTCTGAAGGATATCAGTTTAGAAACTAGTATTTTAAGACTTTTAATTTTAATTTAGAAATGGTAAATAAAAAAATGTGATATTGGTTAATTCGTTCCCATTACAGTGGCACAGGTAATTTAAAGGCACACTTGACTGTGTTATATGTTTGAATGTTTAAATGTTTGAAAGGAGAATTCACAACATTGGAGAAGAAAAGCAAATTGGAACAAAGGGAACAATAATAATCCCTACGGAAGCAGATATATCACAAACCTGAAGGTTTTTAAGCATTTACAGTAACCATCAGGGGACATAACCTATTTTGTAAGAAGGCAGACATTGCAAGTTTTAGTAAGTTGTTTCTCAAGATAGCCTGAGTATTATACCAAAAATTATTTATTTGATGCAACACATTTGGATCACCCAAACTGAACTGAAGTTACCTGGGTAGATATACAAGTAAATTAAAATGTTAAAACACAAAGTAGTAATAAACAGAATAAAACTCAGATAAAACCAATGCAGCAGATCAAAGGGAAAGCAGCAGCAAAATAAAACGTGTTAAGATCCAAAAGTATGTCTTCTAAATGTCTGGGACAAGAAAATCGTATTTATCTAGCACTAAAAAGACCCTAGCATAAAGGCCAGATGAGCAATTATTTTAAACTTGTTTTTAAGTGGATCCTTTTATTGTATTAGACATTCTGCTTCACATGTTAGGTTGATTCCTGGGCCTGGATAAAATAATTCCAGACTGCAGGGGATTAGTAGCCATGCCTTTAGAATAACATCCAAAGGGACCCCATTTTTAAAAAAAATAAATATAGGAATTAGATTACCAATTAACTGGATATGTAGAGAAAAATTGGGAAACAGTTTTGATCATTTGTGACAGCATTTGGATAACATGTTCACCCCAGTTTAATTATGATCTTCTCCCTAAGTCTAAATCATTCATGGATTAGAGATTGTCATAATATCCAAGTGCCATACTGTGGTTTTGACCAGCCAGCAGAAAAAAACCAGAGAGGGAGACTTACACAAAGCACAGGTTTCTTTTTGGACTTGTTCTGGCTAAAAGAAACCATCCTGCCATATTCAGATGGCATAGTCACCTCAAACGATGCCACTTGGGGGAGGGTAGAAATGCCCATGTGTGTTTGTCAGTAAGCTATAGGTCAAGGTTGCCACATCATATGAACACACACTATGTCCCCATGTGCTCCTGTTACCAATCTTTTTAATATGGCCAATAATGTAAAATAATAAGATATATCAACAATGATTTAGAAAAGTATTTCTATATTCTTGTTGTTATTACTATTACTATTATTACTATTATTATTATTATTATTATTATTAAAATGATTGTCTTTCTTACTTCTC
This sequence comes from Candoia aspera, assembly GCF_035149785.1. Taxonomy (NCBI): domain Eukaryota; kingdom Metazoa; phylum Chordata; class Lepidosauria; order Squamata; family Candoiidae; genus Candoia; species Candoia aspera. Next base: position 199,344,734 of record NC_086153.1, on the reverse strand, counting down.
TGACATAACCTCTTCCATAAAGGAAGCATTTACTTTTTCCTGTTAGCCAAAGCACCTGGGATACTTCTCTGGACTTTGTCTTATGCAGGATGACCTAATCATTAGCTCTGCTATCACTGGAAACTCTCAGTGGTGAAGTCTAAATGGATGAAATCCATCCGCGTGAGACAACAGGTACTAGTTAGATGCCTCACTTAGGGAAGTGTTAATTACTGGACATAGACATGGAGTTCCAAGACAGTAGCTCATCTTCCTTAGTCTTTTGGGGGAAAAACTCTGGTTGTGGTAGGAGGGAATTCTGGGACTTAAAATCCAATCCATCTGGGAAAGGCTGAATTAGGTCAACTACCCAGTAATATATGTGGCTCCTGGCTTCTTTTCATGCAGAGATATCTTGTCTTCTTGCCCCATGCATGTAGGCCTAAGGAACCATAGCATATCCCAAAGTAATAGGTAGACTTATATTTTAGGGGTTTAAAGTTATTACTGAAAAATGATATTTAGCCTCTAAATAGAAAATTAGATATTAAAAAAGTGCAAGAGCAAGAGCAAGATTGGTTTTCATGGATATAGGAGGAGTTTTGCTCTACTTCTCTTTGAAGGCACATTTGTCCATTTTACCATTTTGTCTTGTTCCTACCGTAAAAATAAAGGTAAAAATTCTCTCAAGTCAAGCTCAACTCCCAGGAAAGTCATCCTTCCAGCTTTCCTGGCAGAGTTTGCAAAAATGGTTTGTCTCTGCCTTCTTCTAGGATGCTTTCTCAACTTCCCAATCTAGTCTACTGCCCCGATTGGGATTCCCAGGCAGTTCCCTATCTAAGAACTAACCAGGACCTATTTTAGAGATAAGCTGAGGCTTCTCATTCCTTAACAATCCATTTAATCTCTTGTTCTTGGCTGGTTCACTTCCTTTATCTGAGGCCAGTTCCAATTGGTGTTGATTGGGAGCAAGAGGTCTGGCACTCAGCCCCTACGATTTGGGTGCCACAGGGCTTGGTATTCTGTCTGCTCCTATTTAACATCTACATGAAACTGCTGGGGGAGATCATCCATCACCATGGGGTGTTGTCATGACCTCGTTGCAAGGCACAAAGAGCCTCACAACGTGGATCATGATCATTAAGGAAAAGGGGGAAGAAGATAATCAAACCAGGGATTAACACAAGCACCCAAAGACACCCACACCCATGATCCCATAAACAACTGAAAGGAGAGACGTCAGAGGAGTGAAGATAAGGAGCACATGGTGCCCCGGAGGACACAACCGTTGCAGGGAGACAAAGAGGACACCGGGGAAAACGCCCAAGCAGCCATCAAGGGTCCCATCAAGAGGGATCGGGGCATCGAGGGGTGGGGAAGCCCGGGGCAATACAGGAGGGTATAAAAGGGGCACCCCCACACTACCTACCCCGTTCCCGTTTTTCGTTCTGTCAGCTATCATTCCAATAAACCAGAAATCCTTAATATCCATTAAGTGAGTCTGTGTCTTATTGCGAAGCGAGGCTGGCCCTGACATAAAAACGGGAACCCCAAAAAATTTTTTTCCACCTGGTACCTATCCAACGAGTTTGTGAGGGACCCCGCCAGGCATGGAGAACCAGGAACCGAGGAGGCGCAACCTTTCGGCGCCCGGCGACGAAGCCCCGCTCTCGCAGGGCGGGATGCAGCTGAGGTCCGGGCGATGCAACGCCCCGGTAAGTATGGGACCCAGCTGGGGGGAAGCAGCGGGGGAGGGACCCAACTCGGCGCCCAGGAGCCCGCGAGGCACCGGGGGCGAGACGAGGGGACCCTCTCCAAGCCCGCAGGCAACCCCGGAGGAAGCGCGAGACGAACCGCCACCTTGGGCGCTCGAAGGCGAGGGCGCGCCTGGCACCGCGGCGGGAACGAGGGACGATCTGCCCTCTACCACGGCCAACGGCGAGGGCGAGCGGAGCGGCGAAAACCTCGGCGGGAAGCCAGGGACGGCGGAGAGGCTCGACGCGTTGGAGGAAGGGATGCAGGCGGTACGGCAGATGCTCCAACAGCTGACGGCGGCGCAGGGACTCTGCGACGGAGGCGGCGCAGAGGCACCCCCGGACGAAAGGCGGCAGGGCGAGCGGGGCGGCGGTGATGGCGGAACCCGACCCAAGGAGCCCAACCGATGACCGGAGGCGCACCGGGAGGCGAGACGGGGTGGAGACCCAGCGGATGGCGGCGACCACGGCGGGACCCGACCCCAGGAGGCCACCCAACGAGCGGAGGCGCGCCCGGACGTGAGACGGCGGGACAACCTCGGCGGCGGCGGCGTCCGGCCCCAGGAGCCCACCCCACGACGGGAGATGCGCCAGGCTGAGAGGCGGAGGGACGACCCGGCGGGCGGCGACGGCGACGGCGGAGCCTGGATCCAGGAGCCCGACCGAGGGAGAACACCCCGCCCTCCCCCCCGAGCGACGGGACGACAACCTTGCGAGGAGACCCAGAGAGAGGCACCAATGCCGCAAGAGAACCGGAGACACCCCGACCCGCAGCAGCTCCCGCAGAGCCCGAGGCACGACGCAGAGGGGGCCAGGAGCCAGACCAGGACACCCGCCAAAGACTTTGGCATAAAGTTCGATGGGGACCCCTCGAAACTTTCCTTTTTTTTGACTAACGCGAGGTACTACCTCGAAGAATGGGGTCCCTGCTTCAGAACTGAGCGGGGAAAAATCAATGCCCTGGCCATAAAATTAAAAGGGCGGGCCGCCGATTGGTACATCCAATTGTGCCAATCAGGCGCCCGGGCGCTGCAGGACAGCACTGAATTCCTGCAGGCACTAGAAAGGCACTTCAGGGACCCCCTGGAGCAAGAAAAGGCAAAAAGGGCGCTAGAGACACTTAGACAAAGCCCGCGCTCCGTGGCTGAGTATGCCATGGAGTTCCAAGCCCTAGCCGGAAAAGTGGACACCTGGTCTCAATCGACACTGATTGAGAAGTTCAAACACGGACTCAACTTAAACGTCCTCCGGTGGGCACTTGGCCGCAACAACCCCAGCTCCCTCACGGGGTGGATCCAGCTGGCAGCGGAAGCGGAGAACGTTCACGACACGTTCCTCCACGCAAGGAGGGAAACGCAACAGATGGAGACAGCGAGACCCCCACGCACCAGCGCAAGGCAGGTGAGGGCGAGACCCCAACCCTGGAAGGAGGAACGGGACAGACGCTTCGCTAAAGGGCAATGTTTCACGTGCGGCAGGGAAGATCACAAAGCAGCCGCATGCCCCAAAATGACGCCCAGAGAGAGCCCAAGGAGGGCACAAACAGCACCAACCCCAGCGCCAAGAAAGCGACCAGCAGCAAAGGGGGAGTACCGACGCAGACACGGCCCCTACAGTTCAGAGGAGGAGGAAAGCAACCCCGATGAGGCGGCGGGAAACGACAACCACCTGGCCTAAGGGGCGCCGAAGGACAGGTGGAGGACACTGACAGGCGCTTCGACAAAGGGGTGAGTGAGGAATGCCCCACCCTCTACGTCCGTGTCACCCTCACCCATCGAAATAAAACCGAAAAGGTCTGGGCACTCATTGATTCGGGTTGCTCCAAAAGCCTCATGCACCCTGACCTGGCAGCCGCACTCGACCTCCGCTGCTATCCACTTCAGCACCACCTGGTGTTCTCGCAGCTCGATGGATCTGCAGCGGGAGGGGGCCCGGTCACCCAATACACCGGAGAAACCGCGCTACGGCTCGGCAGCCACGAGGAAAAATTGGCTTTCATCGTGGCACCGGTGGGGCAACCCCGACTCATACTGGGGATCCCATGGCTCGTGCAGCAAAACCCAGTCATCAACTGGAGAACCAGAGAGATTAAGTTTGCTGATGGGCGTTACCAAGCACCTTCAGGGAACAGGGTTCCCCGAGCAGCCATGGGGGGGGCGACGACGACTGCGGAACACAGAGAGACAGCACTGCCAGAGGGACTGCCAACCAAATACGGGGATTTCGCCGACGTTTTCGGTGAGAAAGAGGCGGACAAACTCCCCCCCCACAGAAAGACGGACTGCACCATTGAACTGGTCCCGGGGGTACCCCTACCCAAACCAAAAATATATGCTATGACCCAGCGAGAGCTAGCTGCATTAAGGGACTTCATAGACAAAAATCTGGCGAGAGGTTTTATTGAGCCAGCAAACTCTCCAGTGGGAGCGCCAGTCCTCTTTCGCGAGAAAAAGGACGGGTCATTGCGGCTCTGTACAGACTACCGCGGATTAAACGCAGCAAGCATTTCAAATAAATACCCCTTACCCTTAATAAAGGACATTTTGTCCCACCTGGTAAAGGGTAAGGTATTCTCCAAACTGGACATAAGGGAAGCCTACTACCGCATACGGATACGGGAGGGGGATGAGTGGAAGACTGCTTTCAATTGCCCATTGGGGGCATTTCAATATAAAGTACTCCCATTCGGATTGGCAGGAGCACCGGGGGTATTCATGCAGTTAATTAATGAGGTCCTGCGTGACCACCTTTTTAAGGGGGTTTTGGTTTACCTGGATGATGTATTGATCTACACAGAAACAGAACGTGAGCACGAACGCTTGGTAAAGGACGTGCTCAAGAAACTTCGCAAGGCAGAGCTGTTTGTAAAGCTCTCCAAGTGCGAGTTTCACAAAAAACAAATTGACTACCTAGGGTATAGGATTTCTGCTAAAGGGATAGAAATGGACCCCAGCAAGGTCCAAGCCATCCTGGCGTGGGAACGCCCACACACGAGGAGACAGCTGCAAAGCCTCCTGGGATTCACTAATTTCTACAGGGGGTTCACGCCCAGGCTGGCAGAGACTATTTTGCCCCTAACTAACCTGCTAAAGACTAAGGGCTTGGGGGACACGCGCAAATCGAGGAACCCAGGGGCGCTACTGAATTGGACAGCTGACTGTCAAACGGCTTTCGAGAGACTGAAAACCCTCTTCACAGCTGAGCCAGTGTTACAACACCCCGACCCCACCAAGCCTTTTGTGGTGCAGGCAGATGCCTCCGACTTTTCCATCGGAGCCATCCTGCTCCAAAAGGACTCCGACAACCACCTAAAGCCCTGCGCCTACCTTTCCCGCAAATTCTCCGAAACGGAGCGGAGATGGCACGTATGGGAAAAGGAGGCGTTTGCAGTGAAGACAGCCTTGGAAACGTGGCGACACCTGCTGGAGGGGGCCTCCTGCCCCTTCGAGGTTTGGACGGACCACAAGAACCTGGAGGCACTCAGCACACCAAAACGACTCAGCCCGAAGCAGGTGCGATGGGCTCAGTTTTTCAGCCGGTTCAATTTCACGCTGAAATTCATACCGGGCAAGAAAAACTTCTTGGCAGACGCCCTTTCCCGACGGCCACAGGACGACACGCAAGCCTCCGACATCGTAGGAACAGTATGGACCGAGAAACAGCTCGGCTGCCCAGCTGTCACGCGGAGCCAGACAAGGAATCAGCGCACGCCAGCACGAATGGCGGGGAGCGATCGGAGCCGACGCTCAATTTCACCGAACTGGCAACAAAGACTCACACAAGCACTACAGCAAGATACATGGTTGCAGAATAACCAACAACATGTATCTTTCAAAGACAACATCGCCTGGAAAGAGAAAGCCTTGTACGTGCCCGAATCACTGCGGGGGGAAATCTTACACAGAGCGCACGATGACAAATCTGCAGGGCATTTTGGGTTTGTAAAAACCCTCCACCTAACGAGGAGGCAATTTTGGTGGTGAAACCTCAGAAAGGACGTAAAAGACTACGTAGGCAACTGCCCCATATGTGCCACCACCAAACGTAAAGGAGGGAAACCCCACAGGCTGCTACAGGCGGTAGCCAGCCCCTCCCGGCCATGGGAAGAAATTTCCATGGATTTCATTGTGGACCTCCCACCCAGCCAAAGAAAAACTGTGATATGGGTGGTAAAAGACTATTTCTCGAAACAAGCACACTTCATCCCGTGCGCGACTATCCCCTCCGCACAACAGCTGGCACGTTTATTCCTAACACACATATACAGGATCCACGGCGCCCCCTACAGGTTGGTGACCGACAGAGGCACACAATTCACGTCAAAGTTTTGGCGGGAATTTTTAAAACTAATCGGAACCAAGCAAGCACTGTCCACTGCGTGGCATCCAAACACGGACGGATCCACAGAGATCCTAAACTCAACACTTGAACAGTTCCTGAGGGCATTCATAAATTATCAACAGGACAACTGGGTAGACCTACTACCTTTTGCAGAGGTGGCCTATAATAACGCGGTACACCAGAGCACTGGCCACACCCCTTTTAAGGTGGTCTACGGAAGGGACTTTGTACCGATACCAGAATTGCCGCAACCTGAAACCCTGCCCTGCTCACCAGACAATTGGGCGGCACAGCTGGCAACAACCTGGCCAATCATCCAAACGGCCCTAGCAGACGCACAAACAACGTACAAAAAATATGCGGACAACCACAGGGCGGAGGCACCGAACTACAAAGTGGGAGATAGGGTCTACCTCTCCACTAAGTTCATAAAGACCTCGCAACCCTCAAAGAAATTGGCACCGAAATTCATTGGACCTTTTAAAATCATACAGGTAATCAACCCAGTTACTTTCAAACTGGAACTGCCTTACAATTTGAGACGGGTCCACCCAGTGTTTCATTGTGCACTACTGAAGCCAACGAGCACATCCAAATGGCATACGGAAGAACCTCCACCCCCACCCATAATGATAGACAACCAACAACATTTTGAAGTAAAAGAAATACTGGACTCAAGAAAGCAAAGAGGAACACTACAATACCTCGTGAGATGGAAACATTTCTCACACCCAGAGTGGGTCCAGGCACGACACGTCATGGCTAGACAACTAACAAGACAGTTCCATGAGGCATACCCGGAGAAACCAGCACCATAGAACATCTTTGGGGGGGCAGCATGTCATGACCTCGTTGCAAGGCACAAAGAGCCTCACAACGTGGATCATGATCATTAAGGAAAAGGGGGAAGAAGATAATCAAACCAGGGATTAACACAAGCACCCAAAGACACCCACACCCATGATCCCATAAACAACTGAAAGGAGAGACGTCAGAGGAGTGAAGATAAGGAGCACATGGTGCCCCGGAGGACACAACCGTTGCAGGGAGACAAAGAGGACACCGGGGAAAACGCCCAAGCAGCCATCAAGGGTCCCATCAAGAGGGATCGGGGCATCGAGGGGTGGGGAAGCCCGGGGCAATACAGGAGGGTATAAAAGGGGCACCCCCACACTACCTACCCCGTTCCCGTTTTTCGTTCTGTCAGCTATCATTCCAATAAACCAGAAATCCTTAATATCCATTAAGTGAGTCTGTGTCTTATTGCGAAGCGAGGCTGGCCCTGACAGGTGTGGTATCATCAGTATGCTGATGATAGCCGGCTGTACATTCTCACCCCTGTTGAGCTAAGCAATGCTGTTGATGTCATTTCTCATTGTGTGGAGGCTGTGAGGGTCTGGATGGGGAACAACAGGCCTCAACTAAATCCTGGCACGACTGAGTGGCTCTGGGTTTTGGGGCCTTTGGTATCCGGGATTTACCATCTTTGGTGCTAGATGGGGTTGCACTGCTCCAAACAGACCCTGTGTGCAATCTGGGGTTCCTTCTGGACTCACAGCTCCTGCTTGAAGAGCAGCTGGCAGTTGTGGCCTGGAGGACCCTTGTACAGCTTCTGTTGTGTGACAGTCGCGCCCATTCTGGGATCGGGAGGCTCTATTCTAGTCACCACCCAAATGGATTACTGTAATGCGCTACCCTTGAAGAGTATCCGGAAGCTTCAACTGACGCAAATGCAGCAGCACAGGCAGTTATGTGTGCTCCAAGAACTGCACATGTTACATCTCTGCTCCATGAGCTGCATTGGTTGACAATTTGCTTCTGGGTCCAATTCAAGCACTACATGGCATGGGATCAGGTTATCTGAGGGACTACCTTTCAGGTTACATCTACATGTCCTACCAGGTCTGGTAGAAGAAGCATTTTATGGGTCCTGGTGGCCAGCGAGTTTTGTCTGGTGGGAACTAGGAGGAAAACCTTTTCTGCCATGCCCCTGCCCTGTGGAACACTCTATCTATCTATCTATCTATCTATCTGTCTGTCTGTCTGTCTGTCTATCTATCATCTATCTATCATATTTTTATCACCACCCATCTCCCCCACAAGTGGGGACCCTGGGTGGTTCACAATAAAAACAATTTAAAATTCAATAAAAATCATAAATAATACCAGTAATCAATAAATACATAAAATACAGTAAAATCCAAGTACTGGCAGATCTAACTCAGCCATAAGCTGGTAAGACTGGTCCTGGGCAGGACTAGGGAACCAACCAGCCCCAAGAATGGCTCTTTCTCTCCCCACTCCAAGCATGGTGGCAAAACCAGGTCTTCAATTTTTTTCTGAAGGCCAGGAGAGAGGGGGCTAGCCTCACTTCTGGGGGAAGAATGTTCCAAAGGGTGGGAGCTACTGCAGAGAAGGCCCACCTCCTGGACCCCCCCAGATGGAATTCTCTTATAGATGGGGTCCGTAGCATGTCTCCTCTGTATGACCAGGTGGGATGGGTTGATGTAACGGGGATGAGATGGTCCCTCAGATAACCTGGACCCATGCCATCTAGGACTTTAAAGGTGATAACCAACACCTTTAAAGCCCTACATCCTTGCCTCTAAGGTGAGGCTAGCTCCAACCTTATTGATCTTCTGGAAGGCCCTCAAAACATGGTTTTGTCAACTGGCCTGAGGATTCCATGATAGAGTGGAGCCTGTTAGATGGTTACATGATGGTTAACTGGAATGCACTCTCTGTATGTTTTTTTCACCATTTTGTTTTTTGTCTTTTAAATGTCTTTTATTTATTTTGGTTGTGTTTTTAATTGGTTTTTATCTATTTGGATTGTTTTATTGTGTACGCCACCCAGGGTCACTACATGAAATAGGCAGCTAAATAAATGAGATAGATAGATAGATAGATAGATAGATAGATAGATAGATAGATAGATAGATAGGTAGGTAGGTAGGTAGGTAGGTAGGTAGGTAGGTAGGTAGGTAGGTAGATAGATAGATAGATAGATAGATAAAATGATATTTCATTTTAGTAGAATGTGATTTAAACCAACAGTAACACAAAAATTCTTATATTTGGGAGTGTAAAATATACAATGTTATATTCATTATTCTACTCCAAAAAGTGCTACATGTGCTGAGGATGCTATTATCAACCTTCTCTGATCAGATGTCCTCCAGCTGTCCCATAATTTCCAGTTATCATTGCTTTTGGTCACTGTGGTTTGGGATTGTAGTCATCTAATATATCTAAGAGAGCCCATCTGGTCTAGAGTTAAGGCAACAGGCTAGAAACCAGGAGACTGAGAGTTCTAGTCCCACCTTAGCCATGAAAGCCGGCTGGGTGACCTTGGGCCAGTCACTCTCTCTCAGCCCTAGGAAGGAGGCAGTGGCAAACCACTTCTAAAATCTTGCCAAGAAAACTACAGGGACTAGTCCAGGTAGTTGCCAAGAATCGGACACGATTGAACAGCAGAAAAAAAAAAAGGGCACAGACAGTAAATATGTGCCAAATGAATAAATAAATTAGATACAGGTTGGGCCCCAACTCCTTTTCTGAAAATGATTTAATGAGATTTAGTAATATCAGCAAAGTACAAGAAAATCACTTATAGAGGAATTATTTGAAAAGGCAGAGTCTGTTTTAGAGAAGAACATTAGTAAATTGTTGCAGCTTTCACCAATTACTATTTCCCCCGCTACCAACCTTTATAGAATATATTTCTCAAATCTATTTACCAAATGTGCTGCAATCATAGCTAAGCAAATACACTTATCTGGACTGAAGTAGCATTATAGTATGTTCAAAGATAGATCCCTGCTTATAAGTTATGATGGGTTCTATTGCTTTTGTGCCATATTAATATTGCAGTAGGAAAAAAAGGAAATTGCTAAAGCAATTGTGAGCAAAATATTAACTTTACAGAAATGGTTCTGTGTCTCACACAGCCTCAGGTGTCCTTTTATCACTTGATTAAAAAAATATCCCAAGTCTGTTTACACAGGAATAGGTTTCCTAAGTTGAACAAAGCTTACTCTCTAGTAAATGAATTCAGATACCTCCTTTCAAATCTTACCGTATTTTTATACACAAATTGTGCATTGGCTTTATTATCATAGCTTTTTGCAAACTCCTTACAATTCTTCAAGACTGAAGCAGTTTATAAATGCCACAAATAAATAACCAGATTATTTTAAAAAATTTTATAGTTATGATGATGTAGCTTACCTGGCCGCAGGAAAACAGTAATCTTTTGAGGAGAAATCTGAGTAACTTCTGAACTGTTTATCCATGGCCCGTCACTCAGGCGCTTGTTTTTATGGATCACTACTCTGGAAATGGGAAATTCAATTAAATTCAGCTGGCATCCTTTTGAAATAAGCTTTTCAGGAGTGTCACACCTTTTAAGAATTTCAGATGGATCGGTGAAATTCTACAAGAGAGTGGAAGAACAGAAAGCAAACCAAGTAAAATGCAAAGTGGGTTAATTAAATAGATGACTCTAATTATAAGGAGAATACAATAATGCTTTTCCACGAGAAGTGTCAAAACAGATGTGTATGTACTTGAGAGCATGGGGTCAAACAATGTGAATATGCACCATACTGAAATTATCTAAATCTATAAAATGGTATATAAATTGCCTTTTCCTATTAATAATGAGAATGTGTGCTTACTGAACAAAGAAATCATTGTGATTTGCATACATTGGATGACTTTCAGTCATTGTGTGTTGGAACTTCCTTTGGGTTTCCTCCCTCTATAGATGTAATGGTATGTGGGAATGACCTTGGGAGACAGGGGAAAGAGCCACAGCCAGGGCAACAGTACGATAAGAGGCAGCTTAGCCTGCAAAAGGAAATGGGCCCTCCCTAGTTTCTTGGGCTGTAAAGGTGACAGGGGAGAAATGTACTTTCAGACTTGCAAAATTCCGTTAATGTAACCTTAGAATAAAGTAGAATTAGTTTGAAAAAAGAAAAAAATGGTGATCTATGGATTTGATGTTAAGAAAGGGTAGATTATAGAAAGAAGGAACTTATGATGTAATCTTAGAGAGAGAGGGTAAAATGTAAATGTACTTATAACTGCTGTTAAGAAGATTGGAAGCCACTTCTTTATTATATATTTTGTTTCTTCTTTCTTTTCTATTTCTTTTGTTCTTTCTTCTATTTCTTCTTTATTACCTTTCCCTATTCTTTTTCTCTTCAACTCAAATTTTTTTTATATATTTTGTTGAAAACTTGTTTTATAAAAAATATAAAAACGAACAAAAATAAAGTAGAACTAATCCATCTGGTCATGCTTCCTGTCTGGACTAGCTTGCTAGGCTGACAACAGGCCAGGTAAGGCATCTTCTTGGCTGTTGAGGGGCTTCTAATGATACTAAGCTTCATTCCAGGGTGCCTGGAAAGTTCCTGAGTCTCTTGGATATAATTTCTTTTCCTTATTCTACCAATAATATAATGGAGTTGGCCTAATTTAAAACCATTTTGGAAAAGTATATGTTATGTTGCAGAATACAAGTTCACTTTGGATCCAAGAGCAATTCCTTGGATGATACAGAGGGGAAATCCAAGATACTGCTGGTGAGATATCTTTCATTAGTAAAGAGGACTTTGGTCAGACAAAAATGATAAATACTCCATTTATTTTAGAACGGCTAAATAGAATTAAGCTATTCTAGAAATAATATTCTCAATTTAACATTTTGCATCAAAGCACATAAGACACGTAGGTTTCTGGAGTCCTTTTGTGCAATACTGGCTAGCATGCCCATATTTAAATAATTTAGGTCTATATTTGAAATATCTGTGAAATAGAATGCCCAAGTTATTCATCTGTGTAGGTTTTTTGAAAAGATGCAAGAAAGATGCTGGAGAAATCTAGTGTCCCACTCACTTGTCATTTTCTGAAAAGCCAGTGGAATCAACTTTATAATGTATTTTTTCCTTATTAAAAAACAAACAAACAAACACCTTTCCACAGGTATCTTTCTAAAAACTTGTGGATCGTGATGATGATTTTACAAAAAAACAAAATTCTGGCTTCTTAATTAACAGTTCCACTTGATTTTAAGTCTGAGGGCTGTTACTTTCAGCTGCTCTAATGCGCTCACCCATGCTTTGTACTGCCCTCACTGCTGTACCCTGTTCTGCCCCAGAAACAAGTGTGAAAGAAACAAGGTGCTGCCCTTACAGTCTGAATGCAGGACAAGTGAAGGAAAGTGATTGGTGGATTCCCCTGGCTCCATTTACCATCCTATCCAATGTCTCCTGGAGGCGGGAAAATATCTGCCAATTGCTTGCTTAATCTGAATGGAGCTGGGACGAGGGAGGAAACAAGTTTTGACAGAAGAGGGGCCAACCAAGGGCAAGATGGATGGACGATATTCTAGAGGTGACGGACTCGTCCCTGGGGGAGCTGGGGGTGTTGACGACCGACAGGAAGCTCTGGCGTGGGCTGGTCCATGAAGTCATGAAGAGTTGGAAGCGACTAAACAAATAAACAACAAAGGGCAGCTGGCTCTTTGCCCAGGACTTTGGAGAGGATGACTAATGCCCCTCTCTTCCTTTCTGTTACCCTCTGGGTTTATTCTCCTTGCCATCATTGTTTTTTTGTCTTGTGCTATTTGGGTGTTTTGGGTTTTTTATTGTTCTTTGTTTTTAAATGTCTTAACAATTGTAAACCACCCAGAGTCGCTGGGAGTAGGGTGGCATATAAATTTAATTCATCATCATCATCATCATCATCATCATCATCATCATCATCATCATCATCATCATCTACACCACGTGAAATCACAACTGCCAGTTCTTTAGCTGGTGTTGGCCTTCATTCGCACTGAGTTCTTCCCAAGAACCTAGGATGTCGTAACACATCGGCCTAGTATATGTGCGGATCCAAGCAGTGTGGCCTTTTGTAATTGACAGATGGAAATTTTGTCAATGCGCAGATGATGATGATGATGATGATTGTGCTGGTTTTGCACAAGTTTTTTGCACAAGCAAAAAATCATAGTATTCTGGAAGAGCACTAAACCTGTCCTGACAGGCAGGAACCATGCTGAGACAAGGAATAGGTCTCTAGTGTTTTATTACTGCTACAGTAGACAGAAAATCCTACCAAACTGAAGAAACGTGAGAAAACCCATACAGGTAAACCCCAAAACTCAAGGCGGGTCTGTTCTGTGTCTCTCTAAATGACTGCTCAACTCCTCGCTACTACGCATGCGTTTTCCCCCCTGGATAGGGGCCCCCTCCTGCTCACCATCAGTGCTCATGACAAAACCCATGTCCAAAAGCAGTCAGACTATCAGTTGTTATCAGTTGATAATCAGGTTCCCTTTGAAAGCCTGCACACAATACATGTTAACACTAACCTTGATGTTTTGTTTGCATGTCCTTTTGGGGACAGGTGAAGGTCATCTCCCCCCTCTCCCGGATTCTCCTACTAGGGCTGACATCCATATACGAGCTTTCTTGGAAATAAGCTGTTTTAAAATCCATGGAGCACAGGTTTCAGCAGTAGAAACTTGCCTCAGGCTACACAGTCACAACATGGGCAGGCAAACTGTTTTTCCTGCACAAACCGTACAAGCCTTTGCATGCCTGCCCAGGAATGAACTAAGACAAGGATACAAGAGCTACACAGACTTCAGTCAAGTATTTTTTAATGCTGTCCTGGAGAAGGCTATCTATGCAGTTTCTAGGAGTGAACACCAACTTGATGGCACATAATCAACATTTTTAATGATAATGATAGTCTAGGGTAAATACAGAACCTTGGAAACCATAAGAGGAATTTCCCAACCTCATTTATAGTGAGTTAATTAAGGAAGAGTCTCTTGGAATGATTTGAAATGCTTCTTCCTAGTATTTTTTGCAACCTGGGTTAAACTGCTGATTATGAGATAAGCTATCCTCTGGCTTCCCTGCACCTTCTTTGTGTCTAAGTCACCCCTCTGTTCCATTCCTTTTCCAGCCTCCCCACAATCTCTCAGACTGAGAGTGCTTCTCCCCTTCTCCTCACTTGCCTCTGGGGAAGCCAAGAGGCAAGTGAGGCTCTCTCTGGCTGCTCCCATCAAAATGGTCAAGGTAGGCAATGCTGAGCTACCAGAGGGGAGGAAGCATGCCTGCAGCAGCTTCAGGTGCCATCCCCATCATCCCCAGCCCTGTCAAGGAGCCATCTCAGATCATTCACACAAGACTTGTGTTTGAAGAAGAGGGAAAACACCGCTTCCAAACTGGAACAGCTCCCTTTGAATGTACATTACCTTCACAGTGGGTTGGGGATGAGACAAAGGCAATGTCCGGAGGACATGCCATGTCCTTTAAAAATGGTTAATGAAGCATCTTTTACCCGCATTTAGTAAGATGTGAGGATATGCCTCGAGAAAATCGCATTAATCCCACTGTGAGGTATTATTTCCCAGTTCACTTGAAATAAGCCCACTGATCAACTGGATAATTTGAAAGATCTAACTTGACAGTTCTTTGTGACCAGTTGTGCAATTCATTAATCTTAGACTCTGGACATAATAGTTTTATAATCCCCCTCCTATTTTAAATGGCGATGCACTTTAATTACTATTCTGATTTCAAACTGTGGGAAGCCAGATGCATTGTTTCTGGGACTCATAAACTGCTGGCTGGTTTTTTTAAAAAAGTACATGACCATGTAAGCTTGTATTTTAAGGAAGCTTGGGTTAAAGTTTATAAGGCAACAAACTGTAGCTCTGGTAGAAAAGAAATAAATAAAACTCCTCAACGTATTAAAGGGGGAAAAGCCAAAATAAATAAAAGTAATAAAGTACTTTTACCGATACCAGGTTGTAGACACAAAGGGTCACAGCAGAACCTTTCCTCAGGCTGTGAAGTTCTGTGAAGGGCTGGACTAGGAGGAGGGGGATATCCTGGTTCTAGGATACTCTCAGCCAGGGAAGTTCACCGGGTATCTTTGGGCCACTTTGTTGCGGGGGGTGGGGGGGCAATATGAGGAGTGCACTACTGTACTGTATGCATATTGTGGAGCTCCTGAACTATAAGGCAGGATATAAATCTAATAAATAAATATGAAGAAAATAAAATCAGGGTTGGGAGAAAAAGATGCTGCTGTTTATTAGCCTGGTGGAAGCTCCGCATGAAATATAGCGTAATCTAAAGGTGGTGATTTGCAGACTGACTAAAACTGCAGTCCTATGCACGTTTACTTTGAGCTAAGGCTTTTTCACTGGGATTTATTTCTGAATAACCAGACAGATTCAGCTGTCCATGTTCTTGCTTAGAACAAAACTTCTAAGTTGTTGGCTGAACCCAACTACAACATGACAAAGCTCCTTGTTGTTTCTGGGCAACCAACAGTATTTAACATATTCCTTGGCATGGCTCTTCCCCTTTACTTCAGAAAGGCAAATTGAAACAAAGGAGCCAACAAGGAGCATTTTCCAGAGAAATAACATAAAACATGGTATGGTTCAGAGGTGGAGTTCTGGAGACAAGGGGTATCAAAGCTGCAGTGGGACCTCTACTGATCTGAATATGCAGTCAAGTGCTTTTGTTGGCAAAGCCATAGTAAACAGGTCTCCATTGAGCCCAGCAAGGCATCAGGACATAATTATGCTCAACCTTTTTTCAAAACAAATGGGCAAATGTTTCCATTTTTATGCTTATATTGTTCCATTAGATGGCCTACAATGTCGTTTCTAACTATGATTCACTTGGACTTGATAGATTTCAGTGCCCCTTTAATTCTATGGTTCTATGAACGCACAAATAAACTGACCACCATTTGGACAATATATAAGCTGATTTTTTTCTTGTGCTGAAGATGACTGAAAACAGAGGGATGCTCAGGAAGCTAAGCTAAGCTATACTATTCATGTATATTCCCTTCTCACCCCTATGGATGAGAGATTCCTCTGGTCCTCTGCCAGAGGCCTGGAAGTTTGAGGTATCTTCTGTTCCTAGCATTGCACTGTTCTGGACAGAGAGCTCTGATGTTGCTCCTGGGATCTGTTGGAGTCATAGCCCTGAGTGCTCCTACCACCACGGGGACCACTTTGGCCTTCACTTTCCTCATCCCCTGTAAGTCCCTCTTTCAGGTCCTGGTACTTCTCCAGCTTCTCATACTCCTTCTTCCTGATGTTGCTGTCACTTGGCACCACTACATCTATCACACTGCTGTCTTCTGCTCCTTGTCTACTACCATGATGTCTGGTTGGTTGGCCAGTACCTGCCTCTCTGTCTGGATCTGGAAGTCCCACAGGATCTTAGCCCTGTTCTTTTCCACCCTCTTCGGTGGAATCTCCCATCAGGGTCTAGCCCATACACTGTGCACTTATTCCTGTACACAATGCCAGCTACTTGTCAGTGTATGCTGTTTCTGCCTGCATCTTACACCCTGAAAATACGTCTTGGATTGTCTCTGAATGTGTTGGATTGTCTCTGAGGCCTCTCTGCACAGTCTGCACCTTTGGACCTGTCTCTACACACACACACACACACGTGCCACCATAAATCCCTGGATGTCAAACATGCAGAGATTTTTATATGTAAAACAAATACTTCATTTACTCATACACACAAATACAAGCCCCCCAAGGGTCATATATTAATTCCAGCACAATATTTTAAAAAAGAAACAAAAATTCTAAGAAGTATGTCTATAGGAATGTAGTTTTAAAGTATTCTGCATGGGTTTGTTTTGTTCTGCTAGCGTGCCTTATTAACCATTCTGAGGTAAATTACTTAAAATGCCGCCCAGCACTGATTAAGGGCTTGAATTATGATTTTTCCTCCAGTTTATTTCCTTGACATTGAGGTTCCTGATTCTTTCTCAGAAGGCCATTCAAGACAAAGGCAAACTGTATAAGCACAGTTTTCTATAAGCAAACTGTGAAGTTCCCTTCACAGGTCAGACAAATCAGTCAAGGTTTGGGATTTACCAAACCAACAACAAACAACAAACACCAAATAATGGAATGTGGAAACAGGACCAATATAGCATGATTTCTTCATTAGAAAACTTCCGAATACAAGAAATAGTTTTTATTGTCTCCTGTAAGTGCAATCAAGGATGTGTAAACAATAACTCATACGGTTACTTAGAAACAGTGAAACCAAAGGTACTAATTTTCTGCAGCTCTGAGCATGCACAATTACACACAGAAGCCAGTATCTGGCACCATTTTATATATTTCATGAGTTCTGTTTTCACTTGCCATAGTCTCTCCATGGTAAGCATATTCAGCTCCCTATGATTTTGGTACAGGAGAAACCAGCACATGCTTGAATCTCCAGGTCAGCTGAACCGAGCCAGAAGTTTGCAGTTTCTTTACTTTGAAAATATTAAAACAATTTCTAGGCTCCAGTTAATAAATCCTTAAATGATACAACTGTTTCAGTGAGCACCCCACTGCTTACGTACTGGATTCATTTCTTCTCATTCCTTGTGGCATGTTTTAATAGATGCAAGATCAGATTCAAAGAGTTATCTACGAAAGATAGTCCTTGCCCAAATATTCTTTTTTGGCTGTTATGTATCCTCTCTGTAGGATAGTTTTTGTCCTATTTCTTCCATAATATTCCTCTTTGCCCCAAACCTGTCAAATATACATGTTGAACAGTCCTTTGGAAAGTGTATTTGAATGGGATTAATGAACCTGGTTAATAATAATATTAATCTTTAAAGCACATCAGTGAGGAATTTGGGGTTGCTTTTCTTAAACAGCTGCTAGGTCACAAACTAAACTTTTTGTTAAATGGAAAGATGTATAAAAAGCCTTTAAAATGACTTAGAAAATATAGTTAGGGCCCAAAGATTCAAGAAGAAGAAGGAGAAGGAGAAAGAAAAGAAAGTAACTAGATATGTTAATTTCCATTGATCCTAAAGTATATATTTTGACCCACCCTTTCAATTACTTTTCTCCTGTAGAATGTGGATTGGAGCAGAGAGTTTATAATATGAATAGTACATTATTTAACAAACATAACTTGTAATTACATCAAGTCATTATTTTTGTGTGTTTGAAATAATTCACCTCTTGAAAACACCAGCCACAGCCTGGTCCAGAGAGCAAACAATCTTCACAATTCATGGCACTCCCTGAATCACAATTTCCTACATTACAGATCAAGGAAATATAATAGATTAGCTCATACTTCAATTATTCCAGGTACATAATGTTCTGGGCAATGTTCTGACTTCCTAGAATATAGCCTGTCAGAGAATCCAGTTTTACTTGTTTGTTCAAAAGCCTTTAGGTATTAAAGAAGAGATGAAAACCATCACTAAAATTGCAGTGATTAAGAAATAAACTTTGTTGAACTATAGTTTTAACTAGAATCAATGTCATGTTTTATCCAAGATAATAATTAGCATAAAGCAGCATTTAATAATAGTTTATATTAATCATTGACCTAGTCCATCTACCTGACATTGAATCATTCTTCATAAAGTAAGACCCAAGTCCTTGTAAAAAAAATAAAACATTTTTTCTACTATATTTCTTCAAGATATTTACCATAATTGCAGGGATCAGATATCAAATCACAAAATCATACATAGTCTCACATGAGCAGTTAAACACACTTAGTTTGTATTCCATATATAAACTGAGCCTTACCTTGTACATTTTTATTCCTTTGTAGAAATAGGAAAAAGAGGCAAAGCAATTCAAACCCCATTCGCTTTCAGTTCTGGCTGCAGACATAAAATGTATGAAACATTAATTAGGCTCAGTAAAAAGAAAGTTTCAGAAGCCATCAAAGTACAGTTGAAGGTCTTCAGCCGATGGAGGTTTTCAAAGAAATCTCCTGTTAACAGAATGCTACATTGGTGTAAACAAAGCAACAGAAAAAAGTGGTACCTAGGCAGGTAGCTGATAGACTGGCAGGCAACGTGGTTATGGAATTTAGCAGTCTTTTATCTTACTTCCTGGTTTGCCTTATAAGGAAGAGAGGTATCCAGTGAAAAGAAGGTGGAGCAATTCTCACAGGTAAAGTCCTGATTTTTTTTTTTTTAAAGATTAGAGATTCATTTTACAGAGCTCTGAAAGGTACATATCAGCTGCACATAAATACTGGAACATACTATACTTGGTATTCTTACATAGGCCTACTGTTTTTTAAAGCTTAATATCTTAGCTGAATTATCTAATTTCTTAGCTGAACTTCATTCTAGGGATTTCATTCTGAAAAGGAATCTAACTATATGCAATCCTAATCTGCAATACGGTTATTTTAAAATTTAAGTTATAGAATCCATTTGATAGCCCTCTTTTCCATCTCATTGTCGAAGTCATTAACAAAAATGTGGAAAAATACTAAACCTAGGACCAAACACTCTTAAAACAAAAACTATGGAGTAGTAAAAACACAAAGCACATCTGAAAAAAACCAAATCTTTAATCAAGTGGAACTGAACAGGGGCTTGGCACCCACCATGACCAAGGCCTGGGGGAGCAGCCAGGTTTCTAGAGGCTTCTTGAACATCATCAGGGTGGGAGCCATATGAATGTCTGGGGGGATCCTGATCCAGAGGGCAGGCACCTCAGCAGGGAGAGCAGGTTTTGAGGGTCCCAATAGATAACATTATTTAATCAAATGCTCCTAGAGCATTCCCTCTTTGCCTGGTTATACAGGATGGGCAGTTAGAGACAGGCAGTCCTGCAGATAACCAGTTTCT
The DNA here is from genome assembly GCF_035149785.1 of Candoia aspera. Classification (NCBI taxonomy): domain Eukaryota; kingdom Metazoa; phylum Chordata; class Lepidosauria; order Squamata; family Candoiidae; genus Candoia; species Candoia aspera. Next base: position 199,324,974 of record NC_086153.1, on the reverse strand, counting down.
ATGCCATGGCTGTAAGCAGCACCTTGAACTGCACCTGGAAGCCAACTGGCAACCCATGCAGCTTGTGGAGCAGCAGTAGCACATGGGCATACTGAGCCATGCTCTTGCCTGCCTGGGCTACTGCATTCTGGACTATAGCTTTTAGGTGGTCTCAGAGGCAGTCCCATGTAGAGCGCATTGCAATAGTCCACCTATAAGAATGGATTAAAAAAAAGGTGACAAGGGCATGAATGGCCACTTTAAGAGCTTCCTGAAAGCTTTCCTTTTCTGACTTTCTGTTTTTGTTAGGTTGAATGCACTCTTTCCTGCAGGAAAGCATATTTGGAGCAGTCTATCTTTTTTCCTAACCAGACTTAACTTGACCTCTGTACCCCTCTTTGCCATACCTCCTTCAGAAGGCTGCAAGTTATCAGCCATGCCTTTACTGCCATTACTATATTACCTATCTGGTATCTTTAAACCTTTTACAAGGGAGCAGCAAGTGCAATCTACATGTTTTGTCCTTGAGGAGGACCTTGTTGAGTCACCAGCTCATGTTTTTACACAAAGACAGGATTCCTTGGGGCTCTGAAAACATTTTTCATGCTTTTGAGTTTGATAGCTGATTGATGCCACAGTCTGACACAGAAAAGAGAAACTGAACATGGGGGAGAGGGGCATTTCATGCTTTACTGGGGAAAACAAGCCACATGAACTTGAATTGCTTGCCAGAAAGCCCTACTCCTGTTGCTCCTCCATGAAGCAGTGACTGGTTCACACCTGATGCTGTTAACAATTTTTTTTCAGCCACAGTTTGCTGACTAAGCCATAATGGCTTGTTCACACACAAGGGCTAGTTTTATACATTGTATGAAGCAGCAAATGGTTTAGTGCAACGTGATTGTTCCTCTGGATTGGCATATAAGTACTGCTATAAAATCAGGTGACGGACTCATCCCTGGGGGAGCTGGGGGTGTTGACGACCGACAGGAAGCTCTGGCGTGGGCTGGTCCATGAAGTCACGAAGAGTCGGAAGCGACTGAACGAATAAACAACAACATAAAATTGAAGTTTGGTTCATTTCAGTCCAAGCTGCAGTGAAGGTAGAGTTACTCACTTACAACCAATAAAATGGGAATTGTAAAAAGACGTGGTTTGACATGCACACACTCAGAGAGTATCCATTGTTGGAGGGGTCTTTCTGGGACACAGAACCCTTCCATGTTTGTTTGCCTGCTTTTTGTGAGGTCACGGTGAAAATCTAGCAGACCCCTCATGATTATTTGGGAATTATTGTCCTGTGTCAGTGCAATTCTGCACTGCAGCCTAAGCACCTGGTCTTCTGTGCTGCTCCCGTCTGTTTATTAAGCCAAGTTCAGAAATTCCAGCCCAGATTCCAGTGGGATGGCAGTGGGACTGGGCTGGCGTTCAGCATGGACTATGGCCACCAAGGATGGGGTGTGTTGTTCCCCTGCTTCTTGCCTTCCTATCCATGCAGGGAAGCCAAACCTTGTTGGCTGGTTCCTGTGCAGCTTTGTATACCAGTACCTGCCTTCTTCTTTTAAGGACTTTCACTAGTCCCTGTGCCTTTCCTTTGTTTTCCCAGGATTTTGCCCACAGGAATGTCTTATCAATCCCCTATGACACCCACTAATGCAGACCCTTTCTAGTTCCCCCCCCCCCCCCCAGCATCATGTAGCTCCTGTGCTACAGTAGTCAAGGCAACAGGAAGCAGGTTGTTCTTTCATACCTACAGTACATTCCTCTCTAAGTCCATGGGAGCTTTGTAGCAAGGACAGACTGGTACTTCAGCTTCATAGAAACATGGTAGCAGTGTTCCTAAGTGACAGTTGAAATATCTTTTTTAAAGATAGGAAAGAGAAAGAAATCTTGGAAGAACAGTGAGTGAGCAGGGAGTGGGAGAGCAAGGGAACCAGTTTTGAATGGAGCTGGAAACCATAAAGGAAGTATGGATTTGCAAGGGGCTGAGAGGGGGAATCAGAGGATGTCAAGAGTGGCCCATACTGGTGATGGATCAAGCAGAAAGTGTGGATCTGCCCTAAGTCTGTGAAAGCATGTTAAAAACAAGTATCCTTTGCTTCCAAATAAATATCTATGCTGATCAGCATTAATGAACAGGGGCCGTGTTGGCTCAGTGGTTAAGACGCTGAGTCAGAGGACCATTAAGGTCGGCAGCTCAGCAGTTCGAAACCCAAGGGCATGAGCCGCATGACGGAGTGAGCTCCTGTCAACTTGTCCCAGCTCCTACTAACCTAACAGTTCTAAAGCATGCAAATGCAAGTAAATAAATAGGTACCACTTTGGTGGGAAAATAACAGGAACATGAAAGGAGCCCCCTTGGGCGTCCCCCGGGCAACGGTGATGACACACACAAATCCTTTCAATACAGAAGCATTAATGAGTCATACAATTAGTCCAACTTATCCAATTAGTATTACTGATTGGCAGGTCTCCAGAGTCTCAGCAAAATCTGTTCTGTCTTTGCCTGTAGAGGCCAAGGATTGAACTTGATTTTCAACTTCTAAATAATCTACTCAACTTTTGAGTTATAGCCCCTCATAGATCTCATGGCTGATCCATGAGCAAACACTACATACTTTTAAACTTATCCAGAAGTGAATCCAATAATTGGTCTTAACAGCTGAAGAATCACACTATTCTGAAAACTTCTCAATCTTCATCTCCCTTCCAAAAGACATCTGAAATAACATCCTGCTATTTCAACTCCTACTTCATGTATTATATCAACCTTGAACCAATTCTTCAATCACAATTATTTTTTTAAATTATCCATATCCTATTATATTTGTTCTCCCAGAATATTGCTCTTGACTCACCCATTGAGGCTGAATAATCATAGACTGGGGCCCATTGGATGACATAGCTCTTCATGCTTTAACAGGCTGGAGGTATCTGCATTTATAGAGTGAGTAGGAATGAGTCAGGGATAAGTGTCATAATAAGACTCATAGCTTATAGTGAAAGTCCCTTCAAAGCATCATCCATCAGTCTTGTCTAGTATTTGATCATTCATTTCTTCATCACTGATTATATTTGCACTCCATCATATATCCCAGGGCATAATGGTTCCCAGGCAATTCATAATAAAATGAAAATTCTGGGCAAATTATAACATGAGCAAGCAAACTTCATTTTCACCAGCATATCAGAAAACCAAGAGCTCCCCCCGACCCCAAGGAATAGGATTCTCTAGTCAGTGAGAGAGAGAGACCAATTACATCTACAGTTCAGGTTAATTCTCCATCTATGGAAGGGTAGCCAAGGATGGGCTAGTAAACTTAACATTCCAATTGCTCCCAATAATGGATTGTCATATTAGATTTTCCATTACTATACTCCTCACAAGGTCTGGTGTGCCACAACAAAAGAATCACTAATAGCTTCTTCAAACACATATCTATTTTCTTATAACCTGTGGAAAATGTCAAATTTGAGAGAGCAGTCTGCTAGTTCAGGGATGGTGATAGGGGCTCCTCCAGACACTGTTAAACTTCAGTTCTCATCATCATTGTCAACATGACCATTGATGAGAGATAACAGGAGGTCCAGCTGAATATAATCGGGAAAGAAGCATTATTGCCTATAGATTATGCTGCTCCTAAAGTTACAGGCTCAGTTAAAAAAAAAATCAGACACTATGCTGAGTTTAAAAGAGAGATTGAACAAAAGATTACAAGCTAAAAGGGAGAGAAGGCTTTTTTTAAGTTTGAAAAATCAGAAACAATAAGATATTCCTTCGATAGGGACTTCTACTCCTGTCTGTGGGTCGAATTACAAGCTTGATTGAATCTACTTTGCTAACAGTATGCCTATGCCACACATTTTCAGTACCCCCAAGTGATATTTATAATTACTAAAAACAGCACAACAGCAAAAAGACAACATATTGCTCATAGCCACTCTGCCTATTACAAATGAACTCACAAAAAATATCAGAATCCACAAAGGCAGACATCAGGTGTGAGATGAAACCAGGCAAAAATATATCCTCAAGGCATGTCTTTTTAAAGTATTTGATCTCCAGAGCTACCTGTACCTTTCCTAACAAGCAGGATCTTGTTTTATTCATTGATTCAACACCATCTGAAGCAGCAGAATGTTGCATGCATTAAAGTCCTAAAAAAGAATGTTTATTTGTTCCGATACTAATTCCAATGTGAGAAAAATTGACCAGGTGCTCAATTTTCTTCTGTCAAAAAAAGTGTGCTTTGGTTGATTCATTGTAATGTAGGTAAAATAGCTCTTTATTAGTAATCTTGGAAACAGTTGTTGTAGTATATGTAGTACTTTACAGGATAAAATTATGGATGATCTCTGGTGGGAGCGGGGTGGGGGTAGTGCATCCATCCTTGCTCCTTGACCTCTCAGCGGCTTTCGATACCATCGACCATGGTATCCTTTTGGGTCGGCTCAGGGAGTTGGGGGTGGGCGGTGTAGTTTTGCGCTGGTTCATGTCATGAGTACTGATGGCGAGGAGGAGGGGGCCCCTATCCAGGGGGGAAAACGCATGTGTAGTACTGAGGAGTTAAGCAGCCATTCAAAGAGACACAGATCAGACCCGCCTTGACCTTTGGGGTTTATCTGTCTGGGTTTTTCCCACGCTTCTTCAGTTTGTTAGGATTTTCTGTCTAATGTAGCAGTAACAAAACACTAGAGACCTATTCCTTGTCTCAGCGTGGTTCCTGACTGTTAGGACAGTTCACCTCCTTCCTCCAGGGCCGGTCCCAGTTGGTGGTGATAGGTGAGGAGAGATCCGACCCTCGACCTCTCCTTTGTGGGGTGCCGCAGGGCTCGGTCCTCTCTCCTCTCCTATTTAACATCTACATGAAACCGCTGGGCAAGATCATCCGTCACCGTGGGATGAGGTATCATCAGTATGTCGATGATACTCAATTGTATATCTCCATCCCGGGTGAGGTAAGTGATACTGTGACTGCCCTCTCTCGGTGCCTGGAGGCTGTAGGGGTCTGGATGGGGAACAACAGGCTTCGGCTGAACCCTGGTAAGAAGGAGTGGCTGTGGGTTAAGGGTTCCTCCATATCTAGGACTTTGTCATCTTTACTTCTGGATGGGGTTGCACTGCCCCAGACAGACCCGGTGCGTAACCTGGGGGTCCTCATCGACTCACAGCTCCTGCTGGAAGAGCAGGTGGCAGCCATGGCCAGAAGGGCCTTTGCACAGCTTCGTGTTGTGCACCAGTTGCGCCCTTTCCTGGATCAGGAAGCCCTTCGGATGGTCACTCATGCCCTTGTTATCTCCCATATAGACTACTGCAATGCGCTGTACATGGGGCTACACTTGAAAAGTATCCGGAAGCTTCAGCTGGTCCAGAATGCGGCCGTGCGGGCTATTTTTGGCGCCCCTAGAAGGGCGCACATAACACCTTTGCTACGTGAGCTGCATTGGATACCAGTTTGCTTCCGGGTTCAATTCAAGGTGTTGGTTATCACATTTAAAGCCCTACATGGCATGGGACCGGGTTACCTGAGGGACTGCCTCTTCCCCGTATCATCAGCCCGTCCCACCCGCTCATGCACAGAGGGCATGCTGCAGACCCCGTCTGTAAAAGAATTTCATCTGGCGGGGTCCAGGAGGCGGGGCTTCTCAGCAGTAGCGCCCGCCCTTTGGAACATCTTGCCCCCGGAGGTAAGATTAGCCCCATCGCTTTTAGCCTTCCAGAGGAAGTTGAAGACCTGGCTCTGCCACCGGGCTTGGGGCAGGGAGGAGAATCGACATACTTGGGATTGGCTGGTGCCTTGAAGTGCCCCTCCTACATGATGGTCGAAGAGATCATAGCCATCTGGATTTTACGAGCTGGGGTAGTTAGGAAATTGTTTTGGTTTTAATGGGATTTTATTGGAATTTTACCGTGTATTTATTTGAGTTTTTATTGTATATTTATTCTGTGTTGTAAACCGCCCAGAGTCCCTCCGGTCGGAGGAGATGGGCGGTGACAAATTTGATAAATAAATAAATAAACAAACAAACAAATAAATAAATAAATAAATAAATAAAATATAAAGCCTATAAACTAATACAAGCAATTGGCAAGACAGCAAAGACTGAGGAAAAAGGAAGACTAGAAAGAGTGCTTCTTAGAGACTTAGTTACTTAAATTTTAAAATTCCTTAACTGTTCACACATAGATAAAATGAAGTCTCATTACACCTAATGCAGTTTAATTCTAAGGAGAGAATAGCGCTGTTTTTCTAACTTTAAATTATAACATTTTTCACTTATAATTCTACAGAATAAAAAACAGTGTTTTACCTGTGATAGTTAAGCATCTATTGCAAGAAATGGAAAAAATGCTTGTATGTATGTATGTATTTATATCTAGTTTATCAAAAGATTTTTTAAAATCTGAGTATATAATGGGGAAAAGCCCTATTCATCTAAGATGAATGATAAACAGTATATAAAGGGTAGGCTATAAAACAATATAAAAGCCAGTAGTTTAAGGAGTAAAATTATGACTATTGATTAGAAAAGTACAATTTCTTTAGAAATAGGCTCTGAGTAACTGATAGATTTTTTATTTTCAAAATATGGAAGAACAGCCACTGTTGTTCATTCTGTCTCTGTGGCCTCAGCATTTAAAACTGCTGTGCAGGAAGACATACAAGTGAGGACTAAGCTAGATGATATATTGAGTTCTGGTGAGATTTCCTCTCAATGCAAACCACAGCTTTAATAATACAGTGGAATGATTTTCATCAGGATCTCAGCAAGGGATTAAAAGGGATTGAATTTCCCCTTTCTGGTATGCTGTGATCCTGATCAGCCCCTAGCAGCTGTTTATAGGGTATTCCAGGCTCTTTGAATAAAAAATGAAGAACGTTTCCAGGATAGCAAGCAACCAGATCCTTTTTCTCTGCCTGGGATGCAAAATTCCAGACAGGCAGTAAATGGCAGCAGAGAGATAAGGAACTCTTTCTCCCTGCCTTCTGTCAGACATACAGCGTCCCAAAACTATTAGTCTCTGCTCTTGCATGTAGCCTTAGACTCGCTCTCTAAATCAAGAGAGGCTCCTGCAAGGTTAGCCCAGATGCCAGGTTTTAATACGGTAAGTTTTAACCCCCTCCCTTTGTAAAAGAAAGACAGTTTACTGGGCTATGGAGGAACAAAATTTATGGTTTATAAAATCTTTCAAATAGCTTCTTACACTGTTGCCTGGAGGGGTAACTACATTTGTTGACATTTTTAGGGAAGTGATGTTATATTCTTGCCCCAAAGAAATACAAGCCGCTAATCATCCAAGCAAACTTGGGTGCGGGGGAGGGGGGACAACAAGAAAGCTAAAGTATTATGTGTATGTATATATTTAGTGTTCTTGTACTATGCATAAATGATTACAAGAGGTTGTTTTGAAGTTAGATGCGTATGACCTGCATTCTAAATTGCCCTTGCTGGTTGAATGTATAATGTTCCAGACTGACTAGTTAAGATTAGGAAAGGAAAGGCAAGGAAAGGCAAACCAGGAGCTCCTGTCCCAGCCTCAGTTATGTAGAGGATGAGCTGAAGGTGCCCTCCCTTCCCTCTCCTGTCCTCTCTCACCCCAATTTAAATCCTGCATTAGTCTAGTCCACTGTTTCTCAACCTTGGCAACTTTAAGATGTGTGGACTTCAACTCTCAGAATTCCCCAGCCAGCAGCACACGAAAGCTTCCTCCTTTTGATAAACTTAGTGACTTGGAAAAGGTGCTACCATATTCCTTCTGATTTTTGGCCATCATAGACTAACATGGCTGTCCTCCTACAATGCTGGAATGCTGGAATCAGAAGCAGCATTCGTAAAAACTACCTGTTGCTCAGGAACAGCTGTGGAGTTGGATGATCTTCCTCTTCTCCATGCCTGAGAGTTTCCTGGATGCATTTGCTTGAGGTCTGGGCAACACGCAGATGGGTCACTGGGCTGATGAACAGGCTACCAATTATCGGTTGATTTGTTCGATCTAGTCCAAAGTTTTCTCAAGGAGCTCAAGGTGGCTTGTCTGTCACTTTCCCTTCCTTGCATTATTATATTTCAGTACTTGAAATGATTGCATGGATTAAATTATCTGTGTTTCTGGAAGCCAAGATCTATTTCCATAACCCAAATGTTCTGGATTGGTTTTGGTTTGGTTTTTGCATGTTTTGGCTTGGATGACATGATAAAGCACAAAGCCCATTTAAAGCAGTACATGATGAGGAATGCAGTAAAATGGGTAGGTTTGTGCTCATTAGTACAATCAACCAAATATATCTTAACCTAACTTATTACAACATTCATATTTTACGTTTTTTGGGGGGGGGAGAAAGCACACTAAAAGCCACATTAATCAGGGGACCTTCATCAGTTTCCTGTTAGAAAATCCTCTTCCATGTTGCTGGTTGACCCCAAAGGTGTTATTTGCAATGAAGAGCATAGTTTCAGTCATATAGAGTATGCACATCTGGGAATTTTCATCAGGAAACTGGGGCAGACCTTCTGTCTGACTTTGGATCTGAGCCTTGTACCTGCCTTTCCTTCAGAATAAGAGTGGCTTGTTTAAGTATGCTTTTAAAAATCAACACATAAATAATGTAACATGCAATATGGCTCTATGCACATTTATTCATTTTTATTATTTATTAACAGCATTTCTAATCTACTCTAATCCTGATGGATGCTGGGCAGTGAGGAAGAAAGGGAAAAATGACAGAACACAATATCCTAATAGAACCAATTCACAGAATGTTCTACTCTCTTCTCTTGATGCACACAATCTGCTTGGGCTAAAGGCTTGATGGATAAAACCTCCTTTCACCTGCTGTTGAAATGTAAGGTGGGTTGGGGCTTCCTGTACCTCTGGAGAGAGAGAATCCCCCAAAGTGGGGCTTAGTACAGAGAAGGCCTACATCTTGTTTATACCCCATGTATTTTGCAAGAAAGGGAAGCTTTCAACAGACCCTCTGTGGATGCCTGGACCAGATAGGCAGATTTAGATGCTAGGACTAGACATCAAAGGTACCACTTAAGCTCTGAGGGTTCTCCTTTAGAAATCCCTTGGAAGGAGTCAACCCTTGAAAGTGACAACTACAAAAATAGGGACAGCTAGTTAATTGGGATGAGAACTTCAGATGCAGTGTAATTCTTGTTTTCCGGAAAGTAAGGCATGCTGTTTCAGTGCAACTTGGCTGCAGATAAACATAAATAAGTGCAGTCTAATTCATGTGTCTCAAGACTGGCATTAGGACACCACACTTGTCATTTTTTTCCCCCTAACAATAAATCTCTGTGTTTGGGGAATACATTCCCATCAACAGCATTACTTCTACATGACAAAACCTGCAAGCCACTAATACTTCAGTTTTGCCTGCGTTCAGCTTTAATGAAATAGCAGTTCACAGTAGTCAGTAGATAGATAATGAAGATAAGTGTGGAATATATTTAGCACCAAATCTGCAGAAATTGGGCATCCACTCAGTTGAATCTGACAAGATTTTTGGGTCCTAAGCACACTCTCGTGCCCACAAACATACCCACAAACAGACACATAGAAACCATATTGCAAGTTCTCCCCATTCCCACATGACATATCACAAAAAATTAGTGATCCTAGTGAGATTTTGAGAAATTCTGAGATTTTGGATGATGATACCAAAATGATAAAGCATGCATTGTGACATCATGCTTCAGGTTCAGCCTTGTATGCTTGTGTTGCATCATTGCACATAAGAAGGTGAGTTTTCATTGTGTTTCATCACACACACACACACACCCTCCTGTGGATATTTATGCTACTGTGCTAGTGATGGATTACCATCAGCCTAATGCTTTGCAAGTTGCTGGGAGAATTGGTATCTGATTTGATTAAGGCTTCTCTTCTAGCATTTGTTCCTTCACAGGAAAATTGTCATCTCCCCAGTTTGACCATTGCCAGTTATACTGGTTGGGAATTTTGGAAATTGCAGCTCCAATGTATCTGGGGTTCCAGACTGGAGAAGACTTTCTAGTCCAATGATAGAAGCTGGATCTTTCTGGGAACAGATCTGCTGGCTAGCATGTCTAATTTTTAAGAACTGAGATATAATGATTTGCTCCAGCACCCTTCCCCATTTAGATTATAGGCCATGAGATTTACTCACCAATTGTATATTTGCTGCACTTTGATGGTAAGGATTGAGTGCTCACAAATAGCAGTACAGTATATTTCTTTGGAAAAGAAGGCCATAAACATATGAAAAAGAAGTAAGGGAAGAGAATATCTCCGCATTTCTATAATGTCTTCTTTAAGGGCCTCATGGTCGTCATAACCAAGCAGGAGTTAAGATGGAGCCCCTTGGTCTCTGCTAAGATGAGTAATTACAGCTTGTCAACCTTGGAACCTGCTGAAATGAAAGAATATTCAGATGCTCACTGAACCTCATAGTGGTGATATTACATTATTCTCTAATTATTTTCATCTCAATTGATTTTACATGTTTTTGTTTTTTGGCTAATTTTAATATTATTATAATTTAAGGTACACCATACTGAGATTGCCTTTGTTGATGAGAAAGCGATATAATATGTTTTAGAGTAAAAAACAACATGCTGAAGAAGAGTTTACCTGAATCATAACTTCCTCAAGAAAACTTCCAGGTTAAGATATAAATCAAAACTACGAAACCCGTGATAACACTCCATATCATTCCCTGCCTGGAAACTAAGTTGATAAAGACTGAAGAATGGTGCAGGCATCATTTGAACTTGGCAAGCAAGTTGTCAATATCCTCTAGGAAGGGAAGGTTACGGATGAAACTATAATCGCCTTCCTCATTTACTATGAGCTGCAGGAAAGAACATCATTTCCTGATGACGATGTTTTGCATGCATGATTTGTATGAACCATGCAAATGATTGCGTTAATAAACACACCAAGCCACAAAGTAGCCAACCACATTGTACATGTTTTGTGATAACCAAGCCCATGTGGTTAGTTTATGGCTCAGTCTGTGGCGTAAACCTAGAAAATTCAGTTCACTAAATCATGATTCAGTTAACTGTGAGTAAGCAGGTCATGCAAACTTAGCCAATGAGAGAAAGGCCAGCATGATTCTAAGACATTCTATGCTATGTGCCTGGGCCTGGGGTCCCAAGTGTGTGAAGGGCCCTGTTTCCTGGTTGTGCTGACACCCATGGATTTTGATATCTCTTGGCTGCTATTTGTATTTAATTTTTTCTGTACTGTTTTAATTCTTTATTCTATGGAATGCACATTTTAATTTTTTTAAATATTAAATTGAGTATCAGAGCAAACAATTTTTTCCTCCATGTTTTAATTTGGAAGTTCTTCACATAGAGGAAAATATCCATACATGGGCCTCCAATTAAAGTAATGAGGTTGCTGGAAGTGTGATTTCAGCATGTGGAAAGTTATATCTTGCTGTAGTTGCAGTATGTGTTTAGGGAGTGGGAAATTTGCCCATGTTCTTTCCTTTCAGTTGTTCTCATAGACCAGTGTTTCCCAACCTTGGCAACTTGAAGATGTGTGAATTCCAACTCCCAGAATCCCCTAGACAGCATGCTGGCTGGAGAATTCTGGGAGTTGAAGTCCACACATCTTCAAGTTGCATAGGTTGAGAAATACTGTTACAGACTATCAACAATTTTGAGGTTGGGAGGAAAACACCTGTGGACCTTCATTTAGATCATTTCCTTTTTCCAGTGGTCCATTACACCACCTCATTTGCCTCTGCATTCCTAGACCCCTGGGCCTTCTATGAAGTAAAACTGAATGGCCAGCAATTCATAGGCTGCCAGTTATTTTAGAGAACAACCTGATATATTACATACATTGTGTATTGCTATTTATACAAAGTGCTGCCATCTTCTGGGAACAAGATTGCTGGGCAGGCAACAATAGGAGGTTGTGTGACATCCTTTCCGACTCGTTATTTAGGAATTTACAGGCATAACCAGCACATTCCTGGAATGTTCAAGGTTTTGCTACTTCCACTTCTATTTCCATCTCTTCCTCCATCATCATCATCATCATCATCTATGTCAATCTGTATCTCGCCTTTCTTCCCAAATTAAAAAACTTTCATTTTAGTTTAATGTCCTTCTCCAGTCATTGCTAAACTGAATGGTAGAAACATGAACTGAGAAACCTGGTTTCTGGATAGTTACTCTTACGAGAAGTAATTGGTATACTGGATAGTTATTCCTATGGTAAGTTTTTAGTTACAATTCGTTAGCAAGGGCAACACATTTTGTCTCTGTGGTGACTGTATCCAAATAATTGTAGGAGTAAATGAAACAAACTTCATTGTGTTTGGTTAAACACCATGTACAAACTTTTCCAAACTTCACTGTCTTTGTACCACACAGTTGTAATTATGAACATGACAGCATTCATAAACTATGTCATTTCTAAAGTCCATTTCTATCATTTTACAGCTAGCAAAACTCAAGTTAGTTCAAACTTAACAAAATAGTTATTAATAGCCAATTTCACAATCCATTGCACATGGTGGGTGAAATTTAATGTGTTAGTGGCTTTTTGCTAATGAAAGCAGGCATTCCTTTCCTGCTCCCTGAACATTCCTCATATCCCTAGAGAAGCGGGTAACTGTGGGAAGGGAAATTGATGATATTGTTTTATCACTGCAAACTGCTTCTGTTGATAGCAATCCAGAAGAAATTCCATCCATTGAATATACATAATGGGTGGAATGCTGAAAATGTGGATTACAAGATCTTTATCTTGTCCCAAATTTATGGTTCATCCATCAATACTGCATTGCTTCCTGCCAATACATGAAGATAAATCAGACATGCATAGACAGGGTATGAGTTGGGTACTCTGGACTCCCAAATACCTGAATCAATCCAGTTCACTGCAAGCTTTATTGCTGAAGAATATGGGCAATGTCATTCTTTGAGCTGCAATCATAGATACTGTATTTTCAAGTTGTGGTGAAAAAACAACTATCTAAGCAACGTTTAGTCTTAGACTGTATAATTGCTTTAAACGTTCATCTTAAACTTGAAATTCCATATAAAAAAGAAAAAGAACCTATTCATTATTTGTTTTAAAATTATTATTTGTTCATTCTAGGGGAGGCTTAAGATTCTTCTTTGGGGACTTCTGGTGGGGACATGGCGGACTGAACAGCTGAGCCCACGGACTCAGCGGGCAGAACTGACAACGTGGCAGTTTTTTCGGGCTCAGGCAGGTTTTTCCTGAAGCCCAGGAGTGTTTTTCTGGAAAAAAGGAAAACACCTGGAATCACCCCATCTGTCCTCCGGATGGCTGCTTGCAGCCAGAAGATCACAAACAGCATTCGTGCTTGACTGGTAAGAGCAGCCAGGAGGCTGGGACGTCACCATTTCTAGGCTGCACTGTAGCTTAAAGGGACACTAAGATCAGCCACCCCATATCTAAATCACCCAATTTATATTTCTTTTAAGCACATGTACCTTAAGAGAGGCTTTCTACAGCAAGGAGAAGTGGGTTCTCTTGGTGCTTATTGTTACTTTTGGGATTAATTTTTTTAAAAAAAGTCTTTTTAAGTTTTGGACTTTGTTTTCCATTCAAATATTAAGGAGGATTGACAGTAAGCAATTGTATCCCTGTTATTATTTTTGTACTAAATTTGAAGATATTAGCATTCCCCTACATGTTGAATTGGATATTTCGAACTCTCAGTTTTCTGCTTCTACTTTTCCTGGGGAATTGTCTGCATATCTTACTTTTGTTTGTGTACACATGTTCCGGAATCCTTTCATATCTTTGACTTTTGCTGGTTACGCTCCTAGGGGGCGCCATAAGCTACTGTGTGAGACATGGAGGATTTTAAACAGACTTTCTCTGACTTCCACTGAGATTTTAAACAGATTCTTTCTGATTCCTACCTAGTTTTTATGCAAGGCATTCAGGACATTGTGGAAAATAAGGGTTTCCCTTGACGTAAAGTCCAGTCGTGTCCGACTCTAGGGGGCGGTGCTCATCTCCGTTTCAAAGCCTTGGAGCCGGCGTTGTCCATAGGACACTTCCGGGTCATGTGGCCAGCATGACTCACGGAACGCCGTTACCTTCCCGCCGAAGCGGTACCAATTAATCTACTCACATTTGCATGTTTTTGAACTGCTTGGTGTGCAGAAGCTGGGACGAGCAACGGGAGCTCACCCCGCCGCGCGGTTTCGAACCGCCGACCTTCCGATCGACAGCTCAGCGGTTTAACCCGCAGCGCCACCATGAGGTCTAAAATGTGTCATCTGGCTGGGGATGTCGTGGATGAAACTGAGGAATTTAACAGTGATAGAAATGTCTCTTCTAAGAGTGAGATCAGGTTTTCTGTTGAAATGCTAGATGAAGATCAGATAGTCGAGTTGAAGAAATTAAAAGGAGAGATTGAGTTGCAAGCCACAAGTGAAATTGATCTTCTGGTGGAACGCCATGGAAAAGAAGGGGTTATTATGTATGGGAGGTCTCCTGAAGAGAAGTCAGAGTTTTTGAGGGGGGTCAGTTGGGCTGTTTGACTTTTTTAAGAAAAAAGCTCTGTGCGCATTGTGGAGATATGTAAATGCTCTGGTTTATTTTGAAGTGGGATAAGGGTTAAAGAATATTTTATCTGGATTGCTTTTAGGGTTTGGCTGATTTCATTTAGCTTTAACAATTTGGATTAAGATTATTAAGGTATAATAAAAAAATAATAAATGTCTATTTGAATGGTTTTGGGTTTAATATGACTAAGATTATTAAAACTGTTGTATTATCAAGTCCAATGACAGACAATTTATATGTTTTTTAGTTTGATCTTTATTATAGTAGACAGGAATGTATAGAATAGTAGTAGGAAGGAAATAATTAAACAAATATTGTCTTTGGGGAGAAGTTGATTAGGAGGTTTATATATATATATTTTCTTTTAATATAAGGGGAGGGAACAACTGTATTTAGTGATTTTATAATGTGCCAATGGAATGATTTATAGAAATAATGTGATTTTGATTTAATATAGAGTAAGGGATTGATTATGGAAAATTGTTATATATTGTTGCTGTTAAAAGTCGGAAGTCACCTCTTTTTGTAATTTTGAAATTTTTTTCTCTTGCGTTTCTACACTTCTTTAGTTTTTTCTCTTTTCTCTTTGTAGTTTTTTGTTTTTCTGCAGCTTTTATCTTTGCTTTAAACTTAATAAAATTCTTATTAAAAAGATTGTTCTTTGGAGTCCATATTGTATATCCTATTTGAGAGATATGTGAGAATCAAAAAATACACCATTGAAAACTGGGTTCACAATTAATGTATGTGGAGTGGAAAAGGTGAAAGGTCCCCTGTGCAAGCACTGAGTCATGTCTGACCCTTTGGGGGGATGCTGCTTTTGCGATGTATTTTTGCAAGACTATCGCGGGGTGGTTTGCCATTGCCTTCCCCAGTCATCACCAGTCATTTAATGAGTACTGAGGTTTAAAGAACATTCCAGTGTCATGATAAGATGTAGTACCCATCTACCAACTTCTCCCTACACTTAAATCTGTAAAAGCCATTGGCAATATAAATCAGGTTCACATGCTGCAATAAATAATGGTTTACTTAACATGGGTTTATTGAACAATCCATACATGGTTGCATTCATATAACATTTTAAGCATAAACAATGTGTTGGGAAGCCAAATAAAAACTTCACACAACATGCTAAGCCAAACACTCAACTGCCCAACATGCTAAATGCCATGTGTAAAGAGTTTGGGGTGAATGAATTGGTCCTGAGAAGAGAAAGTGTGCAGAATGTGATCAGCTTACAGCCATTATTGAAAAGGAAATTGAATTACTAGAAAGGGCACCTAAGCTACCAGAAATGAGGTTTTATCTCAGTAAGCATGAGGGAGAGGAGAAAGGAGTCCCCTCCTTAATGTCTTCCATATTATTGAAATAGTCTTTTCATCCTTGACTGGTAAAATATTCTCCAGCAAGTCAAAATGGCTGCTATTGCCCTTCTAATGATTAGGAACAACTCAACTGAAATTTGTGAAGTCTTAGATATTAAGAAAATAACAATAACAATTGTTTTTAGGTTGCTTCCTGGTGAGGGAAGTAGTTTGCTATTCCTTCCTTTGGGGATTTTTTTCCCTTCAGTTTCCTAATCTAGCCTACCTCTACAAATTTAAGTACTGACACCCTAATCACAATGAGGATATTGCACCAATTGGTTAGGGCTGCAGTGGGCAAAAACCTTTTGGGCATGAGATTTTACCACTAGTGATGGGCAAAAAAGGAACGAGAGCTGGTAGAAGCATTATATTCACTGCCTTCAGTTATATGAAATAAAGGTAGGATATAGTTCAATTAATAAAGAAAGGAAGAAATATTACATAGTAGCACATTACTCACTGTAGCTGTCCATAGCAAACAAATGAACAAAGCCTTTGCTCCTAACCTACTTTGCAACTCCTCCTCTGTGTTTGACTTTTTCTTTTCAAAGGTATGGGTTTTTTAATAGTATGCTAAGTGTACAAACTTTGATCTGTGGCTGAATTCAAAGTCTTATTCTGCTTCTTGGATAAATTCAATGGGCTGTTTGGCTAGACCAATCACCAGCATTTTTATGACATGATCTTGTATAGGAATCTCTTTTGGGGCAGATGGCTGTTGCTTTGTGCACTCCCAGGTAGACAAAGCTATGAACTTTCCTGAAGGTGATAGTCAGAGCTGGGTTTTTTTCCTGTTTTAAATGATGTTGTAAAAAACCAAGCCAAACCAAATCAAGCCTGGAGCTCTGCATAGCAAGTCTTTCTTTGAGAGCTACCTTTCTCTTGCTTGGCTACCTGCTTGGTATAAACAGCTTTTGTCATGCTGAGCCTTAATAACACTGTACTATGTACCATTTGGAACTAAATGTAATGCTATTTCGCCAGTCCTTTTTTGAAGTGGCCAAATTGATTCAGGTTAGAGAGTCATCTTGCTTCTTCCTCAAAACCGAGAAATTAGTTACGATGCCCTACGTTTCCACATAACTCCTCAACTTGCAAATCTTTCCATAAATTAAAGCAATTTAAAATAAGATGTGTTAATTGTTTCTATTCTTTCTGGTTTCTGTTGTTGTTGTGAGCCATCGAGAGCTGTATTGTTAAGATGGGTGGCCATGTAAGTTTTATGAATAAATAAATAAGGAATAAATAATCATGGATTTCTGTCTAGACTAATAGAAATCTTTTAATGAGAACTGGCACAAATGGCTAAATTGACACCACTGATAAGAGAAAATAGTGTGACTGGGTTGGTTTCTACTTTTGGACTATTTGCTTGTATCTGAAAAAAATGAAGTTCTGATTTTGGGTTTTGATGATTAAATGGTTTGATTTTAGAGAAATAATGTTACTAAACATTTAATTAGTAGTAAAAGATTAACTTTTTAAAATATGCTTTTATATCTGTGTTGAAGAAGGTCGGAAGTCATTCATTTTTTATGTTTTTCTATCTATTTTTGCACTGTTTTGGTTTTTCTTGCTTCTTTTTAGTCTTGTATTCTATCTGTCGTATATTCTCTGTTTTGTATTTTAATTATACTTTGACAAAAATAATAAAGCTTTAATAAGAAATCTTTTAATGAAATGGACCCATGAAAAGAAGCAAAATCAGGTATGCCCTGTTGTGTGGACTGAAGACAGGGAGAGTCAAGAACTCAAAGAAGCCTTTTCCACTCAGATGCCCTGCAATAGTTTGACACTAGACTATACCTGTACTAGTATAGTTTGGGGAATTGTAATAATAGCACTTCAAAGGTTGTAGAAAAAGGCTCAGAAGATTAGTAAATGCCCCTGCTGTGACAGGAGCTCCATGAAGATCTTCTGGGTTTGGTATTTGAAATTTGGAACTAGCCCACTACAGGAAAGCGATTCATCCCAAACCACCATGTGGGTAGACAGTTGCAGCCAACAACAGCTGCAGTTCCTATATTAGCACTCCAGGAAAAAAAATAACAACCATAGACCAATTCAGTCTTGCTTAAATCTCTGGCTTCAGCAATACCTAAAAATACTTTCTATTTCCTACAAGATGTTTTGCAATATCATATTGGCTCTTTGGACAACATAGCTTGAATTTTTCCCAAATACTATAGCCAATGCTTAATACCAAGCTTAGATATATAGATGGATGGATGGATGGATGGATGGATGGATGGATGGATGGATAGATAGAGAATAGAGTTAAACTGGCCTGCTAGCTTCAATTGGTTGAACAGGTTTTTTTTTCAAAACTGTTTTGAAAAAAAAATCATATTATAATTTACCCTGTTCTAAGATTTCAAGTTTGTGAATTCATTTATTCATTTATTATACATTATTCATATATTATACACAGCCAGTGTAAAACAATACAATAACACCTAAAATCTTCCCTTGTAAGAATGATCACATCTGGTAGGAATGGCCTTGAGAAATTGCCAAGTCAAGTCCTGATAGGGGGAGCTACTCTTGCCTTGGGGGAGGGGGGACAAACCATTCCCAAGGAGGGGAGCCCCCCTGAAAATGCCCACTTTCTGGGCTCCTCCCCATCCCTTCCTCTCAATGGGTGGGTGGAGACCTTTAGGAGGTATTCTCTGCTCCCTTGGACTGGACAGGCAAAATCTGTCTGGGACTTGTAGTAACATCTATTTCTTTAAGGAAGATTTTGGAATTGTATGTATGTATCTGTACGATTTATACGCTGCTTCAGACTGTACATTATAATTGCTTGGTCTTTTAAATGCTCATCAAATGATTGATTTTATATACCTAGGTTTCTCTCTCAATTATTTGCCTTCATAATCCTAAATCATATGCACACTCTTGTATTTCAAGCATATGACCTCTCTTACTAGAACAAAAGTCAGCAGTGACTTTTAGTTATGCACTTTAAAAGGCAAATTTAAATCTGCGTAATAACCCATTTTACATCACAGGGAAGAGCTCTCAAAAGTACATAAACAGAAAAAAAATACTACTGAAGGAGTATGGTGCATGGTTCTTTTTTCCACTCTAACTGCCTCATTACTGTTCAGGGCTTCAGCTTCCTTTCTGAAAGTAATTTAGAGATCTTCTAGTTAATCATTATCTGACGCTATGAGGAAATTAATGCAAAGCCAATATACCAGAGTGCTGTTTTGTTAGACAGGAAATAAAACCAGACAGTTGACTCATAGCTTTCTGTTAAATGTCTCATAAAATCTGACCTAGAGATTTGGAACATGGTTACCATATTTTGCCCCCCCCCCTCCCAGTTTGGTTCTACAACATTAATATTCATTATTAATCTGTCTCCTCTAAAACCACCCTCACATGTCTTAGAAACGTAATTATGTGAACCAGAGATTGTGCCCACTGACCCCTCATTGCTAAATAGCCCGTTATCTGTTTCTCCTACCAGAATTTCCCTGTTTCTACTCTATATTTTTATTCAAAGGAATACAAAAAAACCCTATATAATTACGCCATCCAAAATTGTCCCTGTAAACGTCTTACTAACAGATGGCAATCAGAGTCCGAAAAATGCCTACAGAAGAAATGCAATTCATACTTTCAGTGAATACGTGAAAATCATGTGGATTGAGTCCAGTCTAAATTTCCCATTAAGGTAGAGTAAGGATTTATACACATACAATAATGGGACTTTCAGTGGGAAATGTGCTGATTGTCTGAGGGTAAGGAAGAAAAAAACCAGTGCTCTTTTGCATTTATTCTTATTTTACAGCTGCTTTCCTGATTTCCTAAAAGGATGTATCTCAGATTTTGACATTCATGATCCAATGTTTCATCTGTTGTTATGGTGATAGGCTTTTGTAAGAAGGAGAAGAGCTTTGACAGCAAGGTTCAGGGGTCACTGGAAGCAATTCCTAGCAAAGGCACAAGAACTCACCCACTGGTTAAAGTAGCTGGCTTCAGCAGCTACCTGAAACTAATTTCATTGCGGGGAATAGCATTTTTCAGCCCAGTATTCATGCAACAAAAGGTCAAAAGCCTAACAGGTAAAGGAGCTATCAAGTTAAGCTTGAATCCTGGGAACTACATTCCCGTAGCTTTCTTAGTAATGTAATGAGAGTAATTTACCATTGCCCTCTTCCATTTTTTTCCCACAATTTCCCAGCCTAGCTAGCAGCCTGGGAATTTCCAGGTGCAGCAGTGTCCACCGAAAACTGCAATGTTGCCAAAATGATGACATTGGTGCAGCCACATCATTACAAACATTTCATCATTTGCTAGCCTTTTCTCCCCACCAACAGCCATGAAGTCTCCCATACAAGTGCTAACCAGGGCTGACCCTGCTTAGCTTCCAAGATCTAGCCATTTATCCTGATCTAGTGCCCTAGTAAGCTCCTAAATCCTCACAGAAATCATGTGCTCAGCGTGTTCCATTTCAGGAGAAGAGCTGGGTTCTCTCAGACATTAAAAAAATCACTGGAAAGGGACAATAGCACTTACAATCAATTTATATATTCAGTGTTTACCCTATCTCTCCCCTAAAAATAGGAGTAACAATGCAATAAAGTATATAGCTAGAATGTATAAAAACCTTACCAAATATATATCAGTAAGAAATAATCATCCTAGTTAACATTAAGTTTGGTCCAAGTAATTGCCAAAAGCTCTCTATACAAATGCCAGAAAGGTGACAGAGATGGTGCTTCCCTTAGCAGGGAGTCCAAAAAACGATGGCAGCCGACTGGGCAGCTGCAGCTTCTATAACCACCCAACCTGCCTTGGTCAGAGTTTAAAACCAAGGCAGGCTAGTATGGGGGAATGCAGTCTTTTAAAGAATGTATACATTAAATGCAACATACTGTATTGCATAGCTTGAGGATTCCTCCCGCTGAACCCCAAAAAATCGAATTGAGGATCATATTCAGCAATAAGAGGTGCAAAAGCAGGAGGTGCAAATGGTTGTAGATGGAGATGCCTTTGAAAAATGGAGATGCCTTTGAAAATCAGCAGTTGCTTAGGGAGGGCTGTTTGCCTGGTGAATCTAAGCCTTTTTGTAACCCAAGAATGGGGCTCCCTTCTTTTCCTGTCCTGTCCTCTTTGATTCTCCTTTTGCCATGCCTCGCCCTCCAGGTCTGTCCCTTCCCTTCTTTTCCCTTTCACCCATCTGGGCACAGGCCTTTCAATGCTCCAGGAAGGAAGGAGGCTGTGTGTGTTTCGGTGCAGGAGAGTAGTTTTGGTGTGAGAAAGATTGGTTGGGACATGTAGATGGGAGAATCCATACATTTTATAAGTGAGGATCTCATTTTCAGTCCATTAACTTTAATTAGCAGCTGTTAATTAATTTATTTTGTGCTGGCCTGTTTTGGGGGGGGAGGGGAGGGGGAGTGTGGAGGGCTATAGAGAGATAGATATTTGTATGCATACAAGGGCAAATGGGTATGCATTAACCGGGCAGAGGAAAATCCAGGACTGCTTTCAGCTGGAGTTGGCAACTCCAGGTTGATGTTTCCTCCTGGTAACTTAAATCCTCATACCATCCTGGACAAATGCCTGTCCAGTCTTTTCTTGAAAACCTCCAGTGATGGAGCACCCACGACTCCAGGAGGCCCACCTGTTCCATTGATTAACAGCCTGCACAGTCAGGAAATTCCTCCTTATTTGCAGTTTGGATCAGTTTGGAGAATAAATCTACTCCCTCTTCCTGGTGACATCCCTTCATGTATTGGAAGACTGCTATCATGCCTCCCTTTAGCCTCCTAGTCCAGGAATGGATGCAACTGATGCACAAGATGAATTTGTGTGAAGCCCCCTCCCCGGCCACAGCTGCCACCTGCTCTTCCAGCAGGAGCCACAAGTCCAGGAGGACCCGCAAATTGTGCACCAATTCTGTCTAGGGGAGTGTTACCCTGTCCAGAGTCAGAGATGTCAACTCTCCTGACCCCAGGGGGCCAAAGACCCACAACCACTCCATCTTGCTGGTTGCATCTGGTTTCTCCCCATCCAGGCCCTCACAACCTCCAGGCTCTAAGCAAGCACCTGAGCAGCATCACTGCCCCAGCATGCTGTATAATTGGGTATCTCAGTATACTGAGGATCCCAAACCCCATGCTGCCAAATGACCTCATCAATTAATATATGACTATATTAACATATAGCTGTTAATGTAGTCATTTGGTCAAGGAGCTCAAGCAGGGCTACTGTACCACAGGGAGGAAGACAGGCAAGCAGCAAGCCCAACTGATCCCTATGGCCCAATTTCACAAAGAGGACCTTGCATCTGGCTATATCTGGGGGAGCATCCCTAAAGGCCACTAGAGATTCCCAAACAACAACAGCCACACTTCCACACCTCTACCCTTGTCCCAGAGTTGCAGCTAGTGCCATACTCAAAACGCAGGAGGTTGCCTTTCTGAGAGAAGAGCTCCCTCTCTGCACCCAACCAAATTTCCGCAATGCGCTCCCAGTTGGCCCTCTCATCAAATTGTGGATGAAGTGAGCTTTACTACAGGCTGACCTGGCATTAAACAGCAGCAGCAGCAGCAGCAGTAGCAGCAGCCAGAGTCGAGGCCTCCAAGACTGCAGAAACCAGGCTTTGGGGCCAAGCACAGGTGGCTGGACATAACCCCAGTGTTAACTGCCAGGCTGCCTTCCCTGAGGCCCATCCCCTGCTCCCCCCATATCATGCCCACCACCAATATAATATCTTCAGATCCCTGGCCTGGTGGGTTGCAGGGGTTTTGGATGCCACTGCCAGTAAAAGTTGGCCCATTTTATGCAGTCTTTTCTTAGCTTCCATTTCTCAACGTAACTTTTGAATCAGTCCTACTTAAAAGCCTATTCTACCCATTAAGTCAGAGCCAGTTGTCTAGAGGGAATGCCCTGCCTGATTAATAGGAACTAGATGCTTGAATAGCTGACACAGATGAAATAAAATGACTGCTCCTTTTATTTATGTTCAAGCAAGACATTAGCCATCTGAGTCAGTTCCGATGGAAGACAAATGTGATTTTTTATCCTTTTGTTTGCACAGGGGTTCATTACATAAATACTTAAGATGGCCATAATAATACTCTTAATATCCCCAGAAATGGCTTTGTTAGCTAATAATTTAGTACGAGTATTTGAGTACTGAGACATATGTTATCAGATCCTCAAAGCTCAGCAACTAAAACAATTAAGTGAATCAGATACTAGTTTCAGATATGTCAATGTAACAGTCACTGACTGAGAAGAGAGGTGATAGTGTTTTCCATGAGACATGAAAGATGTCTCATAGAAGAAGTCAAAAGCTCTTCTATCTTCCTCCAGAATGCAGGACACAGAAGAATGGATTTAAGTTACCAGAAGGAAAATGCCAGTGGAATGTTAAAAAGCACTTCTTAACAGTAAGCACAACTCAACAATTATTTATTTACCATGGAGGTGGTAGGTCCCCTTTAATTGGATGTGTTCAAGCTAACCATCTATCTGTCTAGGATGCTTTAATTTGGATTTCTGTGCTCAGCAGAACGTTGGATTTTATTGCTTAAATAAAGTTGGGCTGAAATTAAGAAGATGGGCAGATCATTACTAGGCCCTATTTTGGAACATCTTGGATCTCTGTCTTCCATATAGGAATGCTCTGAAATTCCCAATGCATTTATTCTTGCTTTGTGGGCTGCAAGCTATGAGGGCAGAAGAAAAGGAGGAAAGTACTAGCCAGCTAATGATGTTTCATGTTGTTCCTTAAAAAACTCTCTCCGGAAACAGAGGAAACCAATTCTACAATTTAGACTTCTCTATCTTTGTAGGGTGAGGCAGAAGATGGGAAGGACTTTGGATACTTGTGTCAACCTCAGAAGAGGAAATCTGAGGAATCCAATGTTCCCCGGAATACTGTTCTAGAGTAACAAGGTGAAGGCCAGGGAATTTTCTCCCTTTCTTCTCCAATTTTTGAATTAATCTTTTTTCATTCAGCCAATAGCCAGAAGATTTGTGGATTTGTGTTATAATGTACCATTAAGGACAAAAAAATTCTGAGAACATAACTATTCAAAATCCTAGAGTCACTGGTTTGAGATGGGCGGCTATACAAACTGAATAAAATAAATAAATAAAAAATAAATAAAATTCAATTTTCCCCTCAACTGCATCTATTTTTTTGCAGTAAATCTCAAGGATTTTCCTACAATACTAGTACAAGAATAAGGACTCCCCTTAATACGACATCCCCAAATGGGTCCTTTTAAAAGTTCTCCTTTTGGTTTATAGGGTTGGATTCAGGAAGTAGAACTCTACTTATACAAAATGAGGGCACAGGAAGAGACTCCCTCCCCCAAGCAGAAGGGTATTTCCTCATATGCAGCACCTGCCTTTAGATCCAGACTAGACCCATTGCCATCTGGACTGCATTTTTAACATGATGGCCATTATAAGAAATTTGTACCACTAACTATGCCTGATGGGGAATACTTCAACATATGGAAGGTATAATTGGAGATAAATAAATGGTTTACATTGATTTCTGTGTTATCATATTAACCTATGCTTCTCTCCCTCACTCCCTGTATATTTTGATGAATGTCTCTCTTGTGTGTGATCTCAGATGCTAATCTCAGAATGCTGTTACACTGAGATGGACAAAGAAACAGCTGATATTAGCTGCTGATTTTTAGCAGATTTTGGAGAAACAACAGTTTCTGAAATTTGAATTTATATACAGATCCAATGCTACATTGAGGAATAAGGACTGAAACCATTGATCTGGAAAGGGCTTTTATGGGCAGGATGAGTTAAAGGGAAGCAGATAGCATGGTAGATGGCATCTGAAAGACCACGAGAGAGGCAATTTTGAATCTATCATCAGAGTATACACTATGCTATCAAATAGAAATGGTATGAGGTGAGGCTGTAAGTAACATTAGTTTGGCCTCATTCTCTCAGCTAGAATAATAATATAGGAGTTTTTCAATCACTTCTGCACCAATTAAGGAGATATATCTTAAATTTAGCCACCCTTCAAAACAGGCCACAAAATGTGCTGTCACAGCAGTTATAACAAAGAAGCAAAATACAGTATGTCATCCATACACAGCCTGGCATGTAGGGAGGCAAAAGGTCAGGGAATTTCAGAATTACTGTCAGATTTACCCTGAAATAAAAGTCAACTTTGTGACCAGGCCACCATTGGTCTTTCCAGTTAAAGTAACTGGGGGATGCAGAAATTAGAGCTGAGAGAAAAATCATTAGTTTTACCAGTTGCTTCAAGATGTGGTTCTGCCAGACTGCCATCCAGTCTTTTGTTTTCTGATAGCATTTTATGAGCTGGGTTAGCTAATGAACCTAGCCTAGTATCTGATTAATTTTATGAGAAAAGAAATGAGTTAAAACTGAATGTTTCTATGCTACTATGTAATCCTCAAAAATCGACTTGACTATATTCAGAAAGAGGCTCTGTTAAGAAACCCTTTTTCCTTTGAACAAATCCTCACTCTATCTGACTGAATTTTGGCATGGATGATCCCTATGGACAGGGCTTCTGTCTTGGTATGTTGCATTTATACTGTTTCAATTTATACTAAAGGAATAAAAATGCTAACTCTGTACTAATTTCTAGTAGATCTGCCATACTTCAGCTCTCTTCTTAAATTACAGCTTGCTTAACAACATCATAATTCTGCTTGAAAAAAAAAGTTACTGCCATATGTATTTTCCCTCTTTGGGACTGACAGGCATCAGGCTGAATTAGGGTACCTACTGAATGACCCAAGATATATTGAATTGTTTCAAGAACTAGCAAATCATACAGTAGAGGTGAACAACCTTTTTAAGCTTGGGAAAAGCAATTAGTCTTTGTGTCTTCTCTGGAAGCTTCAAGGGATGGGACTAGTGATGTTCCCAGAATGGTAATCAATTTCATAAAGTATTCACTCACCCTCCATAAACTATTCCATTCAGTTCTGTGATATCATATATTTTGTTCCTACACTGGCTGTTTTGCAACTCTATATTGCTGGCCAGATCATTGGCGGTCGCTAACAGGTATTATAAGCAAAAGTGACAAAACGGAGCAGGAGATATTTTATATAAACACCACTGCATGGAGTGAAACCATGATGGGTTTTTTGGGGTGTGTGTGTGTAATAATGAATAGGAACCTATCATCTAAATGAGAATTGTACATCAGATCATTAAAGATGGATAAGAAGTGATAAGCAAGAAATGATTACTGAGTATACTTAGGACAATTTTCTGAAAAGCCAAGTTTGGGATATATAGGAAGAATATAATTGTCATGTTCGCCGTTTCAATGTGCTTAGTACATCGTAACGGTTCGCATGTCATTAAGCTGATGCATGTTTCATCTTTGCAGGGAGGACAGTTCTTCCTACTAGAATGCTTATCTCTTGGCTGCAAGCTTGGAATGTATTTGGGTTATCTCATGTGTTCAAGGTTGCTTTCCCAGGCTAGAAGGGATGACGGTTAACAGCACCTGGGATGGGTGGTGTTGATGCTGCCAGGCGGGAGGAGGGGTTACGTTTGCAGCGAGGGTTTTTAGTTTGTATTTGGCGCGCTTTCTGTCATTCTCAGCTTTCTCTGTACTTGTCACAAGTTTCCTAATAAATCAGATTTCATTTAGCAACCTCTTGTGAGTCTGAGTATTTGGACTGGGCAATCATTACAATAATGCATTCAACTTTACCAGTGCATAGTAGTAAAGTTGAGAACCAGAACCAGCTAATCATGAAGTCAGGCTCTTAGTCCAGTTTGAATGCCTGCAGCCAACAGGCCAGCAAATTTGGAGAAGGCTATCTTTCCTACTCATTATCTGCATGTTAGAAAATATATCAAATTTAAACTAT
This sequence comes from Candoia aspera, assembly GCF_035149785.1. Lineage (NCBI taxonomy): Eukaryota > Metazoa > Chordata > Lepidosauria > Squamata > Candoiidae > Candoia > Candoia aspera. The sequence continues at coordinate 199,298,200 of NC_086153.1, read as the reverse complement.
GGTGTCTAGGGTAACATTAAAGTTTGTTTCAAACTGCACAAAAAGCTCCACTTCCTATGAAAATTTTTAAAAAATGAAAGAATAGATTCCGGGAAAACAGTTCTGATATAAAAGAAACTGATCTCTCCCTAGTGATGATACATAACTCTGTGACAATTGCTTACTAGAGTATAGATGATTAAGGTATGGCTAGAATGTCTTCTGATAGGAATCGCAGATAAATATACTCCCATCTTTTGCTTCCATGGTTTTATTATCACTACTAATTCCTTCCCTCGCTGTCGAATTTATTTATTTTACTGCCCTGCTTGTCAGGGTATAATACTGTTCAAAAGACAGTCTTCCGCATTATCATCTCCACTCCCTTCTGTGTAAATGGATGAACATGTCATTTGTATAATAATGGTTAGCAGATAAAATATTTTATTTATCCAATGACTATTAGATAAGTATGCAGACAATATCTTTCTTTGCCACTTTTGTGACAAGTGCTAATGTACTGCAACTCCAAGGGTTACCATATAACAAATGCAGACATGTATATGCCAGAGAGCTTGGAACTGCGCCCTCTGGTGAAAGGAGGGGGACAAGGAATTTAACCTTGACTTCATTTTCATAATCATAAATATTCACCACCTTAGATTTTACAGGTTTAGATTTCCATATCCCAACATTATCACGCTGTCTAGAATTATGGAAAGAGAGGAGGAAATATCTGGCTATATTCAAAAGATGGGAATGCAAATATAGCCTCTTCCTTGTTATTAGTGGTAAATTCTTCCTCTTTTCCATTAATGACTTTCCTATCCTCCCAAGCAGATGAAACAGCTGTAGAGGTTTTTTTTAAAGGAAGGAAGGAAGGAAGGAAGGAAGGAAGGAAGGAAGGAAGGAAGGAAGGAAGGAAGGAAGGAAGGAAGGAAGGAAGGAAGGAGGGAAGACTTGAGCATCTAGTATCAGTTCCAAAGTTATAAGCCTTTGAACAGTGGAAGTTATACATGGATAATTTATCCAGATATTTCTGTTTTGGTTATCTCCAGGCAAGTCTATCAATGTCCCAGGTTTGCATTATTGCTCTTTTTTCACAGATGTGCTCATACACCCATTCAGAACTCCTGCAGTTTACTAATATTCACTCAGGCTCCTCGATCTAGTGGAGCAGTGAAGACAGATCAATTCTCCACACAGTTTGAGTGTGTTTGTTGCTGCCATTGGGGTGGGGGTTTATTGGGTTTTTTCGGACTATGGATTTTAATTTTGTAAGCTGCCCAGAGTCACCGTGTGTGAGTTGGGCGGCTATATAGATTTGTTAAATAAATAAATAAATGATTGGTCTTTGATATATTCAAGATTTAAATGCAAAAAAGCAGATAGGGCTCAATTGCTAAAACTTCCTAAAAGCATAGCAAAGTTGTAAAACAAAACAAAACAAAACAAAAAACCAGGCCAAGCTCTCTGTCCAGAGGCATCTGGGGTGGGGGGCATGGGGAGAGTCCCTCGTTGGGGGGAGATGGGCAATGATATAAATTTAAATAATAAATAAATAAAACATGAACCAGAACATTACAATGCACACTGCAGTCTTTATGTTCTTGTGCACTATGCGAGAGGGAGGAACTTGAATTGTGATGTCATAGCGCATATTCCAGTTTTGGTGTCATCCAGGCTAGCTGAGGATGCCGATGAGTCTGCCCTCCCTTTTTAAATAACAGCAATTGGACCTTAACAGGCAGATTAGCATCTGGGGCATTAATCAAGTGGATAACTGCAGCGGCTTCCCAAGTGCCAATTATTTGAGGAGAGACTTATGAGAAGGACATTAAGGCACACCATCCAATGTTAGTTTGGGGGCAAGCATGGATGTTTCCCCCACCAGAACTATACTCCCTCCCAGTTTAAACTAGATGAGAAGAAGTACAAATTTAGAAAAGATTCAACATGGTGGGATAGTCAGTTTTGTACTGATGCTGATCACATTATATCTAAGATATATAAAATGTTATTACAATTAAAATGGGAAACCAAGCAAATTAAAGAATGTATGAATAAATGGGCAAACAACTTCGGGTATAACATTATGTATGACCAGTGGGAAAAGATGTGGACTAGAGGATTAAAATTTACATTGAATTATAATCTGAAGGAGAACTTTTACAAAATGATGTATAGATGGTATATAACTCCTGATAAAATATCAAGAATGTTTAAAAATACATCAAACACTTGTTGGAAATGTAGAAGTGAAGTAGGTACGTTTTATCACACGTGGTGGTCTTGTAAAAAAGCAAAAAAATTCTGGGCGTCAATACACAATGTTATTCAAAAACTGTTGTCAATGGACATAATCCAAAAACCAGAATTATACTTACTGGGTCTAATGGAAGAAGAATTAGGAAAAAAAATGTACTTGATTACCGCCACACGAATTATTTACGCCTCAAGGTGGAAAGAAGAGTCTACCCCATCAACAGAAGAATGGATAATTAAGATAATGGACTTGGCCCAGATGGCAAAACTAACAGACCTGTTAAATGATAAAAACATGGACAATTTTAAGAATGAATGGCGACCTTTTCTCGATTATATAAGGACAACACAAAAAATAACAATATGTATATAGGATTTAGTAACTAAACACTTAATCAAATAGAAATAGGGGTGACATAGATTGAAAATAGAGAAGAAGTTAAGAGAACACAACTATAGATCCAAAATCACAGTTTAGATAGTCGGAAACCACTTTTTAATAAGCTTTGTTGTTTTCTTTTCTTTTTGTCCTTTTTCTTTATTTCCTTCTTTTCTCTCTGTTCATTGTTATATGTATTTGTATGTATTATGTTGTTTATGTTACTTTGCTTTCTAATAAAGTATTTAAATTTTTTTTAAAAAGCTAATAAAAAATAATAAAAAAAGAACTATACTCCCTCCCCAAATAGATAAAACATTTTCTTAAAAGTCACCAAAGGCTCAAACCTTCCAAAAGAGGCCTTTTACTCACCAACAAGCAACAAGAATAACAGCCAACTTCAGTGGAACTTTAGAAGACAAAATTGAGAGAAGAGGGGGTATCAGAAGAGGAGTAAGAAGCAGACTTCATGAAAGAATGCACACTGGCATGCAGGGGCATGAGGGGAGGTTAAAAAAAGTCAAGATGGCAGCCTGACTACATGACTGAAGCCCCACCCCTTTTTACATGCATCACACCTGCAATGTACAGAAAAAATAGGGGGCTTTGATTGCATGGTCACCGCCACCATCTTCATTTCTTTATCATCCCTCTCCACTGATGCCCCTGCTTACCGAATTAATATCTGCAATATCTAGGGATATTGTGCTTGAAAAATTAACAATACGAATGTTCTAGACAGATACAAGGAAACCCTTACTGGATTGTTATAACTGTAGTTGTAAAGAAGTAATAACTGTGTGACAGGCCTTCTCTCTTTAATTTCCTGTTGGCATCTGGCAGAAAATTGTGCCAGTGATTTTTGGTGATCTGCAGCCAAATTTTGGCAGTATAGTCTGGGGGGGCTATGAGGGCTGCAAAAGGATTCAGCTGTTATAGGATATTCATCCCTGAGATCTTTGAACTAGAAAAAGAAGAGGAATAAAACAATGAAACGAAATGTACTAGGTTTGAGCTGCCATAGCTGATTTCCTCCTCTTGGACTACAGGGTTAAACACTTGCTATGCTACTTCCTAACCTCTTGCCCTGGCTGGTATGAGTAGGTAGGGATTTGTAAATGGTGGGTAATCTGCCACTTCATTCCTCACAGAAGTCTGGTATTAAGAAAGTTATGAAAAATGAAACACCAAAGGCAGGTGCAGGATTGCCTCGTGTAGACTGGTACCAAGAAGCAGAAAGAAGGTGACATGATTTAATTTCAATTGGGGGACTTCCGGTGAAGACTCATGGTGAACTAGGCATCTCCAAGGGAGTGAAGATGGCATCGTGGCGAGATTGGCAGCTAGACAGTGTTTTCTGGCCAGCCAAACCTCTTCGGGTAAAAGAGAGATTGTGAGATCACCCACTTGCACTCCAGACAGCTGCTCCTCGTGAGTAAACTGAAGGAACTGAGGTTTCTGCATTTGGCTTGTGAGTTGAGTGGCTGGGAATAGAGGGATTTCCACCAAGCTCACAGCTGCAATGTAGCCTTATGGATACAAAGTTCTGCTGAGCATCATTTCTTAATCACTTTTGAAAATTGCTTATTAATTGCTTTTCAACTATTAAGAATCTTTTGATCGACAAGTTTTATAAGATGCACTGGGTGAGTTTCCTTTAATCCTTAACAAAAGAAGTTTTTAAAGATAAATTTAGGACATTAAAAAAAATCTTTTTTTGAAATAAGCAGCAAAAGGATGATTAGAACATTGATTTTGGAAAATTATAAATGGACTAGGGGCCAGATGGATTTGAAATAAGATTTTGAAATTGATTGTGGGAATCCTTCCTGTAGGAAAATGCTGTTGTTCTGAATTCTTGAAAAAAACATGATAGGATGGGAATTTGAATGTTGGTCACTAGAGGAAGATAGAGGGAATTAAAGATTACAATTAAAGGAGGAGAATACTTAAATTTGATTTATTAACATAGAAAACAGCAAAATACTTTAACACTGGACATATTTGAGAATATTTGTGGGCAATGGATCCAGAAACTAAAGTGTCTGCCATCATAGATAGACAGCTTTTAAGAGAGATTGTGGAAGAGGAACAAGTTTTGCTGGATGGGACTGGGACTGATCTGAAAGTGGATATGAAAATTACAGGCTGCAAGAGTGATATGGAAAAAGATGCTACACTGGATATACAAATGAAACTGGCTGATCTTAATAACTGAAAGGGATGTGCAAATGGCAAACCAAAAGAATGACTTGGATAACTTTCTTATATTGGATTTACAAAAGAAATCTGTTAAAGTTTTGAAGGATTTTGTGAGAAGTAACAAATAAAAAATGAAAAGAAAACAAGCTCTAGGACATTATTTGAAGGGATTAAAGATCAAGATTGTAAAAAGTAAAAAGAAGGAATATAAAGTGGGTTTATCTCATCAAGGTTAAAATATATGTTGTTATTTCTGGCAACCCTTAATGGACTTTTGCTGACGAGGACTGAATGACAAGGTTGTAAGGATCTGTTTATAGATATGAGATAAGATATGGGATTAAGAGATTTTTTGTTGTATTTTAAGAGAAAGTGATAAGTTGTTAAACTTGTTTATACTTGTGACAAAGGGGACCTTACTTCTTTATATATTTATTTTCTTTTCCTTTGCTATATTTTTTTCTTTTTTTCTTTTTCTATCTATATATTTTTTTCTTTTTCTGCACTTTCAATTTTTTCTTTTTATTCTTTTACTTTTTGTATTGTACTAATTTTTATCTAATTATAATGTTTAATAAAATTATTACAAAATTATTTAATTTTGATTGGGTTTATCTTTGTTTGTAGATACTTTACATTCACTTCTCTACCTTCCCAATCAGTTGGGGCTGAATGTAACTGATGTTGGCCAAAGTGTAATGGTTGCATATTCTAAAACACCATCAGACTCATGAGCAGGAATTCAAAGATATCTGATTTATTAAAGAATAGTATGCAGGATCACAGAGAAAGCTGAGAATGATGAAAGCGCGCCAAATTCAAACTAAAAACCCTCGGTGCAAATGAAATCCCTCCCCCCATAAAATCTTCTCAAGTTCACAATCTCAGGTGCTCCTAATGGTTTCTGATGGTCTGCGGGAAAAGGCCTTGAACAGATAACATAACCCAAACACATTCCATTGTACTGATTTCACATACAGAGCTTGGCACAAGGTCTCACAGCAGCTCTCTCCCAAACAGAAATGTGCGTCAGCACCATGGCATGTGAAACGTTACAATGTATAAACTACATTGAATCAGTGAACATGACATACTGCCCCCCCAAAATAAAAATACATTAAGCAGCAGGCTTCAAAGGATAAGAAAGGTGGAAACGGTTAACTAAATCAGGAGCGTTAACATGGTGGGCAGACACCCATTCAGGATGAGGAAAGTGTTTCCATTGGATCAGATACTGCAGGGTGCCTCGAAGCTTGCGAGAATCAACGGTGTCCTTGACTTCAAAGTGTTGCTGGCTGTCAATCATAATTGGAGCAGGAGGAGGAGGGTGAGAGTGCCAACGCGGTGAGTGGTGCACAGGCTTAAGCAAGTTGCAATGGAAAACAGGGTGCAAGCATTTCAAATTGTGAGGCAGTTCTAATTTAACAGTAACTGGATTGACATGATGAACAATACGAAAAGGACCAATAAATTTGGGAGCAAGTTTTTTAGACAGTTGAGGTGATTTGATAAATTTAGTAGATAGATACACCTGATCCCCAACTTTGAAGTCGTGTTGTAAAGAGCGATGCTTATCAGCTTGAGACTTGTAAGCAGCCTGGGCATCAGCCAAAGCTTGTTGAATGACTGGCCAGGAATCAGACAGTTTAACAGCCCAGTCAGATGTAGAACATGTTTGGGAAGGGGGCTGTGGCAGTTCAGGGATGGGAACAAAGTCGTGACCAGAAACCACGCGAAATGGGGTTTGTCCGGTACTTTGATGCACAGCATTGTTGTAAGCAACTTCAGCCAAAGGTAATAAGTCCACCCAATCGTCCTGATGGTAGTTAATGTATGCTCTAAGAAACTGTTCAAGAGTGGCATTTAAAATCTCAGTAGAACCGTCAGTCTGGGGATGGGATGATGTGGACAGTGCTTGTTTAGTGCCAATCAATTTTAAAAATGATTTCCAAAATTGAGAAGTAAACTGTGTGCCGTGGTCAGAGATCAAATGGGAGGGGCTACCATGGAGGCGGTAGATGTGGTGGAGAAATAGGCGTGCTAATTGTGGGGCTGGCGGGATGGATGCACATGGAATGAAATGAGCTTGTTTAGGGAAAAAATCCTTTACAACCCAAATGACAGTTTTCTTCTGACTGGGAGGTAGGTCCACAATGAAGTCCATAGAAATCTCATCCCAGGGATGGGATGGGCTGGCCACTGGCTGTAGAAGCCCCTGTGGTTTCCCCCCTTTTCGTTTAGACATGGCACTAACAGGACAGGAAGCAACGTAGTCTTTTACATCACGCCTTAAGGTTGGCCACCAAAATTGACGGTGAACCAAATGCAAGGTTTTGACAAAACCAAAGTGTCCAGCAAGTTTATCATCATGGGAACGCTGAACATGACACAAAGATGATAGATACACAGAAAGATTCTGAAACAAATATTTGAACTCCTTCTCTTGAACTTAGTATAGATTTTCAATACATTTCACTATTGGGATATAGAAGGAAACTAGCTCCCCCAAATATGGTGCTCCCTTTAACAAAACTGTAGTACTGGAATTGAAACAGTGAGTAATGTATCTCTGCAACCTTGTTCCCAGAGACAGGATAACAAGGTCTTGTATAGGTGCCTCCCTTCCAATACCAAAGAATGTTCACCCTCAAGACTCGTACAGTGTCATGTTCACTGTTCAATGTAGTTTATACATCGTAACGTTTCACATGCCATGGTGCTGACGCACATTTCTGTTTGGGAGGGAGGTGCTGTGAGACCTTGTACCAAGCTCTGTCTGTGTAATCAGTGCAATGGAATGTGTTTGGGTTATGTTATCTGTTCAAGGCCTTTTCCCGCAGACCATCAGAGACCGTTAGGAGCACCTGGGATTGTGAACTTGAGAAGATTTTATGGGGGGAGGGATTTCATTTGCACCGAGGGTTTTTAGTTTGAATTTGGCACGCTTTCATCATTCTCAGCTTTCTCTGTGATCCTGCATACTATACTTTAATAAATCAGATATCTTTGAATTCCTGCTCATGAGTCTGATGGTGTTTTAGAATAGGCAACCATTACATACAGTTTCTGATGGCAATACAGGGCCTTAGACCTCACTACAATGTCTGGATAAGAAGTGAAAGCTAACTCTGAAGTCTCCAATGGTTCCTCTGACTCATATTCTTCACACTCTGGCAATTCTGGAGCTGATGCTGGCATTGGAAGGACAACCCTTGCTTGGATCAGAGGCACTAAAAACTGAAAGATCACCATTGATTGGAGAAAGGAATGGGAGGAGATAATATACCTGTCCTGGAGGATTTTTCATCCAGAGAAAAAGAAGACATGGACAACTGGGCTATGAAGAAATTTTTATGGCCTAAATCTGTCAGTAAAACGTATTTAAGTAATTACATAGCAGAAACCTGACAAAATTCGAAGTAAAAGAGACTCAAGATGAGAACTACTTTCAGCCATGAGTCCAGTCCAGTTCACCAAGCTGTTATACAAACAGATATCAAAAATGGCTGACAGTCAAGGTAGAAAGATTCAGGATGCAAAACTGAACAACGGGCCACAGAGCCAAGGGAATGAAACATAACTGCATATGGCAAGAATAAAGATAATGTAGAAACTGTGGGAACTACATTACAAAAAAAAAAAACTACAAAGACATTGGGGGTCTTGTAAATCTACTATTTCAGGCCGACATGGCGTATTTGTACTTGCAGTGCTGAAAGTCTCCCTCTCTGTTCAGCTAGAATATTTTCTGCAGTACTATATCAGCCAACACTCTTGCCCTTTTGAAGATGTGAATCTACAAATTTCTCCTGAATTTGATTCTGTATGTCTTCTTCTTTAAATGAGGAATCCTCTAGGAGAGGAATGACAGAAGCTGTTGGGACTGTAATAAAGCTTCTAAATATAGAACTTTCCCTTGGTGCAGCTCCTAAACTATAGAGGTAGAAAAGTCACTTCCTACTGCTGTGCAATACTTTCAAGGAGACAGCGGATAGATCTTGAGATAGCTGTTTTCCCCAAGGAGAACTTTAGAAATGTTCTTGCCTGGAGGACATGTCTGAGACTGCCACTAAAACTGGGAGTCACACCATTAAACTGAGGATGGATAGTGTTTCATCTAACCATCCCAGAGATTATTACATCAGTATGGACTTCCCATATCTGACACCTTAAAAGAGGATGACTTGGGAGAGAAGTCCCTTTGTGGTGTCTGTTCCCCATGTGTCCAAGAGGAAGATTATTACAAAGGTTTCCTCTGGGAGGTGATTTGTCCCTCATTTCGAATACCAATCCTTCTCTTTGAATGCATTGGAGAAACATTGCTCTAACTCCTGCTGCCCCAGCTCCAGTATAGCCCTGATTGTCAGAAATCACAGCTGGTATCCCTTACCCTAAAAAGACCCTAGTGTAGAAAAAAGATGAATGGAAGTACCACTGTTATAATAATTAGAGGCATCCTTTGCTGCCATTGTAACAACAGAAGGTAAGGGAGGGGTGCCTCTTTCCCAAATCTCCTCTGGTTGGGCACTACCCTGGTTCCACATCCTGGCAGACTGGATGCCTCAACTGTTAGGTTGCTGTTAGGAAACAGACACCACAAGAAATACTAGAACTCTTCCAATGTAGGCTATAATAATAGAATCTTGGAGGCCTGACAGTTTTTCCTTCCCTTTCTTTTATACCAAAGTAAGTCAAGTTCAGGCAATTTTAAGTTTCTTTCTCACCCTGTCCTGTTTTCTGGGCCAAGTTAATGTTTTTCCAATGTTTGCCACATATTTTCTTCAAGGCCATCTCCAAACTCCTTTACATCCATCTTCTGGAGACCAACTGACCAGGCAGCCCCACTTTGGGTTTTCCTGTCTGGGGCAAACAGGACTCCCAAACTAACATCTCCCTACTGGGTTCAATTACTTAAGCCTACAACTGCTCCAGAGGAGTAACACCTAGACTCTACTGCTTGAAGGCATGATTCTCTCCCCCTTGGAATATAGGAAGTTGCTGAGTAATTATCAAAATTATTATTAACCATTTCAGGATTACTGAATTCCATGAAGAACATAAATGACAATCAGGAAGAACTTAAAGAAGATACAACATTATGAAACACATAGTCAAATAAGAAGAGACTCTCTAAGCTGAAAAGAAATGTCTTTATCATACTTTGAAAGTCTGCTGTTCTTCTTGATGCCCCGTCTCTTTCAGCTTCAGGTCCTACAGGCCTACCCAAATCCTTAAGACCAGGGAGAGAGAGCATTAAAGCCACCTCTTGTTCTCTCTGCCCCCCAAACTCTGCTGCTTTGTCCACAAGCTTCCTTCCTAAATGTAATGTGATTCTGATTGGACAAGGTCAGAGGCCTTACAGCTAGTCATTGGTTTGTTGTTCTGTCCAGTTCTGTAACACCTGGTTGTCCTCTATAGGAAGTGCTGTTCTGAGTTGGGAGGACCACATATTTTAGTTTGCTTGGGAGAAGGCTAACAATGAGATCCCTTATGCTCTACAAATGTCAATTCACCATGTGATGTGGTGCTGTCTACCAGCTTGGCTGGCTTCAAAAATGGGTTGGACCAGTTCATGGAAGTCATGGGGATCAATGGCTATTAGCTTTGATGGCCGTGTGACTAGCTCTGAAGGCCATCTGCTGGAAGACTTGTGGGCTTCCCTGTGCAGCTGGTTGGACACAGAGAACAGACAGCTGGACTAGATGGGCCAGGGGCCCAATCCAGCAGTGCATTGCTTACTTTATTATGTTCTTATTGGGGAAGGGGGTAAATGTCTCACAATGGATACACTTACCAAAAGGGATTGTAGGGGCCATTGATCTCAAAGTGGTCTGCTGAAAAGCCCCCAAGGAATTCTAGTGGAAGTAATGCTCTAAACTTAAAGTTGAGAAGAAAGATGGGAGAGGAATGACAATAATGGTTATTCACACAAACAGACAAACCTATGTACTCTAGGCAGTCAGAAAAAAAAACTGAAATGCAGCAGGAGCAACCATGTTGCTCCAAACTCTCGTTTCTACTCTTAATTTAAAATGAAAACTTTCTGTTACTGAAAGATTGCCAAATTTTGCTCAACAAGACACCAAGAGACACGCTGCAGAGGTGCCACAAATGTGAATTACAAGATGTTACAAAAAATAACAACTGCAGTTACCCCAAAGGAAGCTGATATTGAGCTTAAGAGCAACTTCCTGCCCCAGGAAAATTACAGAAAAATTCATTTGCTCCTTAACTGTGTCCTTGGAGAATCCAAGACAGTCTTTCTATCTAAATTATTTGAGAAAAAACAGATTATTCTTTGCAGGTAAGTACAATAATATTTTCCTTATATAAGGTTCAGAAAGAGCTGGTGGATAATATGCAATGAAATACATCCTGATTGAAATCTAACACGCTGCTGTGGAAATAAAAACCCTGAGTACATCAGTGTAAACAGGCCATACATAAGCAGGAGACGCATTTTCCTCTCTTAATATTGCTCATTAATAAGCTTTCAAACAAGCTCATCTACTGCCTTGAACTCTTGACAAATAGATTCTAATTAACTGGCAAATTCAAGAAAACCTACTCAACCTACTACTGTAATCATTTTAATTCATACTAGTAGATCTCGGTGACATCTTTCATGCATATCAAGTAAGTTTAGGATTGGTAATACATTCTTAATTTTACAAGGTAAAACAAACAAATAAATAAATAAAAGCAACACCTCAACAGTTGTAATAATCAGTAATTCCTGGGGAAAATCTAAATTATATGCAGTATTAATTCCCCCCACCCCCTCATTCCAAGCTTGTATTGGGGCCTTCTGCATCAGTTTGAAAGGCAGAAAACCAATACAACAAATGTTGCTTTTTACAGGTGAATTTTGCAAACTAAACACTTCCATCAATTTTGCTCAGCACAAGGGTGTAATAAAACTAGCTAAAATTGAAATAATTGCATTTTTAATTTTTTAAATTTTTATTTCAGCAGAATGGCTGCTGGATTTTGTCTGGTCAGATTTGCGGTAGGTCTGCAATAGATGGACATGCCTTTGTTGTTCCCAGTTGTTTAACAGTAACAACACAGAGAGAGAATTGGCTAATTGTTTACCAGTCACCCAACAGATTAGGCTGCTGCTATGACTGGTTGGGAGAAAGAGTGGAGAAAGGGACTATCAGCTTCCTTTGGACCCTGAAATCAGTTTTTTGATGAGGTAATCAGACATAACCTGCTCCTTAATTCTGTTTGTATGCTGAATCAATTTTAACACAATATTTTAAAACTGGGTTGGGCTGGCCTGCAACCTTCCCATGACTGTCATAGATTCCATTGGTCTCAAATGTGTGGTAGACGTTGGTGTTGATATGGCACTTTCTGAACTCACTTACTGACTATGAGTAAAAGGGAATCTGTTCCCAAACAGTGTGAGAGCTTTATTGCCATACACTTGGTTGAATTGTTTGATAACCTTTTGAAAGGCCACACCATTCTGAACATCAGACTATGAAATATGAACTTTCTGTAGTGGGCTGTTGCTGTTATTGTTGCTGCTGCTGCAACAAACCCTTGTGGAGCGCTCTAAAATTTAAGGTTTAAGGAAATTTTTCAGGGAACTGACCTTGTTGATAATCCCAGCACTGTTTTAAAGCAACTTGTAAACAGTACATGTGGAAATGTGAATAATAAATGAAAAGTGCTAAATAGAATATAGAATTCCGAAATTCCCAAAGGGATTTGAATAACAATCAAATGAGGCAGAATTGAATTATTGGCAGACACATGTGCTTAATGCCCAGCAATACTAATGAGAGTTGGGCACATCTTTTTTTTTAAAATTATGCCCAAATGCCACTTAATATTTACTTAATGAAAGCAAAGTTCTTTCATTAAATCAATCTTGACAATCAAACTAAAATGGGTAATAGGCCACTGCCAGATCATCATCGCTCCCAAACAGCCTATGGTATTCAAGGCAAACTACAGTTAAGGGACCAGAGCTGCTGAAAGAACTCATTCATAGAAGCACCATGTCTCAGGCTGTCATATTCTTTGGAAAAGGACAGTAATATCAAGGATAAAGCTATTCGTGTTGATTTTGGATCCACTGTTAGACAGGGCCATCTTCCATTCTTTTCAATTATGCCAGGAATCTCCTCTGGGCTAAAATAAACCAAAATGAGATGATGAATAAATACGTTGCTGGATTCATCCTCACTGACCCTGCAGAAAAATGTGACTGTCAAGAACAACATACATTTAGCTACCTGTGCCACAAGTTTGGTGCATTTATAAAAGTACTTACCTTTCGGGGTAGGCAGGAAAGGGCCAGGATATATTAGCCCCATCCATCATCGGACTGTGTTTGCTAGGCGTATCATTTATCCTTGGTGCAGAAAGAAGCCGATTCCTAACATTCGGGGGTTATTAATCTACAGTACGTGAAGGAGAGTTTCCATTGAGTGTTCTAGTCCTTTGGCTAGAAGGACTGCATGTGATGAAGCATATTAAATTAGAGATTAATAAAATAAATAAAAAGAAAGAAGACAACCTAAAGACCAAAGAGGAGGAACGACAGAATGCCTGGTTGATTGGCAAGGGCTCGTGTGAGAAAAGGTTAAAATTAGATTGACGAGCAAATGTGTTTGCCGACTGCCGGCTGACAAATGGCAAAGGCTCTGCCAATGTATTACTTATGCAGCAGAGGAAGTGGAAGTGAGCAGGCGGGTAATATCTCTGCAATAGTCAGATATATTCAAACTTTGAGTAAATGAGGAATGTGTCGGTGGGCACACAACAGATGCCTGTTGGAGAGGCAAACTGTAAGTGGATGCCTAGACATGGGCAGAGATATTACTCACATTCTGTGGAGACGCCAAGGAGAGCTGGGTCATCCTGCTGATGGGAACATTCTCTTTGAATGACTGGAAGTATAATGAGACCGTGTCTGGAATCCAGGATAACTGCAAAGCTATCAGCTGTTAGCTCACGACAGGCTATATCTTTTAGCACAAAAAAATTATTTCAGAGTATTTTATGATGTTTTCCTGGATGGGTTTTCGGGTGCTATCTTGCCATGTGACTTGCCCATTCTGCAATCAAAACTACAGTACTCCTTTTGTGACTGGTAAAATTCAAAAACGGCTCAAGCCTTGACCTGAGGCAAGGGAAGTAATGCGATAGTCATAGCACAATTGTATTTGCAAGGGTCTTGATATCCAATTTCACTGTTTTCTTTATTTCATTCTAATTTTTTTGAAAGGGAATTTTGCTTGCATAATAGCATCCTCCCTTATCTCCCCCCACCCCCAGCCAGGGCATTCCTAAGTCCCATTCACAGATTAATGATGGGTCATGGGAAGTAGGAGCCCAGGGCTTGGCTTGGAAGGGCGTCCATCTCCCCAGACAAAAGACTGAAGGCCATTGGAATGAGAGGAAGCCTTCCTGGGGTGCTAGGTAGAGTGACACTCTGCAAACAAGTGTTGTGACTGGCCTTGTAATCCTTGATGGCCATTTTTGTGAATTGGCAAATGTTAAACCCCAATTTATGAGAGTGCCCACAACACATTCTCAAAATTCCAAATGAGTCCACTGGCCCTAAAATTTGCAGATTTGTGTCCTTAGGGTATATAAACTAAAAAGCAAAGCACTTTCATATGAATGACAATAGCTGCAAGATCAAAGAGTGGACAAATGCACCTCTTTTTTTTCTATGTATATAAAAATATGTCTCTCATTTGTAGGTTTTTTTCTAAGCACTGAAGAAGTTACATAAGGAGAGCATTTGTATCATCACCAGTGGCTCATCAAATGCAATCCTTTTTCACATTTAGCTGTTTTTTTCCTTTTTTTTAATTTAGCTTGAAAAGATAAGCATGTGAGGAAACCCCAAGAAATAATATCAAGGTGCAGATAAGACTCAAATAACACAACAGGACAGATGGTGATTGATTTGCAAATTAATGAAGTTGGCAGAGGGAGAACATTCAATTGACTGCATCAAGGGCAGAAAAGGGAAACACATGATAGCCCATGGGATCAGGAAGAAATTTTGCAAAACAAGAATTTAAGAGGAAAAGTAAAGATGGAAGAGACAAATACTTGAAGTGAGTAGCTTGGCTTTTATAATAATCAGCTACCTGGTGTCCATTGTCAACCATCATTGTAAGGGTCAACCATAAAACCCTCACACACTATTTTTTCTGGGAATATCCTGAACATTAGCTACTTTGCATGCATTTGTAGTTTCTTCTGGCTGGCCAGATTTAGACAGAGGCTAAATGAGCTGCGGACCATTGTTTTAAGATGCCCCTGTCAGCTAAGCTACCTCTCTAAAGTCATGGATATATCAATTCTTCCTGCACAGTATCTTGTTTTTGCCATGTGGTATCCCATGTTTTCCCTTCTCTGCATTCTGGGCTAGGTGGCATTCCACAAACTTAAAAAAGTAATGTCTTTGAAATGAAACTCTTACTTATCTATATGGAAGATGTGTCCCCTCTTATCTAAGGTCCTTCTAAGCAAGGCTCAGCATTTTGGTTATCAGAATTGAGTCATGAGCAGCCTTGTACTTGTGAAGATCCCTCCTCACAAAAAGTGATGACTCTGAGAACAGGGATTTTAGAACCTCTTGCTGTTCCAGAAATAGTAATGCTATTTTTCACATTGTTGCTCTGTGTGACATAGGTTGTTTTTAATCTGTATGTGTGTGCATGTACACACACGTGCATGCAAACATGTGACTTCAGACTGAGGAGAAAGGTAGATAAGGTGCTGCACTGTCATCTGCTAGCAGAGGACCCTACTGTGGCTGTTCTAGCTATGGAAATGATTGCCATCAGCTTTAGATCCAGGGAAAAGTACTACTTTCCCTTAATTTTGCAATGTGGCATATAACAAACACTCCTACACCATAAGCACAAACATGCATGAGCAAAATTAATGTGTTGTGAAGGAGTGTTTATTACTGCCTGCTTTGTTTCGATAACAGCCATGACCACCACTACCAGCTTGCCCCTATTTGGGTTTAGGAGATGGGTGTCTTGGAGGGTGGAGGACATTAATTGTGGCTTTTGAAACTGCAGTTCTGCTGAAAAATCCCCACGGAAGCTCCTGCTTTCCCCATAGAAGAAAGCTATTATGGGTGCCATTGATAATTTCTCTTTTATAACAAATAGCAAATTTGGAGGAAGATTTTTCCTGGGCTTGTGGTACTGGGGTAAAAAGCTATTAACCCTTGTTGATTATAGTATTCATGCAGTTTCTCAGCCTCTATTTAGGTTATTTATCATTCTGTTTACTGTTTTTATTCTGTTTTTAAATATTAGCCACCCAGAGTCACGTACTTCAGATGGGCAGCCATATAAATTTATAAATAAAATAAAACAAAAAACTATTATCTAATATGGCCCTTACTGACCAGCTAACAAATAAATATATCCATTAAAAGGGATGTTTGAGGAATGGTTTTAATTTCATCCATTAATTTCATTATATTGCCCATGAGATGATACTCTGATCAAGCTTAGTAACTACATAGATCCTATATCTTCCACTCATAGCAATGCTTATAGATAGTGGTGTCAATCAGAAACATTTCAGGTTTTCCTGGCCACCTTTGGCCAACATGCATTTGTCAGAAGACACCCAGTTCTCAGTTTTGTTCTGGGAAGAGGGAGTGTGGAGATGACTTTCGTTGCATGCCTACTTCATTATTAGAATCATATTCCTGATAGCCCATCTAAATGTTGTTTGATGAGATGCCTAAAGAGTATTAGGCTGTGTGAGATCTAGGGCTTCCCTAGTATCTTCACTACTTAGAAGATGATTTCTTTTTTTCCTTCTGAGGAGGTATCCATTTAAAGGTAATTTCTTGGGAGAAAGAGGCTGGAATTATGTACATACTTTTTTTTCCTATCAAGATAATTTCCTACCCTATAATATTTCTTTCTCTTCTTTTGTCTTGGTCTTTTCACATGCCAGGGTTGTGCCAGTTTTGGACTGCCTCCTCCAACACCATGTTGCTATGCTGATTAACCACTGACTTCACTTCTGCTTCAGTAGAAATGCAACAATTTTGCATGCTTTCCTTTGGAGCTGCAATCAGCATTGCATCTCTGTGGTCCCATGCTGTTGTCTTGTGTTTTGCAATTGAGCTGATTTTTCCTCAAATCCATTGTGTTGAATCTGGAACCACACAGAACGTAAGTATCTACAGCAAAAACATGATTGTGCCAAAATGGTAACACATATGCAGTGATCTCATGATATGAACTGTTCCCTTAAGTACTTGCATCTCAACATCTGACACAAGCTTATAAGCTACAAGTTTTGCTTCACAATGTTGTGATACACATTTTGTCACTTGCTCTCCAGTATGGAAAATAGGAATTCTGACATTCTTCAGAGTATAAAGGTGGACTGTTTTTTCACCTGCCTCCTGGTTTCTGAGCTCAAGCCAACCTGCCTCTTCTCCCTATAATAATTTTTAGATTTTCAGGGGGATGGGATCTTTTACCTACAACTGAGAGATGCATCTCCCTCTCATTGGCAACATTCAGATATTTTTTGTTTTGAAACCACCAGATAATAAACATAACTTGAACTAAAAACTAAAAAAGAGGAAGGGGTGGGGTATTGTTTGAATGCTCTCTTTGTGATCTATTGATCAGCTGGATGAAGTGATGTTCATGGCTTCCAGATGTGAAGACAATTGCTAGTCTGCACTGAACTGTTTTTGAGGCTTTGGGGAGTAGAAGTGGTGGCACTAGCATTTTTTTGTCCTATGGCAGCTAATTTGATGCATACAGGAAGCTCACATACATGGTAGTTTTTTACAAACAGCTGGCATTTCTTTTCAAGATTCTGACCCAGAAAAGAAGTTTGGGGAACAAATTCTCAGTTCATCTTCTAATGGAACTGGACTGGAAAAATAAGCATTCCAACTTCTAGATATTCCAAAATTCAGTGACTGTTATTGCTTTGCTACTATACATAATCTTAAACTGCAGAGGGATATGCAAATTTATTTATTTAATTTTTATCCCACCTTTATTATTTTTATAAATAACTCAAGGCGGCAAACATACCTAATACTCCTTCCTCCTCCTGTTCTCCCCACACCAACAACCCTGTGAGGTGAGTTGGGCTGAGAGAGATGGACTGGCCCAAGGTCACCCAGCCGGCTTTGTGCCTAAGGCAGGACTAGAACTCACAGACTCCTGGTTTCTAACCCAGCACCTTAACCACTAGACCAAACTGGAAAATAGCAATGGACCATAAAGATCATATAACCTTGATGAACTGTTTACTTTTGCTTTATATTGATAGAAGATTTTACATATATAGAACTTAAATACATATATATTTCATTTTCATATATTTTATATTTAGTATTCATATGTTAGAAACATTTGTATTTGTATTATGGCTCTGAAATCATGTTATATTTCCTTGAAGAGTTGTGTTGGCTTTCTTACTCTTCCTTTTTAACAGGCCTTGATAGATAGCTATGCCCACAGAAACAAGATAAGGTGTACATTCCAAAGATAGCTTTTCCAGAGGAAAGGTATTGTTTAACAACAGTCAACGAGCCCTAGCAAGGATGGAAGGAAGTTCCGTATATGGAATGATGTTAAGGTGGAGTATGGGTAACTGAGTAAGCGGGGTGGTATTCTAAGGGAGGAGTTGAATGGAATGTATATAATGTGCTTTAAGAGGGGGTCCTGTGCGATCGCCCACCTAACAGCTTGCTGCCATCGCTTTTGCTCTTGGGTGAAAAATAAAGAACTTAATTTCATGCAACTGCCTTTTTCTTTGGTCCCAGCTCAGAAACGAACCTGGTAAGGAAATAATAAAAAAAATTCTAACAAAATGGTGGGTTGTATTTGAAGCCACGTTAGTAATCTTTGCTATTTTATAATGTGATTGAAGCACAGTAATGATATTGTAAATGTATTTGTGCAACTCCCGAAATCTCTACACATTATTATTAGGAATGGTGGTTTGCCAAAAGATGTTGAAAAGATTCTTCCAAAAATATGTTAATTTTGGGGGGGGGCAATATTATTAGAATTGGGAAGATCTACAAGTTTATTGAATCATGTCATCATGTAGCTCAGTACTTTTTAAGGCAAGATTAACTAAGCAATTTCAATGCTTCCAATAGAAGAGAATATTTGTAGCTCAGGGATGAACTGTAGTCCTTCCGGCTCTCTGAGCTTGGATGTTGGCTTGCAGATGTTTCATTACCCAACTAGGTAACTGATGAGGTTACCTAGTTGGGTTAATGAAACACCTGCAAGCCAACAACCAAGCTCAGAGAACATGAAGGACTCCCCAATTTCAATGTTTTCGTCTAATTCCCTTAAAAGAACATCACCTAGCAACCTTGCCTCCTTTTATGTGGGACTGGTTAGACTATTTACAAAAAAAAATGTGTTTGTAACTTTGATACAAGGATTATAGTTTATCACCCGTCTCTCTTTCTCCCACTCCCAATTTAATGGGAAACTTTGAACATCTAAACCAGACGTAAACATACAGAAATAGTGGATTGTTGCTTATTAGTTGCCCTCTAGTGGCGAAGGAAACAATGCTTTCAAAACCACCCCCTTCTAAGAAAGAGGGGAATTTTGGGATCGGCGTACTTGGTCACTCTGTTCCTAAAACAGCCAAGAGAGGAAATGCCTGCTTTGCCAGTAAACTGAGGACGCGTCAGGAACGAGCAGCCCGGGGGGCTGAGAGGCCCTTCTGAGAAAAGCTTGACCTCTCCAAGCATTTGCCTCGCGAGCCTTACGTTTGAGGTATAAGGGGCCGACAGCCTCCCGCCCCGCACTCACGTGACCGCCGTCTGGAATCAATGAGAGTCACATTCCCCGCTTGAAAGACAGGCGGGGGCGGGGGCTTTTCTTCCTTAATTGGTTTTCCAGGCGTTTTAGTGCATCGGCAAAATGGTTTCAGGAAGAGGATTCACTAGAACTGCTCAGCTTCTCCCCCCCGCCCCCATTTAAACTAAAGCAGTATCTGCCCACCCCTCAAACTCCTTCGTTTTGTAAAAGATGGGCAGGTGGTAAAGTAGCTGGATGCTTTTTCACAGCATGCCTTCTAGTTTAATGCGGAGGAACAACTTTTATGTCAAAGAAGACACACATAGGATCTATGAATATAGGCCATGCATCTATATTCAAAGGTGCTTGCTCAAAGGACTTTGTGACATGCCCATGAAGAAATGCTATCACTTTCATAATGTGGAGATCTACCCCAAAAATATTTGGATTCTCACACTGTGCTAAGCCAGTGGTTCTTAAATTGCTTGACTCAACTGCCCCTTTTCCCGGTCTCAGATAATGTCGTTACCCCCACAAAAAACCAGACTCTTGTTTTATATGAGTGTCTGGGCAGTGGCAGATCCAAACTGGATCGTTGATTCACAAACAAGCAATTACAAATTGCTCCAGGATAAGCCCAATTTACACCCTTGGGAGAATTACCCTAGTTTAAAAACCATTGTGCTAAGTGGTAATGTAGCCTGTTGCTTTTGGCTTCATGTGTTGTGTGAATCAAGCCATTGTGGCTTAAAGTTCTGTAGATCAAGTCACAAAGTAGGCAAATAACATACATCCACTGTAGAACATATGAACCATATTCATATTTGGGAGGACAGCAGTATGATGGATGTGCTCCTGTCCCAGATTCTCCATTGAGAAAATAACACCTTGATTCAAATGTAGTCAGAATAAGAGGGTGTTCTAGTGGCTGTAAGGTTCCAACACAACAAAAATGTAATTCAGCCAATGGTTAAAAGGTAAACTACAGTATGGAGAAAATCTGGGTCACTTCTTAGCACTCTATGGTTCAGATACTAAAACAAACCTGCACAAGAGGTCCATGATGTCTAAGAACGATGGGAATTTCAAGTCCAACGTATCTGAAAGACCCAGATCTGAGAAGTCTGTATTAAGGATGCATGTGTCCCTACAACAGAGAGTATCAGAATACGGGTGGAAGAAGCCCAAGAGAAGCAGCAGTAGGGCATAGTTAACAGGTACATTTAAGTTAACATAAATTAACTTAATTTAGTTAATAGTATTAGGTCTAGTCTAATAGTCATAGTATTAGAAGTTAGTAGCGTAAGGCCCAAAAGAACAAATCTCTAGATGGACCACAACCAGCTGGAAATTTCTGTCCTACCTCTACACTGTGAGATGGGGCAACATTCCTGCTGTAACCCTGTTACACACGTTTGTAATAAACTTTGTCATTGTTTTCTTTCTGTCCACCAAAGATGCTTAAAGCCACTTTTCATTTTTGATGCCTTCCTCTCCATTCCCAGAGTTAGCAAATTGGCTTGTAACAGTGGCAGCACACAGCAAGGAGTGGTAGCTCCTATTCTTGACAGCCACTTTGGGAAAGGAGCTGGACATGAATATTAAATGGGAGTCCCCCGTAAAAGCAAGAGGATTGAAGTGCCAATCCCATATTCTCTTCCCCTTGCTAACAAAGATGTCACAGCATCTCCAATCAGCAATGCCATTTTTAAGGTGTCCACTAATACTAGCTATAGGTGTCATATTAGCAAGTCATTGCATCACAGGTGTATTTTACACTGTTCTAGCCAGAGGGCATGGTTAAACAGTTCTCTCCACAGGAACCTTATTCATTAACTGCAGGTATGCATAATTTATTAGATTAAGGGGAATACATCTATAAATACAATCATATAGTTCTTCTCTAGATTTGATTTACCCAGGAGCTCAGTTGACTTACAATAAGCCAAGTAAGAAAGGTGGCATTTATTACTAAATTAAACCCAGTTGCAAAGAAAGTAGGTTCGTAGCCTTTGACAGGAGTGGACCATAAAAAGCAAAACAAACCTAAATTTGTTTCTATCCATATTGTCCTTCACCCATCAAGATGCAAGTATACAAGAGCAAAAACGGAAATCCTTTTGTCCCTTGTGCAAACTTGGCAATTTCCTTTCCAATTCATGGCTCAAAAGCTCATGAAAACTAATTGGAAAATATGCCAGAGCATGCATTTGGAGCAGATGCTCAGTGTAGTTTGCAATCTGCCAGATTTCTGCCCTGGCTGCCTGCCCAGGGGAACCAAGTTATGCACACTACCATGTGCCCCATAATCTTTGTGCAACATCAGCCAGCTCAAGAAGCCAGTTTAGAAAGAAGCAAGCTGTCCAGCTTCTGAGAAGAACTGGAGACAAGGAGTGTGACTGCCAGTCAGAGGAATAAAGGAGCTCTCTTTATATTTGGCCTACATATTTAAATTAGAAAGAAAACCATGTTATTCTGGCAAAGAGGAAACTTTCAGAGACTGCCCTGTTTAGAATCTGCAGAAGCAATACTTTTATTGTAAATTCTTCATCAGATAAATTGGTCAGAAAAAAAGAGGGGAGGGGGAGCATGGCTGCTCTCAGAACTCCATTCATAATGGTCTGCAGGGAGGAGGGAGGCAACTGATGTCACATCCATCATCTCAACCATCACAAATTATATAAATTTGCATCAGTCACATCAGGATGCAAATACACACTGAATCATTTGGGATCTTTTGAATGACTGTATTATGACACTTGTTATGTCAGCGTAGCTTCTACTTGGTACCTGTAACTTTGTCAGTAATGTTTAGTGTTGAGTGGAGGGGTAGGAACCTCCAACATGCTACTAGCTGGACTTTAACTGGCAAAGAGTAGCATTAGATTGCAAGGGATAATATTTTCCCCAGAAATAAAATTTCTGGGGAAAAGCAAGCAAACATTTTTAACTATGGTGTAGTTGTTCAAGAGTTGGAGAGGATGAGGGAGACCCATATTCCATATTCCTCCTCCATGAAAGCTTACTGGATGTCTTGAAGGCAAGCTGCTGTATCTTAGTTTTGATTCTCTGGAAGATAAGAGCTTTGAACATTGTTTTGAGTTTCCAGAGGAAAGGCAGTATATAGATGCAGTAATAAGTTCTCCAGTTTGGGATACTGGCAGTTGAGGAATGACTGGAAATGCCAAAACTAAGTATTGCTTTTTCATTTATGCCAGCATATTATTTCCCTCAGTTGTATTTAATTTTTTCTTGAAAACATTATTTTGATACGTTATATAAATATTACTATCAGTAAAGCATACTCAAATAATGAGCAATATATTGTTTATACCTTTGGGAATGTTATGAAGTTCATGTATGAGCTACCCAAATCCTGTACTCCTTTAAAAAAAATAAAAAGCAGGAGGAAGTCTGGTTTTGTTTTGATGTTTTTTATTCAAAAATTTTCAAAAGAAATAAAACAGAAAAAAGCTAACAATCTAATCAAATTTACAGTTCAAAAATGTCTTTTGGCATTTAACAACAAGTCCTAGGAAACAAAATGACAGAGTTATCTTGAACCGGACAAATAAGTTACCACTGGCAAGTTTGTGGCACTAGTAAAACAAAAATAAAAAATTAACTCTCTTGATCATATAGATATCTCTATGAAAATCTTTTTTTTTCAATCTGTACAAAAGGTCTTTCTTCATAAATTATTTTTTTTATAATTTAATGGCTGTCTACTATGTGATGTTTAACTGATTATTTTTTTTTTATGTACAGAGGATACATTTTGCAAATCTTACGCAGATAATGAGTATGGCACTTAGTTCAGACTTTCCAACAGCACCTATTCCCTCCCTATAACCCAGTGTTTTCAAACCTGGCAACTTTAAGATGTGTGGACTTCAACTCCAGAATTCCCCAGCTATGGTTGGCTGGAGAATTCTGGGAGTTGAAGTCCACAGTTCTTAAAGTTGCCAGGTTTGAGAAACACTGCTCTAACCCAACATTTAGCTAATTGAAAGAAAAGATCAAGTAGCAAATAACTCCTCTTCCTCTGTTTTGGAAACATACCAGCTCCAGGGAACAAGTTGCAAGGAATCTGAACTCTGACAAAGCAGTCAATTCAAGGGAGCATAGAACCAATAATACCACAACTTTTTTTTCTTTAAAAAATAAAAAAATAGAAAACAAAAACAAAACATATTTCTTATGACTATGTAATTTATTAGAATCTACACTTCTCAGAGCAGCATTGACTTTTGAAACTATGAAATGTCACTGACATCTGTACTTGAATACTCACATAAAATTTAAAAACTAAAAAGGAAAAAAAAAAGTGAAAAGAAAGAATTGCTTAGGCCTAGCTCCTGAGCTAGGGTGATTTGGTCTGTGGTAACAGGGAGGGCCTGCAACCTGTCCCATTAGAAAAGGAAATAAGCCTTGAGGTAGATAACTGATCATACACAGTTGACCAGACAAGTACACAGTTTTGGAAGACAACTTAATTTACACATGCGATCATAATAAAAACGAGCTTTTAAGAGCAGTGAGTTTTATCTAATACATTAAAAAGTACAAATAACAGTGTATTTGTGAAATCAGGAATTTCATAGTTTCAAAATTGTTTTTTTTTCTTCTTTTCTTTACACTGAACACTTGTAGTGATGATGTAAAGCGTGGCACTGCTTGGATCCAAGTCTTCCTTCATGCTTTTTGTTTGTTTGTTTGTGTCCATACATCAATTAAAAATTATAAAACCTAAATGCAAATGTACAAAAAAAGGCACATTCTTCTAACCGCAAACTGGTCCGGCAAAAAGAAAAAAAAAATAATAAAAAATAAGAGTACAGAAGATGTAACTGCTGAGACAATTCAAAATTATTGGTTACTGCTCTTTGTTCTTTGGTAAAGTTACCTTTAAAAAGTGCCAAGTCTTTATTTACCTAATATAGAGAGCAAGTACCCAATCTCATACATTTTCTACTTAAATCTCAGCTTATATTTCGAAAAAAGTCTTTTAGCTTTTGCCTTTGCTGTAAAAGCAAATGCTTCTATTTGCTAGGTCTCAGTACAGCATTGTTCTTAAGCATTATCATTACTAGAAAGGACAGAAACATTCGGCAGATTCCCCACCCAAAAACTCCCCCACCCTACAACTAAAACATAATTAGCTTCTGGAAAAAAAGGCAAAAAGATTTTTTTTTTAACATTGCATCATACAGCAGAGTTCCTAACTAGCAGAGGAAAACTAAGTGGCATAAGGCCTTACAAAGAATTTATTCTATTAAAATTTCCCCAGTCAGAAAAATGTGTTTCACACAAAACATTTCCCTATTCCCCAATCTTGCATTTCACAACCTTACATTATTATGTGAGGAAAAAAAATCATTAAAAACACTTACTACACATTTTTAAAAAGCCAGATTTTTCAGCAATTTTTATCGACTACCTCTTAAAAGCCCTATCCTGCTGTTTTACAAGGCATAATAGACCAGCTTTGGTCAAAAGCATTCTACACCATTAGTTTGGACTACGTACTGAAACAGCTACAGCATTAAAAGAGTTAAGGCAAATTGGAATTGATAGAAAAAAGATGAGACACTTCAGACTACTCTTAAAGGAAAAAGAAACAGAAAGCTATGAAAACAGACTCTACAATTGCAACACTGCACTAGAGCGCGACTCACACAGCAAGCACAGAACATCAGCGTGGATGTTTTACTAATTAAACTTAAAAAAATTATACATTTTTTAAAAAGTTAAAACAAAACAAACCAAAAACAAAACAAAACCAAGAGACAGATTCTGTCACGCACATGGATGTGTCTCCATTTTGATCTGTGCATGACCGGAATTATTTTTAAGGGTTTTTTTTTTCCTTTTTTTGCGTCCTTAACACTTGATAAAAAATTTCTTACTAAAATAAACCTGTTTGAGGGTGGGAGGGGGAACAGCTACTAGGATGAATTTTAAGATCTTTTTTTTTCTTTTTCTTTATGCACCTTATAGAACTTATAGCAAAAATAGTTTCAGTTGATTTCATTATAAATAACGTTTTCAAGAACCTGTGCAAAACTGTCAATAATTTCTAAAGCACAATTGATCAGTAAAATCCATGATTGTTTCAGCCTTTGCATCCTTCTCTAGGCAAGGTCACCACCACATATCTGAAGAAAAAAGAATAAAAATACTTTTAATTCCCAAATATCTTATTAACATCTAGCCTGTTGTAGGATTTTACTGAGGTTGTAAACTTAGGAGGAGAAAATCCAGTGTGTGCAGCTTGGTTCATATCTTGCACAAACATACGTATGAATGAAGGACAGTGAATACACTATTGTTTATTTGAGGGAAGTATATCAGTTTAATCAAGGATTTATTACTGGTTTACTAAGTGTACCTGTGGAGTGACATGATATGCCAAAAAAAGGAAACGCTTCTGGGGCGGTTTCCTGGCTTATTTTCCATGTCTTTCTGAGTCATTTCCAGGCCTTTAACACATTCACAGAGAAAAGGATAGCTTAAAAAAGAATCCCCAAATTGGTGAAACAAGCCACGGTTTAGTTGATGTTTGCATGCATGTAACTTACATTTGATCTTAAAATTTCTAAGAAGATGTGAGATCTAATGTCAATGTTTTATATTTTTATATGGATGAAATGGAAGCACTGAGCTTCTCTTTCCCAATTATGCATAAAAATATTTCTGCCACTTTCAGGCAGAGAGTAAGACATCTTATGAAATTAAAACATAGATCACTGATACTTAGACTATGTATTTCCCCAAAATGTTAATTGGAAGGCAAGTAAAAAATCCAGGCTCAAATCCAAATATGACAATATGGCGCTAGGAGAATGGGTCTCTATTATAGATACTCTAGAGGTCAGTATCCTAAGCAAGCTGATGAGAATTTGGTGCAACAAATGTATTTTTCTACAACCAACCGAAGTAAAGCTTCCTTGACAAGTTCATGCTCGTAGAAGACAACTTTTGTTAATATATTGTAGACACTGAGAAAACAGTGTACCAAATTCAGCATTATTTCACACTGGCTTCATAAAACTATTAGCAGAGTCTGTATTTCTTCCTATTTTGGGATGAGAAAGTCTTTTTTACAATTTATTTCTAAAGAAATATGGTAACAACTTTACCTCACAATTACTTGTTTTGCTGATAAGTATATGGAGAATGATCACTGGATGTTTCTACTGTAACTTGCTGCTGACCACTAGCCTCCTGTAAAAATACAAAAAATAGCTATAGTAAGAAAGGTGTTTCTAATTATTTCTCCAAATTGTGCTGTGGGGCATATTTTACAAGAAAATGTCAAGACAGTTTCTAGTATTTGTGACACATGTAGTGAAGTATTTCTGCAATTTGCCATTTTTCTTACAAATTCCATCATTGCTTCTCCACAAAGACTGCGCATGCAAGCACACATATACACTCTTGCCATAGTGGTTTTTATTCCACGCTACCAACCCAATGCTTAAGAAGGCATATGTAGGATTCTCATTCATTCATTAGGCCATCCTCACAGCAATAGTGTTAATACATTTTGACTAGCAAAGATTTTCTCACCTCAACTGGAACAGCTGCTGTTGGAACATGTGTGTACTGGGGAATATAGGCTCCTTGCATAGCTGTTGTGGCAGGCATGTACTACAAAAAAGATAGGTAATATATTCAGCTCAGTGGAGCACATTCAAGCATGTTAGCGCCTTACTTATGATAAAAACTGGACTTAGTGCACTATGACTTGTTTGGAAGGGTTCCCAAAATAGTGTTAACAAAGACACTGGTGACGGGGTTTTCTTCTTCTTTGTAAGGTGTCTCATCTAGCAATGCCAGTTCTTGTTGGCAGATTAGTGATGAATAAATCATAGTAGATTCAAGAACTCATTCACAATGTACTGCTATCAATGGTGCTGCTGTAAGATCATGCATTTTGGAGAGATGGGGGAAGACAAGCAGCTACATTCACCCTTCAAATCTGCTAATGTTCAGGCTGCTCTCTTCAAAAAATTACTTCACAAATTTTAAGGAGAATGGACAGGGTTTCTAATGGGTGCGCTACTACTAGGCAGTGAAAACGCAAAACAGAAAACGCAAAACTTTTGCAGTTCTTGTTAACAGAGCTCATTGGAATGGCTACATACTGTTCCAGTGCTGCCCAGTGAAAGGTGACTCATCTGCTGGGTCAGTGGACTTAACATCGATGCTGGCTGCAAAGACATGGTGTGCTCCATGGAAGGAGTTAATACAGCCCCCTGCCAGAGTGAAAGGGACAGGTTTCAAACACTTCCTCATGGGGATTTTTCTTTCTTTTCTAGCAAAGTTGCACGCAAAAGACATTTTTATAGAAAACAAAAGATTTCGGGTCAAGACTGTTTCAATAAGATCCATTTATGGACCTGTATTAAAACAGCACACTGGTTTTTGAAATGACTAGTTGAGAAAACACATGCCGGAAGATGAACATTATGAGATTCATGTCATGACGAAATTACTGTTCGCTGAGAGATTATCTCAGTTTAAGGCACAAATAAGGATGTGGGACTGAATGCTATAGGAGCAGGAATCTTCCATTCCCTCAAGCACAGGGAAAATGTCATCTTCAAGGCACTTCCTGAATGTTTTCTAACCCCTATAAAGGACCATTTTTTCTTACATTAATGCTGTTACTGCAATAGTTGGAAATACAACCTTCTGCACAACCTTTTGTTTTTCATACAAGTTTTTCCCCCTTCTCAAACAAAAAAGAAAATGGATGTTATGGTCACTGGCTCCATTCACTGGAGAAGCTCTCCAGGAGGAAAATGTTCCTGGAAGCATCTGGCTAGTTGGAAGAGGCCATCTAGGCCACTGAGTCTAACTCTCTGCAGCATGTGGGAAAGAGGACGCTGGATGTTTGTCAAATTTCTTTGCCGCCCACCTTGTACATAATGACGGAACTTTGGTCTAATCCACAGTTCTAATCCACCACCCTGCACGAGCAGCTTGCTACTCACACCAAAGGTTAAACCTCTGCAAGTGTTTGAATGTAATCCTTACAAAGGCTCAAGGGCTTTTTCTGCTTTATGACAGTGCTCATAAGATCTCACATAAGCTCTGAGTCTGCCTTTCCTTTTCCTTTCCTCCTTTCCTGTTAAATAATTTCAGCAGTAAAGCTAGTGAAGTATTTACAGTGGGCTCCATTTATGGCTCCACAAATATTGCCCAATCCCAAATTCAGACTGCAAGTTTCTCTAAATTAAATTCAGCGTGAGAAGTGAGCACAACGCATTTCCTAAGTTAACTCCTAAGCTTCAGAAGTGACAGATCTAGAATGCTCCATCAGGAACTGTGTATCTAAAGAGACATGGAGACCCACACAGGTGTCTGTTTGTGTATGTATCTATAGCTATCCCAAACGAGTGCCCTTCAGATGTGTGAAGGATCCATGATAAACCATCCTAGTGTCTTCCAGGAACTATACATGACCCATAGTTTTCATCCCAGTTTTATAGCTTTCCACCTATTATTTTGTTTCAGTGGAGGTGGCTGGAATTGATCCAATAGCCACTTATTTGTTTAGATTAGGGGGCTTCAGGATAAAATGAGATTATTTGGTTTTTATCAATAGTGATGGATTCTATAATGTTATATTAAGTAAACAACAACAACAACAACAATAATAATAAATATGATGCCCAACTCCCAGCAACTTTGGGCGGTTGTTTAGTGTGTGCTGTAGGGTGTGCCTGCTGTAGAAAGTAAACCAATAAAAATGGGAACGAAATCATTTCCTCCCCATCTCCGTTCCAGGAGGAGGTTCAGAGTACTGTAAGAGAAACCGTGCATGCTTACAGGATGCTGCATTATATATGGTTGGGGCTGCATCCAGGAGGGACTCTGCACCTGGAAAATAAAGAACATTTTAACAATAAAATTGTTTTAATGATGAATAGCTTATACAAGTTTCACTGTATCTTCAATTAGCCTCTGACAATTTTAAGTTCATAAATATTGTTGGACAACAACTGTCATCCTCAGTCAGCACTGCACTTGACCACCCTCTGAGGCCTCAAGGCTGGGAACTGGGCTTGAGTTGATTTATATGCTGGCTGCAAGAGGTGGAACTTCCAGTTCCAACATAGGACAACATGAAAGTTAATTCAAGTTAATTCATGTTGTCCTATGTTGAGTTAATTCACACTATCCACCATCTAGAAGACATCATTATCCCCTCCACTAAAAATGTATTTGTGCAGTACCTTCAAACGCTATAAACAGATGATAAATGATTCAGCAGTAAACGGTTCCTCCGTTTTTGCTTAAGTATAAGCAGTAAGATGAACACCAGCAATCCTGATCTGACACTGTCAGAGGACAGGATGTGACCTTCTTGGTAGAGTTTTCACAGACACCAAGCAGAGGGAGGGATTTGGCTAAGCGGTAACATCTGTTTCCTTTTTCTCAGACCGACTGGGTTTTATAGTAGAGGAGGTTGTTTGTTGAGCCTTAGCGTTGCAGTTAACTTTAAAAGTTCCTTGTTAAATGAGACTGAGAGTTATTTTGCTTTTATTTGGGATGAGTACTCTGGGTGAAAGGAATAGTCAATAGAGCAAATCAGACATGCGATGGAACTGGAGGAAAGTATACCTCAGCTCTGCTAAGGATCATCTGGACAATTTGAGAAAAAAAAATCTAAAAAGTTTCTGCCTAAAATAAATTTGCTGCCTTGGAATCTCTTTATTCTGTAATAGCTGCTAGGGGTTGATACATCCACTTTCTTTTTCAAATAGTGACCTGTAAGACAGCATTCTGAAAGATTCAGAATGGCAAGATCCACAGGTCCATATCCTCTTTGGATAAGCATGGGTACAAATTACACTTGCCTTTATGAACAAATTATGCATATGCAGGATAGCCTGTGAAGGGAAGCGACCTTGCACACACCCCTTTGTTCTCTGTATACACCCACACTTGCTTCGAGTCAGGGAGAAACAGCCATTTATCCACACCACTTGCTCAAAACCTTCATCTGGAGGAGGACTCAGAAGTAGCAGCCAGTAAAGTCTGCAAAAGCTATTCACCCCCTTCAGTAGAATGGGGCTTGACTTCCCAGGCCTTCCTGTCTGGCAGAGCCTTTCTTCCAAGCATCCTGGGCATTCGTCAAGCCCAACCCTAAGCAGAGCCATGGGATTAGGCAGGGATCCCACACTGGCTGAACAGAGTTCCTTTGCCCTTGACCAACCCAATTTCACTCCCTAATGGCAGGAGGAAAAGGCATTTGTTGAGCAGTTCTCTGTAACACAGTTTTTGTTTTCTTCTCTCCTTCCCTCTCTAAGCCAGGGAAGCTAGCGGTCTCTGGAGTCTGGTCTTCCACACCCCTCTCATGAGAGATGTGGGGTTAAAAAAAAAGTGAGCTTGCTCACCCTCTTCTTCAGCCTTGAGTTATCATAATGGTTCATTGGATTTATCCCCCAGTGTTTTGTGGGAACCTGCACTAAATGGAAAAGAAGTGAACAGGAGATCTACCTGAAGTCTTACGAAGTAGTCTGTAAACACTCCAGGGATTATTCCTATAGCACACACTAACATAACTCCAACAGCACACACAATTTTAGGGAGATTCTTTCCTCCCTAGTTAAGTAAGGAAGCTTTTTGGGGGTAGGCCTGTTCTCTGTGGGGAAATCTAATAAAGAACCTGAGGTTTTCAAGGTTCCCTGAAATGCAGTGCATTACGTCTATTTTAGCAATACATTTAAGTGACAGAAGCTTTAAAGCCACCATGCTGCACACATCCATTTCTGTACAACCAGAAACCAAGAAGCAGTTTACTTGGAAATTTGTGCGGAATTTACACTAAAGCTGTTCAATGTGGCACTTCACTATCTTTGGTGTTCCAAATTAGCTTTCCCCAACTCTGTTTGCCTTCCAGATGGATAACCTTGAACTTTTAGAACTCTTATCAATGGCTTTGAAGGCTGGGGTATTTGAGAACTATGGGCTACTCATCTAGATATGCCCAGATTTGGTAAATCTTTTCAACATGTGTAATACAGATAAGACGCTTACAAAGAAAACATAATTCTATTGTTTATCCTGCTAAACCAGTCTGGTCTAGTGGTTAAGGCACCAGGCTAGAAACCAGGAGTCTGTGAGTTCTAGCCCCGCCTTAGGCATGAAAGCCAGCTGGGTGACCTTGGGCCAGTCATTCTCCCTCAGCCCAACTCACCTCACAGGGTGGTTGTTGCAGAGAAAAGAGGAGGAGGAAGGAGTATTAGGTATGTTTGCCGCCTTGAGTTACTTATAAAAAAATAATAAAGGCAGGATAGAAAATAAAGTAAATAAAATAAATAAAATAAACAAACTTGAAATACACACCTGGTATGTAGAAACTGGAGAAGCTATATATGGCGTGATAGATGTTTGAGTGATCATTCTGTTTGTTGCAATACTGTATGGTGAGGGGTAAAATCTAGAAAATACATATATCTTTATTATTAACTTTTTAAAAGATAGAAGATAATCAAGTGCGTTTATTAAGTGCTTAATCTACATACCCATTTTGTAACGCAGCTGTAGCTGGATCGTAAGTAAGTGTCATCCCAGCCTTTAGGAAAAGGAGCAATTAATCGTCAATAAAGATAGTGGTTACTAACCCAATCAAAACATTAACACCAGCCCATCTATCCGAACTAATAAAAATTGATACAATCACAACATAGCATAGTATGTCAAGAAATAGTTTTTACTATAATTGATACACGAAGTAAAGTATTTAGGAGTTACCATATTTATTCACTGATACAGAGTCCCAATCAAAATATACAGTATTTGCACATTAACTCAGCTTTGGCACTCAATAGTATGTCCCCAATAGGAGTATTTGGAACGCACCCTTGCACTGCACTGACCCTTTCACCAGCATGCTTTGAAAGCCCATACAAATCTCAGCCACTATAGACACGATTGTTATTTATTGAACTGTTCAGGATATGCTGACTCATGATAGAGATGTGCTCATATAACCACGTGCCAGAATACAGCTGAGCTGCTAAACCACACAACATGCACTACACACGTATGCTAGGAAAAAGGGCACTTTCAAGAACAGCAATAATTGTAGCTGCAGCTCCTTCCCTCACCGACATGCTAAGAACCTTCCAACATTTGATGAAACTCTGGAGGAGTGTGTCAATACGCCTTGCTTTTCTGACATGACTTGGAGGCTATTCTGGTTCAGTGTTGTGATCAGGTTACAGTTTGATTCGATTAAAGCTATTTTATTGCCATTTCCTCCCTTTGCTGATGCGCAATTTTGATTCTATTGCATTTTGTTTATTGTTCTTATTGATTCGACTCTTAGTCACAAAGCAGCAGATAATTTTAAACAAAGGTAAAGCAAAATAAAGGGCACGTTCCTAAAAAGAGATCATGTATTTATGATTTTAATTTCAGTGTAAACATTATCAAGACAATTAGCACAGAATTGTAGAACCCTATTGCACAATACAGAGGAATGACAAAGCAATGCATTTTTATATTACTTTCTTAATCCACACAAACATAAACATTAAAAGGTTGAAATGAGAACTTACAAGTCTCACCTCGCCTTCTCTGTGCCATGCTCTTCCATTTTGTATATATTTGTTCTGATTCTGTCTCTTTTTTTGTCCTCCATCGGCAAACTTGCACAACAAAGGTTCTGCAGGAGCTAAACAAAATCCCTTAGGATTAATTTGATGTACTACTCTCTGGGATTGCAAAATGATATATATTGTGAAAGATTCTTCCATTTGAAAAGGTCTTACTGCCATCTTACTTAGCTTAATTAACTAGATCAGCAACCTAGTGTACATAAATGTGTGCAGACTACTGAATTAATAGGACTCTTCTTTACATCCAGCCAAAAGTCAATAAGAGGAATATAGAGGAAGGAGAATGCTTATTTCAACTCAGTATATTTTGAACTACTGATTTTTCCCTTTCTGTATACTGTACAGTATACAGCAATATAGGTAGGCTTAAAAATATACCAATGTAGGGTTTATTCACTGGTACAAAGAAATGCTCTAGCACGTTCACTTTAAAATTTTTCCCATTCATTTTAAGATAGGGCCTGAATTCTTCTATGTTCATATACAGACATGAACCTTTGTATCAAAACTACAGGCATATGTGCACAGACACTCAAGCAGAGAAAAAGAGGCTATTCGTGGAATCTGGGCTCAGCAAACATAAGCCTGTAATATTTACTCTACAGTAAGTCCCACTGTATTCAACAGCATCTATTGATATGTATGTATTCATAGGACACTCCAAGGCTGCAACTGGGTCTGTTTAGTTCAACCCAGTCCACATAAGCTGGGGTAGAAACTGGCAACAGATTCTTGGGGTGCACTGTTTTTGTTTTCTTCTTCTTGCAAAAAGGAGAGGACAGAGAGCCATTTCAATCAAGCTGCATTAAGTCCCAGTGAATTCAGTGGCTCTTAGTCCAAAGTAAGTATGTTTACAACTTCTAGTCCTGCTTAGTCAGCATGTCCTCTCATTCCCCTCCAAGTAGAGAGGATAGACTTTTGCAGTATAGAGCCTCCCTATCTATGGAGATTCTGCACCAGTTAAGAAATCTGTTTTTTCATTGTCCTCATTTGTATGGAGAACCTTAATGGATAGAGGATGCTCTGTAGCTTCAAATACTCAGACATTCACGGTCTACACACGGAGGGTAAAGAGGGAAGAGCAGAACAAGTACACTCATCCTGGCAGCAGATTCTTCCTTTTTCTTGACTCTCAGTAACACTACACCACCCATCCAACGGTATCTTCCTCTCTTACATCCCTCTTAATAAACTCCTCCCACCCCACACTTTACAGTAAATTATTTCTTTTGAAAAAAAAAATGTCAGTAAGATATAGATGTGCACTCAGTACTATTTACATAGGTGTTCTCTTGGATTATATACCTGAAATTAAAATGATGACATTATGAAGCACTTCTCTGACACATAATGCCTGTTTTGGCATGTATTTCATATTTTCATTACCCAACAGAACCTCGCAGAATTAACAGTGAGCCTGCTATTGTATAAGCAAGTTCTGTGTATCGCAAGTCTGTTTGCGTTCTCTAACAGCCTAATCAGCCTCAGAGGGATCCAGCTGTATTCAACTACTTCCCACCCACACACTGTTCTAGTAGCCAGGATTCCTGCTGAAAAGGATACTCTAAGATAAATTACACGGACACCTACAGGGTTTGAGTGAAAATACAGAATGCATTCTGTGTCCGTCTATCTCTGTCTACCCCCTGCCATCTATTCACACCCTTTTTTACCCTTTAAATCATGTTTAAAACAGCAGGGGTTGTAATACTGTGGCATGTTTACTACGAACTGAAGTTTCTATCCACCTTAGTCAATAAGGCAAATGGTTAGGAATTCCAGGAAATTCTAATATAAAATATCTAGAGAGTAGGGGAAGGTTGCTTTAACTCTGCAAGGCTGAATCTTGATATTGTTTTAATTTTTAAGTACTTCTATATGGGAAGAGATAGAATGATATTTTAATACCTGAAAATAGTCTAAAAATGTAATTTGAACTGTAAAGTTCATGGTAAAAGGAATATATCAGCTACAAAGATCAGCTACAAACATGGGTGGAAGTTGGCAGATACAAAAAAAGGTCCTTTTTGGCAGTGAAACTATATATATATGGAATTTCTTTCCCCCAGGAGATGCAATTAGCTTTCTTCCTGTTGACTTTTACGTGGGCTTTTAGTGGCTCCATTTTTCTTCAGATTTTATCATAGAATGGCTGACTGAACAGAACTATTTTGACTAAAACACAGCTGTTCCTCCCTTTCCTTGTAATACACTTAATGACTCTGTAGAAGCACTACTATAAACTTGGTTGTCAATACTTTCTGCTAATATTTTTCCCGCTTCACAGATTTTCAGCAAACAACATCCCATAGACTATATAAACTCTCCCCCAAAATGTAACATGAATTATGTAAGCCATGAGCTTGAAGATTCTGGGATGTCTGAGCATCCCCACCATTCCAGCTGCCATTTTGCATTAACAATACAGTAATTTGCATTTCATGTAGTTTGAAATGGAATGCTTTGAATGGAATGTTATTCCCAATCATAGGAAATGTTTTATAGGGAATTATTTCTTTACTATGTTTCCACAGTGAGCAATGCTAAAATTGTCCTAAACAATTCTTTTGTTGTTTGCAATTTCTCCATTATCTATTAGTTCCAGTAATTATTTACTTTATCAATTTTTAGGAAGATTGGTTTGCTGTTTTGTAGAATATAAAGACAGGGATTGGACTGAGTTACATTCAGATTGCATTACTTGGGCTAGATACTTTGAAGTAAGTTTTCAGCCAGCTCCCTGACTAACACTTAATTAACCCTAATTTCCAGTAACACACACACTTTTTAAGAGAAAGATAATTTAGCAAGAAACGTGATTTTAGCATACAAGTTAGGTTGAAAATTATTTTATCTTGCTAGTGAGAGGTCTTCAACTGACACTTTCATTGGGTTCATTTTTTTAAATAATAATTTTTATTGAAGTTTAGAAATACAAAGATAAAAAATCAATACAATCTAAGAAGAATATGAAAGCTAAAAAAAATGCAAAGGGAAAAAAAAATAAAGTAAAAAGGTATATCAAAAAATGACTTCCCCCTCCAATAAGACAAGTACAAACTACTTCAGTAACTTACCACCTTCTTCAATATTTCAACAAAAGATCTTTTTCCCATATCTCATCTCTTATCAATAAACTAATTGTAAAGCTTCGTCATTCAGTCCTAATCAGCAAAAGTCCATTAAGAGTTACCAGAAATAATAACATATATATTTTAACCTTAATCAAATAAGCCCACTTTGTATTCCTTCCATTTACTTTTAAGAATCTTGATCTTTAATCCCTTCAAACAGTGTCCCACAAGTTGATTTCTTATTATTTTCTTTTTGTCTCCTCTCAGAAACTCCCTCACAAGTTTAAGTCTTCACAGGTCTCTTTTGTAAATCCAAAGAAAACAATCCAAGTCACTCTTCTGATTTATTTATATGTCCTTTGTCCTTTATTATTAAGACATCAGCCAGTTTCATTTGTAAATCCAGTGTAACATCATTTTCCATATCATTCTTGTAACCTGACATTTTAAAATCCATTTTCAGATCCATATTCAAATCAGCCTCCGTTTCTGTTTTAACCAATAAATTCTGCCTGTCTTCCATAACTTCTTTTGAATCCATTTTTATAATAGCAGACATTCTTAAGAGTAATTTCTGAGTGCATTGTTCCCAAATATCTTGAATTCTTCCACAGTTAAATAATATTGTTCCATTCTGTATTAATGGGTCTCTTCTCCTTTCATTATAATCTTTTGTTCTCTCTTTTTCCCTCTACTCGACCTTCATCGTGGTGCCCTAGTATCATGTTTTTTTTTCCTAATCAATAAGACTTTCCACAGGAAGGTTTCTTACAGTTAGTTTCAAAATCTTCATATATATTTTTAATACATTTTTAAACAACCCACAGAAAATATTCTTGTAATTAATTTGTTACAATTAATTTTCATCCAGTCTCCCACCTCACCGTTTTGGGGAAGGTGGTTGAGAAAGTGGTGGCATTGCAGCTCCAGAGGATCCTGGATGAAACGGATTAACTGGACCCCTTTCAGTCAGGTTTCAGGCCAGGATATGGGACAAGACTGCATTGGTCGCACTTATGGATGATCTCTGGCAGGAGCAGGATGGAGGCAGTGCATCCATCCTGGCTCTTCTTGATCTCTCAGCGGCTTTCGATACCATTGACCATGGTATCCTTTTGGACTGGCTCAGGGAGTTTGGGGTGGGCGGCGTGGGTTTACGCTGGTTCTCCTTCCTCCGGGGCCACTGTTAATAGGGAGTGAGAGATCCAGCCCTCGGCCCCTTCTTTGTGGGGTGCTGCAGGGCTCGGTACTCTCTCCGCTCCTTTTTAACATCTACATGAAACTGCTGGGTAAGATCATCCGTCACCACAGGATGAGGTATCATCAGTACGCTGATGATACTCGATTATACATCTCCATCCCAGGTGAAGTAAGTGATGCCGTGACCACTCTCTCCAGGTGCCTGGGGGCTGTGTGGGCCTGTATGGGGAAAAACAGGCTTTGACTGAACCCTGGTAAGAAGGAGCGGCTGTGGGTTGATAGCTCCTCAGCTTCTGGGAAACTGTCATCTTTAGTTCTGGATGGGGTTACATTGCCCCAGACAGACCTGGTGAGTAACTTGGGAGTTCTCTTGGACTCACAACTCCTGCTCAAAGAGCAGGTGGCAGTTGTGGCCAGGAGGGCCTTTGCTCAACTTCGTGTTGTGTGTCAGTTACGCCCTTTCCTGGACCAAGAGGCTCTTCGAATGGTCACTCACGCCCTGGTCATCTCCCATATAGACTACTGTTAACATGCTCTACATGGGGCTCCCCTTGAAGAATATCTGCAAGCTTCAACTGGTCCAGAACGCAGCTGTGCGGGCAATCTTGGGTGCTCCAAAGTTTGCACATGTAATACCTTTGCTGCATGAGCTGCACTGGGTTCCGGTTTGCTTCTGGGTCCAATTCAAGGTGTTGGTTATTACCTTTAAAGCCCTACATGGCATGGGAACATCTTACCTGAGGAACCCATCCCACCTGGTCACATTGACCTGTCCCACCTGGTCATACAGAGAGGGCATGTTACGGACCACCATCTGGCAGGGTCCCGGAAGCGTGCCTTCTCTGCAGTATTGCCTGCCCTTTGGAACATTCTTCCCCCAGAGGTGAGACAGCCCCCCTCGCTCCTCGGCTTCCATAAAAAATTAGAAACCTGGTTTTGCCAGCAGGCCTGGAATGGGAAGGGGACTAGCCACTCCTGGGGTTGGCTAGCACCATAGAATGATTTTAAAAAGGCCCATTATACTCACGGACTGATAGAGAACTCTCAGCCATCTAGATTTTATCTCATTTTTACTCTTATTGTATTTATTGTATTTATACTTGTTTGAATTTTAACTGTTTTTATTGTGAACCGCCAAGAGTCCATCCTTGGCGGTAATAAAATTTGATAAATAAATTCAACCCCCTTTTTCAAGTCCATCTGGCCCCTTAATCCGTTTATAACTTTCCAAAATCAACATTCTAGTCACCCTTTTGCTGTTTATTCCATTTTTAAAAAAAAAAATTAAGTCCTTAAACTTTTGTTTGTACAAAACAAAACTTTTGTCAGTCCAAAACAAAACTTTTGTCAAGGATAAAACCCTTGTAATGACCTATGGTAATGAAACTTGCCCTTCTGAAGGTTCTTAACATACGAAAAGCCATTAACAAGCAATTTCCTAAAGTGATTAAGAAAGGAAGCATGCGAACCCAGTGAACTTTTGAAGGTGCTGAACTGCAGCTTTGGTGAGATGACTCTTCCCCAGCTCCCAGAGCTCTAAAACCCACCAGAGAAGGCTGTCCTGCAGTCTCCTTGTGGGGAACCATTGTATGGAATGCTTGTGGGAGATCCTGGTCCTCTCCTTGCTCTGGAGAGGAACTCTGAGGAGCCGACCCATTCACTGGTTCCTCTTTCTGCTGTGGTCATAGGCTCTGCAGTCTACCATTGCTTCCCCAGAAGTCACTTTCATTGGGTTCAGATGTCCAGTAACAAAATAAAAAAAGGACTAATGAATTCCTCCGACCCCAATTTTTTCAACTGTACATTCCTAAACCATCTCTGCTTTTAAGGATGCATGAAGTTGGAAAAAGAAGATCAGCTTAGGAGTGACTGCAAAATGCGATGTAGTTTGACTATTCGTCTTTGTAAAATTCTCTTTTCCTGGCTTTATTATTTCTGGTTACGTAGTTGTATTTTGGAATAAAGGAACCGGCTACGCTTTCTCTTTGACAAAATGTGTAGTTTTTCAATTAAATGCAGGCAAATAAGAATGTATGGGAAAGACTATACTGTAGAGCAATGAGAGTTAAATGATAATCAATAGGAAAATGAATACATCTACAATTTCAAGCAACTTGTTTGTTTTCTTAAAAAGAAGAACTGAAGGAGGCTGGACAAGATGACCTCTGAGGTCCCTTCCAACACTATGGTTTTATGAGGAATTATTAAATTCCAAATTATTGTTTAAAAATTCAACAGGTTTGTCTAACATTGACATTTTATAATTATGTGCCATCAAGTTGGTGTCAATTCTTGATAAACCTTCTCCAGGATTATCTGTCATTGAAGTCTTTGAATGCTACACCAATCGCCACTGTATCCAAGTCCATCCACCTTGCTGCTGGTGATCATCATCTTCTCTTTCCTTCCATCTTTCCCAGCATTATGGACTTCTCAAGGGATCTGGGTCTTTGCAGAATATTTCCAGAATATGACCATTTCAGCCTGCTCATTTGTGCCTTAAGTGCATAGCTGAGAAATGGCAGGCTGTAAATTGAAATCATCACCACCACCACCACCATCATTATCATCATTG
Source organism: Candoia aspera (assembly GCF_035149785.1). NCBI lineage: Eukaryota > Metazoa > Chordata > Lepidosauria > Squamata > Candoiidae > Candoia > Candoia aspera. The sequence goes on along the minus strand of NC_086153.1, from coordinate 199,258,076 downwards.
CCACTGTGCTCCCCACCCTGCTGTAAGGGTGTAAATCCCACTTGACCTTGCATATGGAGAACCTGAGAACCAAGAATTCTGGAATGGCTCATGGAATGAAATTATACAAATTTCTTTCCTATTCTTGGTTATCGGATTACATGTCTCTATGCCCCAGCAGTATACTGGGAATTACGGAAACAGAGGATCTTTGTACACCTCTTATACCCCCACATCAAGCTCTCCCTTCTCTGCCTGGTGCAGATTTCTTGAGTTCTAAATACTCAATTATGTCTGGTGTGCTCATAAACAGAACATGTTATAGGACCTCAACCTTAGCCTATTTACACCTACGTTCCTCTTACTGAAACTGATTTTAAGCAAGCTCGGTGAAACTGGGCTCACATACCAGGACTCTTGTCTATTTAAAAAACAGGAATGAGAGCAGCAACTGCCTCAATGCTAGTCCTTCCTTTTCTTCCACGCCCAGGAACAACTTTTAATGCCCTGTTTTAGTGCTGAAGTAACTCATCTGGATAGCAAGATCCAACCATTATTTGCATGCTCTCCATCACACTATTAGCACTATATGAGTGAGTGCCTCCTTCTAACCGATTACACATTATGGAGTAGTGGCAGGTGGGATGCCTGGAGAGGAAGCCTGCCCTATGTGCCTTGGTTCTTCCTGGGGGGAGGACCCTGAACAGTCATTACTGTCAATCACCGATGGGCAAGCTCATTTAGTTGTTCTTTCCATACAGTGGATCCCAAAGAAAATGAATGGAGATGCAATGGCAAAACTGGGCTGGCCGGTTGTCTTAATCCTTATCTGAACACCGTGATTTCACACATATGAAGATGGTCTTGATTTCTTCACTTCTCCAAGTTTGTTCTTGTTTCTAACAATGATTCTGCAGCTACTGTACCTTCATACATGTTCCCTCTAATGCTACCATAACATGACTCTCTCTAGTCTTATATCTATTCAAACAACAGCTAGAATTAAATAGGTTATAATGCTGCCTCAGTTCTTTCTGAATAGTCCCAGTACTGTAGACTGTCATGGGCCTTTTAGTTTAGAGGGTCCTTATTCTATAAGATGATTTTAGAAATGTCTGTAGTATGTTATAGTATTAACTGCTGTTTTTATCCTGTATCTGTATGGTGCTTAGTTAAAGGCACAGGGTTAATACATTTACTACCACTACATTTCTGGCTATTTGATTCTTTTTAGGAACTTCTACAGTTGTAGCTACTTTGTGAATGGGACAGGTGCCCAAACCTTCCAAGTATTTCATTTGTGCACTTCTATATAAAAACATTTCTAAATAAATGCTTCTTACAAAGTCCAATAGAAAAGAGTCTGGCCTGGTTTCCTTAGAAGTGTTTGTGTAGCATTTCCTGGGCTTCCTTCTGTTGTCCAAGTGTCCAGCTTCTTCTCTTGCCAACCTATTTGGCCATTTTGTGTTTGATTCCAGATGGCTCTTTCAGCTTAGGAGTATGATGGCATGACTTTTTTAGACTGTTTTTCTGCCCAGATCTGTTCAGCAACATGTTCTGACTCCTCTGTTCTTACACACTTTTCTCATCCAAATCAGAGCTGCTGACTTAGCCAAGGGTCCTCCATTAGCAGAGATTTGCTTATTGGCAGATTTATTTATATTTAACATATTTTATTCCTTGCCCTACACAGAGGTAAGCTCTGCTAACAGAAAGTAACTACTGCCTCTCCTGAAGCTGGAGTGAAGCAAATCTTGCCCTTTTCACTATGCCAAGAAGCAAAACTGAATTTAAAAAGACCTCTGAAGCTAGCCAGACGTCAGAAGAGAACAAGACAGGTCAGAACTGGCAATGTGCAAGACGTTCTGAATGCAAACCATTTTGAATTCAAATAGCTGTGTTTTGAGTTCAGAATAACTGTTTGAAACCATCTGTTTCAGTCATTCCAAAGAGCCCCAAAACAATCCACTTAAAAAGCAAAACAATTGTTTTGAACTCAAAACAGCTGTTTCAAGCTCGAAACAGAGATGTCGACTTCAAACAGTTCAAATTCAGACCACTAGTCAGAAACCATGTGGACATACACATACAAGCAAGGAATTTGATGCTACAGAGAAGGCAGAGGAAAAAAAAGGCAAAATCTTTTGTCTGGCTCTAGAGAGTTCATCTTGTCTTATGCCAATCAGCTGGTTACCAAACTAATAAATTAGTGTGATAATTAATTGAATTTTTGCTATTAATAATATACTACCATATTATTATCATTATTAATAACAATAACAATTTATTAAACTTATATGCTGCCTGAATCTCAACCACTCTGGGTGGCTCACAACAATAAAAAAATACAATAAAATCAATAAAACATAAAAAAATAGATAAAAGATGGCGAGTGCTTAATAAATTACTTTTAAGGACAGAGCAAACATATTAAACCCTTATTAGGTGACTGCCATGTTACAAATCTTTCTTTATATTAAACTCAAGTCTATTTACTCTCTTCATGCATTAGAAAATACTGTATCCAACATTATGGAGGATGAAATCTAGCCTATCCTACAGAGATGATGACCACAAGCTATTTAAGCTTCTTTTTTTGAAAGCTGCAGCTGTAACTGCTATCATATTTATAATGTTATTCTTTATCAACCTGAATATTTTGGAAGAGTCAGAATTAATCATAGGGAACCTGTAATGAATTTCAGAAACCCAACTGTTAATTCCCCATAACTTCAATTAAATCATGACTCTCCAGGCAGCCAAAGGGACCACCACAAAGACAGCAGCCAAAGGGACCATCACAAAATATAAGACCCTTAGCAATTAGAAGGGTCTGTCTTAACAAAAATCGTTTACCTTTTCCTATCAAAAGCTATATCCTTCTGGTCAGCATGGGGCTCCTCAGTGGCTGACTGCTCAGAGAACGGCAATGAGCAAAGCAACAGTCATCAGTTGGAACATGGGAAATGAACATATGCTTCTAATGCATAGAGAGCATTTTAACAAATCCTACAATGCTGAATGCATATTTTGGACATACAATAATTATGAGATAAATTACATTTACGTTCAATTCTTTCTTAACCTGAATTCTGTTTAGCCTGCTCTTCCCAATGTCATACTATCTTTATGTCACTGGGAAGTAGAAGAAAGTCTTTCTTATTGATTGAGTTAAAAAAGGCTTACTTATTGATTGGTTGGTTGGCATACTAAGAGCCCATTTTACCCTGCGCTCCACTTCTGGTTCACTATTTTTATTTTTTTAACCCTATAGAGAAATACGTTACTCCTATCTGGCAGATGCTGATAATGAAAGGGTGTTCGCATCTAGCTCCCAAAAGCAGTATGATGAACTATCATAAGTTGACAGCTGTCCATCACAAAATGGGCTGGGACTTTAACAGCAGGCAATGAATACATTAATTTTAATTAACAGCAGCTCTAATGGAATTTTTCCTGACAAGCTTTTGCAGTGGTAACATACAAGATACTGTGGTATGAACAGCAGCAACAACAATAAAAATCAAGAAATGAAAAACTACAAGATCAGCTTCAACTAATTATATATTTGGTACCAAAGTTTCAAATGAAAAGTCACATTCAGTGCTAGCAAGCAAACAAATCTACGTGAAAAGGAAACTAATTAAAAACCGAAGACTCTTTTAATCCCTCCTCTTCCTGCACACCCATTCCAGAATTACTTACCACAGCTACAGGGATTTGAAGTAACATATGCCTTAGTGCTAGAATATTATCATGGTATTAGCTAACATTGTTTTCCATCTGGTCTCCTTTTGGTTACAGTAAGTGGAATAATGCTTGCACTACTGAATAGTTGAGTGCAGGAGGTAACAGCATCCATAATCTCCATGTTCACGTACAGCAATCTTTTCAGAGTTTCTGCCCATGTGAAAATTTCCACAAAAGGGTACTCAGCGTACAAGAAAAGTGCTACAGAAGAATGGCCAGCCACACTGACAATAGCCTGATTCACAAGTCGCATTTGTCCACATGACTGTCTGCTGAGGAAAGAATGGGCTGTTTGCATGTTCGAAGGGGATGGGCTTGAGTTGGCTGGGGACTAGCAGTCCTCCCATGTTAATTAAGGTAACAGGGGAGGGATTATCAGAGGAGGGTGAGAACACAAGGCATTCTCCATCTTCCCTCCCTACAAAACTTCTCCCTCCCCAAGCCTGAATAACACCACGAACGGAGTAAGAGCATTTTGCTTTACCAAATGGTGATACAACAGCCACATTGTATTCTGCTTCCCACTTTTTATACTCTAGTTCTAAGACTCATTAACTGTGCATTTTCCAAAGAATGAACAGACATACACATGTGCACACATAAACAAACACATACACACCACCTACCAGAAACTCCTGGTGGGGTTTTAATAAATTTCCCATTAAAATGAGCAATCACTGCTTCACATTTTTCTGTTGATTCCATCCTGTGTAAAAATATCAAGTGTGTATTATTAATATGCCTGGTTTCAGTTCTTGTTCTGTATGATTACACTGTTCTGACGAAACTGTTAGGTTTGATTCAGACAAAAAATAAAATCAGAGATTAGCACTAGGCTTAACATTTCTGTGTTCTCTTTTCCCTTTAAATACCGAGATTCCCTCCCCTGAGCTGCCTTTAATCTTCTGACAAACTGGAAGTGAATGAGGGAACGCAGAAGCCCAAGGCTCATTTTCACAGTGCGTAACTTAGTTTCCTGACAGTTTGTGTAGTTAATACAGAGTTAGGAGGCTTCAGTTTAAGGCAGCCTCCTATGTTCCTACAACTGCATGTAACTGAAGGCTTCAGCTTTACTCTCTCTCTTGCCCAGTTCTAGGTGTTCTCATGCCCTCTTCTTTAATGCACTGAAGGTTTAACTCTCCCTGTTCTGCCAGGCTATGTAGTCCGGTCCCTGCTCTTACAAGCCCTGCCCAGAACTTCCTATTTATGGGTGTATGAAACAGTCTGTCCCAATCTTAAAGTTGCAGAAGATTCATTCTTGATCATGCTTTTGAACTTGGGTGTTAGGGAAGATTCCTGAGGATATTCATGAATAGTCCAAAAAACAAGCAAATGGATCATAAGACAAATCAATTCAGAGTTCTTTCTCGAGGCAGAAATGACTTTGCTCAAATTATCCTAACTTGGACATATCCCCAATTGGGCCTTTCAGGGGTCCTAACAATGTACCCGTTCCCAGCATTATGGACTTCTTAAGGGAGCTGGATCTTCACATAATGTGTCCAAAATATGACCATTTGAGCTTGCTCATTTGTGCCTTGAGTGAGAACCCTGGATTGATTTATTCTATAAGACATTTCAAAAGCAGTCTTACATACTGTGGCAGATGTGGGGTATTTATGATTCTTCAGAAGTTGCTGAAGGAAACTTCCCAGGAATAGCTGAGAAAAGGCAGGATATAAATGGAAATGTAGATTGATTTGTTCTATAATCCATTTGTTTGTTCTTTTGGTTAACCATGGTATTCTTAAGCGTCTTCTCCAACACCAAAAGCATCAATACATTTCTGTTCTGCTTGTTCAAAGTCAAGTATTTGTAATACTGAGTTTTTCTCTACATAAGAACCCACTTAACTGACTATAATATTCATTAACAAAAGTATGCAAATGGAAATGCTTGTCAATTAACTATTTGTCTGATGGCAACCTAAATTACTCTTATGTAAGTGATGGTCTACCTCTCAGTTGCAACATCAGTGAAACTTAAATTGAACCTTGCAATAGCAAATAAAAATGAGCGACAACTTTGCTTCCTAGGAGCCAAGACTCATTTCATCTAGATTCAAATAATATATGATCTGATCAACAGATATACATACTTCATATAAACATCTCATCCCTTATAATCATACTCTTCAAATGGTTGAATATTATTTTACCAATTAATTGACCCAGTACTGTTTGTTCAAATGATCATCTTTGAATCAAATTCATTGTTGTAGCAAGGCGAGACATGTTTTTTGCAGCTCAGCATCTCTTTGCCCTTTTACTAGAAGAAATGTGATGTAATACTATTTAAGAAACACAATCCAGGGGAAGAGAATATATGTAGCTCAAGGTTGAACTGTGGAGTCCTTGGTGCTCTCTGAGATTGGTTGTTTGCTTGCAAATGTTTCATTACCAGACTAGGTAACATCATCAGTTACCTAGTCAGGTAATGAAGCATCTGCAAGCCAACAACCAAGCTCAGAGAGTGCCAAGGACTCCACAAGAAACACAATTTCAAAAATTACATAAATGACAACCTACCTTGCAAAGCCAACTCCACGACTTGTGCCATTGGAATCACGAAGTATTCTTGTTGAGATAACTTGTCCAAAGGGTTTTAGCATGTTCTCAAGCTCTTGCTCATCCATTGAAAGTGGCAAATTGGAAATATATAAATTAGTTGGATCCTGCTCCTGTTGCTGAAAAGCAATTAAAATTATTTTATTAGTTTTTACAGTTATGAGCCATATAGAATATAATAATAAAATCCCCAGAATAAAGTGATTCTAATAATAATAGAGGCCACTGCCAACAAACTTTTAATTCTGAGATCATTGAACAGCAGTCTCCCAAACTTCAATGGGAGATCAATGAAACTCTCTAGAGAAATGGTTGTGTCCAAACCTATGATTACATCTATTCATTGCTACCAGCATTCACAGCATGAAGCTCTTCCTTCTTGTGATAATATAAGCCATTATTATCTCTACAATTACATTCAAATGAAAAAAATCCCAAATAAAAGGAGAAGGATTTGCTGCACAATGCCACAGAAATCAAAGATGGAAGGCTGTGCTGCTTAGCCCCACACCCTCCAACACCAAATTATCTCAATTATAACTAGTTGATTAGGCTGATTCACATGAAAAACAAAAGTTGCCATGTACATGGTCTGCCTCCTCTTTTTTATATTATAAAAATTACTTTGGGGAAGCATCCATCACAATGTTGCAGAGGGTCAAAATCCATGCCTTCAAAGACTCTGTTATGAAGATGAACATTCTTCTACTCATGGATTTTATTAATGGCACTGTCAACATCCCTATGAAAAGCTACTCTTGGAGTCCCTGAAATGTGTGGGTAGCTGCAGGCCTAAAGGGAACACACCAGATTTTCAGTGGAATATTAGATTCAAACTTGTTCACAAACACCATGCTTACCTTTTCTTTTTTCTTAACTCAATCTCCTCCCTCCCTCCCTCTCCCTCTCTTTCTAAATTCCTAAAGACAAAGAATATGTGGGTTTCACTTATGGAACCTACTCTTGCTGGCTTTTTAAAAAAATCTCGTTTTTCCCTCGATCTCTGTGCTGCAGTGCACGACTAGAGAGCATTTTTAAGGCCTGCGAGGTTAAAAGGAGAATGGCACAAGTGGGGAAATCAGCTTTTGCTAGACAGACACAGACACAGACACAGACAGATAGACACACACAAACACACACTTTCCTCTGGCTCCAGCTCTATAAAAATATTAAATCAACTAATTCACATATGTAATAACAAAGCAAAACTAATTTAAGATCAGAGTTTATGTGCCATAAATTCTGAATATCCATTCAGGAAAGACAAAAGATATGAATTTATTGGAGATAAGACAACAAAATAAAATGTGGTTGGAACAATATTCAGATTTGCACGATTTTTTGTCTTTGCAATTTGATGAAGGTATTGCTAAGTTAAAAAAAACAGTAAAAGTTACTGCACTTTTAGGTATCTATCTGTGTAAGGCATTTGCACCTTTTAGGATATTTTATATTACATTAATATTCTACTACTAATATAAAAGGAAGGAAGAAGGTAATATATAAAACTTTCCGTCTGATGAATTCACTTGTTTTTCCTCAAATACAGCAAAATAAAATACCATTACAACAGTAATAGTAACAGCAAAGTTAACTGTTTAATCATATGGTCGTTGCCTTTATGCGCATCCTGTTTCTCTTTAGAAACCTGTATGAAGCATAAAGTTGAAACTATTATGCTCCAAGATGCCAGAGAATACAGAGTTCATTCCTGAATCACAACCTCCATTATTAAAAGCTCTTTCTCTCATACACACTCCCTCCTACTCTTTTTAGAAATGTATTTTCCATACTATGGCCTTGTAACTTGAGGACTAGGAACTTGTGGGTATAAATTGAAACCTTCGTTTATTTGACTTGGATTGTGTTAGACCTAAGAAAAATAACAGGTACACAAAAAAGGGTTTAGTCTGCTGAGGTCAGGATTGTGATATTTACAGCAGAATTCAGGCCTGAAATAAATATTCTAAGGAATGAACAGCAACTACTATCAATATAATTCCCTGCCTCTTGATATTTAGATACGGTATCTCATGTTTAGAGGCCAGGTTATTTGCCAAAGGACATGCATTGTTCCTCCTTTTAGGTGACACCTGCCTTGTGGAATTATCCTTAACAATAATGAGCACAGCTGACAGGCAAAACTTACTTTTGAATATCTGTCCAGATTTAGACAGTTTAATGAGTTGCTGCCTTTTTACTGATGTTTTAAAAGATGTTTAAACAGTCATTTGATCTGATTTACTTTTATCTTTACCCATTGTCTCCAATCCTTTCTAATATGTTGAAAACTATTACTACCTGTATAAATAACAGACTTCTTGATCATTCAAATAAGGTTTAACAAGGATGAGTACAAATATTGGTAACCACTATTATTTGGATTAATTGGCCATGCTGGCTAAAGCAATGCAAACCCTCCCTCCCTCCCTCCCTCCCTCCCTTCTATGTGCCCAGTCCAGTACCCTATTTAGTAGCCTGGCTGCCACATTTTGCACCATCTTCAGTTTCCAGACCAAGCACAATGATAGGCCGATTTGGAGTTCATTACGGTGATCTAAACCAGTGTTTCCCGACCCCAGCAAATTTATGATGTGTGGAACTCAATTCCCAGAATTCCCCAGCCAGTATGTTGGCTGGGGAATTCTGAGAGTTGAAATACCCACATCTTAAAGTTGCTGAGGTTGAGAAACACTGTGTCATGCTCCCCGATCAAATGTTCCCAGAACACTTTATCGGACTCACATCCATCTTCCAGCAACCTGTATCAACCCACGAGTCGCCAGCAGGGAGAGGGAGCCGGGTTGGAGTGTGAATCATTTTGTTTGGGGTAGGTGCTCCTTGCCGCAAGGTCCACCAAAGTGGATTACTTCAAAGGGGGGTTGCAGCCCAAGGCGCTACAATGGGCCCTGGGACGGGGAGACCCTCTAGCGGGAGAGGTAGAGAATACTCAGTACCAATTCCGCAGGCAGCTGAGAGCCCAGGTGATTGGAAGGAACATGGTGGCTCCCAGCCAGATGTTCCCGGCATTGAGAAGACCACCCAGATTAGGTGAGGAGGATAGAGAAAAGAGATGGAAGAGGGGAACCTGTTACAAGTGTGGCAAAGACAGCCATTGAGCAGCAGATTGTCCTCGTGGAGGATGCAGCACAGCTGGAAAGTTGGGCGGAAAACCTGCCAAGTCTCCTCCAGTTAAGTGTAAAGGGGCAGCCGCTGCCGCGATTGGGTGCAAGGAAGAAAACCCTGAGCTCTCAGAAGACTCCAGAAAAGATTCTGGAGATGAGTTTCCCCAGACGCCGGGAAAGGGGTCGCACCTGTTCTGAATCACGCCAACGAGAAGAGAACCCCAGGCACAAGGCTTCAACTTCGGAGGAAGAAGATGATGAAGACGCAATGGTGGGTGATGATTGTTCCACTTTACTCATTAGGGTCGAACTAAAAAATCTTAGAACCAAGCATAAGGCTAATCTAACTGCCATGCTAGACTCAGGGTGCACAAAGTGCTTAATCCACCCTGCTCTCATTACTACTTTGAACTTGAAAGTAAGGAAACTAAAGCAGCCAATCATGTTCACCCAGATGGATGGAACTGTGGCTCACAGGGGACCAGTAGAATTCTGCACAGAAACTGTAGCCATGCGCATAGCATAGGTGGCCACAAAGAGACTTTGCAATTCATAGTGGCGCCTATAGCAAATTATTCTATACTTTTGGGTCTGCCCTGGCTAAAAAGCAGAAAACCCCAGGTCCATTGGGAGACAGATGGATTGCAGTTCACCGATGGGCTCTACGCCAACTCAGACCTGGAGGTGAAGCACTCCCCCAGTCAATTTGTGGGGATTTTGGTACAGGAATGCCAGGCACCAAATGCTGAGCCTGACCCCTTAATCCCTAGCCAGTATCAGGAGTTTTCTGATGTGTTTGATGAAAAGGAATCAGACCAACTGCCTCCCCATAGAAAGACTGATTGTGCCATTGAGACTGACCCAAAAAACTCCCCAAACCAAAAATGTATGCCATGTCTGAAACAGAAAAGAAGGTATTAAGGGAGTTGATTGACAAAACTTCCGCAAAGGATCGTTACCTTGTCGTGGTGCTGGAGCTTGAGCACCTCAATGATGCCATGAGCTAAACCGTGAAGGGCCACCCAAGACGGGAAGGTCATGACAGAGAGGTCAGACTAAATGCGATCCCTGGGGAAGGTAATGGCAACCCACCCCAGTATTCTTGCCGTGAAAACTAAATGTGTTGTAGTATCGGCTGAGGCAGTTGCAGAAAATCCCAGGGTGTTGCAGAAAATCCCAGGGTGTTAGCAGCAAACAGTAATGCACATAGATAGCAAGCAAAGTATTGGCTAAGATATAACTTCCTTGTATCATTATCCCTCCCTATGATGTCACTTCCTTGCCTGTTCAATAAAAGGGAGGTGCGCAATTGTTCCGGGCTCTCTCCCGCCTAAACAAACCGTTGTGCCAGTGTCATTCTTCCCGTGAGGAGCCCGCCCGGTCGGACCAGGCCGGTTGCGCCATCACCTGTTGGCAACACATCCCGCAGAGGACCCGCAACGCCACAACTGGTGACCCCGACGTGATCAATTCCAAATACACGGCGTGACCCCTGTCTAGGGGTGCGCTGCCTTCACTCTCATACTACGCACCTGGCATAGGCTCGCGCATCGTAAGTATGGGCTCCGCACTCTCTCAAGTTCAACGCAAACATAGGGATGAACTTCTCTCATTAGTGAAGAAGGCGAATTGTTTACAAAAGGTTAACGGCACAACTGTATACCCCGTGTCAAAGAAAAATCTGACCCTCTTTTTACAATATCTTGATAAGCATTGTCCAGCTTATCCGACAGAGGGGACCTTTAAGCGTTCCACATGGGAACGTATGGGAGTTTGGCTTCATAAATCGCCTAGAGCTCCACCCGACTTCCTTTGTGTGTGGCGTGCCCTTATGGCAGCCCTCACGACTATATACCCCGACCCTTCCACCCTGCCCCTATTAGACCACGGGACCTCATTGCCACCGCCCGACTCCTTGTCTTCGGCTGAAGCCTCAAAGGCAGTCACCCCCAACCCTCCACCCCCTTATGACCCTTCGGCCTCAAGCCCCTCCACTCTTTATCCGTCGCTACCGCCAGAGCCGGCGACAACACCCACTGCTCCTACCCCAACCCCGTGTCCGCCTCTAGATCGCCACCCCCCCCCTGGTGTAGAACACCCCCCAGGAGGGCACATCTTACAAGCCTTGCAGGCCGCTCACTTGGCGGGCGAACTCGACCCCGATGAGTTCGAGACGTGTGCCGCTTTTCCTGTCACTTGGGGGCCTGCCGGGCAGCCGGCCCATTCCCCCTTGAATTGGAAGCAGATTAAGGATCTTAAAGAAGCGGTCCGGAATTATGGTCTTCAGTCCAGATATTCTTCCGGCCTCCTTATGTCAATGTCTTCCCACAACCGAGAGCTTTGTTTGGGGGATTGGCAGATGCTTTTTCACATGATTTTAACCCCTGCCCAGTATGTTCTATGGGAATCGGAATATGGCAAACAGGTCATTATTCACGTCAACGCTGGCCTGCCCCCCTATGTTACCGTTGACGACCTCAAAGGGACTGGTAACCGGTCTACGATAGCCCAGCAGCTTATGTCTGCCAGGGCCTCTTTCCCGCTCATAAAGGAGTGTGTCATGGCGGCACTGCGGAAAGTGGATGACGTGCAGTCACGGCCCGTTCAGACCTTTTCCAAAATCATCCAGGCCCCGACAGAAGATTACTCCTCCTTTGTCTCTCGTCTGCAAACAGCTCTCGAGAGGCAAATTGACAACGTGGAGGCCCGCCATGAGTTGCTTTTAAAGTTGGCTTACGAAAATGCCAACTCCGATTGCCAAAAGGTCTTGCAGCCTATCGCTACCAAACCGGGCGTGACCCTGGCCGAATTTTTGCAGGCTTGCAGAATCGTTGGAACTACCGACCACAAAATGGCCGCCCTCGCCTCCGCCATTACCACCACCCTGCACCCGCCTTCATTTCCGGCCGCTAACGCGGCGGAAACGTATCCGGTGGCCCGCCCTTCAGGAAATTGTTTCAACTGTGGCAAACCTGGCCACTTTAAGGCGCAATGCAGAGCGCCAGGAGGGGGAGCCAACACACCAGCCCCTAGACAGCCTCTCAAGCCGAAAACAGTTTGCCCGCGGTGCAGGAAGGGCTTTCATTGGGCGAGCCAATGCCGCGCAGCCCCCCCTTCGCCGAGTCAGCCGGAAAACTATTAAAGGGGCGTTCAACCAGCCCCACCTCCAAGGTTGACCCACTAGAGGGCGCTGTGGTCCCATCCTCCGTAGAGATGGTTGCTAACGATACCGTCACTTATTCATTGCCCGCTCATGTCTATCACCTTTTTATTTCGCCCCGCTCGCCTCTCACCTTGCCTCCGGGCCTACCAGTCCTCATATTCCCCAACTTGGACCTTGTATCTCAAGGAGTACTTGCCGCGCCGTTTTTGCGCAGCTCTGACTCCTTTTCTGATTTGGCTTTAGCAATTATGATAAATTCCCCGATAACTATAACTCAAGGCGAAGCAGTAGCCACTATGCTAGTACTTGATCGCCCCACAGATTGTCTGGCTTTAGAGCAAAATCTGAGACCCACCCGACCTACAGCGACCTTTCAGCTCAACGGCCGCTCTTTTTCTGGTCTTTTAGATACTGGAGCGGATGTTTCGGTTGTTTGCTCGGCTGAATGGCCCGCTGACTGGCCTACCGACCCCGCCCCGGCAGTTCGAGGGGTAGGCGGCACCCAGACTGCCCTTATTAGCACTAACTGGATTGCGGTCACTTCTCCTTCTACCGCTGCCACTGCCTTCATCAAACCCGTTGTGTTGCCACTACACACCAACTTATGGGGAAGGGACTTGATGTCCCAATTTCAGGCTAGACTCATTCTAAAATAGTCTCCCCGTCATGCCTGCCCCCTTTGTGCTCCGCTTGGACCTATTATCTCAGGCGCCCGTTTGGGTAGACCAATGGCCCCTAACTGCCGACAAACTGCAGGCCCTTAAACAAATGGTCCAAGAACAACTGGATAAAGGCCACATAGAGCCTTCTACAAGCCCCTATAACACCCCCGTCTTTCTATTAAAAAAGAAGTCGGGGAGTTGGAGATTGCTGCACGATTTGCGAGCCATTAACGCCATCATCAAACCTATGGGAGCGCTTCAATGCGGCCTCCCTAACCCGAATTTAATCCCCCACTCTTATGATATGATGATCACCGATTTGAAAGACTGTTTCTTCTCTATTCCATTGCACCCTAAGGATACCCACATATTTGCCTTTACTGTACCGGCCCTTAACTATTCCCGCCCCACTTCTCGCTTTCAATGGAAAGTCTTGCCGCAAGGGATGTTAAACAGCCCCACCATGTGTCAACACTTTGTGTCTCAGGTATTACAGCCTTACAGGGATGCTTATCCTGCTTTTTTAGTCTATCATTATATGGATGATATCCTGGTCGCCGCACCGGGACCAAAGGGCACTGTTTTTAAGACCTTGCCTCACTTACAACATATATTACGCCAAGGGGGCCTATTCATTGCCCCAGACAAAATTCAAATTGCCCCCCCCTTTAATTATTTGGGGCATAAGGTCCTTGCATCACATGCCACCCCGTGGCTGCCGGACATTCAATTACCTGCCACCCCGACCTTATTACAATTGCAGCAATATTTGGGATCCATTAATTGGATACGACCCTATTTAGGCCTCTCTACCAGCCAACTCTCCCCACTTTTTGCAGCGTTAACAGGAGGCAAACACCCAGCAGATGTTGTTCCATTGCAATCTACCCAATTGGAAGTTGTTAAATTGATCAATCAGGCCCTGCTTACCAAATGGGTAGACCGCATCGAGGACAACGTCCCGTTTTCTTTATTATTAATTAACACCCTCACATTACCAACTGCAGCTTTGGTTCAAGTGACCTCGTCTCTGTTGATCCTTGAATGGATCCACCTTTCGCATACGCCACGGGCGACCTTGACACCCAAGTCCTCTCAGTTTGCCTTTCTTATTCATAAAGGCCGTCAAAGGTCAAAAGCCTTGGCGGGCGTGGAACCCTCCGCGCTTTATGTGCCATGTTCGCTTGCAACGTGGGAGCTTTTATTCGCCTCCAGTGAGCAACTTCAATTTGCTCTTGTTGACTGGCCTGGCATTGTCTCTTGCCATCCCCCCCCTGACCCACGTCTCCAACTATTGAAGACCACGCCTTTTGTGTGGCGCTCTCCTTTTTCTTCATTACCCCTCTTGGATGCTGTTACGGTTTTCGCCGATGGCGGCAAGACCTATGGCGCGTGCGCCTGGCGGCAGGACGGCCGTTGGCACACCCAACTCACACCCCCTCAACCCTCTGCCCAACGTGCAGAGCTTTATGCCTCTCTACTTGTTTTCCAAGAATTTTCTGACCAGCCCTTTAACCTCATATTGGACAGTCTTTATGTCTCTCAAATTCTTTCTCACCTTTATGAGGCTTATTTGTCCCCCTCTATTGAACCCACCCTCATGTCCTTATTTTTGTCATTGCAACACTTTATCTCCGCCCGCATCCACCCTTTTCATGCTTCCCACATTAGAAGCCACCAGCCCTTTCCTGGGCCTATCCAGGAGGGCAATGATGTTGCTGATGCTGCGGCTGCATCCTCCCTTTTCTGCCTTTCCCTGACCACGGTTACACCGTGGGAAAGTCACTCGTATTTCCATCAGAACAAGAAAGCCCTTATTAAGCAATTTCAGATCTCTCCAGGAGAAGCAACGGCCATTGTCCAACAATGTCCAGCCTGTAGCAAACAAGCACATTCAATTCCCATGGGGGTCAACCCTCGTGGAACTGAATGTTGCCAGCTCTGGCAGATGGATATAACCCAATATGCTTCCTTTTCCCCTTGGAAGTATTTGCATGTTTCCATCGACACATTTTCAGGGTTCATCATGGCCACCCCCCAGAGAGGTGAGGCCGCTAAACATGTGATCAATCACTCTATTCGGACCTTTGCGACGCTGGGATGCCCAAAGCAATTAAAAACAGACAATGGGCCCGCCTACACGGGCGGTGCTTTTGCTGCCTTTTGTCAAAAATGGGGAATCACTCATAAACTTGGCATTCCATACAACAGTCAAGGCCAAGCCATAGTGGAAAGAGCAAATCAGACCTTGAAACATGCTCTTGATAGATATATTGACAACAAGGGGAAAGGGCCCCCCAGCCTCCCAGCGGTGCAAGATATTCTCAATCTCTGTCTCTATACTATCAATTTTCTCAACCTAACCGGACAGCCAGCGGCCTCTGCCGCTTCTCGTCACTTCGCATCGCAACCCACTGCTGACCGCCAACGACCATCTGTCTATTATCGACAGCTTCCTGACCTGACGTGGAGAGGTCCGGTGCAACTCATCACTTGGGGCAGAGGTTACGCTGCTGTTCAACTTCCAGACCGTGTTCTCTGGGTCCCTGGACGTCACATTCGACCGTACTTGGTGAAGTCCGCCCCTCCATCACTTCCAACCCCCGACCTTGCCTCTGAGGTTAACACAGGTAACCTCGCCTTTCAAGATGCTCAAGAGGAGCGATAGCCTTGTGTTTGGCCTTGTGTTTCTTTCCCTTCCTTTGTCCGCCTTGGCGCGACCCCCCGCTCATGAGGCCCACCGACCTGTCAACTATACATGGACTGTGCGAGACTTCCAGGGTGTGTCCCTATTCAGCATTTCAAATCGAACTCTTTGGCCGTGGTTCCCTGTTCTTCATTTTGATTTTGCGGAAATGGGCTCTGGTTCCACTGCTTTTATAGATAAAAGCTCCTGTACCCCATCGCCAAAAGAGGTGTCTCAAGTACCTCTTTATTTTTGCCCTGAGCAGCCTGCAACGCCAGCCCGGTCCAACCAGTGCGGAGGCGCAGGCCATTATTTTTGTCGACAGTGGTCCTGCGTTTCCACCGGTGACATATATTGGGACCCCCCAACAAAACGGGACTATATAGCGATAACGCGAAGCCATGGTAGACCCACCATGTCTTGCTGGAATTGGCACTGTTGTGGTCAACGAAAAAATCCAATGAACATTACCTTCACGTCCATTGGTCAAGCGGTTCCTCAAGCAACATGGCTTGCTGGCATGCGATGGGGCGGCAGAAGATGGAACGGCGATGGTGATCCCGGACAGATCTTTTCAATTCAACTTTCTATCACTCCTAGGTTTTCGCGACCCATTGGTTCAAACAAAGCCTCTCCTTCCAACCCCCTTATTGTTCCGGATGATCCCCGACGAAACACCCTTTATAAACTTCTCGATGCCTCTTACCACATGCTTAACACCTCCCGACCTAGTCTCACTAATTCATGCTGGCTTTGTCTCACTGCTACCCCTCCCTTTTATGAGGCCTCCGGATCTTCAGAAGAGATCACCACTAGTACTCAGGACACTGGCTGTCGCTGGGGCAACACCTCCCAAACGATTGCTGGCCTGTCGGGCCGCGGGTGCTGTCTCGGCCTCATACCTGCCAACCTCACTCAATATTGCTCCAACTCCTCACGCTGCGATATGTATACATGCTTCTCACCCCGCTTCGAAAACTTCAAACCTGTCTGTGGTTGGGCCTCGCCCTGGCAATCCGCCCAGTCAACTGCCAATTTTTCCTCTGCGTTTGCTAACCAATTCTTTATACCAGGCAATGACTCTATGTGGGCATGTTCATTCGGCTTGTCGGCGTGTGTATTTGCACCAAAACTCGTGACTGATAATCATTATTGTATACAGGTTTATCTCTTACCCAAGATTTCATATCATACTGACTCTAACATGCTTTCCTTTTTTGCCTCACCTAATCCTACTGTTAAACGTGAGGTAGTCACCACATTAACACTGTCTGTCCTGTTGGGTTTGGGGGTGGCCGGGGCAGCCACAGGCATCGCCGGTATTGTGGCTAGTCAACAGAGCTACCAATCTCTTCGTCTCAGCATAGATGAAGACCTGGAGAAGATCGAGACCTCCATCCTGCATTTACAGACATCCCTCACCTCCCTCTCGGAAGTGGTGCTCCAGAACCGTCGCGGCTTGGACTTATTTTTAAAGAATGGAGGGTTATGTGTGGCCCTTCAGGAAGAATGTTGTTTTTATGCTGACCATTCTGGGGTAGTCCTAGATTCTATGAAAGAGCTCAAAAAAAGGCTCACTGATAGGAAAAGGGAACGCGAGGTACAGCAATCTTGGTTTGAGGGATGGTTTAATATCTCCCCTTGGCTCACCACACTTATTTCGGCTATTGTTGGCCCTTTGATTTTGATTCTTATTATCTGTGCTATTGGTCCTTGTATATTTGGGAAACTTATAGCATTTTTGAAACGTCGCCTGCTGACCATAGACACCGACATTACAAAGATCAATTTGCTGCTCAAAATCGAGGCTGATGCGAGGCTCTCCTCGGAAAAACAATCCCTACTGGCGCTCTCCTCTGATTCGGATGATTCAGGGGAAGAGTTTCCGCTCAAAGACGAAGGACCTCAAGATCCCATGTGTCACCGAGCCCTGGACTCGGAGGAGGTTTAGCCCCCGGAGACACAGGAATCAAAGGTCTGTAAACAAATAAAAACAGAGGAGATGTTGTAGTATCGGCTGAGGCAGTTGCAGAAAATCCCAGGGTGTTGCAGAAAATCCCAGGGTGTTAGCAGCAAACAGTAATGCACATAGATAGCAAGCAAAGTATTGGCTAAGATATAACTTCCTTGTATCATTATCCCTCCCTATGATGTCACTTCCTTGCCTGTTCAATAAAAGGGAGGTGCGCAATTGTTCTGGGCTCTCTCCCGCCTAAACGAACCGTTGTGCCAGTGTCATTCTTCCCGTGAGGAGCCCGCCCGGTCGGACCAGGCCGGTTGCGCCATCACCTGTTGGCAACACATCCCGCAGAGGACCCGCAACGCCACGTAAATGGATCAGTACAACCAGAGAGATGTCGGTATACCATCGGAAGATGAGACCCCCAGGTCGGAAGATGGTCAAAATGCTACTGGGGAGGAACAGAGGATGAGCTCAACTAGCCCCAGACGTGATGATGCAGCTAGCTCAAAGCCGAAAGGACGGCTAGTGGCCGACAGTGCTGGTGGTGAACGGCGAATCCAATGTTCTAAGGATCAACACACCATTGGAACCTGGAATGTAAGATCTATGAGCCAGGGCAAATTGGATGTGGTTATTGGTGAGATGTCAAGATTAAAGATAGACATTCTGGGCGTCAGTGCACTGAAATGGACTAGAATGGGCCACTTCACATCAAATGACCACCAGATCGACTACTGTGGACAAGAGGACCACAGAAGAAATGGAGTAGCCTTCATAATTAATAGCAAAGTGGCTAAAGTAGTGCTTGGATACAATCCAAAAAATGACAGAATGATCTCAATTCGAATTCAGGGCAAGCCATCTAACATCACAGTGATCCAAATATACGCCCCAACCACAGATGCTGAAGAAGCTGAAGTAGAGCAGTTCTATGAGGATCTGCAGCACCTACTGGACAACACACCTAAAAGAGATGTTATTTTCATCACAGGAGACTGGAATGCTAAGGTGGGTAGTCAAATGACACCTCGACTTACAGGTAAGTATGGCCTGGGAGAACAAAACGAAGCAGGACATAGGCTGATAAAATTTTGCCAAGACAACTCACTCTGCATAACAAACACTCTCTTCCAACAACCTAAGAGACGGCTTTATACATGGACTTCACCAGATGGACAACACCGAAATCAGATTGATTACATCCTTTGCAGCCAAAGGTGGCGGACATCTGTACAGTCGGTAAAAACAAGGCCTGGAGCTGACTGTAGTTCAGATCACAAACTTCTTCTTGCACAATTTAGGATCAGACTAAAGAGATTAGGGGAAGACCCACAGATCAGCTAGATATGAGCTCACTAATATTCCTAAGGAATATGCAGTGGAGGTGAAGAATAGATTTAAGGGACTGGACTTAGTAGATAGGGTCCCAGAAGAACTCTGGACAGAAGTTGGCAGCATTGTTCAGGAGGCGGCAACAAAATACATCCCAAAGAAAGAGAAAACCAAGAAGGCAAAATGGCTGTCTGCTGAGACACTAGAAGTAGCCCAAGAAAGAAGGAAAGCAAAAGGCAACAGTGATAGGGGGAGATATGCCCAATTAAATGCAAAATTCCAGAGGTTAGCCAGAAGAGATAAGGAATTATTTTTAAACAAGCAATGCGCGGAAGTGGAAGAAGACAATAGAACAGGAAGGACAAGAGACCTCTTCCAGAAAATTAGAAATATTGGAGGTAAATTCCAGGCAAAAATGGGTATGATCAAAAACAAAGATGGCAAGGACCTAACAGAAGAAGAAGAGATCAAGAAAAGGTGGCAAGAATATACAGAAGACCTGTATAGGAAGGATAACAATATCGGGGATAGCTTTGACGGTGTGGTCAGTGAGCTAGAGCCAGACATCCTGAAGAGTGAGGTTGAGTGGGCCTTAAGAAGCATTGCTAATAACAAGGCAGCAGGAGACGACGGCATCCCAGCTGAACTGTTCAAAATCTTGCAAGATGATGCTGTCAAGGTAATGCATGCTATATGCCAGCAAATCTGGAAAACACAAGAATGGCCATCAGACTGGAAAAAATCAACTTATATCCCCATACCAAAAAAGGGAAACACTAAAGAATGTTCAAACTATCGAACAGTGGCACTCATTTCACATGCCAGTAAGGTAATGCTCAAGATCCTGCAAGGTAGACTTCAGCACTTCATGGAGCGAGAATTGCCAGATGTACAAGCTGGGTTTAGAAAAGGCAGAGGAACTAGAGACCAAATTGCCAATATCCGCTGGATAATGGAAAAAGCCAGGGAGTTTCAGAAAAACATCTATTTCTGTTTTATTGACTATTCTAAAGCCTTTGACTGTGTGGACCATAACAAATTGTGGCAAGTTCTTAGTGGTATGGGGATACCAAGTCATCTTGTATGCCTCCTGAGGAATCTGTATAACGACCAAGTAGCAACAGTAAGAACAGACCACGGAACAATGGACTGGTTTAAGATTGGGAAAGGAGTACGGCAGGGCTGTATACTCTCACCCTACCTATTCAACTTGTATGCAGAACACATCATGCGACATGCTGGGCTTGAGGAATCCAAGGATGGAGTTAAAATCACTGGAGGAAACATTAACAATCTCAGATATGCAGATGATACCACTTTGATGGCTGAAAGTGAAGAGGAACTGAGGAGCCTTATGATGAAGGTGAAAGAAGAAAGTGCAAAAGCTGGCTTGCAGCTAAACCTCAAAAAAACCAAGATTATGGCAACCAGCTTGATTGATAACTGGCAAATAGAGGGAGAAAATGTAGAAGCAGTGAAAGACTTTGTATTCCTAGGTGCAAAGATTACTGCAGATGCAGTAATTACTGCAGTCAGGAAATCAGAAGACGCTTAATCCTTGGGAGAAGAGCAATGACAAATCTCGATAAAATAGTTAAGAGCAGAGACATCACACTGACAACAAAGGCCCGCATAGTTAAAGCAATGGTGTTCCCTGTAGTAACATATGGCTGCGAGAGCTGGACCATAAGGAAGGCTGAGCGAAGGAAGATCAATGCTTTTGAACTGTGGTGTTGGAGGAAAATTCTGAGTGCCTTGGACTGCAAGAAGATCAAACCAGTCCATCCTCCAGGAAATAAAGCCAGACTGCTCACTTGAGGGAATGATATTAAAGGCAAAACGGAAATACTTTGGCCACATAATGAGAAGACAGGACACCCTGGAGAAGATGCTGATGCTAGGGAGAGTGGAAGGGAAAAAGAAGAGGGGCCGACCAAGGGCAAGATGGATGGATGATATTCTAGAGGTGATGGACTCATCCCTGGGGGAGCTGGGGGTGTTGACGACCGACAGGAAGCTCTGGCGTGGGCTGGTCCATGAAGTCATGAAGAGTCGGAAGCGACTAAACGAATAAACAACAACATTGACAAAAACCTAGCCAGGGGTTTTATTGAACCTGCAAACTCTCCCATGGCCGCTCCTGTGCTATTTAGGGCCAAGAAGGATGGATCCTTGAGATTATGTACTGACTGTAGAGGATTAAACATTTATTTATTGCCATTTCAATAACCAATCAATATCCTCTACTGGTAATGAAAGACATGCTGTCTCATCTTTCAAAAGGAAAGATTTTTACCAAATTAGACCTGAGAGAAACTTACTTTAGAATCAGAATTAGAGAGAGAGACAAATGGAAAACCACGTTCTGGGGTTTCCGCCTGCTGGGGTCCTATCAATACAAAGTCCTCCTGTTTGGGTTGGCTGAGGCCCCAGGAGTGTTCATGCAATGAACATCAATGAAGTTTTGCACGATGATTTGTATAAAGGAGTGTTGGTCTATCTCGATGACATTTTAATATACATATCAACAGAAAAATAACATGTTAAATTGGTCAAAAAGGTTTTGCACAAAGCACAAGATGCCCAGCTTTATGCTAAACTATCCAAATGTGAATTCCACAAAACCCAATTAGACTATTTCGGCTACCGAATCTGCACTAAGGGGATTGAAATGGATCCCACAAAAATTCAGGACATCATGGCATGGGAACCCCATGAACTAGATGACAGCTCCAGAGTTCCTTGGGGTTTGCCAATTTCTACTGCCAACACATCCCCCAATTTGCCCAAATTACCACTGACTGACCTGCTAAAAACAAGAGGCAAAGGGGAAACATGCAAGGTTTCCACCCCGGGAGCGTGTTTGAATTGGACCCCAGACTGTCAAGACTGCTTTCGATAACTTGAAAGCTCTTTTCACAGCTGAGCCCATTCTTAAACATCCAGACCCAGAAAGACCATTTATCATTCAGGCTGATGCAAGCGACCAGGCAATTGGAGCCGTGTTACTTCAACGAGACTCTAACCAGGTCCCCCATCCATGCACCTACTTGTCCTGTAAATTCACTGACGCTGAATGGCGCTAGCATGTGTGGGAGAAAGAAGCCTTTGCTGTAAAAACTGCTTTGCTGACCTGGTGTCACCTTTTGGAAGAGGCCCAGCACCCCTTTGAAGTGTGGACTGATCACAAAAATTTGCAAGCATTATGAACGCCCTGAAAACTAAATGAGAAACAATTGCATTGGGCTCAATTCTTTAGCTGCTTTAATTTCACCTTAAATTTCTTCTCGGGGAAAAAGAACTTTTTGGCTGACACTCTCTCTTACTTACCTCAACAGCCAACAAATTGAGGTAGTAGATACCGTTTTTTTCTGCAGAACAATTAGGAATGGCATGCGTAACGTGCAAACAAGCGGCAGCACCTAAAGTGAAAGTGCAGGCAGACTTAAAAGAGGAAGTGCTCCAGGCACTTGTTAATGATCCCTGGCTACAAAGTAACAAGTCCAATTTAACTGAGCTCAATGGCTTCTGGTATTGTAATGATAAACTTTACATTCCTGAAACCTTGCGGTTAAAAGTCCTGCAGAGATCTCATGACCACAAAGCTGCAGGGCACTCTGCCTTTACAAAAACACTACATCTAGTGAGGCGCCAATTTTGGTGGCCCACTTTACACACTGATGCAAAAACTTATGTTACTACTTGTCCTACGTGTGCACAAGCTAAAAGAAAGGGAGGTAAATCTCAGGGCTTGCTCCAACCAGTAGCTGATCCATCTCGCCCCTGGAAAGACATTGCAATGGACTTTGTTGTGGATTTGCCTGAGAGTAAGAATAAGACTGTTATGTGAACTGTCATTGACTTATTTTCAAAGCAACCACTTGCACAGGCGTCCTGAATGTGTCATTTCAGACTGTGGAATACAATTCACCTCAAAATATTGGAAATCTTTTTTAAACTTAATTTAAGCTTGTTGAATACCCCCAGACAGATGGGGCAACTGAATGAGTTCAGTCTACTCTAGAGCAATTCCAACACTGCTACATCAATTTTCAGCAGGATGATTGGGTGGACTTACTTCCTTTCGCTGAAGCGGCTTACAATTCAGTCCATTGAAGCATGGGTTTCACCCCATTCCAAATTGTTTCAGGACAGGACTTCGTTCCCATCTCCAAACTGCCTTTGAAGCCACCTGCCAACTGTTTGGCTGCAGACTGGTGCACAAAAGTAGCTGCTGACTGGCCCATAATTAAGCAAGGACTGGCTGATGCCCAAATGACTTATAAAAAATTTGCCGACCGCAAACATCAACCTCAATGGGACATGAAAGTTGGTGACAAGGTTTACCTTTCTACCAAATTTCTCAAATCACAACATCCAAATTCATTGGACCCTTCCCAATCATAAAAATCATAAACCCAGTGACTGTTCAACTTTATCTTCCACATAATCTTAAGCGAAATTACCATGTTTCACTGCAGCTTGCTTAAACCTGCTCCAGAACATTCTAAGTGGCACCCTGTTTCTTTTCCACCTACCCCCATCATGCTTGATGGTGAACAACATTTTGAAGTCAAAGAAATCCTGGACTCTCAAATTCATTGTGGTTCCTTGCAGTACTTAATCAAGTGGAAACACTTCCCTGACTCCAAATGGGTTTACAGCCGCCATGTCAAGGCGCCTGCTCTAACTCGTAAATTCCACACTAAATATCCTGATAAACCCTAAGCTTAACTAACATCCCTCCCCAGATTCTTGTTCTTCTCTTAACCTTTTGTCTCAATTATTTTGTAGTTCGTTCTTTTTTTCAGGAGGGCAGTATGTCACACTCCCCAAACGTTCCCAGAACACCTTACCGGACTCACATCCATCTTCCAGCAACCCGTGGGAAATGCCATTCGCAACTTTTTCTCTGTACTGAATGCTTCGCTTCATTAAATAGATTTCTAAGCAACAGCTTATGAGTCTTAATTGAGTGAAAGCTTGAGTGTTTCATCACATACTGATCTAAACTGCAGCTAGGATGTTTCTGTCCAAGAAAGGGCATAGTTGGTATAACAAATGAAACTAGCAATAGATACTCCTAGCCACTGAGGCCTCTGGGCCTCCAATGCCAATGATAGGTCCAGGAATACATAGTGTATCTGTGTTTTTTTTCTCCCCCTGAGAGAGCACAACCCCACTGAGATTCCCCAATTCTCAAATCAGGGAACCACCTATCTACAAAGACTGTTTTGTTAGGATTCAGTCTCACTTTATTGACCCTCAGCTACTTCATCAATGAGTCCAGACACTGATTCAGATGTTATATAAAAGCAGAACTAAGTCTCATATCCACATTGATGATACTCAGTTCTCCAACCCCTAATGACCACTCCTCAAAGATTTCATATAGTTGCTAAATAGCACCAGGGATAGAACAGTATAGAAAAGCTGCCGGAATGCAGAGGCAGAGTCACCTGATACTATACATTGGAACTGTTGTTGCAAGTAGCAATGGGACCCCTGGGATGATCTCCCCACTCCCAGAGGCCCCGCAGAGGAACTTTGAGAGATCCAGCAGGATCAACAGAGTCTGTCATTTTTGCGCAGAAGATCATCTCTTAGGACAAACACAGTTGATTCTGTCCCTAAACCAGGCTTGAACCCAAGCTGAAAAGCACTAAGATTTCTGGCATCTTCCAAGAATGCCTGCAGCCACTCTTTAAAACATCCTCCACAGAAAAGAAGTATTTGTGACTGGGGGTGGGGGGTGGGGGGGGTATTTGGCAAAATCCTCTGGTTCCAGGGAGGTTTTTGAAAACAATGATAGTTTAATTGTATACAGTATGAAAGTATTTGATCAGTATTTTATGAAAATCTTGGTAAAATGGTAAATTATTTTTGCATACATTAGAGCTGAATTATTGAAACATAGAATGGCAGGAAAAAGTGCCAGGTATAT
This sequence comes from Candoia aspera, assembly GCF_035149785.1. NCBI lineage: Eukaryota > Metazoa > Chordata > Lepidosauria > Squamata > Candoiidae > Candoia > Candoia aspera. The sequence continues at coordinate 199,232,905 of NC_086153.1, read as the reverse complement.
TCATGTTGGTAATGCATGAGAGTTCAGGATGTTTTTAGCAATGGACATACGGCCTGAGAAAAACGTTCAGGTAAATATTCAAAACAGGGCTGGGGTGGGATAGGGCAACTTTTCTTTAGTTTTCCAAAAACATCCACAGTTGGTGTTCCACCAATATTCAGTGGCATATTTCCCAGGTACTGCCGCCCCCCCGCCCCAAGTTCAGGATGGCATGAGGCCTGAAATTTGCCTATTGTTGCTGAAATACTAGCCAACTGAGGCTAGCACACCATGCCTTTGATGCCATTAACTACAGTTCATGGCAGCTCGTATCATAGAAAGCTTTTCCACCCTTAAGAATGAAGCCTATCACAGTTTGACAAATCACATATACAGTAGTTATCACTCCAGAAAGCCTTTCAACAGTGGGGTGCATTCTTCCTATATGCACATTAGTATAAGTGTCATACATCTAATCACACATGAATCAGTCCACAGTGATTCTGGGAGCTTTGGCAAATGGGTACAGTGGTGATCAAACTGATTAAACTCAGCACTGACTATCACCATACTGCAGACAATCCACTTGCTGTGACCACAAGGGCCCTCCATTCAATTCCATGATGGAATTTTTGGCACTGTGGCTGAAAAGCCCCGTTTAGAGAGGAAAACGGTAGACCATTCATACTGTTCTTAGATGTATGTAAAAACAAAAAGGCGCCCTTTTGTTCCTGATTATAGTGACACTCAGACAAGGCAAGTAGCACGGCTGAAAGGCGCTTTTATTTCTAGCCAGATTACGGTACAAGAACACAGTGGAGGAAATCTGAAACAGAGTTTCTTTTCAAATCATGAGAATGGAGTCATTTCTAAGTGGCATTAGGAGAAAGGAAAGTCTGTTCAGTACTTTAAGAAAACAAGGTGGTGAAACACTGCACACTCGATTTATTCCATCAGCAGTAATGGAAGGAGAGCACGCCAGATATAAGAGCTCATCATGAAAATTTGGTTAGTTATTTCAAGGACCTGTGCAATGAATCACATAGTCAGGGATGAGAGGCCTTTTGGGGTCTGTGGGCACATTTGGGATTTTGAGCACTCCCACAAGATTACTGCAATGGGGGAACATTACTTATTCATAAAATGGCTGCCCCCACCTCCCGGGACTACTACTGCAGCTTGCTTAGGTTTCCCTCAACTACCAGTTCCCCAAAGCTCTGCTGCCTCCCACCATTTTTATTCTTTAATAATGCCAATGGGGCCTCATAGGCAGTCATGGAGATAAAGACAATACCACGGTCCAATGCTTTGTTTTGCAGGATGTCAGTTCTCTGTTGATTTATAACAAAAATAACAGATGGGGCATGAAACCTAGCAGGCATCAAGGGAACTGCCTATGGTCACTGCCCACAGACATTGCATTGCCTACCTATGATAGATACACAGTATTTACTTCATTATGGCATGCAAATGGGTCAGGTTTAGGCAGACGTATCAGTACTGCACACTGAAGAGATATATTCTGGTAAGCCATATAAGTTAATGGAACAGAGTATAAATAAGACTATCAGAGGCATCACGCCTCTTGAATATCAGCTGCTATGGAAGGAGGGTACCACTTCGCTTACGTCCTACTTGTGATCTTCCCATGGACCCCTGTTTGGCCACTGTGGAAATAGAATACTTTGTATGGATCCAACACAGCTCTTTTATCGTTCTTAAGCCCAGGTTAGCCAATTTTCTGGTGCTATGAAATAGTACTTTCACAAATGAGGTAATCATCAGATGGAAAAAATCAACATAGCAATGGGTTAGATAAAAAAAATATATAAGTCAAGGAAACAAGTGCTTTAGATAAGGTAACATTTTATACCTGTAATCTATATCAAAAGTAGTGATTTCCAAAAGATATACTTGAATTTTCCAAGAAAAGAATTACTTAGCAAATCAAAAACTATTGGCCAGAAGCACAGGACCAGTAACCTATTAAAACAACCACTGATGGTTTCTTCCCCCCATTTTTGTGTTCAATTTGCTCTAGAGCAAGCATAGACTGTCATTTCTGGAAACCTGACAGTTTTATAATGTTGTCCAATTTGCCTATTTCCAGACTCAATCCTTTTTACTAAGTGTATACACACATTCCAAATTAAAAATGCCCTATTTTGAGCTCAAAACAAATGTTTCAAGTATCAAAAGCAGTTTTGAATGCAATGTGGTTTGGTTTTGACCATTTCCAAAGTGTTCCAAAGTAGAGATAGATTTATATGAAGCTTGGAACACTTCTACAATGACCCAACCTGCCATTTAGTGCTCAAAATAGTTGTTCTGCACTGTTCAACAGTGTGTTTGAAACTTGAAACCAGAGGCTTCCACAGATGGGGACATGGGCTGTATGTATAAATGATGAATATCCTGCCATAAACTACTGTCCTTCATGGGTGCATCATGATGTTGTACTCATATATGTCAGGAGCAGATCTTGTGTTGTGATGCTCATTTTGTCATTCTGATGAAAACACTGGATTCTGTGGGTGTCTCTGCATGAACCAGTTCAAATTTGAAATGCTTTGCACACCACTATTTTTTATAAGTTGATTTCCATTCTAATCAACAGTTTCATCAAATCTAGGTAAGACAGAGAATGTTCAAATCAAAGGCTTCATCTCAAATAACTCGTTTTGTGCCAAACTCTAAGCCACCCCCCACACCCAATGGTTAAACCTGTAAGATACTAAGGTATCAAAGAAGTATCTAAGAACACATTCATCATTCACATACACAAGAGTCAGCACTGGCTAGGGATCTTTCCAGGTGCACCATCTGGGAGTTTTTGGTAGGTTCGGCAGTTTGGAATATAATGAATAAATAAAATAAATCTGTGGCTAATCTGGACTTGTTGCTGTCTTATGTGTGAAACACATAATCTGGGTAAAGTTACTTTAGGCAAAAGCAACATGTAGGCTACCTAAATAATATACAGTATTTTAAAAACTGTCTTCATAGACATTAGCCTCATTTTGTAGTAAGGAAATAGAATCTGTTGTGTATTGCTAATGCAAAAATAATTTATATAAATAATAATAATAATAATAATAATTATTATTATTATTATTATTATTTTTCCTTATTCCACAAAAATATGGAGCTGGGTTGTACCCACTTTGATTGGGACCCTGTATTATCTCAGTGATCTCTAAGGTACCTTCTAAGCCATATATTTTAAGATTTCTATAATGTATCAATGTAGACTATGCTCACAGCTGGAAATTCTATCATCATCTAAACATAGCACCTAGAGGTCAGGGACAAGTCCTAAATTAGACTTTTCTGTGACACAGTAGCTTTTTATGTAAAGACATTTTTAAGATAGAGAAACAAAAGAATCCTAAGCTTGCTGTCTAAAGTGGTAAAAACCAGACACAGATTTATCCGTTTGCAAGAAATGGCCACATCTAAAATATGGCTGGATTCACATATCAGGCTAAACTATGACCTGTTTAATCATGGTTTATTGAATAGAGTGTAGTTTTTAAAATTCATATAATAGAAGCTACAAGCTATAAGCCATGGTTGCAAACCACAATAGCTAGGTTCATGCAACCTGATAAATCAACTACAAAATAGTAAGTTACGTTATGATTTAGCATGATCTGTCTATGCACGTTGGAACTAATATGGTAATTGAAGAGGTACTGTTTTTATTGTATTTGGATCTGTATTTAGTTTTAGTTTTATTGTAACCCAGAGTCCCTCTTTTGAGGGAGATGGGCAGTGATGAAATTTGAAATATTAAACAAACAAACAAACAAACAAACAAACAAATAAGGTAACAGCAGTGAGTCAGTTCAGTCTCTTTACATGTAAAATTAATGCATTTTCTGTTCTTGCTTGCTTGCTGGGAGGGACTCTACTCAAACCAAATATTTAAATCAGACATATTTTGCTTATCACTGATTACAAAAGAGTGACTTTGGTTATCAGAATCAAATTATGTCACTCCTATGATGTGCATTTTAAAAAGCATTCTTTACAACCCTTTCCATCTCATGCTACATAAATAGTACATATTTTAAAATTATATATACACACACAGAGCTGCTTAAATGCCTCAAACTAGGAAACATACAACTATGTCATAAAGTTAGAAATTTTAAAAGTTATGAGAAGGAAAATAGATCCCATTATATAGTGCATCAATTGTTGTTGTTGTTTATTCGTTTAGTCGCTTCCGACTCTTCGTGACTTCATGGACCAGCCCACGCCAGAGCTTCCTGTCGGTCGTCAACACCCCCAGCTCCCTCAGGGACGAGTCCGTCACCTCTAGAATATCATCCATCCATCTTGCCCTTGGTCGGCCCCTCTTCCTTTTGCCCTCCACTCTCCCTAGCATCAGCATCTTCTCCAGGGTGTCCTGTCTTCTCATTATGTGGCCAAAGTATTTCAGTTTTGCCTTTAATATCATTCCCTCAAGTGAGCAGTCTGGCTTTATTTCCTGGAGGATGGACTGGTTGGATCTTCTTGCAGTCCAAGGCACTCTCAGAATTTTCCTCCAACACCACAGTTCAAAAGCATCGATCTTCCTTCGCTCAGCCTTCCTTATGGTCCAGCTCTCGCAGCCATATGTTACTACAGGGAACACCATTGCTTTAACTATGCGGGCCTTTGTTGTCAGTGTGATGTCTCTGCTCTTAACTATTTTATCGAGATTTGTCATTGCTCTTCTTCCAAGGATTAAGCGTCTTCTGATTTCCTGACTGCAGTCAGCATCTGCAGTAATCTTTGCACCTAGGAATACAAAGTCTTTCACTGCTTCTACATTTTCTCCCTCTATTTGCCAGTTATCAATCAAGCTGGTTGCCATAATCTTGGTTTTTTTGAGGTTTAGCTGCAAACCAGCTTTTGCACTTTCTTCTTTCACCTTCATCATAAGGCTCCTCAATTCCTCTTCGCTTTCAGCCATCAAAGTGGTATCATCTGCATATCTGAGATTGTTAATGTTTCTTCCAGCGATTTTAACTCCAGCCTTGGATTCCTCAAGGCCGGCTTGTCGCATGATGTGTTCTGCATACAAGTTGAATAGGTAGGGTGAGAGTATACAGCCCTGCCGTACTCCTTTCCCAATCTTAAACCAGTCTGTTGTTCCGTGGTCTGTTCTTACTGTTGCTACTTGGTTGTTATACAGATTCTTCAGGAGGCAGACAAGATGACTTGGTATCCCCATACCACTAAGAACGTGCCACAATTTGTTATGGTCCACACAGTCAAAGGCTTTAGAATAGTCAATAAAACAGAAATAGATGTTTTTCTGAAACTCCCTGGCTTTTTCCATTATCCATCGGATATTGGCAATTTGGTCCCTAGTTCCTCTGCCTTTTCTAAACCCAGCTTGTACATCTGGCAATTCTCGCTCCATGAACTGCTGAAGTCTACCTTGCAGGATCTTGAGCATTACCTTACTGGCATGTGAAATGAGTGCCACTGTTCGATAGTTTGAACATTCTTTAGTGTTTCCCTTTTTTGGTATGGGGATATAAGTTGATTTTTTCCAGTCTGATGGCCATTCTTGTGTTTTCCAAATTTGCTGGCATATAGCATGCATTACCTTGACAGCATCATCTTGCAAGATTTTGAACAGTTCAGCTGGGATGCCGTCGTCTCCTGTTGCCTTGTTATTAGCAATGCTTCTTAAGGCCCACTCAACCTCACTCTTCAGGATGTCTGGCTCTAGCTCACTGACCACACCGTCAAAGCTATCCCAGATATTGTTATCCTTCCTATACAGGTTTTCTGTATATTCTTGCCACCTTTTCTTGATCTCTTCTTCTTCTGTTAGGTCCTTGCCATCTTTGTTTTTGATCATACCCATTTTTGCCTGGAGCATCAATTGTAGAATCTCCTATATAAAATTGATTACCTCATTCCCTTTCACTCAGAGTTCAGGGAATGCACTGGCCATTTTATTGGATAATCTTTGCTGGGTCCCAAAGGGAGCATAGCCCTCTCAGTCCTATAAAACCTCTCAGCAGGGTTTGATACTGACAATCAGTGTATTCTACTGGGTTCCCCATGAGAGTTTGTGGGACATGGCACTCTTTTACAGTGGTTCCACTCCTTCCTGAATGGGTAGTTCCAGATGGTAATATTGGGAGATTAGTGGCTGAACCTCTGGTTACTGCTTTGTGGGATGCCACAGGACTTGGAGCTCTCTCCCGTGCAGTTGCTGGGAGAGATCACCTGTTAGTTTGAGACGAGGTCTCTTCACTATGATGATACCCAGTTGTACATCCCAAACCTGGGCTGATGTGGAGATGCAGCAGAGATCCTCACATGGTACGGAGGCTATGAGGGACTGGATGAGACAAAATAAACTAAGAGAGAATCCTAGCAGGACAGAGGAACTATTCATCTGAATCATGTTGGCTCTGCTGTTCGTGTTGGATGGGATCACACCCCTTGCAAAGCAGGTGACTTGATGCTCTCCTGGACCACAGCTACTGATTCACAGCAGGCAGAGTCTGTGGTCAGGGAGCCTTTACCCAGCTTCAGCTCATGCACCAGTTGCAGACCTTTTGGGAATAGGAGACCTTGGCAATAGTTTCTCATGCCCCTGTCCTCTAGACGCAAAACAATTACTTGGGGCTGCCTATGAAGATAACCTGGAAACCACAACTGGGGTAGAATCCATTAGCCCAGTGCTTCTCACACTTTTTCCTTCATTACCCAATACTGCTTATCAGAAAATCCTTTTTACCCAATATAGGTAAAACACTTTAAGTCAATTTAAATGTCCCTGTTGTGATTGGGTAACGGGTTCATGTGTCTTTACCCAAAGAAAAACCACTTTTACCCAATTTTGGGTAATTTATCCATGTTTGGGAAGCACTGGGTTAGCCCATTGGGGCAGGTAAAGGTAACTTCGGCTGGGTGACACCAATTTTTTGGGCACTGCATTGGTTATCCATCAGTTTCAAAGTGCTGGTTTTATAAAGCCCTACACGGCTTTACTTCCAGTATTCCAGGATTGTTTTGTTTGAACTGTGTGTTCCCCATGAGAAGGGATGCTTCAGACCTGCCCCCTCTAAGAGATGGGTGGGATGGGAATCTTGAAGGCATGCTTTCTCGGTGGTTATCCTGTCCATGTGATACGATCTATTCCCACATAATTATCTCCTAGGATGGCTGTAAATATGGTTTCCTTCCTCCAGGCATTTGGGGTTTAAATTGCTTATTTTCTGGGTCATTCTCAATGAAGATGGATACTAAGGTATAATTTGGGTTTGGAATTTTAATTTTAACCTGATTTCATGAAACTGTATAGTTTTTATAGCACTTAATTCTATCTGTGTGCTTTTAAAATTGTGAATCACCTAGAGTAGTTTGGCAAGATATAAATTTTTATAACAGTAGTAACAGTGCATGAGGAGACCTCAGTATCTCTGGAGAGATGTGCAATGGTTCTATTTTTTGTTTTGTGTCACATATATAGACATTCAACAATATGACACTACCATTAGCAAAGAGACCCAAAGAACAAGGAACATTGCATTTGACTTGAGGAAGAGCAAATGTTTTTGTGCATGTGATAAAATATGCATTAATAGACATATGGTTTACATTTTGTTTTCCTGGAATTCATCCAAGGACATTTCTATTAGCTCCACTGTTCCTCAGCTGAGAATCCTAGGGAAAATACAGCATCACCGAAAAAGCTGCAGTACTTTACACTCAAGAACAGGACTAATATTATAGGAAGGCTACGTCTGGCCCATGTTTAATCTTTCTAAAACACAACCACAATAAATGACTTAAAAATTCAAAACAGCACTAGGGTCTTAAACCTGAAAGGAGACATCTTAAAAGAATAGCTACTAAGTGTATGCACAAGACTTGCCTGTCATGTCAACAGGGGATTCAATGTACATCAGGTCTAATGAAATAGTATGGCTCAAGCAATATATTTTTCAAAGCTAGCAACAGATTCCTTTCTCCATATGCCCCTTCTTGTGTACCTTTATCAAACAGATGAGAGTCTAACATACAAGTAAAAAATTAGCCTTCAGGGGCTTTGTCAAATGCCTGCTTCCAACAGCTTGTACTGGACTATCTTAGGCCAATTCTACACATTATCTTTAATATGCTGCATGCAGCAATGATTTTTTTCCCTTACTTGAAGTAATGATGGGAAAGCCCATTGGGATTTGCAATGTAATGCTTTGTCCTAACACTGTAGCCCTGATCCAGAACAAGCTTCTCCTCATGCTTGTAATTTACATTATAAAAAAGCTCCCTTTGAAGAAAGCTGGGCCTTATGATGGCTATGTAATGCTAGAAGACTTGGTAAATGACTAGTGAGCAATTGTCTATGTATATCATTTTGAATTGGTAGTGGTGAAATTTTAAATTATGTTTATTTATCCCCAAAATAAACTCAGAAGAAATTATGCTACTTCTGAACCAATAAACCCAGCTTTGCAACAGTTCTCTCCAACTTTTCCTCTAAGACAAAACAGAGGAAATAAAAGGATTTTTTTTTTCCAGAGAGACAACCTGCCAATTAAAGTAAATAGTTTCTGAGAGAGAATATTTAGTTTCTTTACAACAGCCACATTATCAAGAACTATAGATCCAGGGTTACAAAATCCAATTATCTCAAGAAGAACATTTCCAAAGATAATACTTTACTCTGTAAGTAGAGGTATGCATGAGACACTCCATTTACAATTCAATACTATACATTTGTCTTTGGAAATAAGTACTGCTGAGTTCAATAGCTATTCCTCCTATTATATAAGGCTACAGCCTAAATAGATAACTGTTCAAAATACCGATTTAGTACCACCTATATGCAATAGATCTGTTATTACTAGAGTCTAAATGGTTGGTTCACTTTAGAACTCCTTCAATAAGCATGCAGAAAATTTCCATTTTAAATTTAAATTTGGAGTTTAATTTATTCAGCATAGAGTTTGGCAATAATCTAGCCTGCTGATACAAAAACAATTAATAAACAACTTTGAAGGAATTTGTTGTCATAAGAGGTTTATATAGCTTTGGGTCAACATTCCTGTACCATGGCAACTTCTTGATACATGGATCTAAGTTCCAGAATCTCCAGCCACATGGTAATTACAGTACAGAGAATTCTGGGTATTAAACCTTACACAACTGAAAATTGCTATGGTTGGGAACACTGCTTTAGATCAAGTTAAACAAATTAACACAGGAGCCTAAACAAAATCTCTATGTTAATTAGGCAATACACAAAGTCTTAACAGCTTGCTTCCAGGTTTTATAAAGGCACAACCTGGTTGAAGATTAGACAATGATGATTAATCTAAGTGCAGACTTCTCTTCTTCTCTTCTCTATGGTTACTATTTAGATTGTACCAATGTTACGTTATCTTTCACTGGTACATTATCTTACCTTTGCCATCTGTGCTTGAACTCCAGTGGCTTTCAGGGCAGATACAGCTTTCTGAGCTGCAGCTGGACTATCAAAGTCCACAAAACCATAACCTGAAATTTAAAACAATTTTATTTAGTAAGAAATGTTCACTTTTCATTCCACTTAAAAGGCACAGTGTTGGAGGCTTATTATAATATATGAATATTTTATTTTAACCTCATAATGATGGGCGCTGCGGGTTAAACCGCTGAGCTGTCGATCGGAAGGTCGGCGGTTCGAAACCGCGCGGCGGGGTGAGCTCCCGTTGCTCGTCCCAGCTTCTGCACACCAAGCAGTTCGAAAACATGCAAATGTGAGTAGATTAATTGGTACCGCTTCGGCGGGAAGGTAACGGCGTTCTGTGAGTCATGCTGGCCACATGACCCGGAAGTGTCCTATGGACAACGCCGGCTCCAAGGCTTTGAAACGGAGATGAGCACCGCCCCCTAGAGTCGGACACGACTGGACTTTACGTCAAGGGAAACCTTTACCTTTACCTAAAAGGCACAGTGTTGGAGGCTTATTATAATATATGAATATTTTATTTTAACCTCATAATGATCTCATTAGAAATTACAGATATGGATTTATTCAATGCCATTCAGCAAATGTCATGCCTGAATTGAAGATCTGAAGCTGGTTCTCCCACATCCTAGCTTTCTTAGCAGCTTATAAATAATCACGCAGGCCTTAAACTTATTTCACCTTCACTTTTACTGATACGGACTTTGGAGGAAAGAATAGATGAAGCCTGACTACTTCTGAGTCTTCTGTATGGTGCATTGATAGGACCCTATAAAAACACCCCATTGATGGAGTTCCTTCAGCCTAAGTTTTAAGTAGTATCTTCCAGGTATCACAATGTGTATCCAATGTTATTCTCCAGTTGGAAGCTGTTATTTTCAGAATTGATATGATGATGATGCCCTGAATTATTGGTCAGAAACAGTCTTCTACCCTAGTGGTCTTTTCCCCCTGATCTCTGATAATTTTATCAGCAAATGGAAAAGCTTCATCTTACATAAGTTGAATCATTGTGGGTACTCTCCGGAAGCCATACTAGTCTTAGGTTTTGGTCAAGCCAAAGCCAAGATAAGGCAGAATATATTAGATATAGAAAGCTAGGAAGCTCAATCCTATGGGCCAGAAGTGGTCTATCTGAGTGCTTAGCCCTTTAGCCTTAGTCCAGCCAGATACCTGAGGCAGACTGAAATATCCAAATAAAAGCAGGCTATGACATTAGCATGATTTAATGTTTTGCCTACAGCTGTCTTGGTAAGGAGACATGAGAAAATTCCTTTTCATAAATGGCTTTGGCCATGTGGAAGGGTCATGTTGAAACCACTGCCCATTTTTTTATGTATTGTCCATTTTATCAGGATATTTGTACCTGGTATTTGACACGGTTAATATCAAGTTATCCAGGCCATCCAGATTGATTTTATCTCAGGTATGTATTATCTCATAGAATTGATACAGTCTTTATAAAAATTGCTAAATATTATTATATTAGCTGCAAATATTGAAAGAGAATAATTGAACAATTATTTGTGAGCATAGTGCCCCCTAGTATTTTATATTCATGGTTTTATTATTCTGTATTTTAGTTTATTTAACTGTAACAAAGTATTGATATTCTATTGTCAGCATTTTTGTTGTATCTTAGCATAAACATTAGTTCTTACATATTAGGATAACAGATTCCTTCTAGGTTTGTTTAGATTAATCTTACTGATTTTACAGATTTAATGCTCGTAATTCTATGTTCTATTTTATTACTGTATTCATAGTTGCATGGATGCCTTGTTGTATCCTAATGCATTTTACTTTGCTATTTGCTGGTCACTGACCAAAATAAAAGTTTCTTCTTCTCAATGAATATTGGGTCTGTCTAGCTTGACTTTTCTTATGAAAGCTTTGAATTAGATTTCCATTATACCCAAAATATAGGACTTCTATTTAATGTTAGCTTAGTATCATCAGTTTCTAATCCTGGTTAGGAAACCAATATTAAACCACAACTTTTGCTTTGGTTATAAGGAAAAAAATGCTTAAAGCTTAAAGATCAAAGGGTCAAATTCACGTATAAGTATAGTGTGAGCAACTGAATATTCTGTTGAACTTAATAATAGTTTATTTTTATTTCTTTTTATACTACAGTTTATTAAGGCATATTATTCATGCAAACCATTAAAAGGAAACAAGCATATAGGTAGTCTTCACTTAGTGACCACAATTGGGACCAGAATTTCGGTTGCTAAGCAAAGCAGTCATTAAGCGAAACTGACCCGATTTTACAACCTTTTTGCGGCAGTTGTTAAGCGACCAAGGGATGCTGTGACGGTCATAAATGTGAACCAGTTGCCAAGCGCCCAAATCGTGATCACGTGACCACAGGGATGCTAAGACAGTCATAATTGTGAGCACCAGTTGTAAGTTTTCAGCACTGTCGTAAGTCTGAACCATCGCTAAACAAATGGTCATTAAGTGAGGACTACCTGTATATTAAGACATTTGGACTTAAAGAACATCTCAGCTATGCTCATATTGTGTTGATTATGATGAATAACAGATTACAATTACAAAAGTTAACTTAAGGCTATGATTTCATTTCTGATGTGAAATACAACACAAGCCACAATTGAATAACTTCTTCTATAAGGGAAATGATATTTGACAAATACTCTGCCTTAATTCTTCCTGATTTATTATTTGCATTTTCCTGTCTAAAGCTGCCTGCAGAGGGAAAATCTACCTCCTGCTTCTTGTAATGGTCTCCAGGCTCAGCATTTCCTGAGTTCAAAAACTCAGAACCTGGGAAGGCCAAGCAAAAGAAGGGGTGCATCTCAAGTAGCTCCAGAGGTCCTTTGGACCTGAACTGTCCTTAGCCCACTCAGCCCATCCTAAAAAAGGAAGACATTTACATCAATGCAAACTTAGATCAGTCTACACTAGTTCTATCCCACTGCTCAAAATGGGCTGGATTAAAAAAAGAACAATTAATAAACCATATGTAAATACTTAAAAAGTAGAATATGCTGTGAAGAAAAATTCTGAGGGGACAGAAATAGCAAATATGCACAATACCCTACTATGTAATCCTATACATATCTACAAATATCTACTCAAAAGTAGGTCCAAATGAATTTAGTGGTGCTTATTCCTAGGTATGTTGGTACAGGATTGTAGTTAATTTCATTTAAGCACCTTCTTTTTACTTCTACATAAATCTTTTAACAAATTAATGTAAGATTAATATAATATGAAAAAATACAAGTTTTAGATTACTGGGTCTCTTGAGGTTAAAATCCTCTTGCATATTATGGAAAAACTGACTTCTTACCACCAGCTTTTCTAAATAAAATACTTCAACTAAGCATGAGTTTCAACTTCTCTTATTCTTGCTTGTCACTTGTGTCTCTGTTCTTGGAGGGAACCAGTTTTAACAATGCTAACTGGGCTGTCATTTTCCCTTAATTAGAAAGCATCCACCCCCTTTTGGAAAGTAGGATTGAAACCCAGTATGTCAGTGTTTGGTATTGTACTCTACTTATTACTTATTTTGTTAGGAAGTGATCTAATCATAATCACAATGAATGCTGAAGGTCACCAAACCAAATTAATGTACTCAGTGTCTCAGAGAAAGAAGTTTATTATTTTTCCTACCTATAATCATGCCAGTGAAAATGAAACCCTTTCACCCTCTCTCCATTATATTCGAAACAAACAGAACACAAACACAATTAGGGGACTGGAACATGCAATTAAGAACTACTTAACACTCACCCTTTCTAATTAATAAAGCCAATTTACACAATGTATAATCTTTCTGGATACTTCATACAGTCAAATGGTACTCATCTCAGCAGGAAAGGAAAATTCATGTTCAAACTCCCCTTTCTTTTCTGAAGCAGAGGCTAAATGCCACACAGTGTTAAGTCTGTCTGAAGTCATCATAAGCACCCATGTGGGCTTTAGTATTTTTTTAAAAATATTTATTTATTTATTTATCTATTGGGCTTATACGTCACCCCAATTTTGCTGACTCTGAGCAGCTCTGTAAATAAGATTAAAACAATACATAAAAGGTAAACAGCTAGAGAATCAGCCATTACTTATTATCCAAGGGACAACACAATTCCATTAACAACAGATGTACCACCTTGTATCCATCCCCAAGGCCTGCTGGAATAACCAGGTTCTGATCGCCCTCCTAAAACTCAGCAGGGTAGGGGCCATATGGACCTTGGGGGGAATGCTACTCCAGAGAAGGGGAGCAACACCTGAAAAGGCTTGCCTTTGTGGACCCTTGTCGATGACGTTCCCTGAGAGAGAAAACTCAAAGCATATGTTGCAACTGTACTGGGGAGAAATGGTTCAATGTAATGCAAAGCTACTATACAGTACATTAAAAAGAAAAAGAAATGTAATTTTAAAATCAAAATTGAAAAAGGAATTGAGAATGAACATACCTTTGCATTTGTTTGTTGTTTTATCCAAAATAGCTTTCGTAGATACAATTTTCCCATATCTAAAATTTTGAAAAAAACAAAACAAAAACCCAGAAGTTACCTTACAAAATCTCAGTGAAGCTGCAATACTCTTATGTAAATTTGCACTTGTGAAAAAAATACATTTACTCAACCTTTAACCTCCAACAAAGGGCAGCATTGATTCTATTGCTAGTTCTCCTAACTAGAGTAAAGATTAAAGCTTTGTGTTAAAATGTCTACAGACAAATCAGTTCTATTAGGCAGATTGTGCAGAGCTGGTCAACTCAGCAAACTTTTCATTAATAGAAATTTGAGAAATCCTTGCTACAACTCCCTGATATTACATAATTCTGCCTCACTATTTAACTAGTCAAGCAAGCATTTAATGGAATTCATGTCACCACTGATGCAGCAGCCTCTGTCCACAGGAACCCATTCTAGAAAGATTAAACCAGCGAAGAAGCACTATCAGGCTCCTGAGACCAGATGCCACTCCAGATCCCAGGACCATCCATGGATTTTCCATAATACAAGAAACAACTCAAATTCTTGGAAATCCTATACACAATAGGTGAAACAGCTGTCTGCCTAAAACGATTCTGTCCTTAAATTCTATCTATGGCATGCAAAAGACTCAGATGCTTCAAACGCGATGCTGCTTCATACTTCAAAGATCTTCAGCCTGATCTGTTTTCTACCTACTAAAGAACTTGCATGTCTCACTAAAAATGAGGAAACCATTTTGACTTTAACAAAGGGGTTCTTGTATTTGCAAAGATGAAGGATAAAGAAATATTCAAGTACTGCCTGTCATGTAAAGCACCTCCAATTAAAAGCTGCTTTAAATAAACGGAAAAATATAGACAACATACAGTAATCAAACACACAAAATGGCTGTATTTATTTGATATGATTCCCACCTTTCCTCCAGGAGTTGCAGGTGGCATACCTAGCACTCCCTCCTTCACTTTTTCAGCTGCACTGCCATGACCTATCAAGTACCAATGTGAATCCAAAGTAATTTCAGCATGCACTTCTTTAAGTGCAGCAAAGTTGTGGCACGTTTTCGTTCTGTAAGAACTCCCCAAACAATGGGTGCCACAACTAAAGAGACTGTCTTCAAGCCTGGCACAATCAGGAGGGCCTTTAATGACTACTGCAGTGGCTGAGCAGATCTATACTGCGGATGTTTTGTACTGAAATAAATAAATTGCATCTCAAGACACACTCTGCTCGTGCTTGTCAAACATTGTTCTTCATGGCCAGATTTGTTTTCATTAGGCTGTGGGAGGAAAGTTCAGCATTAAGTTTACATTTTAATTAGGGTACAGTGATACAAAAGAACTTAAATTTCCTCTTTGTTTCCAGTTAAGCATATGGTCAAATACTATGTGAACCCCAAATGTGAACTCCTCTGTTTGTAATCCTACTGGCACTGAATAGGATTACAGATAGTCCTTATTTAGTGACTGCCTCGGACAGCAACTGTTCGCAGTTACAGCAGTGGTGAGAAAGTAACTTTGTGACCAGTCCTCGCATTTACGACCTTCACAGGTCTGTAAAGCAAAAGAAAGCTGAAGTAAGATCATAAGCACAGTCATGGTTTCACTTAGCAACCACTCCGCTTAACAACCAAGTTGCCAGTGCCAATTGTGGTTGCTAAATGAGGACTACCTGTATAGCATGCTTTCTCAAACTGTTTTGAGCACGATAGGCTAATCAGCATGCTATTTATTTATTTACAATACTTACAATCCAGTCAATCCCAAAGCACTCTGGGCAGTGCTTAACATCAAATAAAAACAGTAACAAATAAATTAAACCCCAAAATTAATCACAAAACAAAAGCCAAGATAAAACGCAGGACAGGCGCCCAGAGTCAGTCAGCTGGGACTGAAGGCACAGTAAGATGAAACAGGTTTAGAGTGTTTACAGAACTGCAGCGAGGCGGGGTCTACTCCAGAAAAGGCTCGCAGCCTCCCTTGTTCTTGTGAACTTTACAAAGGAGCTTCCAGCAGGCCCTCTCTCAGTAACTGGACCAGACAGGCTAAGTCAGTTTGGGCAAGATGTTGGCTAAGGTACCCTGGTGCTCTTAAAACCCTACTTTTTACAGTTTTAAGAGTAATAGCAAGGAATTGGACCTTCAGGCAAGCAAAGCAGTGACTTTAGTATAGGTGTAGTTCTGTATCAGCAGGTCTTTTCTGCCAATAGTTTTGCCTCTGCATTTTGTGCCAGCTGGATCATCTCCATTTTAAAACCTTTAAAAAATATTATCGTAAAGCAATGCCTATCTAATTTGGTAAGCATTTATTCTAAAAAAATAAAAAATAAATATTTCCAAGAAAGAAGGTATTATACTTTTTTTCCTTCAGAATTTTATCATAGAAATCCTCTTGAGGAGGCTTTGCTTTGAATAGCTAGTCACCAGGCAAGATTATAAAGAAGTAATATATAAATGTAATATATAAAAACCATGAACAAGCACAGCATAAAACTATTACAGAATAGTAACATTTTTACCCACCCTGGTAAAAAACAACAACACAACACCTTTAAACTAGAACATCTGCCCAATTCAAAAACATATGGATAGTTTATAAAGCCTGAAATAAATTCTCTCTTCTCTCTCTTAGCAATCCCTAACTCTAAGAAAATCTTATTGGCAGGGATATCCCTGAGAGTGGAGGGCCAAGGGTGGTCTTTCAAATAACCTGCATGAAACTATTTAGGGCTTTAAAAGTTATCACCACCCAGTGGCAGCCCAGTCCTCTACACGATGTGTAATAGTAATCTAACTTGGCTTTATCAAGTTCCATACAGCTGACAAATAAGCCATAGCTAGAAATAAAACCCATGATTGGTAACTGATGTTATCTGCACTTCCATAGATTGTACTAGTTACAGGCAAGCTCTTGAATGATGTTTTTGATTAATCACAGAGTGTGCAGTCCACTTTCTGTTATGACTCATACGTGTACATCTACCTATATTTCTCCACCCACAGTGTTTCCCTCACATCTGGATTAAGCCAAAGAGTTTAAGAACTGAATTAATTTTTTATTGATACTAAATGGATATTGTAAGGATCGTTTTTTTAAGCTTTCTACTTTTTTGTCATGTTTAGTTTATTTTAATCATCACCAATGTCTGTAGGTTCTTTTCTTACTTTTTAAACCACTACTGTATGTTTCACAGTTTCTATAGCCTCCTGAGACTAGCTGAAGGAAATGAGAAGCAGAGCTGCTTGTTATCCACATAAGCCCAAACCGCTGGATGACCTCTCCGAGTGGTTTCATGGAGATGTTAAAGAAGCAAGAGAAGCAAGTATATCCTTGAGGAACTCCTGCACTTTTTCAATATTTTTTTTTTCAGAAAGGGCTACAGCAACTATAACACTGTACTCCTGAAGGCTGCTGAAAAGTATTCCTAAGGTAAAGATTGTTGTTGTTTATTCGTTTAGTTGCTTCCGACTCTTCGTGACTTCATGGACCAGCCCACACCAGAGCTTCCTGTCGGTCGTCAACACCCCCAGCTCGCCCAGGGACAAGTCCGTCACCTCTAGAATATCATCCATCCACCTTGCCCTTGGTCGGCCCCTCTTCCATTTAGTTTTCACGCCAAGAATACTGGGGTGGGTTGCCATTACCTTCCCCAAAGATTACATTTAGGAAACAATGGGGAGGACAATAAAAAAAAATATTTCTGTCTCAAAACTTCCAAGTAATTTGTCCACATAATCAGATAGCACAAGCTAAAATCTATCCAAACATGACTAAATGGAAACCTAGCATCACCTTTCTTTGATTCTGTCATTACAATGGTATTCAAGTTAGAATTAATTGGAACAATTTTATCTGCAAATATCATTTAAATCACTCCTAGTAAGCCTTTAAAAGTTCATCGGGTTGCCTGGTCCTAAAAAGAACTTCTTTTTGCCACTTGAAAAAGCTCTGCTGGCAGACACTGTGCAGGTTAGTGGAGAAACTGGATCCCTTTAGCACTATCACAAATTCACAGTATGTCCCCAAATTGGTTCCTACCTGTGTCCAATGAGGATTGCAGTTTAGATGATGACGATGACGATGATCACCACCACCACCACCTGTTTATCTAGCCATTTCATAGCCTTCAGATCCACAGTGTGCTAATATGCCTTTACAGTTGGATTAAGTATTTTTGTAAATATTAACCCAGAATCATTTCCCCATTTCAACAAAGTTTAGAGACTCAGTCGAACTACTAATGATAACTGTAGGAAATATTCCCAAATACAATAAAAAGCCCAAACCGTGATCAAACTATGGCTACAGAAGCACTTGTAGCCTATCCCATTCCTCCAATCACTATTTCCTACACCAATACAGAAAACAAATCACAACCCAATATGTCTGGCTAATGTCTGTGGTAATATCAGGGCTTGACTCTCTGGCACTCTCTGTACCAGGAGTTTTGGTAAGCCACACCCCAAGACAGGGGCCAAAATACATGCACGTCTCTATACTAAATGAGACAGGTGCATGGCAAAACAGTGATATAGCTTTTTTTCTAATGCCTTCCTAAGTATATCCTAGGGCAGACTCAAATTTCAAAATTATGAGGCAATGTTACCTCTATTTCTAGCGAGGAAAGAACACAATACCTTTGAGGCATATGCGGGGCCGCAGTTTGCTTCCAGGTCCAATTCAAGGTGTTGGTTATTACCTTTAAAGCCCTACATGGCATGGGTCCAGGTTACCTGAGGGACCGTCTCATCCCCATTACATCGGCCCGCCCCACCCAATCATCCAGAGAGGGCATGTTGCGGACCCCGTCTATGAGAGATTGTTGATTGGCAGGGCCCAGGAAGCGAGCCTTCTCTGCCGTGGTGCCCGCCCTATGGAATATTATTCCTCCAGAGGTGAAGCAGACCCCCACTCTCCTGGCCTTCCGGAAAGGGGTAAAAACCTGGCTCTGTCATCTCACTTGGGGCAGAAAATGGGGGAGCCAATCCTGGGGGTGGTTAGTGCCCTAAAGAGGCTCCATGATTTTATTAATTTACAAATTTAAATTAAGAACCTTCAGCAAAGGATCGTTACCTTGTCGTGGTGCTGGAGCTTGAGCACCTCAATGATGCCATGAGCTAAACCGTGAAGGGCCACCCAAGACGGGAAGGTCATGACAGAGAGGTCAGACTAAATGCGATCCCTGGGGAAGGTAATGGCAACCCACCCCAGTATTCTTGCCATGAAAACTAAATGGATCAGTACAACCAGAGATATGTCGGTATACCATCGGAAGATGAGACCCCCAGGTCGGAAGGTGGTCAAGATGCTACTGGGGAGGAACAGAGGATGAGCTCAACTAGCCCCTGTCATGAGTAAGGATGGAGAGCAGGGGGCTCCCACCCAGACTGTCAAGCGCATGCGTAGCACTGAGGAACTGTTCAGCCATTCAAAGAGTCACAGATCGGGACCGCCTTAACCTTTGGGGTTTATATGGCTGGGTTTTTCCCATGCTTCCTCAGTTTGTTAGGATTCTTGTTAAGTACTAGTAATAAATATTAGAGACCAAGTCATTGTCTCAGTGTGTTTCCTGGTAGTTAGGACACCCCAGACGTGATGACGCAGCTAGCTCAAAGCCGAAAGGACGGCTAGCGGCCGACGGTGCTGGTGGTGAACGGCGAATCCGATGTTCTAAGGATCAACACACCATTGGAACCTGGAATGTAAGATGTAAGATCTATGAGCCAGGGCAAATTGGATGTGGTTATTGGTGAGATGTCAAGATTAAAGATAGACATTCTGGGCGTCAGTGAACTGAAATGGACTGGAATGGGCCACTTCACATCAAATGACCACCAGATCGACTACTGTGGACAAGAGGACCACAGAAGAAATGGAGTAGCCTTCATAATTAATAGTAAAGTGGCTAAAGCAGTGCTTGGATACAACCCCAAAAACGACAGAATGATCTCAATTCGAATTCAGGGCAAGCCATCTAACATCACAGTGATCCAAATATACGCCCCAACCACAAATGCTGAAGAAGCTGAAGTAGAGCAGTTCTATGAGGATCTGCAGCACCTACTGGACAACACGCCTAAAAGAGATGTTATTTTCATCACAGGAGACTGGAATGCTAAGGTGGGCAGTCAAATGACACCTCGAATTACAGGTAAGTATGGCCTGGGAGAACAAAACGAAGCAGGACATAGGCTGATAGAATTTTGCCAAGACAATTCACTCTGCATAACAAACACTCCCTTCCAGCAACCTAAGAGACGGCTTTATACATGGACTTCACCAGATGGACAACACCGAAATCAGATTGACTACATCCTTTGCAGCCAAAGGTGGCGGACATCTGTACAGTCGGTAAAAACAAGGCCTGGAGCTGACTGTAGTTCAGATCACAAACTTCTTCTTGCACAATTTAGGATCAGACTAAAGAGATTAGGGAAGACCCACAGATCAGCTAGATATGAGCTCACTAATATTCCTAAGGAATATGCCGTGGAGGTGAAGAATCGATTTAAGGGACTGGACTTAGTAGATAGGGTCCCGGAAGAACTCTGGACAGAAGTTGGCAGCATTGTTCAGGAGGCGGCAACAAAATACATCCCAAAGAAAGAGAAAACCAAGAAGGCAAAATGGCTGTCTGTTGAGACACTAGAAGTAGCCCAAGAAAGAAGGAAAGCAAAAGGCAACAGTGATAGGGGGAGATATGCCCAATTAAATGCAAAATTCCAGAGGTTAGCCAGAAGAGATAAGGAATTATTTTTAAACAAGCAATGCGCGGAAGTGGAAGAAGACAATAGAATAGGAAGGACAAGAGACCTCTTCCAGAAAATTAGAAACATTGGAGGTAAATTCCAGGCAAAAATGGGCATGATCAAAAACAAAGATGGCAAGGACCTAACAGAAGAAGAAGAGATCAAGAAAAGGTGGCAAGAATATACAGAAGACCTGTATAGGAAGGATAACAATATCGGGGATAGCTTTGACGGTGTGGTCAGTGAGCTAGAGCCAGACATCCTGAAGAGTGAGGTTGAGTGGGCCTTAAGAAGCATTGCTAATAACAAGGCAGCAGGAGACGACGGCATCCCAGCTGAACTGTTCAAAATCTTGCAAGATGATGCTGTCAAGGTAATGCATGCTATATGCCAGCAAATTTGGAAAACACAAGAACGGCCATCAGATTGGAAAAAATCAACTTATATCCCCATACCAAAAAAGGGAAACACTAAAGAATGTTCAAACTATCGAACAGTGGCACTCATTTCACATGCCAGTAAGGTAATGCTCAAGATCCTGCAAGGTAGACTTCAGCACTTCATGGAGCGAGAATTGCCAGATGTACAAGCTGGGTTTAGAAAAGGCAGAGGAACTAGAGACCAAATTGCCAATATCCGCTGGATAATAGAAAAAGCCAGGGAGTTTCAGAAAAACATCTATTTCTGTTTTATTGACTATTCTAAAGCCTTTGACTGTGTGGACCATAACAAATTGTGGCAAGTTCTTAGTGGTATGGGGATACCAAGTCATCTTGTATGCCTCCTGAGGAATCTGTATAACGACCAAGTAGCAACAGTAAGAGCAGACCACGGAACAACGGACTGGTTTAAGATTGGGAAAGGAGTACGGCAGGGCTGTATACTCTCACCCTACCTATTCAACTTGTATGCAGAACACATCATGCGACAAGCTGGGCTTGAGGAATCCAAGGCTGGAGTTAAAATCTCTGGAAGAAACATTAACAATCTCAGATATGCAGATGATACCACTTTGATGGCTGAAAGTGAAGAGGAACTGAGGAGCCTTATGATGAAGGTGAAAGAAGAAAGTGCAAAAGCTGGCTTGCAGCTAAACCTCAAAAAAACCAAGATTATGGCAACCAGCTTGATTGATGACTGGCAAATAGAGGGAGAAAATGTAGAAGCAGTGAAAGACTTTGTATTCCTAGGTGCAAAGATTACTGCAGATGCTGACTGCAGTCAGGAAATCAGAAGACGCTTAATCCTTGGGAGAAGAGCAATGACAAATCTCGATAAAATAGTTAAGAGCAGAGACATCACACTGACAACAAAGGCCCGCATAGTTAAAGCAATGGTGTTCCCTGTAGTAACATATGGCTGCGAGAGCTGGACCATAAGGAAGGCTGAGCGAAGGAAGATCGATGCTTTTGAACTGTGGTGTTGGAGGAAAATTCTGAGAGTGCCTTGGACTGCAAGAAGATCCAACCAGTCCATCCTCCAGGAAATAAAGCCAGACTGCTCACTTGAGGGAATGATATTAAAGGCAAAACTGAAATACTTTGGCCACATAATGAGAAGACAGGACACCCTGGAGAAGATGCTGATGCTAGGGAGAGTGGAAGGCAAAAGGAAGAGGGGCCGACCAAGGGCAAGATGGATGGATGATATTCTAGAGGTGACGGACTCGTCCCTGGGGGAGCTGGGGGTGTTGACGACCGACAGGAAGCTCTGGCGTGGGCTGGTCCATGAAGTCACGAAGAGTCGGAAGCGACTAAACGAATAAACAACAACAAATTAAGAACTGTTAATACTGTCATCATGGATTTTATATTTTATACTTACATTTATATCTATATTTGTATTTAAGTAGTATGGTTTTTTAGTGTATTTTAATTTGTATTTATTTTTAGTTTTATTGTAAACTGCCCAGAGTCGCTTCATGTGAGATGGGCGGTGATGAAATTTGACATATAAATAAATAAATGGTTTGTCTTATTAGAAATAATGTTACTATGGTTTAACTAATGGTAAGAGATTATATTTGTAAATTTATATCTGTATCTGTACTGGAGAATCTGTATCTGTATTTAAATCTGTATCTGTATTGGAGAAAGTCGGAAGTCACTTTCTGTTTCTGTCTTCTGTCTGTTGACACTTTTATAGTTTTTTTTTTTTCTTTAGTTCTATTCTCTATCTTTTCTATACTTTCTACTTTGTATTTAACTAATCAATTATAACATCATAATATAAAATAAGGAGCCTCTAAACTAAAACCTCCATGACAGAGAGTATCTGCAAACTTCCCCTCCCCCTTTGACAACTTCCCCATGGTACTGGCAGATTCTAACCTGTTATGTCAGCATCTCTCCCAAATGATAAATAATGGACAATTCCTTAAGACATATTACAATTGTATTCCTTCTCTAGTTTGTATAAAATGCTCTGATCTTGACAAAGGTTCAAGCACATTTCCTCATTCTTATCCATATTATTTGGACTTTTCCCTCATTTTAGCCTGCCATAACGCTTGCTGCCTTAAATACAGGATGGCATCGCATGGCATCTCTCTCTCTTTGGTTTTGTAAATCTGCAGGAAGACACTCCAGATTATGGTAGACTGCATTCGCGAATATTTCTATCACTACTTTTATGCACTGCACGGGGGGCATGTCCACTGTGAGTTGGGGGAATACAATCTGAAACACTTTCCTTCAAATACAGTGTCTCCACAGATTACTCCATGAGGAGGCAAGTCCACACTGTCAATTGTGAGTGTTACTTATTTTAGGCACGGTCTTCTTCAAGACAAGCTTGACTCTTGGTGGCTACATGGACACACCCATGTCAATCTCTTGGCAACTGTAAAGTGGTTTGCTATTGCCTTCTTCTGGCACAGATTTTCAGCTTCTTAGTCTAGCCTATAGCCTTAGTATTTCCTGATGATCTCCCCATCCAAGTACTACCAAGGCCAACTTGCTTAGCTTCCAAGCCCAGGCACAAGATGTTACCGAATTCCAATATGCATAACATTTAACAGAACACAAATAATACAGACACTAATCTTTTCCACAAAGAATAAACTCTCAAGTAAGTATAGCTCATTCTGTATGGAGAACTTCTGCAGTTTTCAAGTTCATAGCCTTTAAAGTATCATCACTTAAACTATTTTACTGAAATTAGATCCTTTAATAAGCATAGTGTTTCAGAATATTCATCCCACTCAAGAAAAACGAGTCAAACTAGTTTTTCTTGATTTTAAAAAAATGTGAATGGGAACTTTGCTCTGCTCTCTTCACCACAAAGGTGCTAGGAAGAATAAGACATGGACAATATAAATACATTTATGGATCTTAGGCCAAAATGGAAAAGCAGTAAAGTAGGTCCAGTCAGCAGTAATACAATGGCTTGTTTTACTATTATTGTCGCACCCTTCTAAGATATAAAGCAATCCATTCATTGTAGCCTTCACAACATGGCTATGCAATGAAGCTGAACCACAGCGCTTCCTTCAGAGACACCCAGTGGAGATCTCAAAGATGCACATCAAACCCAGTGGAGATCTGAAATATGCACACAAACTTCCACTTTTTACCACATGTTATGGTTGGATTGTCTTGTAGCCGATCTCCTTTGTTTAGACCAGCAAGATATTTAAACCAATACCCACTCTTAAATTTAGGAGAGCACTAACCCCAGCATGCTTTAATGCACTTCCAACAGCCGTCCTTGAAAGTAAGTTCAGAAAAATCCCTTATTAAGATTCTGTCCTTGTGGTGAAGGGCAGTTGAAAATAAGACCCATTGCATTGCCATTTCCTAACAATGGATGGTTACATTTTATGTCCACTTTATTAAATCTGCAGGTCAAATGTACATAGACTGTACATTTATTTTATGTACAGTAGTTATTAGCCAACCTATAGGGTTCAATTTCTTTGAATATGGCCAAATTTTGCTTTATTGTTTGTAAACTATGATGTAATAAATCGTATTTATTATTTAGTTATTTTTTTTATCTTATTTTAAGTTTTGATTTCTACCTTCAAGCGGAATTTTGGTCACTGACTGTAATACAGAATTGATTGACTGAACTTGCAAGATCGTTTAAGTAATTTTTTAAAAGGTGCCAGAGGCTCCCTCAATGTGAACTTGACTCCTGGTCTCTACCTGGACATAACCATGTTGTTTTCTTGGCAACAGTAAGGAAGCGATTTGCCATCGCCTTTTTCCAGGATGTTTTTCGACTTCCTAGTCTAGCTGATAGCCCTAATATTTTCTGGCAGTCTCTCACCCAAGTGTTAACTAAATGCAGCCCTACTTAGCTTTAAAGCATCAGCCACAGTCAGCTAGGTGTACCCATTTACCACAAGCAAAAAGACATTTAGGCAGCTATATAAATGTTCAGCCCTTTAACTTCTTTGAAATTACTGGTATATCTTAAAAGGGCCAGAACATGCTCTATATTTTGAGAATTGCATCCAAGAACAGTAATCATATTCTTCAATTGTTTTGTGATAGCAATTTACCCCTTTTGTAAGTTCTCATTTTGCATCAGCTTAACAAATGTGGAGTTTTCATAAATGCAGCCCAAGTAAGAAAAGCATAGTTTTTAGATAAAGGTGGATTTTAAGTACAGATTAACATGTAAGGTGTTCTGAGCTGGGGAAAGAGGAGAGCTGTACAAGTTTCCAAAGAAAAAAATATAAAATTGATCTTGTGGAAATAATTCATTTTAAATTGAGTCCTCTTTGAGTCTCTAAATAGTCATTTCAGAAAGGCACACATAGGTAGAATTTCATTTTGCAATATTTCAAGAGTTTCGTTCTCTCTAATGCTGCTTGCTAAGAAATATAAACATTCCAGTGCTGAAGTACATATCTTTCTCAGTGTTTTTTTTCTCCTCCCCTTAAGGCTGAGTCCCTTCTGTTGAGGAGTAATGGGGAGTTAGGGAGACTCATTCAGACAGAATCATTCCTCAACAATGGCCATGACAATGCCTGAAGAATATGCCACCGCCGCCTTTTCCCTTTTTTGAGTCCTTTCTTAGGACCATGTCCTTTGGAACACCATTCCCCCAGAGATTAGACTTGCCCTGACCCTGCTGGCTTTCCACAAGGCACTGAAAATCTGGCTCTGCCATCAAGCCTGGGGCCCTGATAGTATGAGTGAGCCTGTTTCTTGGTCTTGGTTGTGCTAACTGAGTGTTCTTGGCTGCTACAGTATGTTATTTAATTTCTGTTGCTTTTTTAAAATCTGGAGGGTTTTTTTTACTATATTTTTATTTTGTTTTTAACTGTTAGCCACCCAAAGTCATATATATGAGATAGGTGGCCATTTAAATGTACAAACAAACAAACAAACACATGCCCTACATTTGTAAGATGTAGTACAGGAAGATCATCATATCTTGATTTTTTTAAAACTCTCCTTATACAACATTGTATTCGCATAGCTCACTTCAACGAAAGGCACACATTTAACAACTTTGAGCTCTATAATCTGAGAACTCAGTATTTGCTTGAAGATTGCATTTCTGTCACAATCCTATAAACAAGTCATCCAGAGCAAGATAGAATTCAACAGGATGCAGAACAGTCTAGGGTACAGTCAGGATAGCACTATTTCCTCTGTGCTAATTTAAATGTTTTGAGAAATTCAGAGCTTGTTTTAAGCTTCAAGAGAGCCAACTCCAAACACAATCAGGATTGGGAATAGGGAGGCTTCTGGTGGGAATATGGCGGACTGAGCAGCTGTGCCCACGAGCTCCGCAGGCAGAACTGGCATCATGGCAGTTTTTTCAGGCTCAGGCTGGTTTCCCCTGTAGCCCAGAGCTTACAGATTAAGGAAAACACTTGGAATCAACCCATTTGTCCTCCAGACGGCAATTGCAGCCAGGAGATTGTGGACAGCGTGTGCAATCGACGAGTAAGACTTCGTCAGGAGGCTGGGATTTCACCATTTCTGAGCCATGCTGCAACCCTTAAAGGGACATTAAATCCAGCCACCCCATTTCTAAGGCACCCAATTTATTTTTTTAAAAGTATTTGTACCCTAAGAGAGGCTTTCTACATTAAGGAGAAAAGATCTCTCTTGGTGCTTATTGTTACTTTTGTGATTAATTAAAATTTTTTTTAAAAGCTTTGGATTTTGCTTTCCATCCAATACTAAGGAGGGTTGAGAGTATGTTATCATCTCCCTGTTATTATTTCTGTGCTAACTGAAGATTTGGGCATTTTTCCTACACGCTGAATCTGCCGTTCTGAACTTTTACTTTCCTGCCGCTATTTTCTCTGGGAACTGTTATCTTAACTCAATTTGGAAATTTTCCATTGACTCTCACTTTTGCTGGTAAAGTATCTAGGGGACGCCAAAACTTACTGCTTCAGAAATGGAGGATCTTAGCCAGGCTTTCTCTGACTGTTGCCAATATATCAAAGCAGATATTAAGCAGATTCTTTCTGATTCCTGCCGAGTTATTCTGCAAGACATTCAGAGCATTGTGGGAAATACGTGGTCTGAAATGTGTCATCTGGTTGGGGATGATGTGGATGAAGCTGAAGAATCTAACAGCGATGGAATTATCTCTCCTAAGAGTGAGACCTGGGCTTCTGGTTGAAATCCTTGATGGAATTGGCAAAACTGAACTGAAGAACTTAAACAGAGAAATTGAGCTGCAAGACATGACTGAATTTGGCTTTTTGATGGAATGTTATGGAAAAGAAGGGGTTATTACATATGGGAGGTTTTCTGGAGAGAAGTCTGTGTTTGTGAGGGGAGCAGTTGGGCTGTTTGATTTCTTTAAGAAAATAGCTCTGTGCCTATTATGGGGTATGTAAATATCTTGGTCTATTTTGAAGTGGGTTAAGGGACTAAAAATATTTATTTGGATGGTCTTATGGTTTTGGATGACTTTACTTATCATTAATTATTGGGATTATGATTATTCATGTTTTTGTATTCATGCTTTTTGTATTATTAATTATAATGACCGACAATGTACATGCTTTTAAAAAAAATTATTATAGTAGACAGGAATGTATAGAATAGTAGTAAGAAGGGAAGGATTAAGTAATTGTTACTTTAGGGGGGACCTTGATTAGATGATTTATATTTTTTCTTTTCTTTTAACATAAAGGGAGGGAGCAATGGTACTTAGTGATTTTTACAATGTGCTAAGGGGTTGATTTGTAGAAATAATGTGATTTTGGTTTAATAAAGAGTAAGGGATTGATTATGGGAAACTGCTGTATACCCTTGATGTTTAAAGTTGGGAGTCACTTCTTTTTGTAATCTATCTAACAATTTTTCTCTTGTGTTTTCACACTTTTTAGTTCTTTTTTGTAGTTTTTTTGTTTTTCTGTATCTTTTATGTTTTTCTGAAATTTTAATAAAATTCTTTTAAAAAAAGGATTGGGGGTAGGGAGTAGAAAACCACTAAGTATCCTAAAATCCCAACCACAGGGTCAAAGAAGACTGAAGTAACTGGAAAGACAAAAGTATATGGAAGAATCCAAGCAGTACAACTGACTACTAGGGCTTTCTGACATGTGTTTTTTTAAAATAATCCTATACACTATAACATGCCAGAGATTCTCGGGCTTCCCGTTTATGCAGATAACTACATCATCAAAACTTTGAGGACTACCAGAGATAACATAGCATATGGGATTCTCCCAAATCACACCCACAAATTCTCAAATTACACTAATAATAATAAAAGAAACCTGTCCAAATTGCATGAGGTCACCAAATATCACAGCAGTTTGGCATTATCTGCAATCTTGTGAAATTTATCTATTTCCCAAGATTCTGATCCATACCTACAGAGACACATATTTTAATTATTTGAGAAAAACGGATGTAAATCAAATAATAGTAATAATTATATTTTGTACCTGCATCAGAAACTTGCATTAAAGTCCCAGACTGTAACCTGGAAACTACTGGTCTAGCCATGATCTCAGTTGGACGTGTTCAGTCTATCACTTGAGAATGTTCTACTAATATAAATGAAAGCTATTTTTAATGACGGAATTGGGGCAGTTTATTACTAAGTAAATCACTTAAATATACAATCTCATAGGCATCAGTCTGATAAATTAAGTTCTACTAGAACTTAAGTATCTGAGCATAGCAAAAAGTCCTCTGTTCTGATTTCTCAAATACGTGACTTCCAAGCACCCTTACTACTATTCAATGATTTTTCTTTAAAAATTTCAAGACTAACATTATTTCATGAAAGAATCATGCAAAGAATAATTCAGGAAACATAAAAATACAAACATTTGTTTTAAAAATAACTGCGTATTTAAAACATTTATTATTTGCTAATCATTATTAGACATGCGTGGCATAAAGGTTCATGGAATCACAGAACAGAGTAAGAAAATCTTACTCCTATTCTGCTCTGAGTAGAAATCCAAATTAAAGCATCTGGTTGCCTAGCCTCTGCTTGAACACATCTCATGAAGGGGAGCTCATCACTTTGCTATGTAACTAATTCCACTGTCAAACTACTCTTATTGTTAAGAAATATTTTCCAACATTCAATCAGAATCAGCCTTCCTGTACTTAAATCTGTGTCCTACATTTTGGAATGAGAATAGATCTTGACATTCTTGAGATATTCTTTCAGGTATCTGAACAACGCTATAACATTCCCTTTCAGTCATCTCTTCTCAAGGTTAAACGTATCTGGCTCCTTCTTTTTACAGACTTTAATTTGACCATCTTGTTGCCCTTCTCTGAAGCAGTTTCATGTTCTTGAAACCCTCCAGTGTGGTGTGGTGTGGTGTGCCCAGAACTGGATGCAATGCTTGGAGTTCGTAGGATAAGAGCCATGTTAATATATGATAGCCAAACCAGACTCCTCCTGATTTTTGAGGGGAGTCTGATAAAAGCAGAATTATTTTCCATAATTTGGAAATGTAGCCTTTTGTTGTTGCTGCTGCTGCAGCCATATCATGCTGCTGACTCATTCACTTTGCAATCAACTGCTATTCCAAAACATTTTTTTCACAAGTGCCAGGTATCCTCCATCCTATATTTGTGCATTTGATTTTTGTTTCTTAAGTACTCAGTACTTGTCTTGGTTAAATTTCATTCTGTTATATTAAGCTATGTCTCTAACCTATCAAGATTATTTTGAATTATTATTTCCAGAGCAATTGTTATTTCCAGCCACCCAGAGTTACTTTCATAGTGAGATGGGTTGTGTATAAATTTAACAAATGAACAAAATTGTATTCCTTTCTTTTGTGATGTAAGTTATCCTATCCAATTTTGTGGCATCTGAAATTTTGGTAAGAATTCATCTATTCATCCAAACCACTGATAAAAATAGTGAAGAGTAGAACGCAGGATTGATCCTGGTGACTTTCTATTTAATACCTCTATCCAGGTTCTTATAATCAATTCATTCAGAAAATGATTAATTACTCTTAAAATAAATAATTTACCTTAGTGGCAATCTACCTCTGGAAACCATCTTCCAACTGTTTTTTTTGAGAAGTTTCCTTTTTAAGCCAAGCATTTAAGCGAAACCATTTCCTTTTTAAGCCAAGCTAAAATGTCATATACAGGTACACCTCAACTTATGATCACAATTGGACCAGAATTTCCATCGTAAGTCATTGACATCGTAAATTGAGTCACCACGTGACTGGACATGATTTTACCACCATTTTTATGGCAGTTGTTAAGCGAATCATGGGTCATTAAGCAAATCCAGCTTCCCCAATGGGCGTTTTTTGTTAGAAAAGGGCAAAAAAGTCACATAACGCAATCTTGTGACCGCGGGACACTGCAACTGGTCAAAAATGTGAGCTGGTTGCCAAGTGCCTGAAATGTGATCATATGACCACAGGGGCTTGGTACAATGTTTTGTGACACTCCGAAGTGCTTCACAGGCCAAAAAGCAGGCTGTCATAACTTTGGGATGTTAAACAAATGGCCATAGGTCAAGGATTACCTGTACTTCATCTCAGTGCCTTGGGCCTATTGCGTAAACACTGATTTACCATGGATAATCTTGTTTAACAATTAGTATACTTCCCACAAGCAAACTTAATGGAGAAGCCGGCAGGGAAGGCCCAAGTCGCTCCGGTAAGTCGCTCCCACTTTTTCTCCTACCTGCACAACCCCCCCACCCACACACAACCTCCACCACCCCTCCCAGGCCGTCCTGCATGGCCTGCACCGGCCCTCCCACAGCACCCTTGTGCTCCTTACCTGAGATTCCAGCCTCTTCCTGCTTAATGACCTTTGTGCCTTGGGGTTATGACTGCAACCGGGACTGCCTGGGATTGCTGTTGCTAAGTGATGTGGTCACATGAAGTCATGCTTTATGACTGTATCTCTTAGAGACGGGAATCCCGGTCCCAATTGCCATTGTAACCCGAGCATGACCAGTAGAATAAATTCCTCCAAAGGAAGAGTCCACTCTTTCCAGAGCAGAAGAAGAAGCTACTGCTGTTACAATTGGGTTCCTACTTTAATAATCATGGCATCCAAATATTTAAGTGACTTCCACCGGCTCACTGGTAAGACTTTCTTTAAAACATCATCAATTCACTTTCTAATGTTGTTCCTCATTCTTGCCTCTTGCACTTGTACCAAGACTCCTCCTCCTCCTTGCCCAGATACCAAATTCTCAGTTCATTGATCTTCTCTTTGTTCGTTAGAGAGAAGTCTGCTGTAGTTGGTTCATTTTTCTCTCATCTCATCTCTATATTAGCATTAGCAAATAGAAATGAATGTAATTATAAATTAATATTAGTATCTTTAAGCTAAATTAATTTTACAAAATATTTGTTTTAGATTCTGATTTAAATAAAAAATCTGATTTTTAAAAAATTACTGGTTTTTATTTGCTTTGGTACACAGCAACAAAAAGCCAAGCAATTTTACAACAGTATTTTAAGA
This sequence comes from Candoia aspera, assembly GCF_035149785.1. Taxonomy (NCBI): domain Eukaryota; kingdom Metazoa; phylum Chordata; class Lepidosauria; order Squamata; family Candoiidae; genus Candoia; species Candoia aspera. The sequence goes on along the minus strand of NC_086153.1, from coordinate 199,201,330 downwards.
GAATTTTTTTTCTTTCCAATTAGCAGACATTCCATTTAGAAGGATAAGTCCTTCTGAATGATTGAAAAGCATGTTCCTATGATATACTCCCTGAAGTTAACAAAACCCACCATCCTGTAATAAAAAAGAACATAATAAAATATAAAATTAAAAAGAAATTCAACATTTTAGGAACAGAGAATATGTTTTAAAATTTAAGTAAGATCTTTGATTTCTCCTAACTTTGGGCAATGTAGTTAAAAATATGTATCTATTACTTTTTTATATCACATACTATATAAAGCAAACAAAACTGGATAAAAATTTTCTGTGAAAATAATAATTTAAGAAATCCTTAAGAATGCCATGTGTAATATCACAGGTAACCACAGTTCAATGGCATTTTAATTTTTGGTTGCATGTCTAGAGGCTATTCACACTCACATTTTACGGCTAGCTTAATGCTGAAACTGTCTGGAAAAATAGCTGTAATCGCAACTGCACCCAACAGTCTAGCATTTATATTGTTTCTTGAAAATCCTCTATGAGTTCCAAGCATCTGCAATGAAAAACATTTTGAGTAATTTTAACTCACTCTCTTCTAAATATGCTTTTGCATGCAGCATTATCTATGCTTCTTTCTTTGAGTGTGTCTTCAAGACCCTGCATCATCTACACAGCCTATTGTTGGTAGGGCTACATCCTGGTTTCTTCATGTTCAGGTAAAGCAAGATTTTGATAAAAGAGCTTCCCAAGTGACTTCATCTTGCCTGGAAGTACTCTCCTTAAAGAGACTCATCTTGCACCTAAAGGGATGCCATTTCCAGCAGAAGCTGAAAACCCTTGTATTTTCTGAGACTTCCTAATCCAATGACTGTTATCTGAGCTGGTAACTTTTATGTGGATTTGTATTTGTTTTATTTCTGCTGACTATGGTTTTGCTGCTTTTATACATTTTGCTGTTGGTTTGAAATTCACTGAACTGTCAATATGACCTTACAGTCATCACTGTTTTGGCAAAGTGCACATGTTCTTCTTGGCTATGTTCCCTGTAAATGGAACTTAACACACCAAGTTTCACGGCCACATGAAAAAAGCAAATTGATGCTGACAAGCTACAGTGGATCACTGAAATGTTTATATATGTATGTATGTACATACAATGTTTAATCAAGCTTTTTCCACAGAAGGGCAAAGAGGATTTGAAGCAATTTGCTGAAATTTCCTTAAGTGTTCTGAGAGAATAGGTTTCCATTTAAAAGAAAAAAAAATATTTTATCATAATATTTTCATATTATTTCATATTATTTTATGCCACTTCCCATGTATACATCTCATGTCTATTTTATTCTATTTAAACCATTGGGCCTGATAACATTTTAAATGTATTAAAATTGACATTTGTATTTTCTTTTTAGTTTACAAAGCAAAGCAAAGCAAAACAGTGTTTTTAAATATTTTGTTTTAAATCTATTTTCTGCAGTTTTAAATTTCCTATAGTATGTCCAGGGAACTCGCTGAAGAATATACATTTAAAAAAAAAAAATTCTTCATTAAAATAGTTTTTAATGGCTTGATTAATGCTTTCTGTTTTCTTCCTGATGTTTCCCTAGTTCTTTGCTTATTATCCTTAATTAGAAAAAAATGACTGAATTGGTACATAGTCAGTATTTAAAAAAGGGGAACCCTGGGGATTCTTTTCCTTTACCCCAGCTATTTAATGCTGTAGCACATATGTCATTTGTGCACACTGCAGAATTATTTGGTATGTGAAATAATTCTGTATAAATGTACTATTCAACATGTAAGAAAAAAGCCAGGCTACAGTTCTTATAGGATATATCCTTTAAGATACAAAAAATATATTGAGGGGAATAAACTGAAATGAAAAGTAGTATCTTTTTTAAAAAGCTCTGAGCTAATATACTCCAACTGGCTGATTGCTGGGGAATGTACAGCTATTATGGGTTTAATGGGGGCAGGGTGCTCTGTTCTGATGTGAAGAGCTAATATTCATACCACATGTTATGTAGCAGTATTATACCTTAGTTCTTACCAGCACTGATCACCAGGGCAGAAAATTTCACAATCCATTATCTATAAATCAGCTGAAACAAAAAGGAAGCACTGCTAATTTTCAATGCCTAAAATACATTAAGACATCAATATTAATGAGCTGGGACCCACCACATTAGTTGCAATATATAGGCAAATATTTATGCCCAAAGTTGCCTCCTTTTACAATCATAAAGGGTTGCACAAAAGGCCAAACAATCTAAAAATGTCTATTAATGTTCATACAACTAAGTAGGGCACACATGGATCAAATGGAATGCATGTCTAAAACATTATGGTTGCAACCGTAATAATGTATAACTTGACTACAACACACATACTTAGAAAAGATCCCTGCGATTCTCTAGTAAATTGTGAAACACTAGTGGGACATCCACATAAGCAGAATTCATACCTTGTTTTCTGCAATTTAGCAGATGAAGGGTCTAGCAAACCTTTTTCTGAAATTCTGCTTACTTTGGCCTGCTGTAGATACAATGTTCCCTCTTGCCCAGTCATGGAGGGGAGATTAGAAGTATGCCACATGCTTGCATATTCCCTGCTTCTGTTTCTCACAAGGATTTTTCTTCTTTCTATGCCTTGACTTCACCTGATATAGTATCAGAACTACTGCTAATTGTGGCTACAACAAACAAGTCCATCCCTTTGTACCCAGGGGATAAGCCAACCTTTGAGATGGGTATGTAAAACCTACAAGAAAATCCAGTTTGTGTTAGCTAGTTAACGCTACAGCAACCATGGCATGTTAAGAACGTAGAAATGCCAGAGCTACACTGAGCCATGATCCATCCAAGCCAAGAGCTTGCCAGCTAACCTCCAGATAGCACCTATGAAGCAATGCCATCAGTGTTGGGAATTGGGTGGCTACAATAACAAACATTTTTCAGGAAAACATACCTTCCATCTGATATACTTTTTAAAGATTTCCACCCGGTTAAGTGACATAATATTCCACCTTAACATTGCAATCAAACTTTGGTTGTTCTGGGAATGTCTGCACAATGGATGTAGGATGCCAGCCTAGGTGACTGCTGGAAAAGTAAAGTTCACCTGGCAGGAAAGTAACTAAAAGTGCCACCAAAAAGACTTGGACCAGCCAGACAGAGACTGAAGCACAGTGGTTACTCTCAAATGTCACAGAACTTGCAGCATGTGCTCAGAACAGAAAACCCTGGAAGAATATCTGCATGACTTATTAGCCATGGCTACTAAGCTTCAGCAGTGATAACCTATAATTTGCACCAGAGCACATTAATAAATGTTTCTATTGTTATTCAAGTTATCACTGATGAAACCAGAGCAGAACATTTCCAGATCTATTTTATTAAAATGCTGGAATCAGGGATTCATATTACGTTACAACTATTCTGCAAACTACAGGTTGCCTTATATTTAAGATTAGCATCTGAGGGCCTGCTCTTTGGTATTCCAGTAAAAGCTATGAAACTGGCAAAGATTAAAAAAAAGAAAAGAAAAGAAAAGAAAAGCCTTTCTCTTAACCAGCCCCACATCTGTAGAATATCTTCTTTACTAAAGTGAGGATTCTCCCATCTTCTATCGACTTTTAAGTTTTTAAGGAAGCATTTGTTCCAATAGGTAGTTTGTTAATGTTAGTGTACTGCTACTGAATTTATCTTCTTTTTCGAATGATATGTGGGGTAAATATTGTATTTAAACATTTAGTTAAATGTTCTGTATTTATACATCAGCTTTGTGAGGGATTTTACCTTACAAACACTGAAATGCCTTATGCGGCATCCTTCTTTATGAGAAGTTCAATTAGCTTAAGCTCTTCAACCATTGTGATGCTAAACAGATGTCAAGAAGAAACAAGTTTCCCTCTTGGTGATAAATATTAGAGCTATACAGAAATACAGCTTCAAAGCAGAAACAGTGATTTGGAGAGTATATACCTCATCCTTTCATAGAAAAGTTACAAGTTCTTTCTGGAAATGCTAATCCCCTTCCAGTCTGGGCCCCTGCTTAGTCATAATAAAAATCATTTCCAAATTCAAGAACTCCAACTCTAGGGCTACCATATCTGGGTTGCAAAAATCTGCATGTCCCTGACAGGGCAGCAAAGAATTAGAGTCTTCTGTTTCCTGCTATCTAACGCCAACTGAGACTTTTGTAGCCCAGATTTGCTAGCCCTACTCAAGTCTCTTCCCCCTCTTTCCCCCATTCCATTTTTGCAAAAGCAAATCTTCCTGAAGAATCCTGCAATTAATGAACAAATCATTACAAGTAAATGACAGAATATGCATAAAGTGAGTAACTCAGGTGACAAGATCCAAAAAGTGAACAGAATTTTGAGAACACAGTGTTTCTGCACAAAAAGGATCAAGAGGAAATAAATTAAGAAGGAACACATAAATCCTCCCCCTCCAGTCCAAAGAAACTAGCTCCTTAACAAGACATGTAATGGCTGGCTAGGCCTAGTATCAGAAAGTCATTCAGAAGTGAAGCAGTACACAGCATTTAGGTCAGACTGCAGCTCTTCCTGCCTGCTCCAAAGATCGGAAATCCTGGGTGGGGAGAAACAGGGAGGCAACTTGGCAAGGTCAGCAACTCTGGCAAAATAATTCTGTAGGTCTGTGTTTATTAAAAAAAAAACTTTTGAAAATAATCTTTCCCTCTTACCACTTTATAACACTACTGGGTTGCCAAAAACCAGTCCCATGTTGATTACAAGGATAAAGAGCAACTTATCAGAGCAAGGCAAAACAGATTTTAATCCCTCTCTTGACAAGAACACACTCTGTGCTTAAACAACAAAAATCAAGCTTCACATAAATGCAGAAATCTGCCTTACACCAAATCAGATCATTAAATCATCTTGCCTACTATTGTTTTACTTTGAACAACAGAGGATTTCTAGAGGGGTACATAGATGCTGTACTTGCTAAATACATGCAGTGACACTGAGCTTTGTCCCACCCAGATTTTCTTTTGAAGTTTGAATAGGAATGACCTCGGAATTTCTAGGTACAAAAAAAATGTTCCCTAATATATTGTCTACCCCTGCCAAGGGTTCTCATAGTACAAGGAAAAGGAGATTCCCTTCAGTCAGCTCCCTCCAATAAACCCCACCTACTGGGAACAATGGCCAGTTTGCCCAGGAATTATAGATATTGTGGTCCAACTCATCTGAAGATCACTAATGGGATGTGGCTGCCTTAGAACATGGGTATTTTTAAAATTTATTGTATTTCTGTGTTGCCAAAATAGCACATCTCTAGTGATTCACAAATCAAATCAGACCATCTTCTCCTGACAGAACTGACAGGCCATTCAGAGAGTGTGATATCTGGGGCCTTTACCCTTTAGGGCTTTAAAATCACCATCTTGAATGTACTTGGAAACCTACCAGAAGCCAGTGCAGTGCTCACAAATTAGGTGTTATACTGATAACTGTGCCCATCAGTGTGTGGCTGCTGCATTTGGTACTAATTGCAATTTTCAGGTAGTCTTCTGAAACAATCCAGTTGGGAGGAAATGAGAGCATGAGTGATAGAGCATCAGACAAATTCAGGCAAAGGTACCTCTGTTTGTGGATTCTATCTGCTGAATTCCATCCCAAGTTCCAGGCCTGCTATTTTGGGAAAAGGGCAACAACCTTCATAGATAGCAAGGGAGCTGCTCAGCCATCATGTGGTTGCTGGACAAACCACCACTCCATCTTGTTCAACCTCAACTGATTTTCTTCCATCCAGACCCTTGCAGCCTCCAGACATTGGGTCAAGATCTCCATAGCATTTCTTTTTCAGCTCCAGATGCAATGCCCAGGACTCCAAGAACAGGTTACTGAGGTAAAGAAGAGGGGACTGGTACCAAATTGCCATCCCTCTTATGGAACAGCACCTACTGTCACAACACCTTTGCTGGTCAATGTCACAATTTGCCTCTCACCCTCATGCTCCCTCAAAGGTCCCAGTCCTTGTCCATTTGGCCAAACCTTGAGATGTAGCACCTGCCGCCCACTTACATATTCTCATCCCCTCAGTTAAATTAATATACACCTCCAGCTAATCTTGGTTGCTCTGCCAGCTGACACAATATAATATTACTAGCCCCCAAGCAGAATCCATCTACTGTAACTCCCCACAACCCAGGAAGCTCCAAACCTTCCTTGTCCTTCCTTTCATAAAGGTCAGCCTTCACTCTCACAGGCCCACCAACCATGTTGCACCCCACCCCTCTTTCTTTTTACCTCTAATGTTTTCCTTCATGCAGTTTCTCTTAATTTATTTGAATTTATCAGCCACCCAACTCCAAGAGATTCTTCCTTGTTCTTTCTTTCCTCTTCTCCTCCATCTTCATGTTCTTTCCACAATCCACTGTTCCTTTCTTCTTCACTGTCTCCAACTTCCCTGCATTCAGTTTACCCAACTTCCTTTCAAAAGGACTTCTGGCCTCCATCGCATCTGTATCTGGATATCAAAGTCAAATTCCAACTGCTACAGTAGAATTTCCAACTTATTGCTCACTGAATTAAAGATCTAGACTATTAATTTTGATAACTCTTATTTAAAAGCAAGTAAGTTTATATGCTCAACTATATTCTTCCAATAGAAGAGAATATATGTAGCCCAACTACATTCTTTTCAGTTCTGCTACTTACTGCTTGACAGTGAAGTAAGAAATACATCATCAATATAAAATCAATGCTGATACTTCTCAAGGAAAAATGTGCTAAATGACCCTTAACGTTAAAAAAAAAAGCATATGGAAGACTGATAAATGTTAATATAAATGACAAAAGAATACTGTACTTACAAATGATTGATAAGGAAATGGCATATTAATGCACACTGAAAATGAAGCAAATTGCCAGGGCTTTGTTGTTTTGCTTTAATCTTTGTTCTTGCTTTCAGGGATCAATAAAGGACACGCCCTCCCCAGCAACCCTTCTTTTCCACTCATCCTGTTAGGCTCCGTAAGACTGCATTCTAACACTGATACTGGGTATGTTTTAAATGCTTTCCACTCCACATTCATACTATCCAATTAGAGACAGTTTATTTTTTAATAGTGCTCTGTTGCATCATAAAATTGTGCTCTTGCGTTCCTTATAGAACTTGAAATAAAATGCAAGAAAAATGTCATATTTCCATGTGGCATATATTTGTACTCAATTTCTGCTAGTTCTCCTCTAAGTAATAATCAATTATGTGAGAGGGAACTTAGTAACAGAAGTTTTCAAAATACTATTTTAGAAATACATTGATCTACCTATTGTAACTAAATTTATGAAACAAACTACTATGATTGGGGAATTGGATTTTCTTCCTCTATCTACAATCCCCAATGAGGGAATCCTCCGGAATAAGAGTATGCAAAACATTGCAAATAGGAAATGATTTGAGTTCAAGATGGGTTTCTCCAACTATTATGAAAAAGTTTAAATACAATACTGAGTTATTTTGAGCTTGGAAAACTTCCAGAATGGCTGGAATGACCCATTTCAACTATTTCAACTTCAAAACAAAATACTCTGTTTTTTGATCTGGTGGTAATAAGAATGTTGGAGGAGAAAGCAAAAGAAAGCCTGGCTATATGAGCAGATGTCAGCAGGTATTTGATGTTGCCCAATCCAGGTAGTCTTCATTTACTGACCAGCTTAAAGGCCGTTCGAAGTTACAATGGTACCCCAAAAGTAGATTTCTGACTGGGCCCGAAATTAAAACCCTCACAAAGCCTCTGCAATCACGTGACACAGATTTGGCCATCCCAGAAGTGGCGGCCATTTTGGGTAAAATGACCACCCTTTGATACCAGGAAGTCCTCCAGGTTTATGATGCTGGATTTCTGTGAAAACGAGTCTGGACACACTTAACAACTGTTATGACTTACAACTGAAAATCTGGGCTCATTAAGTGAAGACTACCTGTATCAGTAAAGTGAAGAGGTGGGCTATAAATACGAAGAGACTTAAAATCAAATATGAATATATGGAAGCACATTCTATCATATATTTAGTATTTTAAGCTATTTTCAAGTACAACTGTAAAAATAATCTACATGCAAAGCTGTAAAATGGAGTTTGATCATAAAATTTCTCCTTGTCTATTTTTTAAAAACTCAGCTCATTTGGCTAATGGAGAATATTTTCAGATATTTATAACATATAACAAGAGAACCAGTTTGGTCTAGTGGTTAAGGCACCAGGCTAGAAACCAAGAGATTCTGAGTTCTAGTCCTGCCTTAGGCATGAAAGCTGGCTGGGTGACCTTGGGCCAGTCCCTCTCTCTCAGCCCAACCCACAAGGCTGTTGTTGTGGGGAAAATAGGAGGAAAAAGAGTTATTAGGTATGTTCCCCGCCTTGGGTTATTTATAAAAGTAATAAAGGTCGGGTAATCTGAAACAAAAGAAAACAAAAAAATTATACAAAGTATCTGCTACATAGGAAGCATGAATCAATTAAATAGTTAAAAATTACTACTAATGTACACAAATTATTTAATAAATTACACTACTTTAATTTCATTTAATACTTTCAAAATTTCCCATTGCTTGTCTAAATTTGAAATTGTTTATCTAGAATAAGAATGCTATGGGATTACTAAGAACATTGAATTACATGTTTACAATTATTTTTATTTTTTTCTATTATGAAAATGTATGGGTGACCAAAATTCACCAAAAAATAATGTAACTATTAATGCTTAAGTTTTGAATCCTGCATTCTTCTCTTTGTAAGATTATGCCAATAAAAACACATATGAGAATCAAATTAAGAGACAAAGTCAAAGCACGTACAATACAGAGATCAAGGGCTGAAATATTAAGCGATATAAAGAAAAAAGCCTATGTCTGATTCAGCAAGAAAAACTAAAGCCAACCCCAAATAAGGAAACAGTAAATTGGTGTGAATATAGGGAAAGAAAAGGCTGGACACACCTAAATGGAAATCTTTATTAGGCCTCAATTTTTTATTCCTTAAAAAAAAAAAAAAAAGGAAGAAGAGACTTAAATTACTGGAATCCCTGATTATTTGATTCTTGTCAAGTAAGAATAAAAAAAAAAGAACAAATCACCAGCCACATGCAGAAGAACCAGAATCTCCACATTTGATCATTTTATCCATGCAATGTATTCATTTCCTGCAACTGCACTGAAAAAACTCTTACTAAAGTAAGACTATCCTATGAAATGGGATTTTTTTTTTGCATGAACCAACTGCTGCAAACATACAACCAACTGATGAGAAGAAGGAACTTGAGTCCCCCTTCCTTTTCTCCAAATAGGAATCCCACTAATCTGAGGATCCATCAGTTTCAGACAATCTCTTGTTAGTCTCCCCTCGAGTTCCCCCACTGGAGAAAAAACTATAGGAATCTCAACCATCATTTCATCCAGAGGACTCTGCTGGTTCTGGCTTATAACACATTAGTTGAAGCAAATGCACCAAAATGCTTAATGACGGGGGCCACTTATCATGAACCTGGGAAGATGCCAAAGTAATTTCAGTTGAAAGAACAGTTAAGATTCTCTGCTGAATCTTATTGACCAATATAATTATTTATAATTATTTAGCCAAGACTTCAAAGTAAGCACATCAATGTAAGCTGCATCACTGAATAATGTTCTACTTAAAATCATTAATCGAGATCAAAACTAGTTCCAGGCAAAATGGAAATATTTAAACCATAAAAGGAAAGTATTTCTTGGCTATTTAAATTGATTTTTTTTCTTCCTATGACTAGAAGGCAGATAATAGCTTTTTCCTCTTTTATGACTACTACTAGTCATAGTATGATTTGTTCTTTATTTTTTTATCTTACATGACAAGGATCAAATAATCAGAGATTCCAGTAATTTTATGACTACTACTACCACCATTAGGGGACGCGGTGGCGCTGCGGGTTAAACCGCTGAGCTGTCGATCGGAGGGTCGGCAGTTCGAGACCGTGCAGCGGGGTGATTTCCCGTTGTTAATCCCAGCTCCTGCTCACCTAGCAGTTCGAAAACATGCAAACGGCGTTCCGTGAGTCATGCTGGCCACATGACCCGGAAGTGTCCTATGGACAATGCCGGCTCTAAGGCTTAGAAACGGAGATGAGCACCGCCCCGTAGAGTCGGACATGACTGGACTTTACGTCAAGGGAAACCTTTACCTTTACCTTTACTACTACCACCATTACTACAGCACTGAAGGCATTAAGATGTTTTCAATCCAAAAGATAAATATAAAACACAATGACAATTTCAGAAAGTCTTTGAAAGCCTGGTTCATCATTTCAGTGGTGCCTGCTTGCATTCAATGTTATGCCAAATCCTTTAGAATTCTGATTTTTCTAGGAATATGCAACATGCTGGCAAACTGCTCAATTCCTCTCCTTTGATCCCTCCCTGCCAGAGGGTATAGCTAACATCCATTGGTGGTTCTGTCTGTGTTGTCTTTGCAAACTACAAGCTTGGATTATTATTCTCTAAATAAACCAGATTCAGAAGCCAAAAATGAACATGTTTAGAATTTGAGTACTTAGGAAAAGAACAAGCTGCATTCTGTACTATGCTTGTTCCAATAAGCCAATGATAGACAGAACCTTACAAGGTTGTTAGCTTCACCCACTCACACAAAGAGCCAAGCAATAAACACCAGTCTATAAGCAAACATGGCTATTGTTTCTGAAATGGGTACACCGAAAGATCATCAGATTGTGCAATACCCTGTACACAAAAACTCCTGTTCATTCTTATTCAAGGACTAAAATAAAATAAAAATATGCATATATTACAGTAAAACTTTGATTTAAAGACTACTTGGGGGATGGGATGTCAATTAAATTTAATCATTTTACATAATTTGTATATATTCACACAATTGGCTTCATTTGCAGTAAAATATCAATTTAATGGACAAACCCCTGATTTAATAAACATTACTGGTTTACCGGTTTACATTACTGATTTAATAAACATTACCCCTGATTTAATAAACATTAGTCGGGTCCAAAATAAAAATTTTATCCATGGTACCCAAAACGTGCAAAGCTGCAGTCCATTAAACCAAGAGTTTACTGTATACAGTAGAATATGCACACTACCCAATGTTCTTTGATCTCTCTATGAAAAAATTAAAACATCAACAGCAAAAAATGGTGCTAAGTAGAACATTTAAATATCCCAAAGCTACTAAGACTTCATAAAAATGAATTATCATCAAGCTGGAAAGTTCCTCAAATGTAATCTAGCCTACCACTGCAGGAAATCCACTACTGTGCAGAGAATCATCAATTTTCAAGCAACGCATTAAGAAAATATCTACAAGTGTATTGGGGGTAGGGGCGGGAAAAGGGGCTGTTCAGCGCTTCAGGTTCAAAGGAAAAATGGTATTTTGGAGTATGCATGGCCAAGAACATTTTTATTATCTATCTATCTATCTATCTATCTATCTATCTATCTATCTATCTATCTATCTATCTATCTATCTATCTATCAAATTTCTATCACTGCCCATCTCCCCCAAAAAGAGTATTAGTAATAGATCTACTAGTAATAGATCTACTAATCTATTAAGGTAACCCTTTTCCAACTACTGTCCAACAGGAAATGTTCTTGTGCCAGTGGTTTTTCTTAAACAGTGGTAAGCTTTTCTGAAACAAAATTAAAATCCTTAAATGTAATAAAGAGCATAAAAGACTTAATATGTGGAAAGACATTAGTAGTTTTCTCTAGCCCCAGTCAGAGAAGGACTGAAACTTCAGATCATGTTTTGCTGGGTGTAGTAGCAATGTCATGCGAATTACCTGTTGGCAGAACATTGATAGTGTTATGATTCATTAAGTAACTCCAATCTTAAATAAATGTATCACTCTTAAGATGCCATAAAACATTGTTACAATTGTCATCTTTGCTGACTTTGCTATTCTTGCTTGATAGGTGGGTTTCCAATTAACATTAATGTCTATTTGATGTTAAATCATTGGTAGCATAGTATTAATTTGTTCTTGCTTATTGGCATTTACCTCTACAAATAAAATTTGATGTTGTATTTTGTACAGAAAATACAATATTCCACTACCAGTGGCAGAGGTACATGCCTGAACAGCTGATTCTTTCTCCTTTCCATCATATCCCTATCATGATTGTCCTTGAAAGCAAGAGGTACCAGTAGAGAATAGGAAAACTGGTTGTTCATCTACTATGACTTTCGGTTGTTGCTGCAGATTTATTGATCATTGCTTTTTCCTTCTTTCCTCCCAGATTGCTAAAAGATTAATTCAGCACTGCAGTCCATTATTTTGAAGCAATGAACAACATGTTTTGAATTTGAACCATTTCAGATTTGAAATCACCCATTATAAGCTCAAAACAGTTGTCCCATGTTGGAAGGGCTGGAAGAGTTATGACAAAAAGTGTTTTAAGACACTAGAGGACAGTAGTTGGAAAAGGGTTACCTTAATACAGTAGATTAGTAGATCTGCATATGCTAAGTATCTTTTCCAAACTGGAAAGTAGAGATAATATTGTGGCTGTGCAATGATTCAGATTGATGGGGAAAATGGTGCTTCAGAGTATGCAGGGCATTCATTTAACGTTCTCAGCAACTTCTTATATTAGCTGTGCTTTTCCTGGGGCCACAATTTGCTGACAGATGCTGTTTTTGGCCATGCATACTCCAAAACACAATTTCTTCTTTGAACCTGAAAATATCCTGTTACTTTAGCTATAGTCTATATACTTCTTACTCCTATAAGAACGCAATAAAATGCTATGCAACCTAACCGTAATGGCAATCTTGCATCAAGGGCTGAATAATTTATTGAAACATTTGACTTTCATTTTTCTCACTAATGAATTGTCTAGGTTCAAAAATCCCTCTACAATCACTATCAAAGACACCCAAAAATCACATAGAATATAGAGAATCCAAGATGCATTCAAAGGAAAATGCCATGATAGAAAGACTTTCTGAGGCTGCAGGCACATCTTAAATTGAAACACTACAGGCCGGTTTGGGCCTTCCCTGAGTGCTTCTAGTGAGCAAGTCCTCTCCTGAATCAGCTATTTTTTTGAAGGCAATTATCACAATCTACTTAACTATTTTAAGGACTTTGCAAGAACTATTTGAGGTATGTGTGTGTGTGTGTTCTGCTTTCTTGATATATAAACATTCAATTTTGTACAGCAGAATGTGCATTTTCATCAAACAGAGTGTGTTACAGCAGTATATACCTAAGAGTTTCACATTTTCTTAAATTCATATACTATTAACCCAACCTTTCCATTGTCCCTTTCATTTTGAAAGAATCCAGTGAACTACGGTGGTAATTATTAATTTTATCAACATAAAGCAGCTATGTAAACCAGTTTAATGTCTCCATGGTACGAGTAAGAGCAATATTTTAATAAAGAGACAATTTAAATGGCATATTCAACATTTTAGACTATTTTCTAAAGTACCAGACATAAAAACGTCCTTTATCTTGGAGCATCTCATATCAAGGAACTTTCCTTGCTACCAGATATAATTAAATTACACAGAAGAAAAGACTACAGAAGGTTTGTTGTTGTTGCAGCATCCAGAAGAATTTGACTTTGTTCTGTAACACCTATACATATGGCTTGAGGTACAAAACAAAAGACTGGCACAAAAGTACTATTTATATAGTCCCTAAGCTTAATTGCTCCGCAAAGGATCGTTACCTTGTTGTGGTGCTGGAGCTTGAGCACCTCAATGATGCCATGAGCTAAACCGTGAAGGGCCACCCAAGACGGGAAGGTCATGACAGAGAGGTCAGACTAAATGCGATCCCTGGGGAAGGTAATGGCAACCCACCCCAGTATTCTTGCCGTGAAAACTAAATGGATCAGTACAACCAGAGATATGTCGGTATACCATCGGAAGATGAGACCCCCAGGTCGGAAGATGGTCAAAATGCTACTGGGGAGGAACAGAGGATGAGCTCAACTAGCCCCAGTTGTGATGACGCAGCTAGCTCAAAGCCGAAAGGACGGTTAGCGGCCGACGGTGCTGGTGGTGAACGGCGAATCCGATGTTCTAAGGATCAACACACCATTGGAACCTGGAATGTAAGATCTATGAGCCAGGGCAAATTGGATGTAGTTATTGGTGAGATGTCAAGATTAAAGATAGACATTCTGGGCGTCAGTGAACTGAAATGGACTGGAATGGGCCACTTCACATCAAATGACCACCAGATCTACTACTGTGGACAAGAGGACCACAGAAGAAATGGAGTAGCCTTCATAATTAATAGTAAAGTGGCTAAAGCAGTGCTTGGATACAACCCCAAAAACGACAGAATGATCTCAATTCGAATTCAGGGCAAGCCATCTAACATCACAGTGATCCAAATATACGCCCCAACCACAAATGCTGAAGAAGCTGAAGTAGAGCAGTTCTATGAGGATCTGCAGCACCTACTGGACAACACGCCTAAAAGAGATGTTATTTTCATCACAGGAGACTGGAATGCTAAGGTGGGCAGTCAAATGACACCTCGAATTACAGGTAAGTATGGCCTGGGAGAACAAAACGAAGCAGGACATAGGCTGATAGAATTTTGCCAAGACAATTCACTCTGCATAACAAACACTCTCTTCCAACAACCTAAGAGACGGCTTTACACATGGACTTCACCAGATGGACAACACCGAAATCAGATTGATTACATCCTTTGCAGCCAAAGGTGGCGGACATCTGTACAGTCGGTAAAAACAAGGCCTGGAGCTGACTGTAGTTCAGACCATGAACTTCTTCTTGCACAATTTAGGATCAGACTAAAGAGATTAGGGAAGACCCACAGATCAGCTAGATATGAGCTCACGAATATTCCTCAGGAATATGCAGTGGAGGTGAAGAATAGATTTAAGGGACTGGACTTAGTAGATAGGGTCCCGGAAGAACTCTGGACAGAAGTTGGCAGCATTGTTCAGGAGGCGGCAACAAAATACATCCCAAAGAAAGAGAAAACCAAGAAGGCAAAATGGCTGTCTGCTGAGACACTAGAAGTAGCCCAAGAAAGAAGGAAAGCAAAAGGCAACAGCGATAGGGGGAGATATGCCCAATTAAATGCAAAATTCCAGAGGTTAGCCAGAAGAGATAAGGAATTATTTTTAAACAAGCAATGCGCGGAAGTGGAAGAAGACAATACAACAGGAAGGACAAGAGACCTCTTCCAGAAAATTAGAAACATTGGAGGTAAATTCCAGGCAAAAATGGGTATGATCAAAAACAAAGATGGCAAGGACCTAACAGAAGAAGAAGAGATCAAGAAAAGGTGGCAAGAATATACAGAAGACCTGTATAGGAAGGATAACAATATCGGGGATAGCTTTGACGGTGTGGTCAGTGAGCTAGAGCCAGACATCCTGAAGAGTGAGGTTGAGTGGGCCTTAAGAAGCATTGCTAATAACAAGGCAACAGGAGAAGACGGCATCCCAGCTGAACTGTTCAAAATCTTGCAAGATGATGCTGTCAAGGTAATGCATGCTATATGCCAGCAAATTTGGAAAACACAAGAATGGCCATCAGATTGGAAAAAATCAACTTATATCCCCATACCAAAAAAGGGAAACACTAAAGAATGTTCAAACTATCGAACAGTGGCACTCATTTCACATGCCAGTAAGGTAATGCTCAAGATCCTGCAAGGTAGACTTCAGCACTTCATGGAGCGAGAATTGCCAGATGTACAAGCTGGGTTTAGAAAAGGCAGAGGAACTAGAGACCAAATTGCCAATATCCGCTGGATAATGGAAAAAGCCAGGGAGTTTCAGAAAAACATCTATTTCTGTTTTATTGACTATTCTAAAGCCTTTGACTGTGTGGACCATAACAAATTGTGGCAAGTTCTTAGTGGTATGGGGATACCAAGTCATCTTGTATGCCTCCTGAAGAATCTGTATAACGACCAAGTAGCAACAGTAAGAACAGACCACGGAACAACGGACTGGTTTAAGATTGGGAAAGGAGTACGGCAGGGCTGTATACTCTCACCCTACCTATTCAACTTGTATGCAGAACACATCATGCGACAAGCTGGTCTTGAGGAATCCAAGGCTGGAGTTAAAATCTCTGGAAGAAACATTAACAATCTCAGATATGCAGATGATACCACTTTGATGGCTGAAAGTGAAGAGGAACTGAGGAGCCTTATGATGAAGGTGAAAGAAGAAAGTGCAAAAGCTGGCTTGCAGCTAAACCTCAAAAAAACCAAGATTATGGCAACCAGCTTGATTGATGACTGGCAAATAGAGGGAGAAAATGTAGAAGCAGTGAAAGACTTTGTATTCCTAGGTGCAAAGATTACTGCAGATGCTGACTGCAGTCAGGAAATCAGAAGACGCTTAATCCTTGGGAGAAGAGCAATGACAAATCTCGATAAAATAGTTAAGAGCAGAGACATCACACTGACAACAAAGGCCCGCATAGTTAAAGCAATGGTGTTCCCTGTAGTAACATATGGCTGCGAGAGCTGGACCATAAGGAAGGCTGAGCGAAGGAAGATCGATGCTTTTGAACTGTGGTGTTGGAGGAAAATTCTGAGAGTGCCTTGGACTGCAAGAAGATCCAACCAGTCCATCCTCCAGGAAATAAAGCCAGACTGCTCACTTGAGGGAATGATATTAAAGGCAAAACTGAAATACTTTGGCCACATAATGAGAAGACAGGACACCCTGGAGAAGATGCTGATGCTAGGGAGAGTGGAAGGCAAAAGGAAGAGGGGCCGACCAAGGGCAAGATGGATGGATGATATTCTAGAGGTGACGGACTCGTCCCTGGGGGAGCTGGGGATGTTGACGACCGACAGGAAGCTCTGGCGTGGGCTGGTCCATGAAGTCACGAAGAGTCGGAAGCGACTAAACGAATAAACAACAACAAGCTTAATTGCATACCATATTCTAATAGGATTTTGCTCAGTTTTTTGTATAATTCCATTTTTTAAAAAGGACTGATTGTATGAAAGAATATGGAAAGAAACACAACTAATTTAGTACTCTACCTCCAAATCATACCTCAGGCCTAACATTTGCATCTGAAAGGGGGGAGGAAGAATTGGATGTCCTAATGCAAAACTAAACAAATGCATTCATACTTCAACATATGGCAACTTACTGAAAACGAGCTTTTATTCCTCTAAATTATTTTAGAATCTTGCTAATACTCTCTGAAAACATCTGCTCTCCCAGGTGAGTACAAATGTCTGTTCCAATCTGGCAGAGAAAAATGCAAGTGGAAGACTAGTTACAAAGGCCAGGTGAACAGAGGTAGGAAATGGAAGAAATCCAAAGACCAAACAGGCTGGCAACAAGAAACCTTTTCTCCATCAAAAATACCTTTCCACATTAATCTGTAAAAAAAATAAATGCACAAAGTAGTACCTAAAAAAACTACAAAATTTTTAATTGCAGTGCTACAAATAAGACAGTAAGATGCAACAACTCTGCAATTAGATAAAAACTCTCAAAAGGCCAAAAGTTATCTAGTGTTTTTTTTAAAAAAGTTCAATTTATCAAAGACATTAGCTCTATGCCAGAATTGAACTGAATAAAACAACTGAGAAGAAACAAACGGATACTGAAGCACAAGAGGTATGTAAATATACAAATATTTCCTTCTACAATCCAGTTCCATTCAATTACATTGAGGATTAGCTGTCTATTATGGTAGCCACAGAATACAGAATTTACAGAGCAGAAATTAAACCTTGTTGCTCTTAACATTTGCACATTTAGCACAGCTCAGAACGGAAACTAACATCAGGTACACACAGCCCTGCATAAAGCTTGCCTTTGCAGCTGAGTTAGAAACACAAGAAAACATTGCCAATGCATATCAGTTAACATCTAGCACACTGAAGTGTCAATTGTCTTCTTATTTTTCATCCCTAGACTAAATAGCAATGGGAATATTTGCAGGCAAAGAAGAAATTTTCTTTTTTTTAACAAGATTTTTTTCCCCAACAAGATGATGATAAAAATGCTTTCCAGCTTAGTGGGAACTTGTGGCATCAGTTTCACAGTACAGCAACCTGTATCATACAGGAATCAGACTGTGTGGCCCACAGTCATTTTGTGTTTTCCAGATATCATCAAAATAGGTTTCATTCAGACCCCATAAAAGGAAAGAAAATATATGGCTCTATATGTAGTGCAAATATGGAATGGGACAAAAGTCAATAGGTCTGAACATGCAGTTTACAAATGTATTTAGAATTACGGGCAATTTTCCAATAGTTCTAATCACAACAGGTTAAGAGCAATTGACAGGAGGATTTAATGTGGTCTTACCCTCTAAGTTCAGGGTTAAGGATCATACACACTGCTGAAACATAGCACTTAGCCTGCTGGCCCTGATGCATTCCACAGGACTTGCCAATTACAAATTCCACAAGAGTTGTCTGCTGTCATATCATTGTAGAATCATTAATATGCCCAGGAAGGCAGAAGAGAAATGCAAACTACCTATAATTTTTATTTTAAAATGTGTTAAAGTTGGATCACTCTATCCCAACTTGTCGAAATGATATGGTTTATTTATGGTACAAATAAAGCACAATTAATAAGAGATAGAATTCCAAAGAGAAAAGTTAAACAGCAGCAAGAACTACCTGGAATTGTAGTAGCTGGTCAGCTTGGTAAATAGCAAGAATTATCTGCTTTGCAGAGTAACTTTCACAATATTGTGTTTTCATTGACCAAAGTCTAGAAAAACTAAAAAGAGATCTTCCTCAAATGAGCTTAACATCAGTCTACAAAATAGCCTGATTATAGACTATAAAATCAAAAGCAAACAGTCACCAAGATTCATGGAAAAAGAACTTGCACAGTTATGTGAAGTGCTGTAACAGGGGGCTTTGCAATAACTGTTGAAATTTCTGGTTTTTCAAGCTCCTTTATTTGCAGAAGAATAGTGGATTTATTTAAAACATGCTACAATACTCTGTGTGAAGAATAAAACAATCTTTTCGTAAATGGAATACGTCTGCTACATACAAAAGCACTTTGGGGTCTAACCATGTAACCAAAAATGAGCGGCACAAATATTAGCTTAAGGTAAAGGTACAGTAGATCTTTACTCCTGGTGACTTCATGGATGCATCCATGTAGTTTTCTTTGGACTGAGAACATCCTTCTGGAATGTTTTTCCAACTTCCAAAAGTTTCCAAATGTTTTTCCAACTTCCCTACAGCCATGGTAAGTATGTATCGTTTACTACAGATTAAATGCTGCTCCCATTAGGAGACTCTTGAGGAGCTTACCATGCCTTTACAGTAATAAGATTGCAAACCATAACAAACCATTAGGCACAGCAAACAGCCATGACATACTGTTCGGACCGCAGTAGTAGGTGCCTACATCTTGGGGATGTAACATTCCATCTCGTCCCCAAATGCTCTCCAGAAGAGCCAGGTTTTGAAGAACATTTATCAGGAAAGGGACACTTCTTCTCTCTGAAGGAAGGTTATTCCAAAGAAGATATTCCCTGGAGGTCTCCTGCCCAAGTACAAACCAGGCCAGGCCCTGCTTAGCTTCTGGGCCTAGACAAAGTTGGTCAGGTGCTGCCACCTGCTAAGACAATGGTAGCTTAGTTTTACTCAAATAGTTCATGCAAAATCAACACATCTCTTAAACTTAAGTGTATCAGTATCAGGCTAATGAGGCCTTCCAGGTGAATACTTCATCAGACTGATAACTCATAAGGCTCTACTGCTCATGTGTACCAATGATCTGGCTCCAAGTTCTGAAACTAGAAAAGGAATCTACAACATTTATTAAAACTAATAAAAAGAATTCTTGATACCCATCATATTTTATTTAGGCGCCATGGACAAAAATCTTTACTTAAAGGGTTATGGCCAGAATTCACTGTCACTGCCACAAGATAGGCATGAATTTCTAACTGACTGTTTAATAATTCTCCATTCAAACGGTATGAAATAGTCAATGCAAAATTATTAGTCTTATCCTGTTTTGTAGAACTATGATCTCCACTCAGTTCTGATACAGAAAACACATTTCTGTGCTAAGATTTTTTTTTAATTCTATGGGTCTTGTTGGCAGAGCCAGGAAAAAAGACCTTTCTTTAAATCTTCAACCACACATTTCTCAATTTATTTTCAACAAGCATACTTACGGTTGGCATAGTTTTACTAAGTCCTGGTCAGTGGTATTTGGAGGCAGCCCTCTGATATACAAGTTTGTTTTACTTAATTGATCCCATCCTGAGTTGCTGCTGCTGCTGCTGTTGTTATTGCTGCTGGTGATACTGGGGCTAGGAGGAGCCATTGGATGGGCAGGCACAATGGGCTGCTGTAAAATGAAAAGAAGAATGTTTCAGAAGGGACCATAGGGAGAGTGGCTTGAAGGCATACGACATAAACCTTAAAGCATTTGAGAACAGTCATTCTGAACCCTAACATTCATGCTTCCATGACTCTGCATTCCAAATATTCTTGCTTCCCAAGTATTTACAGGTTTTGTGGTGCAAATGCAATTCCATGTTATGAGCAATTTTATCATTCCAAATCCTGGCACAGAAGACTCAGTATTTTCTCTTTTCTCTAGCTTTTAATACTGGGCAAACAAAATCTAATTCTAAAGAGTCTACTGAGTTTTAACACTATGAAAGTCAAATCTCAAAAATAAACTTTATGCATGTCTTAGCAACATTACTGCTCTTTCTCTGCACTGTGAGAGAACTTCAACCATCCCCAATTGCCCATGAATTACACTATGTTGTTTTCTTCTATTGTTAAATCAGTGCACAGAAAATAAAAAGGGTGAAAAATACAGACCAGTTGTGATTAGTATCTCCACGAAAAATACTTTCTTAGTACTTGAAGAAGCTGGCTTGACTACCAAATGAAAGTGAGCTGAGAAACCTATAATTACATTCAAAATAGAGCTATTGACCTTCATGCTCTGTTTTCACAATCAAATGTTAACCTAAGAAATTCATATACATCTTATCTATAAGACCCCCGTGCACACTTTGAAAAGACTGGGAAGAACTTCAGACCACACATGAATACAATACTCTTTGCTATTAATTAAAGCAGACAGACTTTTTTTCAAGCTTCCTCACAAGCCGGGGTGGGGTGGGGTGCGGGGGTTGATGTCAAAAGTAATGCAACTCTTAAATAATGCTTACAGTTTAACCCATAGTCTAGTGATTTCCTGATGGTCTCTCATCCAAGCACTAACTAGCTCTGGCCCTGCTTAGCTTTTTGTGAGATTAACCAAACTGAACAAAATGAAAAGACAAGAATGGTAACGACCAAAAAGGTAAGAAGCAGGCTCCACTCTGACTGGTTATGTTTGTTTGTTTGTTTGTTTATTTTAGATGTATCTTACCGTCCCTCTCCCCCAATGGGGGACTCTGGGAGGTTTACAATAAAACAATAAAATGTTTATTTATAAACAATAAAATGTTGCTGAATGGAACATAATACATTCTACAGAACAGCATAAGTACATTCTGCGCTTCAAAAAGAAAAAAATAATCCTAAAACTTGTCCATTTTTTTCTTAAAGGCACATTTAAGAAAGATGTGAGGGGGGAAAATTATGGTTTTACTTATTTGAAAGTATTTTCTTCTCTTTATCAAACAGAAAAAGAAAAGAAATATTTTTCGCCAATCACTACAAAGTCAGTTTCACATCTGATTCATCACTTATCAGTGAATTATTTCCAGCTCGATTACATTCAAAGTCATGCAAGAAAAATATTTCAGTGCAAAAATGGTCAGGATACACAACGTTCTCCAAATTCCCCACTGTGGACAGATACTAATATCCTTACAACCAGGAGCTGAGATTTCACACCTGCCCCAGCCATCCTGTTCTTTCAATATCCCTTTCCTAACCACAGTTAAACATTATATCATGCTGATGTTAATAACAGTTAATGTCAAACAAGGCATCCTCTTAACTAGAACTCAAATCACAGTTTAAACTGGTGTGTAAGTTCTGATTAAGATAAAACCAATGATGAGTGTTGATTTGATGTAGTCTTCAAGGCCATAATTAAGGGTGGCAGGAAAGACAGTTCATGCTACAGAATGCGCCTGATTAGTCTGCTTCCAACTTCTCACCTTAAGAGGCTGCATGTATTAAGTTTGTACTTACCAAGTTTTATATTTTCACAGGCCCTATCTAATGGGTGATCTTTTACACTAAACCTTTCTGACAAGAAAAAAAAGGCATTCCTTTTCACGAAGCAGAATTACCAAATCAGAAAGCAGTGTAAATCTTGCCTGCAGACATAATTGTACCATTTATACTATTTCCTGATATATAATTTAGGCTGCACCAGAAATGCCTAAATTAACTTGACATTAAAAGGATTCATTTCTATGGCAGAGGTGCCGTTGAAGCTATTTCAGAAACAGAAATGCCGTGATCTGAGAGGAAGGCTATTCGCTTTTAAAGTAAAAGGTATCATACATCTAAGAGAAAGACATGTCCTCCTGGCCTTCCCCCATGCAGCTACTTACAGCTTTGCAATTAACTTGCTGCTGTAATTCAGATACTGACAGAGCCTGAGAGAAAGTGGAGAAGGATTTGTAGGACACCACCACACTTTCCTAACAATCAAGATGGCACCAAGACAGAAGCACAAACTTGTGACAAATGCAACATAAGGCAATCATGATCCCTTCTGAGTTCCCAGTGATGTTTTCAATTGGTTTTGAGGATTGGGGTGCCTCTTCAAGGCCTTAGGGGCACCTCAGGGTTTCCAAGCATTGCATTACCCACCTCTGCCTAGGAAAACAGAGCGTATGATGTGCAACTTGATCTGATCGTAAAGTCATTTTGTCTGGTGAATTAGATTTAAAAGTGCGGTTAGGTGGATGATTCAGCACAAAGTATCAAATTAGTAAGAATTCAATTACAATTTTTGTAAGTGATGAAAAAGTACTGATGGAGAAAATAAGAGTGTGATGTAATTAATTCCATGTGCTACCTTTCTATAAAGGGGGACATAGACAGTCCTTTCATTCAGCCCCTTTGAGCTGCTTCCTCCTTTGCAGGGCCATGGGAGGACTCCTCTGAGGCCTAGTCTCTCCTCCAGAGCAAGCTGGACCCCCAGTCCCTCAATTTCAATTTAGTCTTTATAAGCAAGAGTTGAAGCTGCCCATGTGTTAGTCCTAGTAAGGAGGTCAGGGGAGCAGGAATGCTAAACTCCATAAAATTTAATAAGAGGAAATGAGAAGCAAAGAAGGTTTCCTTTTCTGTTTGAAAAATAACAGCAACCCCTGAAGTCAGAAATGCATCTTGCTTTTTTAAGAACTGTAAGTCTCCTTAAATCAAGCAAACTCTCAGGGCCAAGGGCACATGTGGCAGGCACATTCACAAGATGGATGCCATGGGCACCTGCTTATTTATAAAATGGCAGTCACGATGGGCAAGGCCAGTTACAAAGCATCCTTTTATAAGAAGGTGAACTACTGTAGCTCTACAGAAGGCATTGTACCATTCCAGTGCGACTTTTATATAAACCAAAGGCATCCCTGACTGTAACTAGAGGAAGTGCTTTGCTTTGCAGCAAGCCAGCTTCCTATTGGATTTCTTTTATGAAATGAATCTTTAAAAATATGGTGTAGCAGGGATCCTGGGAGGTCTCCAAGGCTTGCCTTCAACCACTCTCTTTGGGTATGATCATTCTGTATTAGAACTGGTAGGATAATCATTAAAGAATCAAACACCCATTAAAAAATTAATACCACAAATATAAAAATATGAGTAAAAGCAGCTTAAAAAAGACAAAAATATGCATTAAACGGTAAGATAAGCACATCTTTGCCTGTCCTTTTGAGTCCAAGTCAGTCAACACTAAGAAAGGTCCTTCATATTAGCACTCCATAACCAAACCATTCTAAAAACCCTGTTATGGTTACTCCCTGTTCCATTTCTGAAGACAAAGCTTCATATTGCAACTTTGTCACATCTTTTCATTGAAGAAATCATAGAAATGACTAGGCTAGAAAAGTTAGTCTGTATAGATGCAAGTTTTACCCTATAATGCCCAGATATAAATATATATTTCAAATTCAAATACGATAAATAGACTTGGCATTCCCATGTCAGCCTTATGAATTTGCCAGACACAGCTATTCTTTTCAGTATGTTTTAAAGGAAAGGGAAGAACAATCAGATGTAAATATTGTTCAACCAGATCAGTAATTCATAAAAATACTACTAAAAAAGCCTTCACATTAATCCAGGATTACTTGAATTCATAATGAACTCTCCCACCAAATAATAAACTTGTGGCTTATTTTATCTGAATTATTTCACAGGCCATTCCAACAAAATAAGATAATCAGAGTCAATTTTGGGGAAGGTGAGTGTGAACTGATTATAGAACCTTTGCTTTTTTCTGGTCAGCTCAAAACAACCATTACAGTTATGCCACAAACAAAATCTGCCACTGTTGATCAAAGCAATCAGAAGTTAGCAAACATTTGTGTTGAATTTCACAGTAGCTACTGATACTGAGTTTAACTTTAACCCCAAAATAAATCTGAATCAAAATCTTAGTGAAATAATACATCTTAATTTGCAATCATCTAAATCCCCCAAGATCAGAATTCTGCAAACCAGGGTATTCCCTGTGACCCTCTATGGAAGCAAGAGTAGGAAGAGTATTGACGCCTTGAATTTTGGTGTTGGACAAGACTCCTGAGAATACCATGGGCAGCAAAGAAAACAAACCAATGGGTCATCAAACAAATCAACCCAAAGTTCTCACTCGAGGCACAAATGACCAGGCTCAAATTATCCTACTTCAGATACATTATGCAAAGACCCAGCTCCTTGGAGAGGGCTCTAATGCTGGGAAAGGTGGAAGGAAAAAGAAGAGGGTGACCAGCAAAAAGGTGGATGGACTTAGTTACAGTGGCAATGAGTGCACCACTGGAAGACCTGAAAGAACGGGTGAGGGATAGATTGTCATGGAGAAAATCTACGTGATCATTAGGAGTCAAAAACGATTATTTTTGGCACAATATAATAATAATAATAATAATAATAATAATAATAATAATAATAATAATAATATCATCCCACGAGGTCCTATTTAAGTCATGCTGATAAATATTTTTAATACAATCCTAAACATGTCAAGACTTCAATATATTTTTATATAAAAATAGATAGGCATAGAATTAAGCCACAGATTTCTTAAACTCAAACCTCTAGCTTCCAGTGTTATTTGCAATCATGGCATTTATCTGACCTTTGTATCTGGATTCTAGTAACATTCCAAGCCTTTTGAGAAACATCTCTCTTGCTAACATCCTCATCTTAAATCATTGCAACATTTCCTCTTTATTCTGAAATTATGAATCACTGAAGAAGAGCTGGAAATTTTAAACAAAAGTACATTCTAAGAAGCAACAAGCCTGTTCCAGGCCCTTTTTAATTGAAGGGTTTGTATGGTCATTCCTTGGGAGAAATGCCATAAGTTAAGGGGGAAAACTGTCAAGGAAAGGCAATCAAAACCATTTAAAATTCTGCCTAGCTTCACTTTCTCAGCTGATATATAATATTGAGCAATTTAATGAGCATTACTACCACCATTATTTGAAGCTCAGGGTGGTTTTAACTGTTCTGCAGGCTTCACTAACGTGTCTCAACTCAGAATCATGCACCTAAGAATATCCTGAATTTTATAATCTTTGAATAAAATACATGGCATTACATTTTCAAGAAGTGTTATTTCCCCAGTACAGGATGATTGCTTTGTTTCGTGAATAGAAAACAGTTTGGACTGTATCCCCAAATAAATATCAGGGATTAACTATTATGGAAGATTAAAAAAAGAAAAGAAAAAGATCAAGAGAATTTTCATGGGTGTATGCTGAAGGACTATATTATTTGAAGCAATAGTGCATCAAATGATCAGCTGTCAGACTCATTTGATTGTCTTGGGCAGAAGCTGATGGGGATGTTGCAATCTTATTAGGACCAGTCAGGATGTCTCCATGAACTGCCCACAACTAAACATAAATTTAAACTGAGAGAATCCCCCCATTTCCTCTATGAATTACATTCAAAGATTCTCTTCCTCTGAAAGGATTTCTTTTTCTGAAGCAAGGAAGATTTAAATGTATTTTGATATGTTAAGGTAAAAGTATATATTTAAAAATAACACATTTAAATACACATTTCAAAACAACTAATAAATCCTTATTATTTATATTTAATAATCAAAGGTATTGGTCATAAACAATTATACTCTTCAAAGCTTTAGAAATAATTAAGGAAAAGATAGGCATTTATTACTAATGCCTATTTTTTTAGAAATCAGAAATGTTTATGGTGCAGCTTTTTTGTATGCATGCCTTTCAGTGATATTATACCCGTATCAGCTAGATACCATACAATGTTAGAAATTAGCTGATCTTACGTATATGTTATGGAATGTGCCCCAGAAATTCAATTTTAAAAAAATACAGAAAGTTGTTGAATGAGTCATCCACAGAACTCTGAAAACTGACTATAGTCTTTGCTAAATGGCCTGTCTTACGGCTAATGTCACTTCACAAAAGATGTCTGATAACTCCCATAGCTCTGGCTGCCAAGATGCTTTTTACCGGAGGATGATTAAGTAACTGCTTTGTAAGAACGGCTGCAGAAAATTTGGTAAGTCAGAGTAACAGACAAGACTTCAACATGTCTATAGAATAGGACAAACATGTCTATTCAGAGAGAAGAAAGGTCCCTGAGTCATTTTCTGACTCTTTGGGGGACGCCGCTTTTGCGACATTTTCTTGGCAGACTATAGAGAGAGAGAGGACCCATTAAATTCTGTGGCACTTACTCCCAGGTAAGCTTTTACTGTTTAATGTTACTAAATTTCCATCATTCCAAATATGAATTGCATACCTATTGCTTATGTTCAGGCTATAATATGATGAAGACTGAATTCCTTGCAGCCTCTTTAAGTCTGAATATTCTCCCCACAATCCAGTCCATTTTTTAAAGTTATTCTATCCATTTATTCCTTGTGCACATTACATTGTAATCAACTTAGTTTTGTGATATATGATGCTCAGTAGAAGGTTACAATACAATCAGTAAGGGCGTTACAACCCGTAACGCACTTCACCATACACTTCAGACATACTCTTATTTTTTAAAATGATCTAAAAATACACTGTAGCACAACCTTTGTTCTTTAGCACAAATGTGACCAAAGCATATAAAAAATATATGTATATATCATGGTCATATATAACAACTTTGTACAACATTGTTCTGTGTTTTTATCAAGATATTTGATAAAATGATTGCAATGATTACATACACAATAATTTTTGTTTATATTGCTAGCTTGCTTCAGTAAGTATTGATTTAATTACATAAGGCAAGAAAAATAATGCAGGCTTGGCTAGATTAAGGTCTTCTCACCATCTTGTGAATATGTGTGTGCCTGCTTAGACAACCTTGACAGGGCCTTGAAGGAGCCTTGTTGAGTTTTCCAGTGGCTGCTTTGAGGCACAAATCTGGAAGCAGCTTTGTTTGTGAGCAGAGTATCTCACTGAATGATTTGCACAGGCCTCATCCCTATCACTAAGTGAGGCTGAAAATATAATTGTCCAGAATATTTAGGGTATGAAAGAGTTCCATAAAAGGAGCTGGGCACTTGCCATAAATTCTCATCTGCTCATAATGTTTATGATATTCTCAGAACTGGCTCTTACACATAATTTAATACTGCAACTGACTTTCCATAAAGAAAAAGTAGCATGAGTTTGCTAGTTATTAGTTCCCTCCAAATTGTTCCATTAATAACACATTTACATACCAACAAGATAGTACTGAACATGATAAGACTCCAACAGAAACTGAAAATACTAGCAAATTTTCAATAAATGAGTTGAGAGGTCACACTAGGCAAGAATTGTGCATATTTGTGTACATATACACACATAAGCATATACAAACAAACAAAGCCTATTTAACCACAAAACAGCCACAAGATACTGAAAATATCTTAATTGTTGCCTGGCTCTTTCTAGAAGTGGACGTAACTTAAAAAAACCCCAACTGGCTAAAGCCCCGGTTTCTTATCATTACTACTACACGTGAACCTGAAGCAAACCAAGTGGAAGCTTGTTCTTCTCTGAAGCGATAAGCAGGAATTGTGAATTATAGTAGTATGCAGCTATTCCACAGTATGCCAAAATTCTCTATGATTCTGATTTACCGACTATGCCATTAGGCATAGCTTTGAAAACATCTTTGTAGTTAATAGATGATAAATTTATAAGGAGAGCTAAGGCCCAACTGTATAGTTCATAATGGGTGTGGCAATGTTCTCCTTTAAAAAGAATCACCAGAAAATCTACCATCACAAATCTTTGCTCTACAGAACAACCTGCCATTCTCCCAACAGCAGCTGGCACTGAGTGTGCCACTCAATTTTCTAAAACTGTATCAATATTTCTATTAGAACGCTTTCACAGGAAGCCACAGACCATTTCTGACTCATGAAAGACAAGTGGTTATGTGAGAAAGATTGTCAGGTGAAGTCACTTGTGGATTGTGAACAGAGGCATTAAACCAGGGCCCATCAAAGGAGTTATTTGGAATGTCTTTAACCTGTGAAGGAGCAGTTTAGGAACAGTGAAAGTAAACTAGCTCTGTACTCCCTGGACCAGAGGGACATTTTCTCAGTTAAGGATCAGGTGCCCTCATGGATAAACTGTCTGAAGCCACATGAAGAAAGTTGTATACAGGATCAGAACAAAAAGTGGATGGGACCATTCCTTCCACCCAGGGCTGCAACTAGGGTCTGTGTCACACGGGGCAAACATGGATTCCATGCCCATTTTGGTGCCCCCCCAGCACGGCGCCCGGGGCACATGCCCCGGTTGCCCCCCCCCAGTTGCAGCCCTGCTTCCACCCTACTTGACACTCTCTTTTCCTTATTTATGATACTTCTTTTCCTGACTCCCCCTTCTCTTTCTCCTTCATAATAGCTGCCATCAAATTGAAAAGTCTAAATTGCTTGCAGGTGGCTTTGGCTGGAGGCTACATACAGCCCAAAGACTGCAAGTTGCCTACCTCTGCCCCATCAAGACAAGCAAGTGTTCTTAAGGTTACATCTGGGACTTCTGAAAGCAAAGGATTAATTCAAATGCTGAATCTAAAATTTATTTTTGGTTGAATGTAAACAGTCTTGGAGGATGCATGCACCATCACTCTGCAAGCTCTCCAAATGAATCTGTCCCCTGAAAGCCTCAAACAAAAATGTTTTCATTTGTAGGAGACATAGTCTCTTGGCTTTCTTTGAAGGAAAGGGGGCTTTTTAAAAAGTAAAGTATTTTCTGGCAAATCTCAGAAGTTCTTCCTATGTGCAAAGAATCCCTTACTTTCCAGGCCTGCTGGAACCAGTGCTTCTCAGGTAAAATAGAAATCAAATAATCAAAGGTGTTGCAAACAGATCATTTGGAGAGATTATGAACAAAAGTGTAACTATACAAAAGAAAATTAAAATGTATCAAGTACTTCTTCACATGCTATAACATAATACAAACTAGTTGCACCTTCTTCCATTAAAGTTTTTAGAAAAGACTAGACAGGAAAGTAACACTGGGGAGAGAAAAAAAGAGAGCCAGCAGGTGCCTTTGAAAGGAAGGTTTTGCAACAGAAAGAAAATTAAGTTTCCACCAAACAAAAGAAACTATCAAAGTATCACAAATTGCTAACAGAGTTGAAGCTGTCATCCAAGTATTTCATAATTTTTAAAAATTACAACTGCTTCAGTAAATTCATAAGGTATACAAATGCTCTGCATATATGAACACTAACTCTTATGGCTTTCTACATTTTGAAAACAATTTAAAAATTGCAAAGCATTGCTGTTGTTTGGCTGGATCTTAAGCAATGAAGATGTCTGGATAGCTTGTTAGGATAATTAGAATTTTTAAGAAAAAAAGGAAGTGGTAGTCATCAAATATGGCACAAAGGACAGAACAGGGCCAAGTTTCAATGCAGTAAAATCTAGCAAAAGCAAATTAAAAGTGTGTACTGTTATAGCTAAAATGCTGCATCATGCCAAAGTGTTTGTGCACTTATGTTACTGAATCCTCACAAACCTCGACATGCGTACAGTTCGGAATAAATCCAGTGAAGCCCACGCTATCGGCCTATATTTAAATAGATTGGTAGTTCTGCAGTCCCTGCCAAACAAGTAGTTCTCACTCAGTTCTCTCTTCTCTCCACAGTACATCCCTTCCTTTTCCTGTTGCAAGCAGGAAACTGCAGATTGAGAGGTTTCTGCAGAGTGCAGCTAAATTTATTACAATGCAATCATCCAGTCCATCCTTCCCCTGTGGCAGCTGCTTCAGCTCTTCATTCTATTCAGCCAAGTGCCTTCTAAAGAGAAGTTTTCATTGTTTGGGTAAAATTTCCCTTTGAAAATATGTCTTCTTCCAAGCAGCGAAAACAGTCGCTCAAGGCATACGGGCAGAGTTCTCTTCTACCAGAACACTTCCGTGATTGTCACAATCATGTTGGTACAATACTTCTTCAGCCTATTTGATCAGAGAGAAAAGGCTATGTATCTTATCATATGCACGATCTGCCATATTTATCCCCTTAGATCAGTGTGATCAAGACTGACAGACAGAAGCTCTCCAGAGTTTCAGGCAGAATGCCTCCCATTGTCCATTACTGTATCTTTCAACTGGAGATGCCAGAAGACTGAAACTGGGACCTTCTGCACCCACAGCAAGTGATCTTCCATCAAGCTACCATTACTCCTTAAAGGGAAGAATTCCAGAAGATATTTGCATCCACACGGACACTGAGCATCGGTTAAATAATTAGTTACTTCTTGTATGAAGTATCTTCTTTTAATCTGTCTACCGCTCTGATAATGATCTTTTATTGTATACTTGCCTGGAAATATATAATACATATACTGCCAGGTTAATAATTTTTAACTGTGTGCAATCTCTTTGAAAACATTTTTAAAAAGGGAAGATAGTATGCTGTAGGGTTTGTAGTGATCAGGCTCTACTAATCATTAGAATATTTTTAAACTCCTGCTGGTTTTGAATGCTTCTCTAACAGAGAAAAAAGAACAGTCACTGAGGTTGAACATCAGCCACAGCAGCAACATGAAGAAATATTTACTACTAATGTATTTCAAGCCTTTACAATGGATTTAGACTAGAAATCCTAAGAAACTTTCTTGGAAGTACATCCTATAAATTTAATGGGACTTATTTCTGCCCATGGAAAGACATCAGGACTTGAAAGTATGCCTTCCTATAAATTTAACTGGTCAGGCACATTAAAGTACATTGCTTGAATTTCAGTAATCTGATTACAGGAATACTCCTTGATTCAGTGATGATTTTCCTCAGTGGAACAGGGGGACCTTGATACGCCCCCTCTGATACTTTTCCCTAAAATACGTCCCTGGGGGATTTTTGCCCAGGCAAAACAGAAAATTGCTAACTATTGCTATAACCAACTAACAGCTCTACAGAGGGACACCTGGTCCAATGCAATCCATATGTAAGTCTACATGGCCATGGGATCTCAGAAGGTGGCTTGGGCAGCCTCCCTCACAGGGTTGTTTTTTTGTTTTATTTTTATCCCGCCTTTATTATTTTTTTTAATAAATAACTCAAGGCGGCAAACATACCTAATACTCCTTCCTCCTCCTATTTTCCCCACAACAACCACCCTGTGAGGTGAGTTGGCCTGAGAGAAAGTGACTGGCCCAAGGTCACCCAGCTGGCTTTCATGCCTCAGGCGAGACTAGAACTCTCGGTCTCCTGGTTTCCAGCCCAGCACCTTAACCATTAGACCAAACTGGCTCTATCATTGTTGAATGCTTGACTATTATGTGCATTGCTTTGAGCTCCTAGAGGAAACAAATCTGAACTCACTAAAAACCATGGGTATTTAATGATGCACCTATTTCAATGTGGCCACACATGTAAAACTGCAACCAGCCTGTTTCCAGTTCAAGAAATTCATGTTCTGGTACAGCAACAGAAATGCCTCTATGATTACAACACTAATTGGTATTCTCCACTGAAATTACATTCTGTGCAAGAAACTGATGCTGAAGTATTCGTCACTCCCATTTTTAATAGGATTATTCCTCAGTGAATGATTGTGGATTGATGACTAAATTGTTAATCCATAAAATGTGTGGGCATATACTTCTAAAGTGTAATTCGAGTCCCCAAGTACACTCAGAATAAAATTAAACTCCAAGAAAAGGGTTCTTCCTTTTGTAAAAGTTTGCTGTGCCATTTTCAAAACATATCTGAGCTTTCTTGAAAATGATTTTATTAAACACAGAAAATCAACAACGTATCTACTTTCTTAAATCTCTCTCTCTCTCTCTCAACACTGAAAACGAACTTTATAGGGGTGACGAATGCAGACAGTGAAATTATAATTTGGACCCCAAAAGAGATGCTTATCTCTTTGGGATGATTTTATCCATCTTCAACTTTTTAGCACAACTTAGAATGTATGATACAATGTATTAATGCATCATGCAAGTTCTGCTATGCATAACAAGATTGCATGTGGCCTTTGAACAAGGCCAACCACTGAATCAGTATAAAATTCTTCACACATGGAACTATGCCTAATTAATCTTCTTGAAAGCAACAAACTACTTATACTAGTGAAGTAAGTATTATACTCATCACAATGTAACAACAAACAAGAAAGACTGTTACTTGGGGGGGGGAAGTATTACTCAACAAAGCAAGATGTCTTATAACAACTCTTCTCAACCCAACATTTATGGCAATTAATAAAATAAATATGATCTCATCAATCTTTCTTTGAAAAAAGATATTAATCAAGCCTCAATATTAACAATAACATGAACTTAAAAATCCATCATTACTTTTCTCTACTAATCTATTATACAACAGCTGCATATCAAATGGAGAGCAAATCTTGCTTTCATAATTAAAGCTTTAATCAGTATATTTTTACTCTATGCAGTAATTCAAATGCAGATCTCTATGTGTGAAAATCTACTGGACTCACATTAACATTTCCAATAGACAAAACTGCAACCCCAAAACAGATTATTTGCTCAAGAACCCTAAGTTTTTTACAATTGCCTCAAAAATAGTTTTAATTTCCATAAAGCAAGTAAGTTATTCATATTGTGCTAAGGTATTTCTAGAATTGTTTGATTAAAATGTATTTTAAGGAAAAAAGTTAATATTGGATTACGCTGTGCTGGTGTCTTTTTATTAGTAAAATGTTGTTTTAAATATTATCTATTGAGAAGCAGTTAGAACTTCGAGAATCACTACTACTGTCTTAAATATGAAAAACCAGAAGGAGTGGAATACGCACATCTACATTCAACATAAATCTGTATCATCAGCTGACCTAACAATATCCTCAGCAGCTTTTCAAGTATCTTGAACTTAAGCCTTAAGAGAAATATTTCAGCATGCTCCACTCACTCCATGATGTAGGAAAATCCTGTTCAACAGATGTCTTCAAAAATCTATGTGCACTCCTGGCTATAACACTACAGAATACAATGAGAACTGGCACCATCTCCTCCTTTCCAACATGATTAAAAAAAGGGGGGGGTGAGTAACTGGCTCCTACAACTGAGTACAAACACAAAAAGAAGCACGGCAGGTCTGTTAAAAATACTCTGGGGTAATTACATATTGCTTTATAACATGAACAGGTTGTTTAAGTGGCAGTATGTTCCTACATATTTGGAAGAAACATAGTGAACAGTCTGAACAGAAACAAAATACAAGCTAACTTCCCTCTAATAAAATACATCTTTGCTTTGTATAGCATATTATCAGTTTTGATGACTCATTATCCTTCGCAATGCTTAATCAAAGCAACAGTCCGAAGAGTTAAGTTCCACCAAAGTCAAGTCAGGTTTACTTTTGGATTAACATTTATAGGACTGCACTAGAAATTACAAATGGGGTCAAAAAAAGTCACAAAGATATTGATACAAGTTTACGGTATTCTGGAAAACTTAATATAAGATTTATTCTTGCATTTATAAATATGAGAAACTACCAAGAAAACCCTTTCCTTAAGTTATGCTACGGCTCAAAGCAACATAGAATTGCTGAAAAAAAGGAATTTAGCATAGCAAGAATAGGAGTATTCCATCTCAATGCTCTTTTTAAAAAATACTTAAATAACATGCAGAAGTACATCACTGCTGAAAAATAAAATCATTCGCATGATTGTAAAAGACCTCTACAGTAGTACAACCAATATTATTTGCACACTAGATTTATTTATATTTGATAATAGCCCCTCCAGATCTCTTGAGCTCTTCTCATTACATGAACTGATGAAGACTTCAGCAGAATGAAGAATGAGAGAAATAAAGCAGCACTTTTTGAACGACAATAAGCCAAAGTCTGCACCAATTAAAATCAACAGGAGCTTATACAGACTAGAATGCCTGCACACTCAGCCTTCCCCAACCTAAGTAGGAAGTGTTTCACTAAAGAACGGCTGGATGCCAATGGAACAAACCTTTGGTACCCAGGGTCTTAGGCCTACATTCATTTTCCCCCTCTCCCCATTGAAAGGGAAGTCTGTTTGTTTTTCTGATTCATTCAGCCCTTTCAGCTCTTTGAATTCGAGGAGTGGACTGTGAAAAGAAGAGCATCTTATCCGTGTGTTCCACACCAACAGGCTGACTAGCACCCGCATGCAAAACATACAGCCTTCCAGTAAAAGGTTCATCCTCTTTTCTCTCCCAGAAGCTTCACCTTCATCACTACCTTCCTATGGTATCACTGACGGATCAATGAGCAACAAAACTTTTCTAAAAACTTGGCTTACTTCTCAGACTTCTAGACTCTCTCAAATCCTTGTTTACATTCTATTCGCAAAAAGGTAGTGGAAGACTATGATCACTACTGCATTATTTACATGGCCTAATTCCTTCTTTAGAAGAAAGACCTCCCACTGATTAAATCAACCCATCAATTAATTTTAAACCAAAACTCAATACTAGCAAAGTATGCTGTAAATCTGCCTATTGTTCTAAACATTTCATGGCATTGTTAATATCAAGCCAAATACAAAATGAGAAGCATTAGAGATTAAACCAGTATTCCATGAAACCTTTAGCAACATCGTTAACTACCCCTACATTTAAATGAAATGTAGGGGTAGTTAAATAAAAATAAAGGAGTATTCTACTAAGTCTATAATGTAATGTTACTAGCACAATCCAAATTCTTTAACCACGGTGTAATCTCACTGAAGCAATCAGGGATCCGAACTCTAATGATAAAAAGTCCAGTTCTAAAGACACTGATTAATTTTTTTCCAGTCAAATTTCTTGCTATTCACTTTTAACAAAGATATTGTTTCTAAAGATATGTGCATGCCCAGAAGAGAAAAACAGATTTACCAAGACTCTAAATTAAAATGGAATAACAGAGAGATCTGTTTTATATGAATAATGTGCAGTTTGGAGGACAGCTAGAGATCGTTTCTCCAACCACCCTTTTTTTTTTTTAGAACAGGATATTGACATAACCATTCTAGGAGCACAGTCTACTAGAATGTCTCCGTTTGGGGCAGAATTAAATCAACATGTCAGACTGAGACTCATCGTATGTCTTAGAATCCAATTTTCTTGTAGTCTGGAAAGAAAGGGGAAACAAATAAAGCAACAGTAATTTTTGTGTGAGGCGTTTTAACCTTCTTCAATACAGATAGCAAATGGATAAAAGGCACTATTGTAAGCAATTTCAATTACACATTTCCAAGAATTACTTAAAGGGGTGTCTTATTACAAATTAATTTTAACTTAAAGAAACCCCCACCTTGGCATGATATCCACATTGGTCTTGTGCAACTCCACGGTATTATAATGTTGAGTGTTTTTAATTCTATTTTTTAAAGAATTTTTTTTCTTTTTCACTTGGGGTATGTCTCTCCCTCTGCACTGTTTCCACAAAAATGGACACTACTGGCCTTAAACTTTCGTTTTCTAAGACGTTTGTCCCTAAACAGTAATTCCCTGAAAGCAATTGGGAGGAGGGGGCCTTATTACTGATCGAGGGCTTCCCTATACTAAAACAACATCGCTTTCTGCAAGACTTGTATGTTGCCCAGCGTGGAATCTCCTGCCTGAACACAATGAGGCGGCATTATTTCTTTTTTTAAGGGGGAATCCGCGTGACACAATCTTAGGGGAAGAAAAGGCAAGAGGAAAAGAGGAAAACGACAGCTAGGGCTGTCTCTAAGCTCAGGGGAAAAAAGAGCGCTCGGTTCACAGGATCCTCAAGATCAAGCCCCAACTACAGTAAGTCCCCACCCCTTCTTCTTCCTCCGTGCCCCTCCCTACTTGCAAACCTGCCCCCCGCCCCACAGAAACTGCAATTTGATTCCTCCCCCTTTCTCCTTTTTTACCTGTTTCCTATAAGGAGTCCTGCTGCCGCCCGCAGAGTTGCTGCTGCTATTGGGGAAAATCATTGCCCAGCCTAAGCCCGAACTTCCCCCGCGGACGGAAAGCAACTTTGGAGGCAACTTGGCTGGGGCGCGATTCAGGGAGGCGACCGCTGGAAAACGCCTCTCTCCCCCCGGCTGCTGGGACGGGTCTCTGCTCCTGCCGCTGGCTGGCTCGACGCCTCCGCCTGCTCTGCCTCCACCCCCCTCTCCCCGGGCTGTCTCTCTCATGCAACGCGCCCGTCGTCCTCCTTCCCTCTCCTGGGATCACCGGCGGCAGCGAAGCCGCGCTGAGCCTACAGCTTCAGCTGCCCAGCCTGCCATAAATGCCCCTTCATTGATCTACCTAACACAACCGCCGCCGCTGTCCGCCGCGGCGATTTCAGCAGCAGCAGCAGAATCGATCCTAACTACCAGCGGCCTCAACCACCGCCCAGAGAGAGAGGAAAAACATACAGAGCGCGCGCAACCAAACAGAGGAGGGGGGAGTCCAAACAACTATATCGGAAGACACCACGCCGCTCCCATGCGGCGGCGGCTACTTGGCGTCTTGGACACACGCCGTCGCGGGCTTTCTCCTCCGGACCGTGCGCGACGGCTCGAAACTCGTGGGCTTCTGCGCCCGCTGTAGACATGGGCCGCTCCCGTCCCCCCTCCCCGTCCCGTCGAATGGTTGCTTCTGCCTCTTGCATACCGCGCATTCCTCGGGGTAGCCAGTCAGTCGGCGCGCTCTCCGATTCGCGGCGCGCGCCAAGGGTAGCAGTACCACGTTCCGCAGGCAGGGCCCGGGCCGCTCTGTCTGCGGGCGCGCGAACGGCGAGCCAGGACGGGGGTCCATGTGTACGTGTGCATTAAAGCGGAGCGCGAACCCCCGCCGACACCAAGGGAGGATGCGTGGGAAGGGGCAGCGGCGGGCATAGCAATGGAAAAGTGAATTTCTGGGTGGGCGACTACGAAGCAAGTTTTTTTATTAACTTCAGGGTCAAACTGGCCACCTGATATGAAACGGGCTGCCCTTACGTGTCTTTGATTTATTTTAAGACAAACCACTGCCCGAAACTACTGAGAACTGGAGCTGTTCAGCCAGTAGTAATGCCACCGAAAAGGCTCAAACGATACTGCAGTCGGAGGGGGAAAAACAGCCCAACTGCCTTTAGAGGTTCTGGCTGGCATGTGAGCAATGGCGGGGCTGAGAAAAGGGAGCAACCATTTTCTGCTTAGGTTTTTCGCCAAGTGTCACCGGATAAGCCCACCCTTTGCTCACTTTGGTTTGGAGAAAGAAGGGGTGAATACGCACGTCAGCAGAACGTCTTGATTTTTTCCAAGGCGATCTATTGGCGGGCCAATACCAATGCCAATGCCAGTAATGAAGGAAAGCCAATAACCTAAAATTCCTGAAGGAGAACTCCGCGCCGCCGCAAACTGTTTGAGTATTTGAAGTAAAACTTCTGGTTAGCGCCACACCAAGGGCTGAAATTAAAACGCAGCTCTTTTCTCTCGAAGTACCCTTGTGGCAGGACAGCGAACATGCAGGGATTAAGAGAAGCCACCACCCATTCGACAGAACTCCAGAGCTTGGCCGAAGCCGTGTGATCTCCAGTAATATGATCCTTATACGGGCGCAGACCTGGAATGTGGAACTGCTCTGAAAGCGCCAGAGCCCGCTGCTTGACGAGCAAGCAGGTTCCCGCTAAACAGATAATTAAGTACCTATACTGTATGAGAGAAGAGATGCCGCTTAAGAGACAAAACAATAAGATGAATAAATGCACCTATCAAATGCAACGTTGATTTTGCCTTATATTTATTTGTGGCATCTCTGTGCAAACTGCCGTTAGGGGAACTGTATTATGTGACAGGGAAACGTACTCAGAATCTAGTTCCGAATTGGGGATAGGAGACTTAACTATCCCTTTCCGCACAAAGGAAAAATACAAACGGGTATAGGAAAATATATTTGTAATGGTAATATGCTAGATGTTTGGAATGAAACAGTTTCCTGCCCTGGTTCTTTCCTTATGCTCTGGGGACACTGATGGCTTTTGACAGCAAAGTTAAAAGTCTGGACTCAAAAATTGCAGGGCAAGATTATCTTTACCCTAATTCCAGAATTTCAGGGGGGGGGGGGGAAGTGTGTGCACCTTTGAGTCAGTGTTGACTCCTGAAAACTGCCTGACAAGTCCTGGCAAATTTTCTTGAGAAGATTTCGGAAGTGGTTTGCCATTGCCTTCTTCCTAAGGCTGAGAGAGACTGGCCCAAATTACTCTAAAGAAAGCTCTCCAACATAGGAATTTATATAAGACTAATGGCCATCTTGAAATGTAAAAGTTTACTAACTTAAGGAAAATTGAAATCCCTGCCAAGTGGCCTTATGAATATTTTAACAGGCATACTGTGTTCACTGGGACCTATTCTGAAGTAAGGGTGCATTGGTTTTCAGTCCCATCCCATCCCCACCACTCATGAGCTGCCAAATATAAGCATCTTGGAAGAAGCCTAAGTTTGATGCATACTCATCACTGCCTTGCAATATTGAACAGCTATGGAATTATGCCAGTTTCAGAGCTTGCTAACTTGGGAAGTTTAATCTCACTCTAACAGTTACTCATGAAGAATTAGAAACATTGGCACTTAAATATTTTATTTCTGGCAAAATATGACTTGGGGCTGTGCAACTGCAACTAGTATACCTCATAATCAAATAGCAAATGAATTAAGAATTACATTCAGACCTTACAATTGCATTCTAAATCCAGACCTTGAATGACAGTGCAGCACTATCCAGATCCTTCTGTAGCGTGACAGTACTAATACACCCCTTAAAAATAGCTTAAAGCAGTAAGGGGAAGTCCAATTAGTTTCACGGTTCACTTCTACTGAGTGCTCATCAGAAATACATAATTTCAATGTGATCTCTTTTATTGGTTGGATCATATTCTCACACCACTGGTGCTCAAACTGCTTCCACCATCAATGTGATCTTTTAAACACATTTGTTAAAATTTCTTAAGAAAGAAATAAGACAAATGTGATTTGCTTTTGTTTAATGTGTTGTGTGAACACACAATTGCAGTAGTAAACTCTGGTTTAGCATGTGCAGATTTGGTAGGACAGCATTATAAGAGGATGGACACTGAACTCAGTGTTTAGTTAATTATCCCTTCTACATTACAATTAAGTTAGCATTTGCTGTTGCTTTATCTAATACAGGACTAGGGTTCAAGGTTCTGATGGTTGAATAAAAATATGAAGACTTTTGACATACTTTATCCATACTAAGCCAACCTACGAAGTGGAATGGAAGAGTAAAGAAGCCCTACAGTGGCATTCTTTTGCTTCCAGAAGATAAAGATTTCCATAAAAACATAAATGCTCTATCTTTTTTTAATTTCTGAACTAAAATTAGAATCTGAAGAAATGCAAGCATTCTACATACAATTCTAGTATTTCCTAAAACTCTAGTCTCTATGATACCTAGACCCAATCATAGGAATTAAAGGATTAGGGTTAATCCTGAAAAGAGTGCTCTGAAAGGAAAGTCTTTGCTCTTTGTGTCACAGGATGCTATTACTTAGAAAGCATTCCAGGGTTTTCTGCAGTATCTCAGTAAAACCTCCAGAGCACTGACATAAAGAAACCAATTACTTTGCAGTACAATCCTATGCACGACTACTTAGAATTAAACCCACGTAACTAAACAGGACTGCAATCTAAATTATTTGTATTTTAAAAATTACCAAATAGACCTTCACCCAGAGGTCTTAGAGCAGCGTACAAAAGGATGATCAAAGCTACATAGAAAGGCAGTGGAATGCATCCTATTTGATGAACTGAGCTCCAGCTTATGCCTTTTAGTAACTTGCACATGTCACTAAACAGCTCTTCCTGTTCCATGATGACAAAGTAGGTTTATATGCAAAACTTAGAGAAATGCTCTGCTGTGAGTTTTACATGGAACCAGATTTATATTTGCTATACTTAGTTTTATACTGTATCTTCAGGAAGAAGTACCTTCTTTTTATTTGGAACAATTCTTTCTCAATATCAATAGAATTGTAGCACTGGAGAGAAAGTTGAGAAGAGAGGCTAGGACACCAATGAAGACTACATACAGGTAGCTAAACTGTAGAGAGGCTGTCGGAAAAGCTGAAGTTTAGAATGATCAGAGTTGGGCAAATTGTGTAAGAATAACAACACATACATCTTCAGATATCATCAAAACAAAAACAAAAGAACCAGTATATCATTTGTTCAATGAAGATA
The DNA here is from genome assembly GCF_035149785.1 of Candoia aspera. Classification (NCBI taxonomy): domain Eukaryota; kingdom Metazoa; phylum Chordata; class Lepidosauria; order Squamata; family Candoiidae; genus Candoia; species Candoia aspera. The sequence continues at coordinate 199,160,570 of NC_086153.1, read as the reverse complement.
GCAAATAGCCGCCCAGAGTCCCTCTTTTGGGGGAGATGGGTGGTAATAAAATTTGAATAATAAATAAATAAATAAATGCTAGCAAGCAATAAAGAAAAGACAGAGCTATTAATCTCTTATTTTGGTCCAGTCTTCACCAACAAGAAAGCATGTGTTCTACAGGAAATTGTGAAGAACAGGATGAAAGGTCAGGATGGAAGCTGAGATGGATAGAAACTTGATCATGTAATACCTCCTTACTTCGACTTTAAACTTTCAGGCCCAGGTGAATGTTATCCTCGGATACTGAAAAAACTAAGTGATGGTATGCTGAAACCTGTATATATTGTCTTTGAAAAACTGGTGAAGAGCCAGAACACTGGACAAGAGCAAATGTCCCTGTCTTTAAAAAAAAATAAGGGTGGAGGGTGGGGGGACCCACAGAACTACAGACCACTCAGTTTCTCATTGAGAGATAGAAAGTTTCTAGAGCAGGTCATAAAGAGATCTATCTGAAAGGTCTTAATCAATCAATCAGTTTGCACAGCTGTGTACTCACCAAGCAATTCTTGGTAGCTAACAATGTTGAAAACAATAAAAATGCAAAAAAGGGGAAAAAGGAACAGCAAATAATACAACAAAACCACATATAAACACCTACAGCACCAGGGTAAAAATCCAGTTCACACATATTAAGACATACTGATGGCTCATGCAACATCCTGGCCCAATGGCCAAGGACAGAGCCACCTAGATCTACTGTTCCATAGGGCAGGGTCAGAGGCAGAGAAGGCATACCTTCTACCTCCCACATGATGGCACTATTTAATAGACGGGACTTGGAGCATGCCAACCTTGACTGATCATGTTGGATAGGCAGAGACAATTGGAGACAGGTATCTCCCTCAAATATCTAGGCCCTTTGCCATGGGTGACAACCAACACCTTGAATAGCAGCCAGAAGCCTACTGTAACCCTTGCAGCTCATGTGATATAAGCAGCATTACCTGGAATACCAAGATGCAGAAACCTGCTGTAGCTTCCAAGTGTTCCTCAAGAGCCAGTCCATGTAGAGCACATTGCAGTAATATAACCAAGAGGTCACCAAGGCATGAGTGACCATGCCTGGTACCATAATTCTGCCAACCACGCTACAAAGGATTCTTCAATGTCAGACAGTGAGGGAAGGGAGGCTACTGCACAGCAGGGAAGCACGTACAGCAGCAGCACTCCCAGTGAAACCTAGAGCCCAGCTTCACAAACATGGTCTCGCATCAGACTATCTGCAGAATTCTGAGAGCCACAAGAGTCTCCCAGATAACAGTAGTGATTCTACCACCCCTATCCTAAGGGTTACACATGAAACCTAGGCAGGCACATCTCCAAGAAAGGCACATATTCCTCAGCTAGGTCTTGGTTGTACGTGTCAGGTCAGTCCTCCCATCTCTTATAAGATCTTGGTTGAGGAGGGCCTTATTACAGGTTGTCAGCCCTTTGAGTAAGCAAGATCAAGGAACAGACATAGCAGGGATTCCAGGAATCCACTTTATTGTTGTAGGGTATATTAACAGAATCTTGAAAGCCTGTCCAAATCCTTCACCACCTCTTTTCAAGGACAACACAATCAAGGCGGAGCTGTTCTGATTCTCTTTCTCATACTTTCTACTTTCCCAGGGCTAAGCAATCGTTTTCCCTCTCCTATCTTCTGGAGGCCAGAACAGAATTCCTCTATACAAGCTGACCTGGCATTAAGCAGCAGCAACAGCAGGGTTTGTGGACCAGGTACTGGGGCTGAGTCAAGGGGAGTTGGAAGGTGGAACCAGTGTCAAACACCAAATACATTTTCCTGCAGGCAGCCCTCTCTCTCTCTCTCTCATTATATCTCAGTCTATCTACCGTGCCCGAGATATTACTGCCTGGCCTAGCTACCCTGTTTGACCAACTCCATCTGTTCCTTGCCATCCCTCCCCCAACAACTGATATTACAACCTCACCATCCAGCTTGCCTGCAGATATCCTCCAAGCCACTTCTGCCTAGCATTGTGGAAATACTACTGGACCCAATGTATTTCAATTTCATTGCAACACCTGACAAAGTATCCTCAATAACATGCTGATTAGTAAATGGGTTGGATGGTAGATATATTGTGGATTAATCAGATTGGAGGGATGTTTTGAGTGGGATACTACAAGTTTCAATTCTAGTCCTATTTTAATATTTTCATTAATGACTTCAGTAAAGAAGCTGAGAGAATGCCTAGTAAATAAGCAGATGACATGAACTGGGTGGAATATCCTATAACACAGAAATATTGAAAGCAATTGTGAAATATTAGAGAAATCAGCTGAGAGTAAACAGACTGAAATTTAACAGAAACAGCTGCAGAGTTTTTCACTTAAGAAACAAAAATAAATGCATGAAAATATATAGCCTGGGATATCTTGACTCAGTAATACTGTTTGTGAAAAAGATCTTGAAACTGTAGTTGAATGCAAACTGACTATGACCTGGTTGAATGATGTGACTGCAAAGATCGCAGAAATATTCTTAGGCTGGATCAATGGGAAGTATAATTTCAGCTCCACTATTTGCTTTAGTTAGATGATTCAGTGTGCCACAGTACCACATTCTGGGCATCATGTTTTAGGAAGGAATCAGAGAACGGCAACTAGGTTCTGTTAAGAATGACAGAAGGAATGGGTATACTTGGTCTTGAGAAAAGCAGGATAAGCCCCCCAGAGTCACTTGTTGAGATGGGCAGCTATAGAAATCAAATAAATAAATAAATAAATATGATAGCAGTCTTAAAATACCTGAAAGGATGGATTACATAACAGGGTTAAGACCTATTTTCTATCATTTCAGAATGGAGGACATTATTGGACTTATTGGATATGTAAGTCGACAGCCCTTCATGGGGGTTGTGGATGAGACGGATGGCAGAGAAAATAAATAAATTGTTCAACAGAGGCTAGACAACCATCTGTCAGGGATATCTTAATCTGAATTCCTATTGGGAACAGGGGGTTGGACTTGACACTGTAAGTGGCCCCTTCCAACACTATGATCCAAAATGATCTTGTGAGTTGTGGAATTGTAATGATCTCTACTGTGCTTATAAGATAATTCTTACAATATTTTGAAAGGTGCCCAGTGTAGCAACTGGAAGAGAGGTGCTCTGCTGAATTGCCTTTTACTTATCAGCGGCACATGGGCTGCCGCATACTGCGCCAATGGAAGACTTCGAATAGTCTTCAAAGCTGGTCCCAAGTAAAGTGCAATGCAGTAATCCAAACATGAGATAAGGGTTTTAATAATTAAGGCCAGATAACACAGCTCCAGAAACAGCTGCATTTGGCACAACAGCCAAAGATGGACAGAGGTTCTCTTCAATTATACAAACTTGTCTAACTGATTTACTTTCAGGATTTTCTTTAATGTACTCACATATTATTTTGAGACATTTTAGCAGCATTCAGACATAACATCAAATAATAGCTACGCTTATGACAAAGTGCACTCCATGGTTTGCAATTGACTCCTAAGCTAGTACATGCACATTAATGTTTGTGCTAAAATGTAATTGCTATTATGCACAGTGCTTACATGTCTTGGCCATGAAGACAAGAATGAACTTGGGAAGCCAAACAGTCAAAAAGCTAAATTTTTATTGGGCGACTGTATGTTTGGAATATCAAATCATAGCATTGCTTGTGTTAAGAAACTGAAAATGGAATCACTATGAGTTTTATTGTTTAGATATTAGTCAAACTGAGGCATCCTTCACCACTAAAACCCATAGTATTTGTTAAAATGAGCAATACAGGTAATGTTTGAAGATTTGTAATACTCAGCTTTATGTATTCTAAATATTAGACTGTTTGAAGAGTAATCAGGCCAACTTCTTTTACATTTACTTCAAGGAACTGTATCTCACTGCTATAAATTGTGCTACAGAGACTAAGGAATCCATAAAAATCATACAGTATGAGGTCAGCTTAGTTTCTAAAAGAGCTTGAACTAAAAAAGAAAAACATAACCCCCCCAAATAGGCATTTATTCCAGAGACAGAATGTATCATTTCTTAAATCTTCTCCTGAATTGCAGGGGTCCCACAATATCTCAACAGAACATAAAAATATTTTTCTGGCTCTGGGACTCCATTGATGGATGGATAGATTATGTGCCATCAAGTTGGTGTTAACTTAGCAACCACACAGATAGATTTCCTCCATGACTTTGGACCTTTTAGAATAAAATGAATTTGATCCCTTTCTCCAACAAAATCCAAAGCAATGGTAATGCTGGAGAATAAAAATAAGGCCCTGCATTTTACTGGCTTTCAATTTTTTTATTAAGGCATTCTAATGGTGTGCAAAATATCTTGTGCCTGAAACAACCATTCTGAATGTTCTGAGCACTGAACAAAATATATTCTAGAAACTGTCCTAAAGTTGGGATGTTTTGCTCCACATCATTTTTGATGTTCTGGTATCTTGGTGTTTTTGTTTTTTTAAATCCTCTGAACTATGGAAACTTGGAAAGTACACTAGCCATTAAAACAGCAGACCTGGGTTAAGTGTTCCAATGCATGCAACTAAGTGAGGGGGTGAGGGACACTGAGTTAAGCACATGTCTACTGAACAATTCTGGATGTAAGAAAAGGCTGCTGCCTGCTTAATTGGCATGCTTTCTGCTGTTTTATAATTCTTTGCTAAAGAGATGTTAAGAGTTCATAGGCTGGAATGTAATGTCCCTGCATGTTGTCTTTGTTTTTCAAACAAGTCGCCAAATGCAAGTGTGTGCACTATGGAAGCGCATTATAGATAGTGTTCCTAACTATTGAATATTCAGTTTTCCAAAGGTAAAAATGGTTTTGTTCATTTGTTTGCAGGGTGAGCTAAACACAATGTCCACTATGGAAACATGCTTTGAAAGAACCGTGTGTGTGTGTGTGTGTGTAAAATGAAGTGTGAAATGCAGGTGAGAAAAAATGCTGTAAAGTAAGAATGTTTTCAAAAATTCAGTATACAGTGTAATTGTTTATGCTTATCAATTTACAAAATGCAAAGTGAGTGAACAGAAGAGAAATCCAAATCAAATCAATATTTGGTGTGACCACCCTTTGCCTTCAAAACAGCATCAACTCTTCTAGATACACTTGCACATAGTTTCTGAAGGAACTCGGCAGGTAGGTTGTTCCAAACATCTTGGAGAACTAACCACAGATCTCCTGTGGATGTAGGCTGCCTCAAATCCTTCTGTCTCTTCATGTAATCCCAGACAGAATCGATGATTTTGAGATCTGGGCTCTGTGGAAGCCAAACCATCACTTCCAGGACTCCTTGTTCTTCTGAAGATGGTTCTTAATGACATCGGCTGTATGTCTGGGGTTGTTGTCCTGCTGCAGAATAAATTTGGGGCCAATCACACACCTCCCTGATGGTATGGCATGATGGAGAAGTATATTTCTGTGAGCCTGTATTTCTGAGCCTGTATTTCTCAGCACTTAGGACACCATTGATCCTGACACCATGATCCTGTCCAACTCCATTTGCAGAAATGCAACCCCAAACTTGCAAAGATCCTCCACCATGCTTCACTGTTGCCTGCAGACACTCATTACTGTACCGCTCTCGAGCCCTTCGGTGAACAAACTGCCTCCTGCTACAGCCAAATATTTCAAATTTTGACTCATCAGTCCAGAGCACCTGCTGCCATTTTTCTGCACCCCAGTTCCTATGTTTTTGTGCATAGTTGAGTCGCTTAGCCTTGTTTCCACGTCGGAGGTATAGCTTTTTGGCTGCAATTCTTCCATGAAGACCACTTCTGGCCAGACTTCTCCAGACAGTAGATGGGTGTACCTGGGTCCCACTGGTTTCCGCCAGTTCTGTGCTGATGGCACTACTGGACATCTTCCGATGACAAAGGGAAGTAAGCATGATGTGTCTTTCATCTGCTGCATTAAGTTTCCTTGGCCGACCACTGCATCTACAGTCCTCAACGTTGCCCATTTCTTTGTGCTTCTTCAAAAGAGCTTGAACAGCACATCCTGAAACCCCAGTCTGCTTTGAAATTTTTGCCTGGGAGAGACCTTGCTGATGCAGTATAACTACCTTGTCTTGTTGCTGTGCTCAGTCTTGCCATAGTGTATGACCTGTGACATGAAACTGTCTTCCACAACCTTACCTTAGTAGCAGAGTTTGGCTGTTCCTTACCCAGTTTTAAGCCTCCTACACAGCTGTTTCTGTTTCAGTTAATGACTGTGTTTCAATTTACATATGAAATTGATGATCATTAGCACCTGCTTGGTATAATTTGTTAATCATACACCTGACTCTAATCCTACAAGATCCTTGACTTTGTGCAAGTGTACAAAGTATGCAAGTGTAAGAATTGACGCTGTTTTGAAGCCAAAGGGTGGTCATACCAAATATTGATGTGATTTAGATTTCTGTTCTGTTTGCTCACTTTGCATTTTGTAAATTGATAAACATAAATAATTACAATATGTATTTTTGAAAGCATTCTTACTTTACAGCATTTTTTCACACCTGCCTAAAACTTTTGCACAGTACTATATGTATATGTATATATGTATGCATGTATGTATGTATGTGTGTGTGTATGTATATGTATGTATGTGTATGTATGTATATACATATACATATACATACACACACAGTGTTTTTATGTTGCTTACAGTGTGATTGAAATGAATGTTTTGCTGTTGCCCATTTATTAAGTACAGTTCTATTGCTGACTGCAGATACTGGCTGCCAAAAACATGATTATTTGCTGATACTATAGCTTGCTGTGGCACTTTTTCAGTAACCTCATTTTTTACAAAAATAATGCCCTTAAATTTTTTCTACAAGTTGCATGGTAGATGGCACTTAGCACGATCAGCCACTCTTTTACAGTCCTGGAATGAAAAGGGTTAATTATGAGTTTCAAATTTTGTTTCAGTTGAACAAAGAACAGTAAAAATGCTCCAATGGAAAATTTTGAGTAGGGCTCTTTTGTTTTCAGCTCAGAACAAACTTTTTTTAAAAAAAAATTGTACACAGTTCTAAGGCACAACATACTGAGACCAAAAGGAATAAAATCGTAAAAAGGTTTATAACTTTCCCACCATGTATCTCATTAATTATTAATATTAATTAATTAAACTGTATTGTAAAGTTTTTTGCTGGTGGTGTTCTTAAATCCAGCCAAGATAGTACCTGTTTTGAATGTAAACAATACAAAGAAATCTCAATAAAAGAGTACCAGCAGTGGGGGAATATTATTTAAAAACACTGTAACATACGCTTTCAGTATGTGGGGTTCTTTCCTCAACATGTCATACAAACTTAGTAATAAAGTTTGTAATGAACCAATGAAATACTCCAAACCTTTAATATATATAGATCTTCTTAAAAGTTGTGAAAAAAATGGTATTTTCTGATGCTGTTTGTTTGCTTCCTAGAGATCACTTTATAAATACATATCCATCCTGCTATTTCCTTTTGGGGTAAGCAACATTGTGCAGAGTGCAGAAAAAAATTAAGAAATAGTAAACCAAGAAATAAAAAGGCATGAGATAAGAAAAAGAAAAGGAATCATAGGTAAAACTAGTTTACAGAAATATTATTCACTATTCTTCTCCATTCCTTTTTATCCTTGTAAACCATCCTTGCTTTACCATGGCCAAACACCACTTCATGAATTGTATTTTGTTCTCTAAACTTTTCACCTCTCTCTTGTTCAAGATTTCATTTCTGCAGCTAACCACATACTACCCATTAACTCCCTATCAGCATTTGCACATCTTCAAATTTCTCCATCCATTTTCCATCTTTAGTAAACATTCCACTACAGTACACAAATTAATTTACTTGCTCTAGTTTTTCATCTTAATTTATCATTTTTCTTCATTTTCCATTTCAGACAACTGCCCTGCTCTTTGATACATTAATTTTCAGACCCATACTCTTTGCTGCATCTTAAAGTGTAACATGCGCAGCAAATCATTTGGGCTCTCAGCTAACAAGACATTATCTGCATGCAAAAATTCATGACTGCAGCCAAAACACATTTAATATCACTACAACCATTCTTTAGACATTCATCCACAAATACATTAAACAAGGGGACATCACACAAGTTTGTCTTACTCCTTGCTCCACTCTGAGCAATTTTCTAGGCATTCCATTTATACTCATGCATGCTTAATTTTCTTCATATAATCCTCTTATCACGCTCAGCAACTAACCTTAAATTCCGTATTGATGCAAAATGTTCCATAATTCAAGCCTCCTCACTTTACCATATGTTTTCTCTAAATCAATGAATGCACAATAAATTTTCTTTTTCACCTTCACACATTACTCAGTTATTTCCTGAACAGCAAAATCTATTCTGTACACCCCATGCCCAGCATAAATTTCCACAGCACTACCCAAACGTTGCTCATAGTTTTCTTTGATACCTTTTCAATCAGAATTTTACCTAAAGTTTCCCAGGCTCACCTAATAAATCCCCCTGCAATCTTTGCATTCAATCTTTCTATCTTTTCCTTTGCACAGAAGAACAGTAATAGCAATCATCAGGCAATGGTGCAGCTTTCACACATGTTAAGACATGTTCTACAAGCAAACCACATCCATATTCTAACATTTCTCCAGTTACACCATCTGTACTTGAAGCATTGCAATTTTTGTTTTCTCACAGAATTATTTTCTTGAACACCAACACTTTTAGCATTATTTCGGTTCCATTCTTCAATGTATCATTATCATTGCCATATAACTCTCTAAAATTTGAGATTTTAAAATTTAAAGTTGAGATTTTAAAATTTAAAATTGAGAGCCAGTTTGATCTAGTGGTTAAAGCACCAAGCTAGAAACCAGGAGACTGTGAGTTCTAGTTCCGCCTTAGGCATGAAAGCCAGCTGGGTGACTTTGGGCCAGTCACTCTCAGCCCAATTAACTTTGCAACTGTCTTTTTCTCTATATAGACATTATACACGTCTTTCTCCTATTCTCATTTTTTGCATATGCCTTTTGATTCATCCACAGTTTCTTTCCCTTAATCATTCCACCAAGCATCCTTTTTCTTATTTCCTATTATAATTAAATCTATACACTTCTCTGGCAGTCCTTAATATAATTCTTTTGATTCTTTTCCAAGCAGCTTCCACATATACACTATATAGTGCAGAAACTTTAAATTTAGCCATAATACTCTAGTCAAAGCATTTAGATTTTAAGGATATTCTATCTTAAGCATTCATCTTTCAAAGTTTATTCATGGAAACAGCTTGAAGAACTTATGCTTGAACAAATTTCAACTTCAGTCTTAAAAACATACACGGATGTACAGTATTGGATGGACCTAGCCATTGTGGCTTGTAGACTATTCTTTATGGCTCAATGTGCTGTGTGAATACAGCCAACTGTGGTTTATTTCAAAGCCACTGTTAAGTAAAGCTTGGCTTATGCATTCTGCTTGTAAATTGGCAAAATCTTCCTTGGTCTTCTTATGTGTAGATGTATGCAGACAATTTCTAATGTAATATTTGGAGTCTGTAAATATGGGTGAAGACTACCCAAGCAGAAAGAATTACAAGATCAGGGCATACAGCATGCACACTTACATTTCTACTGGCTGGCTGTATTGCAAATGCTACAGTAATTACAGTGTCTGTTGATTAAAAATATTTCTGTGTGACACATTCCCAGGAACCCAGAGTTTTGACTTATATCTATTTTAAAGAATAGAAACAACTTTTGTGGTCATTTTTATTTTGATGCCTTGATTACCATAGTTTTATTGGTACAAGCATAGATAATAATAAATATATTGAACTAATAAAATTGTGAAGGAGATGCTCTAAAACAGAACCTTTCCTTATACTTAAGAATCTAGGATCAGAGAGGTCTCTTTAATTAGGATTATGTTGTTGGAATGCATGTTCAGGAGAAATAAATAGTTTCTGGTGACTTAATGGACACATCCACATAGTTTTCTGGGCAGCAAAGTGGTTTGTCATTGCCTTCTTTCAGGACATTTTTCCAATTTCCCAGTCTAGTTTAGGGCACTGGTATTCCCTGAAAGTATCCTCTGAAAGTACACTATTAAGCAGCTCAATGCTGTTTAGCTTCTGGGCCCAAACACTGAGTGAGTGCTGCCAGTCTAGAAAATAAAAGAAAAAACAAAACAAAACCCAAAAGCAATGGCAAACCACTTCCATAACACTGCCAAAAAAACTGTCTAGATGCAGTCACCAAGACTCAAGCTCAACCTATGGGCATCTTTATATTAAGACCTATAAAATAGTTTATTCTTCAAATAGGAGATTATTCTTTCAAAAAGAGCACAAATATAAGGTTTACTGAGGAGGAAGATCAACCCACTGGCCTCAGTCCTGAAAACCTAGCTGACACTAAAGGCCACTGAGATTAATAGAACCAGTTAGCTGCAGCTAACATCCCATTTATTTCAAGGAACTTAAGTATGACTAACCTTCCTTGGACCAGAGCCACTAACATCCATAAACTTTGAGCTAATATGAGAGGACAGAAAGGATCCTTACACAATTAGTCTGTGGAGATAATCTGTTGTTGAAATAAATATGTACCTAGTTACTCATACCCACAATAACTCTGAGTATAAACCAGTGTTTTGTATAACAGCAGAGAAATTACAATCTGCTAATCCATGATAAGTGCAACCTACTAAATATTACTGCTGTTAAAGTTCCAGTGTCGTGGAGGTTGCAATTAAATGAAACAGCAACAGTATGGCAGTCAATTTGGTGCCTTCTCCATCTCATACACCATTACCTGTTGCCCCCCACTATCTTACTAGCAAGTATACTGCTGATATTTGGCAATGCCAGTTAAAGGGGATTTTAAAGGCTGTAAAAAAGGGCTTTGGAGGACAATGTGTATCCTCTCAATAAAATAATTTTGTCATTTCACAAACAGAGAAAAGTTCAGTTCCATAACAGTCAGAAAGCAGGAGGGTAAACAGAATATTTAGACACTCAACTGAAAAATACAGTAATGTGCATTGAAGACCATTGTTACTTAGGGATGATATAGGCTCTAAAAATGGCTCTCACTTCAAGTACAGTAGTAAGAAACTAGGTATCAGAGGAAGACTTTCAATAGTTAACTTGTTCACCAAATGCTGGCAATGATTTTGAGCCCACTTATAGGAGTTAAAACTATATTATGCCCGTTAGTTTCAGATTCTAAATTCTGCAAGTCTGGTTGCTCTAAGGTAGCCATTAATTTCTGTTGTTCAGAAGTGGCTTAGCAATCAGTGGCTCAAAATTTTTTTTTATTCACTCACCCATGTCTAGCAGCACAAATAAGGGGGCTGAACTTTTCCACATTCTTAAAATGTCAGCTTTCATTTTTTCCTCTAACTGAATCAAGTAGTAACTGCCTTTATTTTTAAGATGTCAAGACTGCCAAGAAAATTTAAGAGATACTAAATACATGAGCTCTGTTCATATCTCATATGCTTTATTTCATAATCATGATTAAAGAACCATGGCTTAACATAATATGTGGATTTAGTAAAGTTATTTGAAAAAGTCAGTATGATTACTCCAGCAAAGCAAGACAGACAAAAGTCTTCCTAAATTCTGAAGATAATTAACACTGCTGCTATATGATTTTAAAAACACTGACAGGGTAATCTATGCATATGCGATAGCACCGAAAGCATGAGCTGGTGCGTTCGAAGGGCCCGCCATCGCACTGCGACCGATTGAGCGTGTGAGTGAGGGAGTGAGTATTTGAATGGAGGAATCTCTATTTTCAACCAGGGATCTTCGTAGTCCAGGACTGGGGGCTAATGGACTGCAAGATTCTGGGGATTGTAGGGCAGGACAGAGGATCGAGGTGGTGACGGGCCAGGGATGTTATGACAAGAGCCGGAGGGAGGGCCATCTATGGGAAAGACGCCCCCTGTGTTTATTACCGGTGGCATGTTCCGGCCCTCTGTGCTCATACCCAGGTCCTGGTCAGCAGACTCACAGTGGCCCTGACCTCCAGCCTCTGCTTTGTAACACCAGGTCAGTTAACAACAAGGCCCTGCTCATTTGTGACTTGATTGCGGAGGAGGGGGCCGACCTGGTGTGCATTACTGAAACCTGGCTGGGCCTGGAAGGAGGTGTCCCTCTTGCGGAGATATGCCCAGCTGGGTTTTGAGTATGGCACCAGCTGAGACCTCAGGGCAGGGGAGGAGGGGTGGCCGTTGTCATCCGGGAATCTCTGGTAGCCTTCAGGGGCCATGCTCCACAAGTGACCAGCTGTGAGACCCTGTTTTTCAAGTTGGGTTCCCGGGAACAGTTGGGGGTGTTGCTACTGTACCAGCCTCCCTGCTGTGTAGCAACCTTCCTGCCTGAGCTGCTGGAGGCCGTCTCAGGGTTGGCAGTGGAGTTCCCCAGACTGATGGTTCTGGGGGACTTCAATCTGCCCTCCCTGGGACAGGCCTTGGAGGCAGGGTCTGTGGAGATGCCCAGGGAACGTTCTTACTCAGGGAACAATTTAATCCTGGGAACAATTTAATCCTGCTGAGCCTGAGGAAGTGGACAGGATCCTCTTGCCACCACTTGCCAATCAGATCCATGCCCCTCCCGGCTGGTGAAGGCAGCTCAGGAGGAGATGTGTGGTTGGGTCCAGGAGATAGTGAGTGCATCCTTGAGAGAGGGGCTATTTCTGGCAGCCTTTAAGGAGGCACTGGTGTGCCCCCTCCTCAAGAAACCATCACTGGACCCTAGTGTACTGGACAACTTTCGTCCAGTCTCCCACCTTCCCTTTTTGGGGAAGGTGGTTGAGAAGGTGGTTGCTTTGCAGCTCCAGAGGATTCTGGAGGAAATGGATTATCTGGACCCCTTTCAGTCAGGTTTCAGGCCAGGATATGGGACAAGACTGCATTGGTCGCACTTATGGATGATCTCTGGCAGGAGCAGGATGGAGGCAGTGCATCCATCCTGGCTCTTCTTGATCTCTCAGCGGCTTTCGATACCATTGACCATGGTATTCTTTTGGACTGGCTCAGGGAGTTCGGGGTGGGCGGCGTGGGTTTACGCTGGTTCTCCTTCCTCCGGGGCCACTGTTAATAGGGAGTGAGAGATCCAGCCCTCGGCCCCTTCTTTGTGGGGTGCTGCAGGGCTCGGTACTCTCTCCGCTCCTTTTTAACATCTACATGAAACTGCTGGGTAAGATCATCCATCACCAAGGGATGAGGTATCATCAGTACGCTGATGATACTCAATTATACATCTCCATCCCAGGTGAAGTAAGTGATGCCGTGACCACTCTCTCCAGGTGCCTGGGGGCTGTGTGGGCCTGTATGGGGAAAAACAGGCTTCGACTGAACCCTGGTAAGACGGAGTAGCTGTGGATTAACAGCATCTGGGAAATTGTCATCTTTAGTTCTGGATGGGATTGCACTGCTCCAGACAGACCCGGTGCATAACTTGGGGATTCTCTTGGACTCACAACTCCTGCTCAAAGAGCAGGTGGCAGTTGTGGCCAGAAGGGCTTTTGTGCAACTTCGTGCTGTGCACCAGTTACGCCCTTTCCTAGACTGAGAGGCCCTTGACTCATGCCCTGGTCATCTCCCATATAAACTACTGTAATGCGCTCTACATGGGGCTACCCTTGAATATCTTGAAGCTACAACTGGTCCAGAATGCAGCGGTGTGGGCAATCTTGGGTGCCCCAAAGTTTGCACATATAACACCTTTGTTATGTGACCTGCACTGGGTTCCAGTTTGCTTCCGGGTCCAATTCAAGGTGTTGGTTATCACCTTTAAAGCCTTACGTGGCAGGGGCCAGGCTACCTGAGGGACCGCCTCATCCCTATTACATCGGCCCGGCCCGCCCGTCATGCAGGAAGGGCATGTTACAGACCCCATCCATAAAAGAATTCCATTTAGTGGGGTCCCAGAAGCGTGCCTTCTCTGCAGTAGTTCCCGCCCTTTGGAACATCCTTCCCCCAGAGGTGAGACAGGCCCCCTCGCTCCTGGGCTTTCAAAAAAGATTAAAGACCTGGTTTTCCCAGCAGGCTTGGAACAGGAGGGAGAATAGCCCTACCTGGGGATGGCTAGCGCCCTAGAGTGATTTTCGATGGACCTATTATGCTCACGGACTGGTAAGTACTCTCAGCCATCTAGACTCCATCACATTTTATTTTTAGTGTATTTATTGTATTTGTAACTGCTTTGATTTTAATTTCTTTTTTATTGTAAACCACCCAGAGTCCCTCCTTGGGAGGGAGATGGGCGGTGATAAAGTTTGATTGATTGATAGATAGATAGATAGATAGATAGATAAAAATATTCTCTCATGTTTAGTACTGCTATTTCAGTTAAGAATGCCCATGTTTCAATGCATTCATGAACTGAAATCAACACAGCCCCCACTAAGTGTTTTTAAAAGGATTTTAAAAAAGAGATTGTCTAGCTATAGATACAAGAAGAATCTTTCAAGAACACAAATCCTTAGCTGAATTTATGACATTAAGTATTTCCACAGTGAAATGGTTATAAGAAATTACCCCAGCAGAATCTACATGTTCAATTTTGTAATCTCATGGCCAAACAAGCTTGCATATTAAATTTAATTTTACTCATTCCTGGAAATGATTTTATTCTAGACTGAGTGCAACTCTAAAAGGATTCATATTTATCAAATATATAGCCACAGTAACATAAAATATTTTATAAGCAGCACATTCACATTTTTCTTCTGTAAAAAAAAACTCAGTGATATCTTAAAATCTATTTTTCAGATGCCTAATGTAACGATTGCCTAAACCCAAATACTCAGTCTCACAAGCTCGGGCTTAAAGATAACTGATTTATTAAAGGAATAGTATGCAAATACAGAGAAAGCTGAGAATGAGCAAAAGCGCGCCAAATACAAACTTAAAAGCCTTGCTTGTAAGCAGGTCCCGCCCCGTCGCCCGTCAGGACGCTCCCCCTCCCAGGTGCTGGAAGCCGTTAGACGCGCCTGGGAAAGTAACCTTGAACAGGAGCGCAAACCCAAACATGCATTCCAAGCCCTCAAAACAAGGGAGGGCGAAAGAATGGAAAAACCCCGGGTGAAAGAACACGGAACAGAGAATGACATGTGAAACGTTACAATGTTAACCATACATTAGAATGAGAACATGACATATTGCCCCCCCAAAAGAAATTAGGGAGCCGGTTTGTGAGGATAGGCAGAGTGAAATTGGGCTACGAGACGAGGAGAATGCACGTCTGCAGCAGCAACCCATTCAGGATGAGGGAAATGTTTCCAGCGGATGAGGTATTGTAGAGTGGAGCGCTGGCGTCTGGAATCGAGGATAGATGCCACCTCGAAGTGTTGCTGGTTGTCAATCAAGAGGGGAGGTGGAGGAATGGGTTGCGGATGCCAACGGTCCGACGACAGGCAGGGTTTGAGTAAACTACAATGGAAAACAGGATGCAAACGTTTAAGGTTGTGAGGTAAATCAAGTTTAAACGTAACAGGGTTGAGTTGAGCAACAATTGGAAAAGGACCGACAAATTTAGGACCAAGTTTTTTAGAGGGTTGTGGGGACTTGATAAACTTAGTTGACAAGTAGACTTTATCTCCGACCGCAAAAGATGGTTCCGGGGAACGCTTTGCATCGGCATGGCGTTTGTAGGTAGCCTGGGCATGGTGGAGAGCGAGTAGAATATTAGACCATGAGTCTTTGAGAGAGTCTGCCCAGCCAGCGAGGGTGGCTGGGAGCGGTTGAGGATGAGGAAGTTCAGGAATCGGAACGAATTCACGTCCAAAAACTGTTTTAAAGGGAGCTTGACCAGTGGTTTGATGAATGGAATTGTTGTAAGCGACCTCAGCAAATGGGAGTAAATCGACCCAGTTGTCTTGCTGGTAGTTAACAAAAGCTCGGAGGTATTGTTCCAATGTAGAATTAACCGCCTCTGTAGATCCGTCCGTTTCCGGATGCCAGGCGGTAGAAAGCGATTGTTTTGTACCCAAAAGTTTCAAAAATGCCCGCCAAAATTGTGACGTAAATTGTGTGCGTCTGTCACTCACCAAACGGGCGGGGATACCGTGGAGGCGGTACACGTGGATGAGGAAGAGGCGTGCCAGCTGTTGTGCGGTGGGGATAGAAGCGCATGGGATAAAGTGGGCTTGTTTGGAGAAAAAGTCTTTGACGACCCAAATGACAGTTTTGCGTTGACTAGGGGGTAGATCAACGATAAAATCCATGGAGATATCCTGCCAAGGGACAGATGGAGTGGCCACAGGTTGAAGGAGACCTTGGGGCTTGCCCGGTTTGCGCTTTATCGCCGCACAGACAGGGCACGCAGTGACATATTCCTTCAAGTCTTTGAGTAAAGTTGGCCACCAGAATTGGCGGCGAACGAGGTGCAAAGTTTTCACGTAGCCGAAATGCCCAGCTAGCTTGTCATCGTGGCAGCGCTGGAGTATGGTTTTTCGCATTGCTTCGGGTACATAGAGACGATCGTTGCGCCAGGCAAGATCATCGGTGAAAGTTAAAATGTGTCTATTGGCTTGCAACCAAGTATCTGTTTTAAGGTGGGAGAGCAACTGTTGTTGCAAATCGGAGGGAATTGACAAGGGAGGCGGGCGGCTGGAAGGCGGAGCGGCAGGAGGCGGAGTTGATTGCGCTCGGGTCTGGCTGCGAGTCACCGCTGCCAAACCTAATTGTTTGTCGGTCCAGACGGTGCCTTGGACCGTTGGCCCTGGGCCAGCATCTTGGGGTCTGCGCGAGAGTGCATCAGCTAAGAAATTTTTCTTGCCTGGTATAAATTTAAGGGTGAAGTCAAAGCGGTTGAAAAACTCAGCCCAGCGCAGCTGTTTGGGACTGAGTTTCCGACTGGTGCTTAAAGCTTCCAGATTTTTATGGTCAGTCCAGACTTCAAAAGGGTTTGAAGTGCCTTCCAATAGGTGTCGCCACGTCTCTAACGCTGTTTTTACAGCAAAAGCCTCCTTTTCCCAAACATGCCATCTTCTCTCTGTTTCCGTGAATTTGCGAGAGAGGTAGGCACAGGGTTTTAAAGCGCCAGATTGGTCAGCTTGTAATAGAATTGCTCCTATGGAAAAATCAGAAGCATCGACTTGTACCACGAAGGGTTTAGAGGGGTTTGGATGCTGTAAAATCGGTTCTGTGGTAAAGATTTGTTTTAGCGCTTCAAACGCTTGCTGACAGGCGGGAGTCCATTTAAGGAGCGCGCCTGGGTTCTTTGAACGTCGCGTATCCCCCTGTCCTTTAGTTTTTAACAGTTCAGTAAGGGGGAGGGCGATTTCCGCAAAATTTTGGGCGAATGTTCGATAGAAATTAGAGAATCCAAGGAAACTCTGTAATTGTCTCCTGGTACGGGGAGGTTCCCATGCCACGATGGCTTCTACTTTTGCAGGGTCCATTTCAATGCCCTGAGCTGAAATCCGGTACCCTAGGTAATCAATTTGCGACTGATGAAAGGCACATTTTGACAGTTTTGCATACAGCTGTGCTTTTTGCAATTTAGCTAGTACCTGACGCACCAGGTGGATATGTTCTGACATGGTTTCAGTATAAATCAATACATCATCCAAATATACCAGTACCCCCTTAAATAGGTGGTCATGCAAGACCTCATTGATTAGTTGCATAAAAACCCCAGGTGCCCCAGATAACCCGAATGGTAAGACTTTATATTGGAAAGCCCCAAGAGGACAGTTGAACGCTGTCTTCCACTCATCCCCTTCCCTTATGCGAATGCGAAAGTAGGCTTCTCTCAAATCCAGTTTTGAAAAGATTTTGCCTCTGGCCAGATGTGATAACATATCTTTGATCAGGGGCAAAGGATATTTATTTAATATTGAGACCGCATTGAGCCCGCGGAAATCGGTACAAAGCCTTAATGACCCATCCTTTTTTGGCCTGAATAGGACAGGCGCTCCTACCGGGGAATTTGCCGGCTCAATGAAACCTCTAGCTAGATTTTTGTCAATGAACTCCCTTAGCGTGGTAAGCTCTTTGGGAGACATGGGGTATATTTTTGGGTGAGGCAATTTTACATTTGGTAAAAACTCAATGGCACAGTCCGTTTTTCGGTGGGGTGGCAAGCGATCTGCTTCCTTTTCCCCAAATACTTCAGCAAAATCTTGGTACTGATTGGGTAGCCCCTCAAGAGGTTGAAGCGTTTGCACAGTGGTATACGCTACCCCACCACCCTCCATGTCCTCCAGTAGGTCCTTTTCGGGTACTTTGTAAAATCCATCTGCAAACGTCACAGTTCTATGCAGCCAGTTGATAAAAGGGTTTTGCTTCACAAACCAAGGCATCCCCAAGATTACCAGAGGACCCCCCACTGGAGCTACCACAAATGGCAGCTTTTCCTGATGGGAGCCCATCTGCAAGGCGACCAGTCCCGTGGAAAGATTGACTGCTTTCCCTCCCGCCATAGTTCCATCCAATTGGGTGAAAATCATGGGTCTTGGCAAAGGGAACGTGGGCAGTTCCAGAGCCGCTACGACATCAGGGTGCATCAGGGAACGGGAGCAACCCGAGTCTAGCATGGCCCACACTTCCACCGTTTTGGTTTTTGAGCTTAGTTTAACTTTAACAGTCAGTGTGGGGAAGTTTCCACTCACCGAATCATGGTTACGCCCGGTTTCTTCCACCTGCCCTAGGGCGCCCTTCAGGGCAGGTGGTAGGCTTTTCCCGCCGGCTGCTCGAATTGCAACTCTTCCTCCTCTTCACCGAAGGGAAGGTCTGGGGGGTCCAGTTCCGCGAGGGCTGCCTTCAGTTTTCGCGGTGGAGCAGGAGCAGGCGTCTTTACCGTGGGTTTCGTCTGTCGTTCCTCTGGACGGCGTCTTGGGCACGAAGTGGCTCGATGTCCTTCTTTCCCACATCTGAGGCACTGACCCTTGGAGAACCGTTGCTCCCTCTCTTCTTCCCAGGTTTTTGGTTTGGGGCGGCTGGCAAGTCCAGATGTGCGCGCCCCTCTAGCGAGACGTGTTTGTCGAAGCTCCTTGGTATGGGCATAGGTTCGTAGGGCATTTTCTGCGCTTCCCGCCAACTGAATCCACCCATATAGCGTTTTAGGGTCATCTCTACCCAGAGCCCATCGAAGGATTTCGGGTTCAAGCCCCTGCTTGAACAATTCGATGATTGTTGGCTCAGACCAGTCTTCCACTTTTCCTGCCAAAGCTTTAAACTCCAACGCATATTTGGCAACTGGGAGGGACCCTTGGTAAAGTTTCCGCAGGTCATTTTTGGCCGTTTCTTGAGCTAGGGGGTCTTCGAAATGCTCTTTAAGTGCCCACAAAAAGTCATCGAAGTCCTCTAACTCAGTTGCCTCAGCTTGGCATAGTTGCACATACCAATCCGCTGCCTTTCCTCTCAGCTTGTTGGCAATGAAATTGACCTTGCCATGTTCAGACCGAAAATTTCGACCCCAATCCTCTATGTAGTGCTTGGCATTAGTAATAAAGAAGGAGAGCGTGGTGGGATCCCCATCGAACTTCACTCCAAATGGTGGGAAGGATCTTGCCGGCTCAGCTGGCTGTGGCGGTGCCGCTAATGTCAGCGTGCGCCGAGCCCCCATGGGTGGTCGATCCCTAGGAGGTCTTGCCTCTCGCTCCCCCCCTTGACGGGCTGATCGAGTCTTGCTTCTCCCCCGGGTCACCATGGTACTATGCCTGGGGTACTGTGACGGCTCTTCCTCCCAATCCTCCGGGGTGGGCTCTGCCTCTCCGGGTAGATCCTCTTTGGGTAGATCCTTGAGGATCGTCACAATTAAATCCATTTTATCTTCTAATGCCCTCATACGGGCCGGAGTGACCGGCTCCTCCGAGGGTTGGTTGGTTACCACCACCCTCGGTGACAAGGGGACTTCGTGCTCCCAGGTCAATTGTGGAGACCCCCTCCCCTGTGCTCTTTCCATGACAGTTCTATGTTCACTCCTGAGACTCTCCTGCATGGATATCAGCAGCTCGTCCAATTGGATATCTCGCAACTCTCGACGGGCTGCTCTTTGCGCTCTCGAAGTTAGCACTGGCCGGCTTTTGACCGCCTCCCGCTCTTCTTCGCTTCCCTCACTTGCGCGCAGTTGAGGTTGAGGTTCTGTCATCGCTAGCGTTCCCTCTTATCCAATGATTGGATGGGGCTAGCGGAAAATGGGTAGAATGATTCTCAGCTTTATGTAACGATTGCCTAAACCCAAATACTCAGTCTCACAAGCTCGGGCTTAAAGATAACTGATTTATTAAAGGAATAGTATGCAAATACAGAGAAAGCTGAGAATGAGCAAAAGCGCGCCAAATACAAACTTAAAAGCCTTGCTTGTAAGCAGGTCCCGCCCCGTCGCCCGTCAGGACGCTCCCCCTCCCAGGTGCTGGAAGCCGTTAGACGCGCCTGGGAAAGTAACCTTGAACAGGAGCGCAAACCCAAACATGCATTCCAAGCCCTCAAAACAAGGGAGGGCGAAAGAATGGAAAAACCCCGGGTGAAAGAACACGGAACAGAGAATGACATGTGAAACGTTACAATGTTAACCATACATTAGAATGAGAACATGACACCTAAAGGAAAATGCGTTGTCCTTAAAAATAGTTTTACAAAAGCTGTAACATCTTACTGTATATTGGTTATTTTTAACTCCAAAGAATATATCTGTACTTATTTGTGTTGCCTCATATTCAGGTATTAAAATCATACCCTTAAAAAAATCCACACTTCTTCACTAATCCTTGGCATTTAATGTTTGGGAAATTGAATCCTGGATAAAAGATTGTGAGAAGAAATGCTGCTGGCTATTATAGCAGGATTGTAATCACAACTATAAGACATATACCTTCCATTTATTATGGTTGATCGTATTGCAATGTCCACTATCCAGACTTTTTTGTCTTTCTTATCAACAGTTAAGTCTGGGGTGTCGTGTGGCAGATGCTTGTCTGTTTGAAGTCTAAAGTCCCAGAGCACTTTGGCTTCTTCATTTTCTACTACTTTTTCCATTTTGTGGTCCCACCAGTTCTTGCTTGCAGGCAACTGGTATTTCTTGCAGATATTCCAGTGCACCATTGTTGCTACTTTGTCATGCTGTTGTTCGTGATCAGTCTGTACGATCTTCTTGCAGCAGCTAACTAGGTGGTCCACTGTTTCTTTAGCTTGTTTGCAGAGGCAGCATTTGCTGTCTGCTGCTGTCTTCTCAATTCTGGCTTTACATGCATTTGTTCTTAAGGCTTGGTCTTGTGCAGCCAGAATTAGCCCCTCTGCCTCTTACTTCAACTTTCCTGCTCTTAGCCATTGCCAGTTCTCGTTGTTATCTGCTTTGCCTGCTAGGTTTTTTTAATGTACTGGTCATGTAATACTTTGCCTTGCCAAGTCTCTTTTCTGTTCTTCATTTGGTCTTTCTTATAGGCCAGTTTGGTCTCTTTGGTATTCAGTAAGCCTTCATGGTATACTAGCTTCAGTGCATCTTCTTCACTGTCCCTCAGATATTCTTCCCATGCCCTCTTTTCTTCTTCAACTGTCTGCTGTACTTTCAACATTCCATGCCCACCTATGCTCCTTAGTAAATAGAGTCTGGCAACATCGCTGTGTGGATAAAGGGCATGATTCATTGTCATTATTTTTCTGGTCTTCCTATCCAGGGCTTCTAATTTTTCTAGGATTGTAATCACAACTTTAAGACACATACCTTCCTATTATTATTATTGTTATTATTATTCCTGCTTTTTTATATATATAACTCAAGGCAGGGAATATACGTACACTCCTGCCTCCTGTTTTCCCCACAACAGCCCTGCAAGGTGAGTTGGTCTGAGAGAGAGCACCACCCAGCTGGCTCTCATGCCAAAGGGGGCCTAGAACTCACAGTCTCCTGGTTTCTAGGCCAGCACCTTAACCACTACACCACTTAACTACTACTTTAACCAGTGAGAGTAAGTATAAAGGAGCCCTACTCCCCTGCAAGCCTCTGCTTATTTTACTGAAATAAAATTGGCTGGTCATTTTTCACCAATGATGATAATATGCAAAATCCTATTTTAGCCTTGTGGTTTCTACTCTAAGGCCAGGCTAGACTTCATACTCCTCCTCTAGACCATTTTTTAAATGATACACTGACTAAAAGCAAGAAAGCTATGACCTTATTTGATTCATCAGGCCAGTCTCATCTAACTGCATCTCTAAGTACAGTATGTAGGATTGGTGGGGAGGAGAAAGCAAAGGGTTTAGAAGAACTGAAACATTTATAAAAAGAAATGTGACTTTAAGTTCAGTTGTAAGAAAGAAACACAATAAAACAGCATTCTCACAGAATTTGTGTATGACTCTATCACTGTATTATGCTTTAAATAATTTGAAATAGCTACCACTGACTGCACAATATGGAGTGTGCTAAAGTCTTGGGTATAGCCCTCAGATCATTTTCAATTATTACTGATCTCTAAAGAAATTATTAAATAAATGGTGGAATAATTATCTGCATTTAATGAAACTTAATTGTATTAAATTAAATCAACTTTAATTTTTAAAAACTTCAACCTATCTACTTAAAGGCTGACTACAGCCAATAGCCTGGAAAGATTGCTTGCTTCTACTGGATAAGGCTGCAGCCTAACACTAATTAGCACCTGCACTTTATTGCAGGGGTTCCATGGCTGGATTGTCACATTGTGGCTTACAAAGCCACAATGGGTGGAGCTGGGTTTATATATCACATTATGCCAAAACCTAACAAACCCAATATAATTTGGCACCTTGTTACTTGCAGACCCACACTTTTCAATCAGAATTGACCTGACCAACTGCCTCATTTAGCAACTGTTTGCAGTTATGACAGTGATGAAAAAGTAACTTTGTGACCAACCCTCGCATTCACGACCTTCTCAGATCTGTAAAGCAAAAGAAAGCTGAAGTAAGATTGTAAGCACAGTCACGGTTTCACTCAGCAACCGCTTTGCCTAATGACTGAGTTGCCGATTTCAATTGTGGTTGCTAAATGAGGACCACCTGTATTTTTATTTCACTTATTCTTACCTTGGGTGTTTTACTGTTACTGTTATTGTCTAGCATGGGTATCTTACTGCTAATCTATTGTGGGAGTTTGTGGTATAATGTTAACTGCTGGCAGTCCTATCAGATTTGGTAGTTACTTTACTCATACAGTAGGTTTGTGTGAGGTAATTTAGATTTGCTTCAGTGAAGAGTGGCATGCAGTAGAGGTGATGTGATTATTTTCATTGAAGCAAAGAAGCACCTCAATGAGGTACTCTGCCTTGCCTTGAAAACTCCCCATGTTATATATTTTTACGGCTTGAAAAAGCCTTTCTGGCTTGGATAAGTACAGCTGGGGCATGTGGAGAGGAGAGAATTGCCTTGCAGCTTTGATGCAGGTGCTGTATACATGCAAAAGCCTCAAGTTTTCACAAGTGCTAGAAGATGCTGAGTCTTCCTGCCCTTGGGAAGTAGAGCAAAGCAAACCAACATGGCTCCTTCTCTCTTTGATCTTAGAAATGAGGTGGCCACGGTACTTCATAAAGCAGCTCCAAGGGAATGCTTCACTTGACCATCATCAAGTGAAGCACTCAATCAAAGATGTGCACAGCCTTTACTGTGTTATTATGTTCCAAATCATTCACATTTAGCAAGAGTCCAGGACCTAAAGCCTATACTGAAATGCAGTATCTACACATTTTGATGTTGATTAGTAGACAGTAATTTGTTCTGGTTATCATCAGTTCTAGCCCAGCACTCCCCCACGTTCCCTGCACATTCAAGGACCCCTGTGAGTGGTGTGTCTCATACTGGATTTTGTGGAAGATATAAACAGAATGAACAAAGTATTTCATCTCCTTCCAAGTTCCCTAACACTTCAGGACCCAATTAAAAATACTTTTCCGGACTACTAAAATGAATCGAAGAGTGTTCGAACACAAATGTAACTCCCTCAAGCAATTAAGCAGCCAATTTTGGGTAAGCTGTCTAACATTTTCAATTATTTCCCTCATCAGAACATGTACTGATACCTATCATTTATTAAAGATGTCAGTGTTCGGGCCAGTTTTGGCTGATTAGCCAAGCTGAGCATTTTACAAGTAATTTTCCTTTAGCATATTAAAATATGAACCTTTGTCTTTACTAGATTTCCCAGATGAAGTAAAAATTTTCCCATTATTGCAAATGACAGACTTAAAAGCTTCATCTGCTGAATATTCCTCTCCTGAAAGTTGATTATAGCCAAAAATATCCAGTCCTCCATGTTTTTAGTTTGTATTTTCTAAAGAGAAAACTGGAATCTGCTTTTGTGTTAACATACGAAATACAGTGATAGATATGTATGTGAAGCCAATCATTTAAATTTTGGCCCCCAAATTTTTAAAAAAGCAGCTGTCAGTTCCAGTTTGGCTATCACTACAACTATTTTTCTGGCTTTTCTCCATTCACAATGCAGTTTTCTGTAGTTAAAAAGCAGACTGCAGTAAAATTACCTTTCCATCGAATTCCAAAATATTGTCATACATCAACTTGTTTCAAAATGATGGTCATACTTCAGTTTGCACAGCTTACTTTAAATTATATTCCAGACCAATGTAAGTTATACTTGAAGTTTTTTAATTAGCTTCATAATCAAACTTATTCCTTAGCATAGAAAAGGAAAGAGGATGCAGAAGAAGCTTGAAACAGAATGGAAAAAATTATGAGGGAAGGCATGAAAATAATTAGATTTATATCCCACTTTTGTACGGGAGTTCAAGGAGGCATAAATAGTGCCTACTCATCACATTTTTCCCCACAACAACAACTCTCTGCAGTAAGTTGGGCTGAAAGAGAGTCATCCAGTGAGTTTCCATTGCTTACAGTGGGTCCAAAGCCATAACCACTCTACAGGCATTCCTTGGGTTATGACCACTTGTTCAGCAACCGTTCTAAGTTATGATGGCACTGAACAAGGGGCCATCCCCAAACAATCCTGGCACTGAACAAGGGGCCATCCCCAAACAATCCTGGCACTGAACAAGGGGCCATCCCCAAACAATCCTCGAAGTTGCAGCAGTCACAGCATCCCTGTGGTCACATCATCATCGTTCAGGTGCTTGGCAACCAGCCCACAATTACGATGGTTGCAGTATCCTGCGGTCATATGACAGCCATTTATGACCTTCCCTGACAGCTTCTCACAAGCACAGTCAATGGGGAAGCTGGCAGGAGGTCACAAGTTGCTCTGGTAAGTCATTCCCACTCCTGCCACTTTTTTACCTGCCCACCCACGCTCCATACTGCCGACCCATGGCACCTGACCACCCATAGCTCTTGCCTGCCAGCCTGTTTGTCTGGGACTTCCATCTCTTCCCACACTGCAGTTACGTGAGGTCCTTGCTTAATGACCCATGTGGTCCTGGGGTTATGCAGCAACTGGGACTCCCAGGATTGCCATCACTAAGCGATGTGGTCATGTGACATCACACTATGACTGCATCACTCAGTGAAGGAAATTCTGGTCCCGGTTTTCATCATAACCCAAGGACTACCTGTACCACACAGGCTATCAGGTAGACACGTTAGGGACTACAGATGTTTGTGGAGTTCTGCTATGGGGAAGTATGGAAAGGGATACCTGGAGGAATAGTTAACTGAAAAAGCTTGGAGATGAGAAAAATGCATGTAAGAGATAAATGATGCAAAAAACGGAGGACGAGAGAAAGATATTGTATCTAGAAATAAGTCATTTCCATAGAATGTATCAGATAATCTGTTAAAAGGCAAGAAATGCAGATACATTTTGATGGAAATTTTTAAAAAGTAGGTAAAAAGGGCTAAACAAGGGGTTTCCCTCATAGTGAATGGAATTAAAAATAATGATGAAATAGTTTGGAATGAAGCTGAAGTGAAGAAATGAAGCATTTAGGGATTTGCAAAAGGTGGTGTGCCTGGAAAAAATGTTAAAACAAGGATGTTGTTGGTTGTTGAGTGGCTGGGTGAGTTTTTAAACACGTGTAAGACAACTGTATTGCAGTCTGATGATTGGAAGAATTCCAATTCTGTCCCCCTGTACAAAGAGAAAGGTAGAAATGAATGAAAAAACTACAGATGGATTAGTTTGTTAAGTTTGTTACAGTGCCAAGATGAAGATAAGCCATTTTCCTGTCTTATTTTGCATTGATCAGGCTGCACCTAGAATACTGCATTCTGCTCAGGGTGCCATGTTTTATGAAAGATATTGACAAAACTGGACCATATCCAGAGGAGAAAAACTAAGATGATAAGGTACTAAGAAAGAAAAGCATATAAGGAATACTTGGAGGCAGTGCATGCCTTTAGCCTGGAGAAAGGAAGATTATGGGAAGACATAGTGGACTCAGCAGATGACTTGACTAGATGGTCTCCAAGGCCCCTTCTAATCCTTACATTCTTAAATTCTGTGATGGGAGGATGTTCAGCTGAAATTTGATTGAAAAGTAAGAGAGGTAAAAATGAGAAAAATTTGGAAAGCACTGTGTGGCTTTAAGCTAGACAGGGGATGTACAAAACAGGTTTTTTACTTTTCAGTAGGTCATCAAGAAATATATGAATATGAGAAAGTTTACTATACCTTTGTTGATTGAGAAAGCATATAACAAAGTGAATAACTTGAATTATGGAATGTGCTTTGCATGAATATTAAGCGGAAAATAAGAAACAGCAATAACAGCAGGGTATGAGGAATGTAAAACATATATGCTAATATGTGAAATGCTTAGTAAACAGTTCAACACTGAGCAGGGCAAGGATATGCAATATCCCCTTGTTTATTTAATCTACTTATGAATAAATGCATAATGAATGCTTGTGGAGACATTAAAGGCGTGTTGGTTGAGGACATTAATATGTGCTCAGTCCTATATACATATGATGCCATGTTGTTGGCTGAGAACCTGATTCATTTGCAGCAAATGATGGATTCTATGATGCAACAAGAAGTATGGATCTCTAAATTAATGCATCAGATACAAGAAACTCCTCAAACATCACACAGCTGAAAAAATTCTGCGTGGAGAAGTGGGAAAGAAATTCTCCCGGTCAATGTCAGAGACTGGTAGACAGTTATAAGAAACACTTACTTGAGGTTGCTTCTGCCAAAGGGAGCAGTTCCAGGCATTAGAACCAAGGGTGTACTTACTTCTTCCACAGAAGGAAATGGCATATCTGTAATTTTTTGTTGAACAAATAATTGCAAGGTCAATTACATCACCTGTATATACTGGTTGAATGAAGATTAAAAATTGGTATGTCCATGTATGTTTAAAAAAGGGAGAAAAAAAACCTTTACATGGGGTATGCTTACTTTCTCACATGACTGTATTAAGGCAAGCTGGATTGGAAGATGGCCATGGTTTTAAAATTGGAGGAAGAAACATCAATAACGTGAGTTATGCTGATGATACTATTCTGATAGTAAAAAATGCAAAGAATCTGCAAGCTCTAGTCAAGGAGCACAGTAAAAAAATTGAAATAAAATTAAATATAAAGATCACCAAACTAATGACAACAGATACAATGACCAGCCTTAGGATTGACAATGGAAGTATCAAAGTAGTAGATAGCTTCTGCCTGCTAGGATCAACCATAAACAGCAAAAGAGCAAGCTGTCAAGAAATACGCTGCATTCAGTAGAGCAGCCATGAAGACCTTGGAAAAAAAATACTCAGATGCTGTAATGTTACCTACAAAGATCATTATCGTGCAAGCCGTGGTATTCCCTGTGACACTCTATGGAAGTGGAAGTTGGACTTTGAAGAAGCTGGATAGAAAGAATACAGAATCTTTTGAACCTTCTTGTTGGAGAATTCTCCTGAGAATGAAAACAAATGAATCATCAAACAATCAACCCAGAGTTCTCACCCAAGGCACAAATGACCAGGCTCAAATTATCCTATTTCAGACATTATATGTGAAGACCTAGTTCTCTGGAGTAGACTTTAATGCTGGGAAAGGTAGAAGGAAAGAAAAGAAGAGGATAACCAGCAGCAAGGTGGATGGACTCAACTGCAGTGGCAGTGGCTGCACTGCTGGAGGACCTAAAAGACCATCATGGTCACTAACATCTGAAAGACAGATGATCATGGAGAAAATCTATATACACAGTCAGTGAGAGTTGATACCAGCCGGATGGCACATAATCAATCAATGGACATGGTGGAAACAAAGATCATTTGCAAGGGGGGAATGGAATGGAGAATGGTACTTGTGTAAACTAGATTTAGCTTTAATTCCTTTGTTATATCATGCCTTTAATTTTTTTGATTCACCATTTCTTATTCCTTTTCTGCAGCTTGCATAATGATGCTTACCACAAAATGGAATAGCATGATGTGTGTATGGATTATACACTGAATCTGAAAGTGGAAAAAAGCGTATGTCACCTGATCCACTGCATAATTTATAGATGGTTATGAAGGAGAAAACACTAATACCAATGATCTAAGATAAAGAACTAAAGTTATACAGTATTTTCAAAAAGTGAGTCAAGAACTATATTTTTAAAAGATTAATCATGACTTATGTTTAGAATAAAAACAATTGAGTACTAATGTCAGCAATTTCCTTGTGCCTGAACAAATGATTGATGCTTTCTTGCACCTACAGAAACCTGATGAAATCAATGCAAGACAAACTTAAGTCACTATTTGCAATAGCTTAAGGTATAAATCACTAACACGCTTGGAAAATTACTGCTTCAAAATACGGTTGTGGGAGTTTTACAAAAAAGGTAATGGAAATTCTGCTTTTTTCCCCCAATACTGCAAGATGCTTGAAATAAAATAGTTCAATATGACCCTAGGAATGTAGAACTCTTCCAAATATTCATGAGCTTCCTGCATCCCTCATGATAAATCAGAAAATTTGGTCCTTGGATAACCCAAAACCATCTAAAGCAATGAAAAAAATCCTAGTTATTTATTAAGAGTAGGCCTATGGTATAAAATAAATATACATTCACTTTTTTATCAGGAATTTTAAACCACAGTTAAACCACAGTTCTCAGATTCACAAAACATATTAAGCAACAAGCAAACCATAATGTTTTGCCACTGTGTGTAACCACTGTATCTAAAAATAACAGACATCAGAGACTTGCCAAGCGACACAGAGACTGAACCAACTGAAGGCTTGTGTGTATGGTGTAGAATACTGAAGGCTTGCATGAGGAATGCTGCAACAAACAACCTGGTACACTCCAGATATGTTAGACTTCAATGTCTGTCAGCCCTAATGGCAAGACATTGTGAGCACTGTAGTCTTAAACGTTTGGAGGGGGGCAAAGAACGGAAACCATAGCCATATTCTTTAAAGTTTTAAAAATAATCTTTAATTCTATTCAGGTACTGATATGGACATAAGGGATGAGCTCCCCTTGCTAGTCCCAGCTCCTGCCAACCTAGCAGTTCGAAAACATGCAAATGTGAGTAGATTAATAGGTACCGCTTTGGCAGGCAGGTAACGGTGTTCTGTTTAGTCATGCTGTCCACATGACCACGGAAGTGTCTACGGACAAATGCTGGCTCTTCGGCTTTGAAACGGAGATGAGCACCGCCCCCTAGAGTTGGACACGACTGGACTTAATGTCAAGGGAAACCTTTACCTTTACCTACTGATATGGACATGTAATTGGAGGCCAGTTGTATGGGAATGATAGGGATCACATATTATGTCTATAGGATATCTTTATCTGGCAAACTGTTCTAATTGTGTGTTTGATCAAGAATTAGTTTTTGTTAATGCAGCATATTGCTCCCACTTCCTCCCCGTGAAAAATTCTTTATAATGCTGTTCTCAGTTTATATCCTTTGAAGAGTTGAAAACTAGATTGCTATACTTTGTAAATCAGTATATTATTGAAGTGGAAGAAGTTAAACATAAACTTCGTTAACTAAAGATTTGCTAGCACACAGCTACCACCGAAATTAAATACTGACTTTAGACAAAATGCCACAAAATGTATGATTGAGAAGATTGTAAGCACTTCTTATCAAGTAAAACAACATAACATAACATTGTAAATTGTCATTTACCAGACAAAGTATGTTCCTCAGTGGTTCAGAACTCCTTCTGTTTAATCAAGCTTTCTTTAATGGAACATTCAAAAGCTCTGACCACATTTTGAAGATCCTTCTCTAATTGCTTACATTCATTTTCTAGTAGACAAAGAAAACACTCTGAGATCTTTAAATTATTGCCTAATCTGGCACCTTGAGATGAATAGAAAATTGCATTCTTTAAATTATATGGTAAAAAGAAAGTTAAGATCACCCAATCAAGTCCCCTAGCTTTGAGAGAGTTGCATAATACTGTCATGTTCACTGATTCAATGTAGTTTATACATCGTAACGTTTCACATGCCATGGTGCTGATGCGCGTTTCTGTTTGGGAGGGAGCTGCTGTGGGACCTTGTACCAAGCTCTGTATCTGTGTTCATTACAGTGGAATGTGTTTGGGTTATGTTCTCTGTTCAAGGCCTTTTCCCGCAGACCATCAGAAACTGTTAGGAGCACCTGGGATTGTGAGCTTGGGAAGATTCTACGGGGGGAGGGATCTCATTTGCACTGAGGGTTTTTAGTTTGAATTTGGCGCGCTTTCATCATTCTCAGCTTTCTCTGTGATCCTGCATGCTATTCTTTAATAAATCAGATATCTTTGAATTCCTACTCATGAGTCTGATGGTGTTTTAGAATAGGCAACCATTACATAAAGCTGAGAATCCCAAAGTTGTACCGTTAGCTCCTACCAAGATCAGTCTCTTGTGAGGGAAAATAGTTAACAATGGCTGAGTCAAAATCCACGACCGGGGGACTCGAGGAGACGGCTAGCTTGATGCCCGAGTCGATGGTCAAGAGCGGAGAGCTGGATCTCACCCCAGAACCTTCAGAATCCCGAGACCTGTCAAGGGAGGAATCGAGTTCCAATTCTGAGGCAGAGGAATCTGACAATGGGGAAGAGCCAAAGCAACCGGCACCCAGCGAATTGCTTGCACAGTTGATCACCTTGGATGAAGTGGGGGAACCCCAACCAGGGACATTGGGGATGTCCTGGAAGTATCGGTTCCCGCTAACCCCAGACAAAGAATCTACTATGGTGTCAACTGAGAGGAAACCGGGCACACGAAGGAGAGGGGACTCTCGAACCCCTGAGAGACTAAGAGTGGTGGAAGCCAAAACAGAATCGATGGAGTACATGTTGAAAAACCTGTCTTTGTCACTGGAGGGGTGGGGGAGGCGCGGAGGAGATCCCAGCTTCCCGCAACCATCCCCCATCCTCCCACTCAGACCGCCAGCGGAGCGGGGCCGGAGACGGCTCCAGGATGAATCTCCACCCCGCAGAGCCCGGCCATCAGTATCCCCACCCCAAAAAGGAAAAGCTACTGTAACCTGGGGCCAAACCACTCAAGCGCCTGCTGGTTCCACTCCAACCGGAGGCGGAGTGAGAGACTTTTCTGTCAAATTTGATGGGGATCCAACAAAGTTATCTTTCTTTTTAACTAATGCTAAAAGTTATATGAGGCAGTTTGGGGCATGCTTCCCTTCCGAAGAGGCTAAAATAACTGCCATTGCCACCAAGTTGAAGGGTCAAGCGGCTGACTGGTACATTCAATTAAGTGACGCTGACTTCCCTGCACTTGATTATTTCGATGATTTCATGTGGGCGTTAAAGCTGCATTTCGAAGATCCTCTGGCCAAGGCAAGAGCTAAGAAGGTGCTGAAGGATCTTACACAGGACCAAATGTCAGTAGCTGATTACGCCCTAGAGTTTAAAGCTCTGGCTGGGAAAATCACTGACCTTGACCAGGTGGCAGATGCAGTTGGGACTGTTCTCACTGAACCACAACTGGGCTTGGTTGCTGTCACCCGGATCCAGACCCGTGCGCAGGCAACCCCACCCCCAGCCCAGTCTGGGAAGCGGAAAGTGCAAGTTCCTTGTCAGTTACAGAAGGACTTTCTCCAGGCACTGAAATCTGACACTTGGTTGCTAGCTAATAAAGACACTGTTTCTTTTGAAAACGGTCTGGCATGGGTGGAACACCGCCTTTATGTGCCTGAAACTTTAAGAGCTGATGTTTTGCAGCGTTCCCATGATGATAAACTTGCTGGACACTTTGGTTTTGTCAAAACCTTGCATTTGGTTTGCCGTCAATTTTGGTGGCCAACCTTAAGGCGTGATGTAAAAGACTACGTTGCTTCCTGTCCTGTTTGTGCCATGTCAAAACGAAAAGGGGGGAAACCACAGGGGCTTCTACAGCCAGTGGCCAGCCCATCCCGCCCCTGGGACGAGATTTCTATGGATTTTATTGTGGACCTACCTCCCAGTCAGAAGAAAACTGTCATTTGGGTTGTAAAGGATTTTTTCTCTAAACAAGCTCATTTCATTCCATGTGCATCCATCCTGTCAGCCCCACAATTAGCACACCATTTCTCCACCAGATCTACCGCCTCCACGGTAGCCCCTCCCATTTAATTTCTGACCACGGCACACAGTTTACTTCCCAATTTTGGAAATCATTTTTAAAATTGATTGGCGCTAAACAAGCACTGTCCACATCGTCCTATCCACAGACTGACGGTTCTACTGAGATTTTAAATGCCACTCTTGAACAGTTTCTTAGAGCATATATTAACTACCATCAGGACGATTGGGTGGAGTTGTTACCTTTTGCTGAAGTTGCTTACAACAATGCTGTGCATCAAAGTGCCAGACAAACCCCTTTTCGTGTGGTTTCTGGTCACGACTTTGTTCCCATCCCTGAACTGCCACAGCCCCCTTCCCAAACATGTTCTACATCTGACTGGGCTGTTAAACTGTCTGATTCCTGGCCAGTCATTCAACAAGCTTTGGCTGATGCCCAGGCTGCTTACAAGTCTCAAGCTGATAAGCATCGTTCTTTACAACACTTCAAAGTTGGGGATCAGGTGTATCTATCTACTAAATTTATCAAATCACCTCAACCCTCTAAAAAACTTGCTCCCAAATTCATTGGCCCTTTTCCTGTTGTTCATCGTGTCAATCCAGTTACTGTTAAACTAGAAGTGCCTCACAATTTTAAACGCTTGCACCCTGTTTTCCATTGCAGCTTGCTTAAGCCTGTGCACCACTCACCGCATTGGCACCCTCAACCTCCTCCTCCTGCTCCAAGTATGATTGACGGCCAACAACACTTTGAAGTCAAGGACATCACTGATTCTCGCAAGCTTCGAGGCACCCTGCAGTATCTGGTCCGATGGAAACACTTTCCACATCCTGAATGGGTGTCTGCCCACCTTGTTTCCGCTCCTGATTTAATTAACCGTTTCCACCTTGCTTATCCTTTGAAGCCTGCTGCTTAATGTATTCTTCATTTTGGGGGGGCAGTATGTCATGTTCACTGATTCAATGTAGTTTATACATCGTAACGTTTCACATGCCATGGCGCTGACGCGCATTTCTGTTTAGGAGGGAGCTGCTGTGCGACCTTGTACCAAGCTCTGTATGTGAAATCAGGACAATGGAATGTGTTTGGGTTATTTTCTCTGTTCAAGGCCTTTTCCCGCAGACCATCAGAAACCGTTAGGAGCACCTGGGATTGTGAACTTGAGAAGATTCTACGGGGGGAGGCATTTCATTTGCACCGAGGGTTTTTAGTTTGAATTTGGCGCGCTTTCATCATTCTCAGCTTTCTCTGTGATCCTGCATACTATTCTTTAATAAATCAGATATCTTTGAATTCCTACTCATGAGTCTGATGGTGTTTTAGAATAGGCAACCATTACAAATACGCAAAGAACAGGAATTAGCTTGATATAGCTGTATACTGTCACAATTAAGAAAAAAAAGCCAATAGCCAGCAAGGGTGGTAGATGAAGAAACTGATTTACTTGCAGACTTTCAGAACATAAGAGGAATGGCCAGATACATTTGTGGAGCAAACTATCCTTTTGATCTTCATTTAATCAACATCTTTCAATAAATTCATTCAGTAAAATTTTTCATCTTTGCCCTGTAATGCAAAATCTATGAACAATACATATTTACTTTAAAGCAATTATGTAAAAAAATCCCCACAAAAACAAATTAAACCAATAATGGAGAGGGGACTGGGTAACTAAATCACCCATTCTCAAATCACAGGGAATCAGAATAAAGTAAATTTTCAGTTGTCCTCATGACAGACTAAAATAGTTAATCAGTGTAACAGCTAAAAGAGTTTACAGATTGTACTTCAGAGAATAGCATCTTGCGCAACCAGCATAGTATGTGGACCAATGAGATTTTTGATGCTTTTATTTATCAGTTTTTATATCTTGTTCTCTTGCTGAATAACTCAACAAGATGTAAGTATGTATTTATGGATAGCCAGATGGATGGACAGAGGGACAGGCAGATACTGTTTTTATTTTCACAAGGCAAGAATGTTAGGCTAAAAGACTCTAGGATCAGAGACAATCAACACCAGTTGCCTAGGAAAAGCGGGCAGTCTTTATTGCCATAATGTCAGCAGATGGTAGCCCTTGGCTCACCTGAGGAACTAAACAGCACTAAGTCTACTTAATGTTTTGATGGGAGATCTCCAATGACTCCCAGAGCTACTGGACTGACTGGAAAGTGACGAACAAAGACATGTTTAAGATGTTAATGGCAAAATACTTCTGTACTATAGTAAAAAAAACTACAATATTTGGATGCATCCACAAAATCACCAGAGCTCAAGCTCAACTTAGAGATTTTGCTCTCATGGCCCTCATATCCTCATTTTCCCATCAGGATGTGGCTGATACTGTGGGAAGTGTAGCAACTTCTGGTCTCAAGCAGCAAGGCTCCCCTATTTAGTTATTTATTTAACATGTTTGTATTGCAATGTGTTCCCAGTGCAGTTGGTCCACCATGGCTAACAATATAGATCCATATTATGACCACAAAATCACAATAAATTATGAGGATTTAAAAACAACGTAAGAATCATAAAACCATAAATAACAACAATATGCGAGTAATACAATGGCAAAACTTCAGGCATAGGGGGAAAAATCACCAAGAGCAATGAAACCAGAAATGTATTAACAGGAGAAGGCTAAAGAGGAAGGATCCAGAAGGGTGCAGCTTATTTTTAAAGCCATAAGAATGGTCTTTTCCATTAAATAATGTAGAAATAGCATGCTAATTCTGTGCTCCCTGGAGACACTGTTGGAGGAGAGCCATATTAATCTATGGTAGCAGAACATCAGAAGGAATTCTGGCAGCACTTTATCTGACTAACAAATCTTATTAAAAGGCACTAAGTGTTCTTGAGTTGCAGCTCACATTATCAAGTACACAGAGTGGCTAGATTGATGCAGGGCTTATATTGGGTTGGGATGAAGAGGAGGTAAGACAGGATTGAACCCTCTGTCAGATCTCAAAGGGACCATTTTGGAAAACTGCGATTTTAACAGCATCATGGAGCAAGAGACTGTTGAATAAACATACCTCAAAAGGTTTCGACAAATAGAATTGGTTTTTAACACATTACAGTGGTTAATTGATAAACTACTGCTAGTCTGTCTCACACGTAACCTCACACATAACCACCGTCTTCCTCCACCCCGCTTTAAATCCTCCATCAGTCAAGCCACTCTGTGCATCTGATGAAGCTGCAGCTCACAAAAACTTATGCCTTTTAATAAAACATGTCTGTTAAAAAGGTGCTGCAAGACTCATTCTGAGTATTTCATCAAAGAAAATATTTATTATGCCCTTTAAAAGTAATACTGTGAAAGTTATAGGTACTGTATCCTAGCTGGCATCTTCTCTGTTCTTTTGTTCTTAGTAAGATAAAAGTGACAACTGGAAGGTAAAACTGAAAGACTGACTGAGCATTCCAGACATATTCAATAGTCAAGAAACATATAAAACCATTTTCTATATTATTAAGGTTCAAATGCTAACAAATGTGCTAAAGTTATAAGCTTAATTCCATCTCCAAAGAAACTCCAGGCTTTGCTGCTACAAATTGCCTTACTCTCTCTGTGTGTATGTGTTTTAATCAATATTTTTGAAGAACACACCATTACAAGAAAGGCCAGTAAATAATCTCTCATGGGTATGAGGAAACAAACTCTCCTTTGGCATAATGCTACACTATGTACCCAACATCTGCCACCATCTGAAAGAACCATGAACTGTCATGGCCTTGCTAAAATGCTAACTACAGATACAAAGTTCAGCATTCTTTACCCTGTTTCCATTAACCAAGCAAGCTAAAAAAAAAAAAATCAAAAGCAGACTGGTAGCAAGGTTTTGTCTCTGTGCAGAATACTATAGGCCATAGACATTTTGGAAAAAAGACGAAAATATAAAATTTGATTTGGATTTTAGAGAAAATTTTCATAATGAAATTTAATTGAAAAAAATGTTCTCAGGCTTACACACTTCTTCAAAACATCCTGGCATTTTTTATCAACATGAGCTTTCATCTATCTACACACTTTGGTAATTGCAAAAATGGAGGTCCCAGACATTTTATCAGTCTTCTCCTTGTCGATTCTAGTTGTTCACAAAATTCTGGTTCATCTCTAGTAATGAAAAATTTCAAATGGCTAACTGGACAAAATAGACCCTGGTCTACCCAATCTCATTATTTGTAAATAAATCATAATGTTTTGGTGATATTTACTTCCATGTAACAGCCATGAAAGTCCTTTATCTGCTGTATCTGCACAGCTCCCAGAAATTTCCATTCATCTCCTAGTAAAAAAGTAAATTTGCTTTGCTCTGTGTCTTAGACAAAAGACATGTCTTAGTCTACATGTTCTACCCAATTCTTAATCCCTTATATAAAATAAACATTTTCACTGGTTTATTATACTGGACATCAGTTGAACATGGCCATTTTAATGTATTTATTTGAAGCATTTCACAGTTCAGTTAAAAAACTGCAGTATGACTTAACAATAACATTTGTGAATAAAAATGACTAAAATTAATAAAAAGCCAGAAAAAAAACTATACAAGAACAGCATAAAACAGTGTAATCAAGACCCAATAAATCCAAAGTAAAGCCTAATTAAAAGGGCTTGCCGATATCCCAGTTCAAAACTTGGGATATCATTACTCAGAATGGTCCAGAGGTGCATACGGTAGGCCTTTAATATTAGAATACGGGCAAAACTATTTGCAAAAGGATTGTGTGACTGTCAAACGTAGTCCTTGTATAGCATTAATTTCAACTGATTCTTAACCATCTCAAAGGGATCAGAGACCATGGCACAAGGACAGTTCCTAACCGATGAAAATTAAAAAAAAAAACCTAGCAAAGATTTGTCTATGAATGATGAAAGTCATATCTTAGGCAGTCAGTTGTTCTAATTTTCATATTGCATACAAAACATAAACCTGATATAAAATGTGACTTGATACAAAAGTTGATTTAACCATGGCAAATTATAATTAAATTATTGAAACAGAAATTCGTACTAAAACTTCCTATCTATCATCAGACAGGATATCAAGGACATCAAGATTATTGGCAGCTAACAGAAAATGCCTAGTGTTCATTTGATATTTCTAATTGACAGACAGTTCCATCACTAAGACATCAGAGATTACACTAAGCCATGGTTCATTTAAGCCATTACTTAACCACATTATGATTTAGCCCAATGCATGAACCCAACATTAAATGTAAGATTTAGTCAGACATGGCAAATCCTCTCTAACTATAGCAAGCCTGTCTAGTTCAACTCTAAACACACTATACAACCATTCCCAGAATTTCCAGTCAATGTGGCTAAAAACAGGATATAGTTTCCTCTTCCCTGTATGATAAACCAAGTACAAACCCATAAACAGATTCAGAGGACAATAACTAAGTTCCAGCAAGAAAGAGTGTGATAAATGACGTGTAAACCTTGATACTTACATGTAAACATAGCTGGGCTACCAATCAGATACCAAGCATCTGTATAGCAGGCCTACTTTAATTCATTAGCACACATCAAAACATTTCCTT
The DNA here is from genome assembly GCF_035149785.1 of Candoia aspera. Lineage (NCBI taxonomy): Eukaryota > Metazoa > Chordata > Lepidosauria > Squamata > Candoiidae > Candoia > Candoia aspera. The sequence continues at coordinate 199,122,597 of NC_086153.1, read as the reverse complement.
TATCTTTTGTAATTCATTCTTCAACTGTCTCTGATTTGCCAAGTTGCAGTCTATGAAAGCTTCCACTACCAGCTTCTGTAATAAGGATTTATAAGGATTTATTACAGAAATACTGTTACCCTTTTATCTACCCAGGATGTACAATAGTAGCATAAAGGAGAGCCATTAGCAGCTACCTGCCACTGTCATTGAAGCTGCAATTCTATATCAAATTATTTGGAAGTGATTTCATTGAAATCAATAAGACTTATTTCTGAATCTAAGTAAATAGCTTGACTCACAAAATTTATGAATTTTAAAGTAGAATATTGAGTGGACTGGATTTTTTAAATATTATTTTTAAATTAACTTTATTACTCAACATTTATTGATGAAACTTAACAGAATTTGGTCAAAGGTGATCACATGAATGTAAACTGACTTCCAAATGCTAAATTGAATACATTTCAGTAGTCAGTCCAAGTACTATCATATTAACTTTACTTGGCTCCTCCTATTTTTCACCAGTTGTGAGAAATTCCAGAAGAAAGTATCTCATAACAGACGATGCTCATAACATTATTGTTTTTCAGTTCTTCCACAGAGAAATAACCTTGACAACATTTTGGCTTACTGTGATGTGGCCCTGTATAATGAAATATAAGAAACAATTCTATATTTATATAGCCCATTCCACAACAATAGAAGCATAACAGAGTATCATACTCTGATTATTATTCTTTTTTCTGCCAACTGTTGCTTAGGCCAGAAGATATTAAGTGAGACTAACATTATCACATTCCCATCACTGTACATCTGCCGTAACTTACCTATCTTGAGCAACTTCAATATACAGTATAATACATAATTCAACATGCCATTTTCTTTTACAGAATGTGACTCTCATAAATTTCAATATATAATAGGTAAACTTAAGAATTAAAATATATTGAATTAATGCTTCTCCTTTTGACCTCCAGGACCACCCCTGTGCTCCACCAAATCAGTTTAGAAGACCCTTCATGTTTCTGAAGCAGATTTGGGAATGGGAGTCATAGAGGGCTGCCAAGGTAGATGAGTATTTTACACCAACAGTTTCACTCTACTAGTAAACAGACAATCACTAAGTTATAATATGATTTCTTTGGTTTTGGCTTAGTGTGCTGTGTGCATCCAGCTACTGTAGTTTCATGTGGATTCATTACTTAATCTTTGTATGAACTCAGATCATTGCAGTTTATCCAATAAACCATAATCAAATAAACTATAACTTGGAATGTTGTGTGAATTCAGTCAGCATTTGATACAACCCTCTCTTACTAAAACCTGTTCAAGTTCTTGAAAACTATTTACAGAATTAGGTAGCAGAAATAGATTCTTGAATTTCTCATTTATATACAAAGTGACAGGAATATCTCAGTGTACTTTTATTTCTTGGAAATTTGGTAAGAAATCTGACACTCTACAGAAGACTTATCAGCATGACTGTCACGTATCAATATGGTTGGAATCAAATTTAATTAAAGCATGTTCAGTAAGATATTAGTACTTTCGTCCACTAATCTCTTATATTCATAAGGGACTTTCTAGTAGGAAGGACAAATATGCTGACATTTACTTGTACTTTCTGTGATGAGATGAAGTGAAAGAATACAGATTAATATTACAGTATATGTAATAGATGAATATTGATTACTGACCTTGTTGCAAATAAAAAATAGAAGCATGATGGCATAAATACCTCAGTATTTCATTATTATGCATTACTTGATTTCTAGTTTCGGTATGTTCAGTCTAAAATATTATCATCCATCCTCTTAGAAAGCATAGAGGACAGTTACAAATAGCTGTTTTCTACTCCTGTGTATGTGAAAAAAATCCAAGAATGTCTATCATAGGAACACAATGGAGGTCTTTTAGCAGTGTGCTGACACAAGAAAATCATAGAACTACATGGTTTAATTGTGCATTCTCCAGCACTAGGCAAATTTCCATAACCTTATTGTAAACACTGTGTAAGGTTTGCCAAGATCAGCACAACAAGGGGGCTCACGCTTTACGTGCATAACCAAAAGCGACAGTAACTTCTTCTTTAGGATTTACATTTCCCTTTTTCTGAGCTTCTGAATGTGACTTCATGCTTCTGACTGACCTTTTCCTTGTATATGGTTAAAATCTGCCACTTGCAGCTCTAGTATCAGACCCTGTTTATAGGCGGGCTTAAAAAAAGAGAAAAAAGTACCTATTTCTTATCATTCATTCATTAATTCATTCATCACATTTCTATAGCCATCCATCTCACATTTGTGACTCTGTGTGGTGTACAATAAGAAGACCATAAAAAACAAGTATTAAACATTATACCATACTAAAAACATTAATATTAGTTTAAAAGACTAGGAGGAGCATCTTTTTTTATTTTTTAATAGGCTACAGTGAGATAAAATAGATAAAATATAGTAAGGTAAAGTAAAATAAGAATAAAAGGTAAGATAAAATAGTATAAGATGAAATAGAGTACAGGGATGTATAATAAGATGAATATTGGGCTCAGACAATATATGTTTAGGTGAATTCATCACCTTTGCATACACTCCAATGTAGTCTATAAAATGTATTCTCTGTGTGCAATGTTAAAGAATAACAACATTGACCTAATATCTGCAAAAAGGTGATATCACAGATTCCAAGTCCAGGACAGATGCTAACAATCCACTTTGCAGCCAGAATACGGTTGTTTCTGTATACTTGGGTGACAGAATGACATTCCATAAAGTATAGTGATTTCACCAATCTTTGTGGGCATTTTAGATCCAATGGTGTTAAAAATCTTATTGCCTCTGTCAGCCCTAACTCAAAATCTACATCTATTGTCATCTACTTCCAGGCACAGAGTAACATTAGGGTACCAAATATACAGTATGTGAAATGATACATCTTGCATATTACGAAGGGTGTGGACAGGTAGATGGGAGTCATTATGACACACAGCTGGGGTATACAACAATTCCTTAATTTCTAGTTCGATAATTGAAGAGAAAATAGTTTACAAAGAAGATAGCCATTAAATGTACTAGACAACAGTATCTCCTTACGCTTTACGTTCTTCACTCCCAAAATCAAACTATAAATCTAGTCCTAAGCTGTTTGTGGGTGAATAAGATTTCAGAAAGATAGAGGAAAAATCTTTCCTTTGTAATATCTGAATTGCACTGCTTCTAGACTTGCTGGTGTGCTAATGGTGAGGAGAAGCAGCTTTGATATTATGTACAATGTAGCCATCTCACCAGTTCTCCATTTCCTTGAGATCCCCAAGCCTGCTGGCATAACCATGTTTTAAGGGATTTCTGGAAGGCTGGCAGAGATGGGGCCAATGCCACTTTACACCATGGAATGCATGTCTCATGACTAAATATTAATTTGCAAGACAATGCATGGGAACACCAACTAGATTAAAACAGACTGCAAGTTTGGTACAGTAAATTTATCATGCCCCTATTAGCAAAGTTTCAAGGACACTGGGATGTATTCTGGCTGACCCTCTTCCTTGCAGACAGGTAGTTTACTATACCTATAAGGCAGCAAAAATTCCTACAGTGAAATATAGGTTGTGGCAATAGATAACAAGAGGTCACCAGCAAAACTGGTAAGCCAGCTCAAACAAATAATTTCCTCCTTCCTTTATTTAATTATCTGCTACTTTCTGTTCAATTAAGTATTGCTTATTGGACATTGTAATGCTTATAGGCTATTTTAAGTTGCTTGCCTTTCACCAAAACAATTCATTCCCTGGGGGAGAAAGGGAGAATGAGTGGGTAAGGATGTGTTAGTGAGAAAAAATACTTGTTGAGCTGACTCTGATGAATACATTTTTGTTTAATGTGAACAATAGTTGACAAAATCTTGAACAATTCAGTTTAATATGGCTCTTTACTAACAGATAGGCAAGAGGATTTCCAAGAAATCTGATCAAATTTTCTTGAGTGTGTTTGCTGATAGGCATTTCTTCACATTTTTCCCTCCCCATTCATCCATAAGGTTATGCAAACCTGTTTCAACACAATACACATCAAGCTAGAAATTCCTCATTTCAAGTTTGAAACAACTATTTCAAGTCTGAAATGGGCTGCTCCAATCACCTTGAAGCGTTGTCAGCTTTAAACTGAGGACCACCCACAGAATGGTTGGAGTGGTCATGAACACAAGGTAACTGTTTCCCAATCAATGCAACTGTTTTGAATTCAAGACAAGGCTTTTCAAGCTTGAAACATTTCCCTTTGATTTAGTATGAAAATATTCTGAAAACAGCTTGTGTTGTTTATTTTCTAGCCCCCAAAAAACAGCCTTTCCAAGTACAGTATTTAAAAAGTTACAATCAGATTAATTTCCATTGGTTTAGACTTTATGCTAAGCTAAATTTACTTACGGTTTCTTAAATCAAATTGGCTGGGTTCACCACAATACACTAAACCATATACCATGATTTATAAACCATAGTTTATATAACACATTAAACTAGAGCCACCAAAGCATATGATAGCTTAATACAATATGCAAATCTCACTCCTACTTTGCACATTGTATTTGTCCAGATAAAGGGATGCTCAAGTGTTCTCTGCAGTGCAAAAGTATAATTACCAATCAAATAATTTAATTATGAATGACTCCCTTGTAAAATGTTTGAATTTTTCAATGGTAATACAGCTTATTTCACATCTCTAAAAATGCTTATTTTCAGGGCAGAAATTAAGACTTTGGAGACAATAATGCCCGTCACTGATACTGTGCTCAAATACTATCAGATTTAATATATCAATATGTCCTAGAGCCAATGTTGTTAATTAAAATTTCAAAATAATAAAATGAATTTCTAAAAATCCCAAAAGATGGCCTATGTTAAATGGTTTTAGTGGTAAAATACAGCTGATTTTTTTAAGAAAAAAAATCCATTCAATCATGTCCAGTTCTCTGGACAAGTTCCTGCAGTTCTCTTGGCAAGGTTTTTCGGAAGTGGTTTGCCATTACTTTCTTCCTAGGGCTGAGAGAGAGTGACTGGCCCAAGGTCACCCAGCTGGCTTTGTGCCTAAGGCAGGACTAGAATTCACAGTCTCCTGGTTTCTAGCCTGGTGCCTCCACCACTACACTAAACTGGCTCTCAACAACTGAATTTTGATCTTATATTTATTTTTAAATGTACCATTTATTCTGAATAAATTTCCTTTTCAAGAGACCTGTGAATTGTTGGGTGGCATGGATATTTATGGTACGATAAAGCTAAGGTTAATGTAGTTTTTAAAAATCATTTTGTAAGACGTGCCACACTGAGAATATGGAATAGATATAAACCCAGGTTGTGCCCAAAAATACCTTTGTGGCTCTCAGCACAAGAAGCATTCTGAGAAGAGAAATGATAAGTAAACACAATGGCTAACTTATTGTGACATATTTGTCAAGGAGAATGCAAAATAAAATCAAGAGAAGATGTGGCGACAGAAGGATACACTTGTCAATGGTTTTCTTATGTACAATTACTAGAAAGATTTAAAATAGATAAAAACTTTTGGTTTTGAGCATCCTAAGACTGAGTTTGAAAGTGAACTGTGTACAAATGATGAACAAGTTATTGCTAAAAGGTATAAATTTCTATTGAAATTTCAAAACAGAAGAAGAGGAAGTGAAAGAATATATGATAAAATGGGCTAAAAATTCTGGTTACAATGTACAAATGGAACAATAGGAGACTATGTGGTTGAAAGGATTGAAATTTACATTGTTATAATTTTAAAGAGAATTTTTATAAAATGATGTATCGTTGGTATACTGTATGTCACTGGAAAAATTGTCTAGAATGTATAAAGGTATTTCAAATGTATGTTGGAAGTGTAAACAACAAAGGCGACATTTTACCATGCTTGGTGGACATGAAAAAAAGCTAGAAAATTTTGGACTCAATTTCATATACTAATTCAGAAGATTATAAAGATTAATATACAATTGAAACCAGGGGCTTTTCTTTTGGAACTGATTGATAAACAGTTGGAAAAAAGTCATGGAACTTTGTTTTTATACATGATAACTGCAGTGAGACTATTATATGCACAAAAGTGGATTTGACATCACCCACAATGGAGGAATGGATGGTGAAGATGATGGAACTTGCTGAGATGGCCAAATTGACAGCCTTGATTAGAGAAAAGACATTATCTAAGTTTAATGCTGATTGGAAACCCCTTATAGACTTTTTGCGTGAAACAAAAAAAAATGAAATTATGATATCTGGTTTCATTGATTACAAACAAAAAAAGATTATAGAAAAAATGCAAGTCATGCTGTAAACACAGAGTAGGAGTTCATTTACATTTATATTTATAACTGCTGTATAGAAAATCAGAAGCTACTTCTTTATTATTTTCTATCTTTTATGCACTTTTTTTTGTCTTCTTTTTGTCTTTTCTTTTCTATATTCTAAATATTAGTTCTTGTTAGTTGTTATCTTTCTTTTTTAAAATTTTACTGAAGTTTATAAATAAACACATAAATAAATAAACACATAAACAAACAAACAAATAAGGTGTGTGAATTGTGATTACAGACAGATTATATCTACCATCTGCACACTTCAGGTCCCTGAACATTGTACTTTACATACTAAAAGCAGTTTAACAAATGCATAAAAGTAAGACACACACAATAGGAAGTCCTTCATTCAAAGTATCACTTAACCATGACCTCATTAAGTTGCCTTAGGCATTACTCTCATTCTTAGTCAACACTATTATCCTGAAATAGTATTGGCCTCTTTTTCAGGGGTATAAAAATGTACAGAGCTAATGAATGGGAAGTGCTTTAGTTATGGGAAATCTCAAGCCTGTAGAAGAGAATAGGCTCTCCAAATATCTCACCTGGTTGTCTGGGAGACTTTCTTTTCCTTTCTGTGCTGACTGAGCGGGTGGGGGGGGGTCAGGCTTCTCTTCCTCCTTTGCCAGCAAAGGAGAGCTTCTGGGGGCCCAATTTAGATTGGGACACTGGATAGGAGGGATGACTATTAGATAAACACCAATAATCAAAGAGATCTTAAAAAAGTGACTGAGCCCATCAATATTAAATATAGTAGTCATAATCCAAAATAAAACTAAATGTAACTCCATTGAAATCAGTGGGCTTAAACCTAGCTAAAACTATATTGGAATTGTACCAGTATGTATAAAAAATAGAGGTTATGTAGCTAATTTTGAGCCAAGGTAACCCCTCACTATTCTGCATTAAACCCAGATATACCTCAGTAATTTAAAACTATAGAGGTGAAATCAGAGGAAACTTTTCATTTAAAAATAGTAAACCTTTTCCTCCCCACTACACAGGGCCATTACTACCAACTGCTTGGTGGAAAGGATCACTGAAAAGACTTGAAAAAAAACCAGTGAAGAATACTAGAGAAAGGCAGGAAAATCAACCCTGCTTCCCCCTCCATAGCAGAGCTATTACCACATGGATAGGACAGCTCTTGGAAGAGTGAGGGGAAGTGAACCATGCTCCAGAAGCCTACTGCCACTGCACTGTATCCTCTCCCCACCTGTCAGCCCTCCAAGGTAGACCAAATTTGGAAACCAAAGACGCACAAGCTAATTATTACTTTTATTATACAGTTATAGTAACAGACTCTTGCAAGTCTGAATGCACTTTCCCCCTCCCTCCCTTTATCTTCATGAGAACTAGGAAGGGTCACGTCTGAGACACTTTCTCAAATTACATTTCTGTCCCAGGCTCAGATTTCTTTTATCTGACTGTTGTCCTGGTTGCAGCTCTTCTGGCTGGGGAGTTATGGGAGTTGGAGTCCCCACATCTTAAAGTTGCTAAGGTTGAGAAATCCTGCCCTAAAGTAAGAGAAAAGTATCAGAAATCCCTGGCCTCAGCTATGTTTGACAGGCTCCCATTCATTTTACATCATTACCTTTTCCCCTCCAAAAAAAATTGTTTTGCTCAGTTAAAAAAAAGGTTGCTCAACTTTGCTATAAGCAAAGGAATAAGAGCTGTTGATGTCACTAACACCAAGTACAAAAATCCTAGGAAGATTATCACTCTATGGCTGCCTCTCTGATTGGGCCAGGACACAATTTTCAGAGATTTCTCCATCAAGACAAGCTACTCAAACCAAATATATAAGGATAAACAACTTCAAATAGGGGTCTACAAAGTATTTTGGGATCAGTCAGGTTTTTATGACAATTCAGGAAGTGTTTTGAGCTTGAAAGCTCTGTTTCAAGCTCAGACAGATGTTTTGACTCAAAATGGGCCTGTTTGAGCTTGGAACCTTTCCAGGATGGTCAGAACAACCTTGAAACATTCATTTTGGACACTGCTGCTTCAGTATAACAGAGGGCCATGAAATCCTTCTGAATGCTTGAGATACATATTCTTCCTATTGGGTTTTTTTTTTTTAAATCAATACAACACAAAAGAAAGAGAATTCCAAAACAGAAGTGGAGTTTTAGAAAGAAAAAACAAAGACATCTAAATATCTTAATATATCTATTTATAAAGGTCATGGACTCAAATGCTATAGGTAAAAATAAAACAGAAACTGATATAAAATTGTCCTTTTCCATATAAGTTTCTTAGCACTTGTAATGAAGGATTAATTATCAACTAGTTGCAAGCAATGAAACATTATAGCGAGAATTGTAATCACTTCATAAATGTTAACTGGTTAACTGCATAAAAAGAAAATGGGCTGTAGCCCTCTTTATATTTTATTCACATACTGTAATCAGTTTCACAGAGAGTTAATATTCACTGCAGAATATTAATAATAACAGATACTTGTTGATCATTTGGTAGCCTCAGAGAGTCAAGATATATTTATGTAATGGGCTGTAGCTTGGAAACTGCTAGTACACTCCTGTCCAGCCTCAGTCCTTAAATTCTGTATTATTTCACCTCTTGCTCAAATCATGCTAAATATCTTTGGAAATAGTAATAAATGTATTTTGAGTTTCTTCTTATTTTTAATCCTTGTACCTTGTTGCAGGACACAGTGTCACTGAAGAAGCCTCAGTATTAATATATCAATAATTATTTATGGTAGACAAATAAATACATACTATAAATATTGAAAATACAAAGTAATCTAAAATTTGCCATTATGTTCCAGAATGCTCTAGGAAACACCAAAAAAGTGAGAAAGAATACAGAAAATACATTGAGTGTAGTATTTTAAAGGAACATCCAAGAAGTTGGTCTTCAGTTCATCACTGCTAAAACAGTAAACTCTGCAAACATTAAATTGGTTAGGAAACACTGTCACTGTACAAGTATAGCTGGCATTGTACCTCTTGTGACTGTGTCAGCAAGGGAACAATGTATTGCAAGTCACTGATCATTAAGGTTCAACAGGACCGGCATTTGAAGTAATTAGGGAAGTATTTAGAATTACAGTCATCATCCAGTCCAAGCTGCCCACTATAAAATATTCATAGAGATCTAAGTCTCTCACCAAAATTGCCCAAATAAACTACATTTTTTAAAAAAGATAACTGGAGAAAGCATTAGTGCAAAGGAAGGTAATAGATTTTGAGGAATGAACCATTTAAGTTGGAGGTCGTTATTTCCCTGAAGACCAAAGTGTCTTTAACTTGTAGGTTCAACAGGAAAACCTAATCTACCTAGCAAGTCTTACACTAAGAAACAGGAGAAGAACCACCACAGGGTGCTAGAGATCAAATGAGAGGAACGCTAATAAGCAATCTGGTTCAGAGAAGACAAATGACCCTAGCATGACCTTACAGCAATGAAACAATGGATCATCTGATCAGGTTTCAGAAGCTTAGATTTTGGTGCCTCAAAGAGAATTTGGGCTATCCCTTTGAGCACCTCTTTCAAGAATAAGGCTCGAAGGAAATGGAAGTGGGGAGTGATTTTATTATGAGATCTAACCTAGCATAGTGTCCCTTTAAACACTCATGCTTCAGATACAGTACAGTAAATCCTATTAATCTAGGCCACGGTAGCTATCAAAGGAAGATTTTTTTTAATAATGGTTAATAATCTAGCATGTAAGGAAATCACAATGGATTGTATCTAATTACGCCTGTCAGCAGAATGAACAACTCTGGAAGATTATTCTCCTGCGCCCCCAACCGCCCCCCATCTGCTCTAGAGGTTTAGGGGATATTCCGGAAAAGACATCAGGGGGGAAGAGAAACTTTCACCGTCAAGCAGATTTCTGCTTACATGTTAGGTATAGTCCCTTTTTAAAAAATGAAGTTGCATGTAAGAAAGACAATATATTTCATCAAAATATCCTCAGATTTTTTTAAAAGCCCCAGCTAATGATTAATCAGAAATGCTATTGTACGGGTAGCTATCCATGAAAAGGTTGGAGTTTTTTAACTGATTTGTTCTATTCATTCATTCATTCATTCATTCTTCAGATCAATATAGGAGAATAGAATAGTCCCTGAATTCAGAATAGGTGCCCCTCCATAAGTTACAGCAACTATTCCTATTTCTCCTAGTGGAATATCTTGCCATAGCCTTTTCCTTGATATGATAAAGAAAAACAAAGTATGGAGTATTGTATTTCCGTGATAAATCTTGCTCTGGCTATAGTCGGTCCACATTCAGATGGGATGTTCAGTAAACCATCTCTTCTAATATGAATTGTTAAAGGTGTTTCTTGGAAAATTTTAATTCAAGAAATGGGTCTTACATTAAATTCTCAAAGCTGTGTATGTAAGGGTCCTTGAATTTTCTACATAATGACGTAAACATTATACATGTATTCTGGGACACAATTCACTTTGGCTCTTCCAAACTCTTTTATACAATCAACCCATCCAAAGCTCCACTAAGGGAAAAAAAGAGCTAACGGTTATATTTATGCAAAATGCTATGTTGGTATAATTATCTTATTCCAGAGACCACATGCTACTCAGCATCAGTGTGAATAAATGAGTAATTTTAAAATAGAAAAAAGAGTCACAACTCAACGTATTTGATGATGGAGTTAGTTTATGATCAGAAGATAAAAAATTAGAAAAACATGTTAAACATCTCTTTAAACAAGAATATTGGCCTAAGCCAATGTTTTCCCACTGAATATTCTGCATAGCTGCCTGGAGCTGCTAAAATAGGCAGCATACAATGTATATGTGTATGCGTATAAATGAATAGTAATTAGGAGAGCCCACAATAAAAAAATTAGCTATCCTTTAGAACAGATGAGATATTCCTTTTCAGGCACTGCTAAGTAGTTCTACATTAAAAAGAATCTTTAGAGTGATGTACAGTATATGCACTGCGTTCCAAATCTGATTTACTAATACAGATCTGTTATGTAGATATCTGTTTACAAATGGCCTATATTGAATATTAATGTGATCACCTATGTTTGATTGCAAAATTTAAGTCAGTTCACAGTAATGTGACTGTAATGTAACAATTTTGAGAAGAACCCAGCCAAAGGTAAGTCCTATTAACTTCAAGAAGAAACATGCAAGCATATACTGTTTTCCAATTGAAATAGGTCAGATTTATGTGTTAAACTCTGAATTGTCAGTATTGAAATCATTCTGCTTCCCAGTAACTTACTAAAAATGAATTATCTCTTATTTATAGAGATGAATTCTTATTCAATAACTATTTGACTAACTCCTTCTATTCTGGGGAAAGTCATTGTGTCTTTAATTCACAAAATTTACCCTTTAAGTTGGAGACAGGGATACTGAATCATAGCAAGGTCCACAGCTCCTTGCTTTCATCTATATTGAAGAAGTAATTAGAATGTTTCATGATTATCTGCAATGAAGATATTAAAAATGGAGATTGAATCATTCAAACAGCTTCATACATTTTGAATTGGACAGACTCTTAAAATCATTAGAACATACAGGTCCATCTGCTATTTTGGCTGAAACTGGTAATTGCCATATTCTAGAAAATTAAGACTCTTTAAATGAAACCCAGATTTCTATAGGCCATAAGTTGTGAATGCATTTGTTGTTGCTTTTATTTTTATAGCTACATGTCATATTCACAACCAATGTCACTCTACCAGTAGAAGTCACTTTGAATTTAGCAGTGGAACGAAGACAGAAGCAACTTATGAGCTTACTACAGGTATATGGTTGGCCATTATGGGACCTGAATGATGGGCTAGAGATCTGTCTTTGGTTAGAACTGACATAGACCTTTGTTTCCCTGCAGCCCACAGGCATGAAATCTGCTCTGAACGGTTGGGACATTTCCCTCATTTTTTTCTCTACTCAACTGTAGAGAGATAACCATGGGGTAGATGCTATGTGATTTTTTATTTGGAACAGCTTTCAAAAAGTTTATTCAAATTATATCTCAATATAAAATATAAAACATGTGGAAACTGCTACTGATGTCTGACAAACCTGAAAACACTGAAATTAGTAGATCAATAAACTAGGATATCTGTCCATTTTCAATCACAACTGTCTCTGATTTGCTTTCCTTCCCTGAATTCTCTCCCCACCCCCCACCCCCCCGCAAATCTCACTGGAACAGGAATTTTGAACACAATCTTTGTATGTAGTAGTTCATATGTGTAGGTTAAATGGTGGTGTGCACCTCCTTTATCAAGTAAGGAGATGAAGACTAATGTGATTTCAGACTATAATTTTAATAGGGATTACTGCAATACATGTTCTGGAGATGTCACTGACTGTAGCATAAATCAATATTAAATACTTTATAGAGGAAGCACATTTTCAGAAGACGGTCCTTAAGGCTTTTCTGTAGACGATATCCTAATTACAAGTGCAAGCTTATTACAGTTTCTTTCTTCAGTGATTTACAGTGCAAAAAGACAAGAAAGACTGCATTAGCTATATTAAAATATGTATTTAGTTTCTCTACTGTTAATGGCATACAAAAATGAATTAGAAAAATATTCTTGTGCAAAAAAGTGGTTTTGTTTACCTGTTTTTTTAAATTAATTTTTTTATAATGTAACATGGTGAAAAGTTTTTTTGTCTTTTCAAATGACATATAGGCTGCTACTTTGCATTGCTATGTAGAAGCTGTAAGTACTTGGAAGTAAGTCCACTGAAGTCAAAGCATGTATCATTATGTATTTGAATTATACACTGAAACACTTATTAGTCCTTATAGAACTTTTAATCACTTCAAAATGTCAGAAAATGCTGATACATTTTATACATGAGGCTACTTTTGATGAAATGTTATGATTTACAACTTGACGTGAAACAATTTGATTTCAGATCCATACCTAAATTTGCAAAGTTCAAACTGGAAGTGTCTTGCTACTACCAAGGACACTAAGCAAAAGAAATCCATGGTTCTAAAAATGGAAGGCTAAGTACTCTCTAAGGGGAAACCCATAGTTGCTAGGGGAACTCTTGAACATTCTCCACTCCTTACAACCATAAACTCAGCATTCTTGCCTACTTGCCACTCATAATCGCTTCATTTGTAATTCACACACATGAGGAAAGCTTTGGTTGTAATTCTCACAACCAAGATAATTTCTAGATAGTGGTAAACTTTAAATTGGAATGTTGTTGATATATCCATGTGATTACTTACAACCACAGATTAATTTAAGAACAGCACTGAATACTCTGCTTCCAGATAGACAGACAGACAGATATGATAGATAAGATAAACAGATAGACAGACAGACAGACAAACAGATAGATCCTTCTTATATCATGTTGACATTTACTGGTGCATGCCTAAGATTCGGAAAAAAAATTAAAGCTGTGGTTGCGAATCTTCATTTCCACAGTGTTGTATTAATATAGTAACAAGGACAAGAATATACTTCACATATCATATAGTGTGCGTGTTGCATGCAGTGCTGTTCACTGGAGAACATTTAGATATCAAATATTCCAGACAGAGGATGCAACCAACCTGCATTTGCCAGATTTGCAGCAGGATATATCCAGAGCAGCTATACTGACTAGCTTCAGAGATTCCACATGCATCCATAGACACATACCAGAGTCAAAGATCTTGGGAAAAATTAACAAATCTGCCTGCACTCAATACAGATAAGGAATGCAATTTTTTTTATCATTATCAACATCACCATTAGTTTTTCTTTTAGGAATGCAGAGAAAGTAAGATATAAATTTGGGTTCCATTAAAATGTAAGCTAGAGACATTGGCAACCAATTTGATTTTAAATAACCCAGCTAAATATGTTACATTTCCTAAAAGCAAACTTTGAAATTTGCAGAATAAAACTATTCCAGTACCAGACTGCCATACAGATGCTTTCAAAAAAATAATTTTGTTTTAATTAGTTGTAGTTTTATTGTCTTGTTCAGGATGGACGATTTTGTTGATTACTTAAAATATACTCAGGGTTCTTCAGGAAATATATATATTTTTTAAAAAGCATTCCCTATCCTAATCCAACTAGTTGCAGAGTTTAAAGTACTTCCTGGTTAGTTGAAAGTTATGGTAAGAGAGAAAAAGCAATAAAATGCGGGTGCAGAGTGATAAACCTTAATCCTGTTATTTCTGCTCAGAATAAAAACCTAAAGGGGAGAAAGGAAGGCTTCATTACTGCACATTCTCAGGGGCAACAAAATGCCTATCAGGACACTGATCTCTATTTAACCCTGGGGAGGGTGGGTATGGGGGAAAAAAAGAGGAGCGGTTGCAACTGGGATATGTATCAGCAGGAGGAAAAAAATCGAATTACCTCGGGGCGAAGGAAGAAAGTGTGGGGGGAAGGGAAAGAATGAGCAGGGGGAGCAGTTGAGAAAAAGGGTCAAGAGTCAGAGAAAAGGGAATGGAGGGGAGGTGACAATGAGGACATCAGCATGAGGAGGGTAAAGGAGGCAGCTCTGGAGCTCAGACCCCCAAGCGCTTCCGCTGGAAAGCCTGCCACATTTCTTTTCTTTCTTTCCTTCCCGAGCACGCACACGCACGCACACACACACAGCCACACGTCTATCCTAAAAGGGAGCAGAGGAGGCAGAGTCAGGAAGGGGCTGCCGCCGTATGTGCGCGCCCCCGACAGCGAGCGCGCCTGTAACCCGACGCCACCCCAAGAGCCCCCTCCTCCCCGCCCCAGGACCCCCCCCCTTTCTTTTTCCTCCGAGGCTATAGTTAGCAAGACTGCAAACTGTAGCCCAGCCCTGCCCTGCCCTGCCGCCCTCGGTGCCCTTCTCTGGCAAGAAAAGAAGGCGAGACCCTGCCCGGCGACCGCGCCATACCTTAGCCTGCAGATACTGGGGGTAGTAGTAGGTGGTGTACTGGGGGTACATCTGCTGTTTCCACACTTTGCCCATGAAGCTGGAATAAGGGAGCCCGCTGCGCAGGGACGAGGGAGGGCACTTGACCAGGGGGAGGGGGGAGGAAAGCGACGGCGAGAGGGAGGGGGCTCGCGCTCTTCCTCTCCTGCGCGCGCCCGCTCGCTCGCTGGCTCCCTCGCGCTCTCCCCAATCGTCCCCGGGTCGGCTTCTTTCTTCCCGACGGCGACGGTCTCTGCGCTCCTCCTTTCTCCGCTGAGCGCAGTCCTTCTCTCCTTCCTCCTCCAACCTTCAGAAGGCGGCGGCAGCGGGAGCAGCAGCAAGGGAAAGAAGCTGCAGAGGGCACCAAGGACAAGAGCGCTCGCTCGCTCGCTCACCCGCCCCCTCCCTCCCTGCCCGGGGACTCGCGCGGGCACGAGCGCCCGCCCGCTGCAAGAGTTTCCCCTCGCCCAGCTCAGGCGCCACGAGAGAGCAGCGCCCGGCCGGTTCCGAGCGCCGCCTGGGAAGCGGTCAAGACAAGTGCGAACTGCGGATGCGGCAAAAGACTCCTTGCCAGCCGGGGACGAAAGAAAGCGGGAGGCGGGGGGAGAGGGAGACCGGAGCGGCGGAGGGAGGGAAGGGAGAGGGAGGGAGAAGCAGGCCAGGGAGGGAAGCGGGGAGCGGCGCGCGCGAGGGGGGCGGCGCTTCGTCCCTCGTCTGGGCTCCGAGGGTGGGATGGGCTTCTACGAGAAGGGACCCGGGGGAAACCGCTGCGGCAAACGCGGAAGAGCGGATCTGGGGAGGCAGGCGCGAGTACTTCGGCGGGGGTGGGCATTGGCGCGGCGCCGGAGGACCCGCGACGAGGGACAGACCAGGCGTGAGAACCCGCGGGTTCGGACTCACCCCTCTGCCGGAGTCGCTTGAGGAGGGATTGGAGGGGAATGGCAGCGATTGCGCCTCTCGCCCGGATTGGAAATCTCGGAGCCGGCGGAGGGGGAGCCCGGCTCGCTGCCTACCGCGATTGCTCCTTCTCAGGATTCTCGCTGTAGGACAGGAGGCGGATACGGCTCTCGCTGGCTCTTCGACAGAACTCCCGTTGCTTCTGTCGCTGTGCAAAATTGACTGGGCCTTGGCATAATTTTTTTCCTGGGTTTTACGGTGTGGGTTTTTGCGATGCTGCTCGAGGAGACTCTCGGGTGTAAAATGTACTTTTGGGGCGTCTTTTTTTGGGGACGTACGGCTTGTCCCTTTAGCGGCTTGTCTCAAATGTACATTAACTGATGAACTTGCAGCACAAGCGAGGACAAGAGTAGAGTTGCTAGTTTAGCAGTTGATAGGGAGTTCCTTCCTTCCGGGTTCCCTAGCTAAATTCAAGAAAGAATGTAGTATAACTTTTTCCATGAACCTTCCTACGACTTTCTGGGGATTTCCCATCTCCAGAACTCATCTAATATACTGACTAAATTCCGGGTACAACTGTTTTAAAGTTGCTGTTTTTAGGCTAGTGTTCTCTTAACCAATAACCATCCTTTCCTTGGAGGAGTGAATAAAAAAGTGGAGCATTAACTGTGAAATAATGTTTCAAGACAGAGAAGCTTCACCAGCCACATCAGAAAGTGCTGGCCATTACAACTGGAAACGATGAAGATAATATTTGTACTGTATAATCTTATCGCATTTACATGAGAGTAAGTCCCACTAAACTCTGTGGGACTTACTTCTGAGTATGCACTCACAGAGCTGGGCTTCTGAAAGGTTTAAGAGCAGAATTACAAATATAATGAAATATCAAGATCATTGAATTGAAGATACTGAAATATCAGTATCATAACCTGGAAAGCCCCTGGGCAAATGGTTGAATATGAACATGGTTGTATGGCTGGAAAAGAATTTGAAACAGAAAAAGACACTGGTTATTAAAGGAGTGATACTGTATAAAATATTTCCTCTGCAGAGAGGAAAAACTGATTTAGGTTATGTTCACATTTATTGCATATCCAAACAGAAGTTAAATGTACAGAAATGGCCAATCTACAGATACGGATTTCAGATAAAGATTCCATCATGCTTTTTTTTAACATTAAATGTATTGGAACTGTGAAAAAGGTGTGAAATCACCATCACTGAGAAATGATCACTGATTATAAGATATTTATGGTCCCATATTCTTAGGTATATTCCTAATTTACCCTATTCCAAGTTCAAGAAATACTAAGGTATATATCCAAGCATCTCAGTATTGGTCCGCTGGCTAGGACAGGTGAAACTCACAGCCTTCCTAATATTACTGAACTGTAGGACCCTGTTTTAGGAACACCACAATGCTAGAAGATGTATTATTTGATCTTGATGTCTTGGTCCCACTTGTAAGCATTACATTCTGTGCCAAATGAAAATTCCAGATGGTAACTCACTGCAGTTGTTTCATTTTAGCTTGTTTCGTAACTCCCTAGAAGCACTTTTGAATGGTGATATATAATTGTAATAATATTAAATAAATAATGAAATCGGTGACACGACTTCTTGCTGAAAGCAAAAAAAAAAATGAACTTGTGATTTATGGGTTTGACGATTAGAAAGGGTAAGATATGGAAGTAAGGGAGCCACGATATAACTATAGAGAAAAAGAGAATAAAATATAAATGCATTTATAATTGCTGTAAAGAAGATCAGAAGCCGCTTCTTTATTTCTTTTTTCTTTTTCTTTGTTTTCTCTTCTTTCTTTCTTACCACTTTTTTCTTTAAATTTGTATTGTTTTTACTCTAAAAAATCTCTTCAATAAAAATTAATAAAATTAAATAATGAAACAGTTGAGATGTCCATATAAATTATGTTATAAAAGTCTAAGGTAGCATTAAGAAAATTTTGTATGTTTGTGAGAGAAAGAGGTTGATCATTTGACCGAAAGGAAAATTACAGATACCTGGTGGTAGAAAGAGCACATGGTCTCTGCAGCTCTTTATACAGATAGAGAACACATGGCTGTGAGCTTGGATGTTCTTATACACCTCATTAACAGAGTTTAAATGATGGAAATTATGGTTGGCATCATATTCAAGTATTTTATTTTCAGTTAAAACTAGCATGTGTTCTATCAAGAATTTTGGAGAAAACAGGAACGTTTAACAGTAAAGGTACAAGATATTTTCAAGCTTCTTCCCATGGATTTTTTTTGGCAGAAGTAGGTAATAAAGAGTCAGTTGACTGGAGTGGCCTATAAGCTGTAAATCTTTGTTGTGCATGGTTCTTTTGCATTAAGAGCACATACATGAAATAGGCTTGGTTCAAAGGACTAAATGACCTGTCTGGATTGCTCTGTTCCTTAAACAATAATGCACTCAGCTCATAACCATACATGGATAGGACTGAGAGCATTGACAACTTTTGCCACAGAGGCTGTATGTTTGTGGTTACTAAGAAATAATTGAGGAATACTTATGTATACATCATAGGAAATGAACTATGTTGCAAGAGTCACTGAAACCTATTAGTATTGCCACACAACTGGAAACTTAAGGGTACCATACCTGGGCTTCAGAAATCTAAAAACCACTAGATGGTAGCAAAGAGATTTGTGACCTCTGCTGCCATCTAGTGGTTGCCTAGTCTTTTGCAGTACAGGCATTGTAGTCCTAACTGGTTGGACTAAAAACCGTCAATGAACTTGCAAATATGAAGTGAAACATCTTCATTTCAGCTTTAAAAGCCATTGAGTAAAACACATTAGGTTGTTGCAATCCATCTAATTTAAGCATTCTCCAGTGTTGTACCTGTGTACCTGTTGTAATTATTTACAACTGAGTTATGAAAAATACTTGCTAAAGGGCATCCTGAATATATGGCAGCACATTGCATATACCTTCTAGTTGGTGGGGTCAGGCAACAGTATGTTGTTTGCAAGGTAGTTTCTAGATCAGAAATCCTAGCTTGTATGGAATAGGATGAATATTGTCATGAGTAAGGACAAATATGCTCGGTGTTGGCCTTCTGGCCTACTGCCCCAAATTTCTCAAAACTGACTGGTATTGTCCCCACTGCTAGCAGGGTTGTTACATTGTATATAGTGTAGGTATAACTAAGGTTGGTAACTTTATCTACACCTTCACTCTTTTCCAGAGAAGTGTTATGTGGAAGCCTTGATTGACCAAAGCCATGATGGGAGGAGGTGTTAAGTATCAGTGGGCCCATAGATGTGTTTCTCTACTTTTTCTTGTACCTTTAATATCTTACTTATTTTCTGTGTTCTGCATAGCACTGCTTATCCCCAAAGGGAAGAGCATGATGGATTTTTATGTATATATTAAGAAATCTTTGCACACTTCAAACAAGATTCACAGGACCACTATTAAAGCAGTTGCATCTTTTTTTTCCTGTCTACTTGGAAAACTAAAAGAGTGGATGGCTTTACTTAATAGCAGAGATAGTCTGTGCTTGTCTGAGGTCCAAAGCACTTCATCAGAATTGTTTCCAAAGTGTGCAAGCCCTACTTATACCAACTTTTTGTTGTAGGAATATGGCAACTGTCATGAATTAATTTCTGGTAATATGGAGACTTACTTCCATATCTGTAAGAGGCAGGACAATCCTACTTACATTAAGAATTAAATTCAGAGGGGTTTATCCTACATAAGTTTGTATAGAATTACAGTCAGAAGCATTAACCAACCACTCCATGCAATACTTAGTTGAAGTTTTTTAATGTTAATTATTTATGGAATATTAGAACAGTTTAACTGAATAAATGTAAGAAATGATAAAAACAAACAAATGCATAGTAAATAAAATGTGGGAAAAAGCCATTTACTTAAATCTGGATTTCCTGGACAAGGACAGAAAAAAAATAGAGCTATTAATTAATTGAGGAACCTAAATGTCTACCTTTTACAGTTGAATCAACCTCCTTGAAAGGCAGAAAAACAAGGTAAAACCATGGTGAACAAATAAATACTAAATAAGCATAAATAATAATATAAGGGAAAATCATGCTGAAGTCTTCTGTAGATGCCTCCTTTCTATAACAGTGAAAGAGTGATGCTCCTTCCCAGATAGGTTTGCCTGGCACCTATCTTGGAATCTTTTTTTTTCATTTGCTGGATTTACACCCAATTTTAAAAAAATGTAATATATTTTATTTGATGATTTGATTTGTATCGCATTGTTTGCCCAGAATTTTATTTGGTGTTTTATTGATTTATTGCTTTGTAATATAAAGCACTGATAGAATCAAAAGCTATATATAAATTCTATAAACCAACTTATTTATAAATAAATAAGAGTTTAAAAGATCTGGGCAAATATATAGTGCCTTATATGGTGGCCAAAGTATGTAGCCTTGGTGGCTGAGCCTATACATCTTGAACCCCAAGCAAGCTAAATACATTTTAGCCTATCGTGTTACAGGAATCTAACAGTCTAGGGATAAACATATTGCGCAGATTCTGATATCATCAGCACAACGATCATCCAGAATACAAATATGTGTCTCTGTGGCATTCATAAGCAGGTGTACAAGCCACAGCATTCTGGAACTTAATGAAGAAAAAAGTGTGGAGCATGATGCGTATACTGTACAGAATGGGAAACTCAGTTTGGCAAGGTCAGAATTTTTTGAGAAATACTTTTCATTATGTTTAATAGAATAAATCCATTTCTGGAAAATCTGCCAAAATAACTAAGCTGAATAACTATATGGAATCCCATTTACCTTTGAATATAATTTTAGCTGCACCTACAGTAATTCTGCAGCACTTTGCTTTTTAACATTGCAGGAAAAGAGGCTTCTACAGTCAGTTCATTTTATGGGTTCACTGGAGTATCTTTTCTCTTCCTCTTTAATCATGATATTTAATGGTATTTGTCCTTCCTGGACAGATCTTGTAGAATAATCAATTGTATATTCTATTTTTGAATGTCTGATCCTACATTTAAGCCATATGTAAGAGTGACAGTAGTGAACTTGGGAAAACCTCCATACTTTTAGAAGTTCAAATATCTTAAAGGGGAAAGAATACACAAAGAAGAAAACAGACTATCTACAAGAGGTGAATATAGCTGCAGAAAAGGTGATGAGAACACATAGATAAAAAACAAGTATGTGAAATACAGCCACTTTCTGAATTATTTGATTTATTTTACTTCTAAACTATCCTATAGTTGCAGTTCTTTGGCAGATGGACCCATCATATGGAAATGCTACTTTGAAATGCCACAGAGGTGGAAGGGAAACTTCTATCATAGAAACCAGTGGGGAAATCCAACATTTTAATGCATTTGGACTAGGTGTCAGTACCATATATTTGCCTCACCCTTTCAAGAACCAAGTCAACAAAGGTTGTACTTGAATTCTATTCTACTTTGGTGTGAAATGTTTCAAAAATAACTTTTCAAAGTATCTCACACTAAATCCTAGACTCTAAATGCTTTGCACCAACCCCAGGACATTATCAAGAGATATGAGACCCCTACTAAAGATTGGCAGTTGAAGGGTAGCTTACAACAGTCTTACCATTTTTATCCAAAACTTGAATACCAGTATTGGGTATGAAGGTGGAAGTAGAGTTTATAAGAACCCTGAAAGGTAGTTTAATATTACATGTACGTCTTCATTGCCAATGAGGTTCTGGGAAGAGAAAAAGAATAGTTTTCAGCAGCCTTCTAAGCAATGTAATCCTTTGCAAATATGCAGGCCATACTCTGGCAGGGTGTAATGGTATGTGGGAATGACCTTGGGAGACAGTGGGAAGAGCCACAGCCAGGGGAAGGGTCGAATAAGAGGCAGCTTAGCCCACAGCAGGAATGTGGGTGTGGCAGACATCTCAGAAGGGACCCTCCCTAGTTTCTTGGGCTGTAAAGGTGATGGGGGAGAAATGTACTTTCAGACTTGCAAGATTCTGTTAATGTAACCTTAGAATAGAATAGAACAGTTTGGTCTAGTGGTGAAGGCATCAGGCTAGAAACCGGGAGACCGTGAGTTCTAGTCCCGCCTTGATCACAAAGCCAGCTGGATGACCCTGGGCCAGTCCCTCTCTCTCAGCCCCAGGAAGGAGGCAAGGGCAAACCACTTCTGAAAAACCTTGCCAAGAAAACTGCACAGACATGTCCAGACAGCCTCCGAGAATCAGACACAATTGAACAGATTAAAAAAAAACCTTAGAATAAAGTAGAATTAGTTCATCTAGGTATGTTTCCTGTCTGGACTATCTCACAAGTCTGACAAGTCTGAAAGTACATTTCTGCCCTGTTGCCTTTACAGCCCAAGAAACTAGGGAGGGTCCCTTCTGAGACGTTTGCCATGCCCACATTCCCACTGTGGGCCAAGCTGCCTCTTATCTGACTGTTGCTCTGGTTGTGGCTCTTTCCCCTGTCTCCCAAGGTCACTTCGATATACCATTACACAGGGCCACTTATCTACATTCTCAGCCACCTCTTCCCCATTGCCAAACCAAGCCCTTACTTGCATACAGAAGCCTCAGTGTCCACAATTTTGCACAGGAATACAGTAGCTTGAGATTCAAATGTTAAAATATGTACATATATCTAAATATAAAGTAAGATTCCATTTAGATGATGACTTGGTTTTTCAACCTTCTCATTCATAGGCTCATATAACACAGGAACTCCAAGAGACAGTTTCTCCTCATTGTGGAAGCCATGTTTTTATATAAAGTTGTTTATGACGGAATGTCTATTGTTTCCCCACAATAACAATAATGAGAACAGCCAAGGGACTACAGGTAGTCCTCCTTTAGTGACCATAATTGGGACCGCCAACTTGGTCATTAGGAGAAGTGGTTGCTAAGTGAAACCACGACTGTGCTTACAATCTTACTTCAGCTTTCCTTTGCTTTACAGACCTGCAAAGGTCATAAATGTGAGGATTGGTTGTAAAGTTACTTTTTTCATCACCATTGTAACTGAATGATCACTAAACAAGACAGTTGCTAAACAAGGACTGTGTATGTCTATCTGTTCAGTTGTGTCCAACTCTCAGTTGCTTTGTGGATCAATGCTCTCCATGCCTTTCTATCTCTTCCTTCAGTTCCATCAAAGTCATTCCAGTGTCCCTTCTGATGGTGTCAAGTCAGTGAGCCCCTTCTTCCTTTACAACTGACCAATCCCAGCATAATTGTCTTTTCAAGTGAGTTGGCTCACATAATATGACCGAAGTATGACAGTTTTTGTTTGGTGATCTTGGCTTCCAGGGATATTTTTGGTTTGACTGTGTCTAGGATTTCCTTGTTGTTAATCTTCATTGTCCATGAGATGCGTAGTAGTCGTCTCCAGCACCACAATTTGAATGCATCTATCTTTCTCCTGTCTGCCTTCCTCAAAGTCCAAGTTTCACAACCACACTTAGCTATTGGAAATATGATTGTATTAACTAGACTGCATTTGGTTGGGAGGCTGATATCTTTATTCTTCCAGATGTTATTTATACTGGTCATTGTTGCTCTTCCAAGCGCTATACGTCTTCTGATCTCTGGGCTGCAGTCACCCTTTTGACCAATTTTAGAGCCAAGGAAGTTAAACTCCTTTACTGCTTCAATTACCTAGTTTTTGATCTTGACACTGACTTGCACATTCTCTGCTGTTGTCATTATCTTTGTTTTCTTGGTGTTAAGGCGCAATCCAAGTTTTTCACTTTCATCTTTGACTATTAGGATTAGCTGTTCTAGATCTTCTTTACTTTCCGCCAGCAGTGTTGTATCATCTGCATAACGAAGGTTGTTGATGTTCCTACTGCCAATTTTCCCCCCAATATTAGATTCTTCCAGATGTGCCTTTCTCATATCCACTTCTGCATACATGTTGAATAATGAAGATGATAGAATACAACCCTGACGAGTGCCTTTTCCAATTCTGAACCATTCTGTGTCTCCATATGCTGTCCTTACAGTTGCTTCTTGATCAGAGTACAGAGATCGTAGCAGTTGGATGAGGTGTGATGATATTCCCATTTCTTTCAAGCCGTTCCAGAGGACTACCTGTATACTTTTATGTACTCTTCTAGCAAATTCAGCTGTGATACGCTTTCCTTTCTATAGCCATGTGAATATACTTGCCAGCTGAAGATAACTGTTTGTGCATCTGATGAAGTGATTTCCAGTACAAGAAAGTTAATGCCAAACTTATAACATGGGAACCATAGACCAACATATTTGGTGGGTCCTAGGTTTGGAACTATTGGCTGATTCTGCACTAATGTGTTAAATTTTAGGATGTTATAAGCCTTACTCTCTTGAGCTAACTTGCTGATATAAATGTTTGTCATCCTTCACAATTCAGACATCAGACTGTTCCTACTCCTTTTCCTTATTTAGCAAAGACAAAGTCAGCTGTCTGCCTTTTGCTTCTGCTAGTATCGGCACTCTCCTCCCATGCTTTTTAAATATTTGAACTTCTTTTTCCTGCTCTGTTTTGGGAACGACTAAGCAAGACAGCTGGGGGAAAGATTAGATCCTCTTCCAGTAATATTTGATGGATTTCATAGTGCTTTCCCATCACCACTTTTTCCTTCCATCATAAGTAATCCCTGGCATAAATTATATTTTAAGAATAGCTTAATCAAGGAATCAAGTTGCATCCAGAGCAGTGGATAAGCTAGGAGAAGGCGTGTCAACTGTTCAGGGTTGCTTGTGGCTTAGAACCAAAGGGCTAAAGCAGATGGGAAGGGTGTAGAAATAGACCCATGTAGAGAGCTGGGTATGATGCCATGAATCCCAGGGAAGTAGTTCTGAAGAGAAGCACCATGTGAATAGTAAGACAGAGAAGAACAATCTCCCCCTGGTGCATTTTTCCTTTGGTCCTTTTTGTTTTTAAACCATTTTTCTGATGAACTCAGGAAAATGTGGGTTTGCCCCATCCCCTATTTTAGAGGGAACTAGTGGGCCCTGGATTCTGCTGCTGCAATTTCTTGTTACATCCCATATTGCATTAAGAACCAAACCACACATTATACAAGACAGTTGAGGTTGCATTTCCTGACATTTTCAACCCCTCAAAGCATTCCTCAGTTCAGATGATGTCTGTGTGATTCTTTTTAAAAATGTTTTCCTGCTGGTAATTCTGGGAGTAGAGCACAAATAGATTAGCTGCTGGAGCAATGATGTTTCTGGAGGGATAATTTGCATCAGAGAGTGTGGATGCAGATTTGTGGAGAGTTAAACGTGATCCAAACCAGAATCCCTAGGATGAAAATTATATCAGGTGATTAACTCATCATGTTGAGTTGGTATCTTTTCTACCATGCCCTTTGATCCCAAAGATCCCTACAGGGGCTTACATACAGCCATACATTGCAAGGACATCAAGGTCCATACCCTCTTGTGCAAAACATTTCACTGGCTGAAGCAAGAAGACAAGAGTGTGCTTTCCCCTGTCTATAATATTGTGTTAGTGATGACCAGACCGACTATTGAAACGTAATTTAACATGGGTGACAGGATAGAGTTTCAATACAGCAGGTCCCGTGGCTTATTGCTATACCCACTCTGCACTTCATCTGCCTTCTCATTCTGCCTATTGATACGGCTGGCATGGCATTAGTTGAGGATAGCACATCTTTATCATCTCTTTTCTCTGGCAATGCAAGTCTTTCCATTCTCAGAAACATACAAGGAAGCAGTGAAGCAGCTGGAACTCAGGACTGTTGAGCAATGGAAAGTGGATCTTCTGTTGTCTCTAGGTTATTCCATCAAGGCTAAGGAAGGCTTCTCTGTCCAGGATGATTTTCTCCAATATGGCACCCTGCAAGAATCCTGTTCAGAGTTCTTGGGACTGCTGGCCAGGAATTCTAGAAGGTGCAATCCCAGAAGAGTACCAGATTGTAGAGGACTGTCCTAGAATGATCCCAAGGCAGAGAGTTGCTCTATGACCCCAGGGAACTTTGCATTTGTATGTCTTAAGCAACCATCACACTGTACTAAGTGGAAAATTGCTTGAACTGAAGGGATTGTTAAAAGCAAACTGCAG
Organism: Candoia aspera; assembly: GCF_035149785.1. Taxonomy (NCBI): domain Eukaryota; kingdom Metazoa; phylum Chordata; class Lepidosauria; order Squamata; family Candoiidae; genus Candoia; species Candoia aspera. The sequence goes on along the minus strand of NC_086153.1, from coordinate 199,096,413 downwards.
TGCAGTACAAGTGTTTGCTGTTCATTTTTTTCTTTTAAAGGCACATCTCAGGATGCACACCTACATTCTTGGGTGTGACTAAAGTAGCTCTTTGAATCCAGGTCATGAATATTTGAACTCCAATCCAAATGCAGAGTTAAGGGCACTTAAGCCAATTGATTTCAATGGCTTTAAGTGTGTTTCAGTCTTTTGTGTTGAATTGTGCATTATCTGACATCCTTTGAAAGCAATGGAATGATTTGTGTTAAAACACAGTTGAAGTGAAACTCCTGGGACTCAGATTCATCCATCCCTAGAAGCATTCTTCCTTTTTCTGCCTAGAGTTAAAAAATGAGTTTTGGTGCATCTGAAAAATAATTTTAGAAGAAACATGTATAAATTATGCAACCAATTTTATATGTACACAGTAAAGCAGATTCTCCCCTGTTGTGCAAGGATGCACCTGCAACAAATACTCAATCTTGCTGATACTCAGAAAAAGAACATTCACACAAGAATTATTGATTTCATTTTTTCTCCTTGTTCAAAACTGGATTATTAAAATAATAATGTTTGAACAGTGATTTCTGAGACAGGTTTTTTTTTTAAATTACTACTTTAACTTCAGTTCTATCTCTAAGCTTTGGATATGTAGTTTTTGTGTACACATCTGTATTTGTGTGTTTCTATGCATACATACGCCATTATATGATGTAATATAGCTACCATTAGATAGGACAAGCTGGTACAGTATTATTAATTCAATAAAATGTCCTAGGACCCTTACAACCAAATTAGATGAGGTTCAGATTATTCACTTAAATGACAACGTATGTCATGTTCCCCGTTACGATGAGTGCTTTACATCGCAACGTTTCACATGCCTTTCACTGATGCGGGGTTGGGGGGTGCAGTTAGGCATTGTTGCGCTGGACTGCTTATCTGCTTTCTAGGATTGGAATGTGTTTGGGCTATGCTTTGGTTTCAAGGTTTTCTTCCCAGGTGATTGGCACTGTCCGTTGCCAGCACCTGGGGATAAGGGAGTTTGAACCGGTTGGGTGAAGGGAGGGGTTTCGTTCGCACGGAGGGTTTTTACTTTGTAATTCGTGCACTTTTGTTCATTCTCAGCTTTCTCTGTATTTGCATACTAATCCTTCAATAAATCAGATTTCATAAAGTTACACTTGTGAGTCTGGTTCAATTAGGTTAGGCAATCATTACATAAAGCTGAGAATCATAAAACTTTACCGTTAACATCCTTCCAGAGTAATCTGTGAGGAAATAAAGTTAGCGATGACTGAGCCTACTCCTTACTCGGGAGAAAGTGAATATTCGAGTGCGGGGGAGCCGGATTCCATGGTAAAGAGAAGGGAAAAGGCCCCCACTCTGGAGTCAGAGGACCTACAGGAGACTTCGAGTTCCAGTCCAGCGAAAGGGAAAACTGTGAAATCTAAAGTGGTTAAGAAAGCAGAAAAATCGCCGGCTGAAGAGGTGATGTGGGATGAGGAGCAGGGAACCCTACCAGGGACGTCGAAGACGTCTTGGAAGCAGAGGTACCCGCTGTCCCCAAAGGTAGCCAGGACCGATAAGAGAGGGTCGGAGGATTCCGAGACCCCTGTGAGGTTACAAGGGTGGGAAGCCAGGATGCAGTCCCTAGAAGAAATGATGTTGAAAATATCATTGGCTTTGTGGGGCCCGGACAGAGGGAGAAGGGAACATCATTCCAGACAGTTGTCCTCATCTCTCCCCCCACACTCGGGTGTGAGGAAGAAGGATCGGAGAAGGCATCAGGCGGAATCACCATCTAGCAGTCCCAGATGTTCGTCCCCATCGCCCCCATGGCATTCAGAAGACAGAGGGAGGAGGGAAAATAAGGATGAGAAGAGAAATCCCAAAGTCAGGATTTTGAATTCCCCCCCCCCCCGATTGGGAAGATCCCCTGTGTCCAAGAGAAGGGCTGGGCAGAAGGAGAGGAAGAGGAGCCCGCAGGGCACGAGATACAGGGATTTCACTGTCAAGTTTGATGGGGATCCCACTAAGCTGTCATTTTTCCTCACCAATGCTAAAAGCTATATGTGTCATGAGTAAGGATGGCGAGCAGGGGCCTCCCATCCAGACTGTCAAGCGCATGCGTAGCACTGAGGAATTGTTCAGCCATTCAAAGAGACACAGATCGGGACCGCCTTAACCTTTGGGGTTTATATGGCTGGGTTTTCCCCACGCTTCTTCAGTTTGTTAGGATTCCTGTTATGTACAAGCAATAAAACATTAGAGACCAGTTCCTTGTCTCAGGGTGTTTCCTGGCAGTTAGGACAATATGGAGGAGTTTGGGAGGCTGTTTCCTTCTGAAAGGGCTAAGATAAATGCTGTTGCCACCAAACTGGAGGGCAGCTGATTGGTTTGTCCAATTAACTGAGATGGATGCCCTGGAATTAGATGAGTTCGAAGAATTCCTGTGGGCGCTCAAGTTGCATTTTGCTGACCCATTAGCTAAAGAGAAAGCCAAGGTGGCTCTGAGGGAACTGATTCAAGGATCAAGGTCCGTTGCAGACTATGCCCTAGAATTCCAAGCTTTAGCTGCAAAGGTGGACGATTGGTTGCAAACGACTTTAATAGAAATGTTTAAGGATGGTCTGAGGCCCGAGTTGCTGAGATGGTCGTTGGGAAGAGAAGATCCTATTACCCTATATGACTGGATCCAGCTGGCAGGGAACGTTGAGCAAGCCCATGCTAAGTTTGCACAAAGCAGGAAGGGTCCCAAGCAAATGGCCATGATAAGAGCTGCCAATTCCACGGGCACCACGGGCAGAACGGGGCAAATGGTATGGCAGGAGGAGAAGGAGAGCTGCTTTGCAAAAGGTCAGTGCCTGTGGTGTGGAAAAGAAGGGCACAGAGCAGCTGCATGCCCGAAACCCTGGCCAGAAGTTCGGCAGGGAAAGTCACCTGGAAAGTTGCCCACACTGCCCAGGAAGATGAGAGCAGCCCAGGGTAAGACCAAAGTCGAGGAGACTCCTTACTATGAAGGAGAGGAGGAACAAGACCCCAAAGAACCGGCAGGAAACGCCCGCCACCTGCTTTAAGAAGCGCCTCTGGGCAGGTGGTGGATGATGGGCGCAAGGATGTGTTGGTGAGTGGCAATTGCCCCACTTTAAACGTAAAGTTGAAGTTAGGATCCAGCACGAAAACCGTAGAGGTGTGGGGGTTGATCGATTCAGGGTGCTCGAAGTGTTTAATGCACCCTGATCTAGTGGCTGCTTTGGAGTTGCCTACTTTTCCATTACAAAAGCCCATGATTTTCACCCAGCTGGATGGTTCTATGGCAGGAGGGAAACCGGTGACTCATTTCACAGGCATGGTGGCTCTGCAATTGGGCACCCACCAAGAGGGGTTGCAATTTGTGGTAGCCCTTGTGGGGACCCCCCTTGTCATTCTGGGGATTCCTTGGTTGGTCCGGCATAATCCCCATATCAATTGGGAGCATAGAACTCTGACTTTTCCAGATGGCTTTTACAAGGCTCCAGCTGCGGAACAGTTAATGTTGGCTGCAGTGGGGAGGGCTGGGGCAATGGCTCCACAGTTCAACGTGCCTCCATTGGAGGGCTTCCCAGACAGATACCGGGACTTTGCTGATGTCTTTGGGGAAAAGGAAGTGGATCAGCTCCCACCCCATCGTAAAACTGATTGTGCCATAGAGCTGGTCCCCAACGCCACGTTACCCAAGCCAAAAATCTACGCCATGACCCAGAAGGAACTGGAGGTGCTACGAGACTTTGTGGATAAGAACTTGGCCAGGGGATTCATCGAGCCAGCAAACTCACTGGTTGGCGCCCCTGTCCTTTTCCGTGAGAAAAAAGATGGGACATTGAGATTATGCACAGATTATCGCAGATTAAATGCCGCTTCCATATCGAATAAATATCCAATCCCCTTAATAAAGGATATGTTAGCACATCTGTCCAAGGGGAAGGTCTTTTCTAAATTGGATTTACGTGAAGCCTATTTTCGCATACGCATCCGGGAGGGGGATGAATGGAAAACTGCTTTTAACTGTCCATTGGGTTCATTTCAGTACAAGGTTTTGCCGTTTGGGTTGGCAGGGGCACCAGGTGTTTTTATGCAATTGATCAATGAAATGTTACATGAACATTTGTTTAAGGGGGTACTGGTCTACTTAGATGATGTTTTGATTTACACTGAAACTGAACAGGAGCATGAATCTTTAGTGAAAAAGATTCTAAGCAAACTCAGAGATGCAGAATTGTTTGCCAGACTTTCCAAATGTGAATTTCATAAGTTGCAACTTGATTATTTAGGATACAGAATCTCAGCTAAAGGCATTGAGATGGACCCTGGCAAGATCCAGGCTATCATGGGGTGGGAGCACCCACGCACCAGAAGGCAATTACAATCTTTTTTAGGATTTTCCAATTTTTACCGCCAATTTGTAAAGGGGTTCGCTGAGATAGCTCTACCCCTCACTGATCTCTTAAAAACCAAAGGGGTGGGTGACACCCGTAAGGTGAAGAACCCAGGCGCACTTCTGAATTGGACGCCCCAGTGCCAAGCAGCTTTTGACAAGCTTAAGAGCCTGTTCACTGCTGAGCCAATTTTACAACATCCTGATCCCATTAGACCCTTTGTGGTTCAAGTGGATGCTTCTGATTTCTCCATTGGGGCGCTCTTGTTACAAAAGGATGCATCTGATCACCTAAAACCGTGCGCCTATTTGTCCCACAGGTTTTCTGACACTGAACGTAGATGGCATGTTTGGGAAAAGGAGGCTTTTGCTGTAAAAGCTGCCTTGGAGGCTTGGCGCCACCTTTTAGAGGGGGCTACATGTCCTTTTGAGGTTTGGACGGACCATAAGAATCTGGAGGCGCTCAGCACTCCCCGCCGCCTCAGTCCTAAGCAAGTTCGCTGGGCTCAATTTTTCAGCCGATTTAATTTCCAGCTGAAGTTCATTCCAGGCAAAAAGAACTTCTCGGCTGATGCTCTATCCCGCTTGCCCCAGGACGCTGGTCCTGCACCGGCTATAGTAGGTACTGTTTGGACCGAGCCACAATTAGGATTTCAGGCTGTCACGCGCAGTCACACCAGAGCGCAGCAGCCTCCGGCTCAGCCTTCGTCGGGGGGGAGGAGATTGCCAGTTTCCTCTCAATTGCAGCAGCAGTTCGTACAAGAGCTGTCAACAGATACTTGGTTGCAATGTAATAAAGACAATGTTTCTTTTACTGATGGTTTGGCTTGGAAACAAAATAGACTTTATGTTCCTGAAACGTTAAGGGCTGAAATCCTCACTCGTTCTCATGATGATAAGGTGGCTGGGCACTTTAGTTTTGTTAAAACTCTGCACCTGGTAAGGCGCCAATTTTGGTGGCCCACCTTAAGAGGGGATGTTAAGGATTATGTGGCTTCCTGCCCTGTTTGTGCAATGTCTAAACGGAAGGGGGGGAAGCCCCAAGGGCTCCTGCAGCCAGTTGCGAGTCCCTCCCGCCCGTGGGAGGATATTTCCATGAATTTTATTGTCGACTTGCCTCCCAGTCAGAGGAAAACAGTGATTTGGGTTGTAAAAGACTATTTTTCTAAGCAGACCCATTTCATTCCATGTGCCTCCATTCCCTCAGCTCAACAGCTGGCGCGCCTCTTTTTGATCCACATCTACCGGTTGCACGGGACCCCCTCCTGTTTGGTGACTGACAGAGGTACACAATTTAGTTCGCAATTCTGGAAGTCATTTTTAAAATTGATTGGCACGACCCAAGCTTTGTCCACGTCTTCGCATCCATCCACTGACGGCTCTACGGAGATTGTTAACTCAACCCTGGAACAGTTTTTGCATTCCTTTGTTAATTACCAACAAGACAATTGGGTGCATTTGCTCCCTTTTGCTGAAGTTGCTTACAATAATGCTGTGCATCAGAGCACTGGGCACACCCCATTTCGCATTGTGTTCGGATGGGACTTTGTTCCCATCCCAGAGTTGCCTCAGCCTGCTCCACAGACCTGCTCCCCCTCTGATTGGGCTGCGCAACTTGCTGATGCTTGGCCCATGATCAAAGAGGCTTTGGTTGATGCTCAAGCTACGTACAAGCTCTATGCAGACAGGCACAGATCTCTCCAACCTGATTTTAAAATTGGGGACAAAGTCTATCTATCCACTAAGTTCATTAAGTCCCCTCAACCTTCCAAGAAGTTGGCTCCTAAATTCATTGGTCCCTTTCCTATTGTGGGGATTGTGAATCCTGTCACCTTCAAATTGGATTTGCCTCATAACCTCAAACGCTTACATCCTGTCTTTCACTGTTCATTGCTCAAACCTGTCGCCCATTCTGACAAGTGGCATAACCAGCCTCCTCCCCCTCCTCCCATCATGATTGATGGACAACAACACTTTGAGGTGAAGGAGGTCCTTGACTCTCGCAGAGCCCAGGGGACTCTTCAATACCTTGTCAAATGGAAGCATTTTCCCCACCAGCAGCAGCAGTGGGTGGCTGCTCGTGATGTTTCTGCTCCAATTCTGGTAACCCGTTTTCACTCAGCTTATCCATCAAAGCCGGCTCCTTAATTTGGGGGGGGGGCGGGGTTGGGGGGTGCAGTTAGGCATTGTTGCGCTGGACTGCTTATCTGCTTTCTAGGATTGGAATGTGTTTGGGCTACGCTTTGGTTTCAAGGTTTTCTTCCCAGGCGATTGGCACTGTCCATTGCCAGCACCTGGGGATAACGGAGTTTGAACCGGTTGGGTGAAGGGAGGGGTTTCGTTCGCACGGAGGGTTTTTAGTTTGTAATTCTCATGCTTTTGTTCATTCTCAGCTTTCTCTGTATTTGCATACTAATCCTTCAATAAATCAGATTTCATAAAGTTACACTTGTAAGTCTGGTTCAATTAGGTTAGGCAATCATTGCAACATATTTATTTGAACAAATACTGATTTTTTACTTTTATATAACACCTTTCACTCAAAGTACAAAAGATGATCTATACATGTTTGTTTGTTTGTTTGTTTTAAAAAAACTTAATCCAAATGGTATGCAAATGGTATGGGATTTGGGATATAAATGGTAAATGGAGTAGAGACAGAAATAAACATATTCTTCAAGGCTGTTATATAATGAGGCCTTGTAAGGACTGTGACATGATTATGGAGGGAACCACAATTACTTTTATAAAAGACTGGAAACCCTTTATGGACTCTTTGCTGAAAATGGATAAAAATGTACTGGTGATTTCAGGATTTATTGATCAAAAAGATTTGTTTATGGGAAGAAGGGAACCATGATATGTAATTTGGGAAGATGGAGATGGTAATTACTGTGTTTGTAACTGCTGCAAAGAAGATTAGAAGTCACTTCTTTAGATACTTTTCTTTCGTTATCTTTCACTTTTTCTTTTACTCCTTTATTTATTTATTTATTCCTATCCTGCCTTTATTATTTTTATAAATAACTCAAGGCGGTGAACATACCTCATACTCCTTCCTCCTCCTATTTTCCCCACAACAACAACCCTGTGAGGTGGGCGGGGCTGAGAGAGAGGGACTGGCCCAAGGTCACCCAGCCGGCTTTCATGCCTAAGGCAAGACTAGAACTCTCGGTCTCCTGGATTCTAGCCCAGCAGCTTAACCACTAGATCAAACTCCTTTATACTTTCTTTTCCTACTTTTCCTTTTATGTTTCTGTCATTTTTTTAAGCTTATGTAAAATCTTCTTATAATAACAATTTTTAAAAAAGAAGGAGAACTGTGGCAGTTGTTTTCCAATGAGACAATCCACTTTGCACCCTACTATCCTTTCTGGTGGCGCAACTCCTTAAGCCAAATGTGCATTGTCCGCAAATTGTCCTCCTTATCTCAGGATGTCAAATGCATTTATCCTGGCTCTGATCTTGCAGAAGGCACCTTTAACCCATCTTTCCTTGGGCCAAGTTCTCCAATGGCAGTGCTGAAACAGCCAACCAATCAGCATTGCCAGTCACTGAGTCCATTCCCCTCCAGAAATCCCAGCCTGCTGTGATTCACCGAAGAGCTCTTCCATCAAGAAACCTGCTAAAGCGATCAAGTGATCGTAAGCATGTTTAGCAGCTGAGGCATGCTAAGGGACATATGAGAGGATGGGTAGAGCAACAGTACCTGGCCATTCTTCTAGAAGGAGTACTGCCAAATTCCAGCTGATTTCCAACAGTGAACAAGATGGACATGGCCTCTTTGTGCTTAATTGTGATCATATTTTCTCCCAACTGTTGGTAATATTTATGTTTGTTTATTACATTATATCTTTCCTCCCAGATGATCAAGGCAGGCAGGACCTGTGGTTCCCTTCTTTATGGTCTCCCCACAGCCAATGGGAGAGAGGTGTAACTGACACCCACTGTGGGTGCAGAGAGATTTGAGCTTGGCTCTTTCCCACTCATGTCAGATGCTCTGGCGCTGCATCACTGGCCTGATCAACTGGGGGCTGCTGATCTAGTGGCTGTTTGTGCTGCCACCAAACTGGCATTTGGTGATTGATCCAACTTTAGAATGGTCTGATGCCTCCAAACAGGAAGTCAGTAAAAATTAAGCATTTGCTACAGTTACAACTTAATCACTCCTGTCACTTTCTTCATTTGGGATAGCTGGAAGCATAACACTTTGCTTACATAGCACATATATATCTCATAACTTCTATAGAAGTTATTTCTATAGAAATCAAATAAATAAATAAACAAACTTCTTCTTTTCAGTATTTCAAGAATAGAAATGCATCCAGTATCTATATGCTCTTCATTTCCACTGAAAGCTGATCTGAACCTCCCGAAGGATGATTTCTCATGATCCTTGCGTAGACTTCCATTGATCTCAGTAATGAACTTAGGACTAAGTGGCAACAATGCTGTTCAGTGATTGTGATCACTCATTGTGCTAAGCCATATGGCTCTACTCAAGGTGCTGTGTGCATCCAATCATTTTTGTTTGGAAAGCAGGCTTTATAGCTTAGTACAATGTGTGAACCCAGCAAATAATGACTTATTCAACAAATCATGATTAATAACAACGTAATGTTTATTACAATCCAAGGCCAGATAATATACCAAAAATGTTGTGATAATGCATAAACTAAACATTTCATTAAGAATAGAATATAAATACATCTAAAGCACTTTAAGCAATCTACCATGACATATACTGTATGCATGTTGTTTAAGCAAAACCTGGCAACATTGTTGATAAACCCTGAACATTGATCTGATAAAATATGAGAGATAAGTTACTTCTTTCCTGCCCTATGAGTTTATCATGCAAAGGTAGTCTCCTTCAAATTGAACTTGACTGGTGACTTCATGTTTTTTTAGAGGCAGGATAGTAACAGTTTTTTATTGCCTTCTTCCTGGCTTTTTTTTAACGTCGCATGTTAGCCTCCAGCTCAGTGTTGCATGGTAGTCTCCCATCCAAATAATAACCAGGTTCAACCTTCCTTAGCTTCCAAACCTAGCAAGGTCACCCCTGGTATTACGCCTGCTGAGCCATACTCACTTTGGGGGAACTACATAAATATGATGGAAGTCATTTTAAAATGGGCAATATGATAATACTTACATCCACTGATCTAGGTTTGCATGCACATACAGTACATGTCAAGGGATAGGGGTGTTGCCACATCTCCCTTTCAGGAGCACCAAGAATTAGATATTTAATAAATAAAATGCTTTTCAGAATTCTATCCAATGTCACTTTCCTCCCTTTCTGGAACTCAGTGTCCAACACCCATTAATTAATGGCTACTCTAGTGAGATCAAATACTGGTAAAAGAAAACCTTCAGTTACTTTTTTCCAGGATGATTTAAAATCACCTTGGAGACTTATATAGGCTAGAAGTCCATAGGTGAAAATTAGTTTGAGACTATAGTTTAATCAGTAAAGCCTAGTTAACCTCGAATAGACACCATTCTTGAATCTGCACATAGAGAGGAATTTGAAAGAACAGCAGAGTCAAAAATAGAGCCTTGCTTCACCTGAGGTAGGGATCTGCTTGGTCTAAGCTGTCGTATCAAACCTCAACACAACAAGATGTCATTGTACAATATTTTAATCAGTGTAAACAGTGTAAACTGGTCAGTTGAAGATTGTTCCAGCTTCCTCTCTAAGGGTAGAATCAACTGTCACTTTTAAATCCAAAAAGCTATATAAAAGGCCCCTTGTAAGGTACTGTGGCATTCTTGGTGATCAGCCTTCATTAAACCAGTCATGGGCAGATGCAGTATGTGAAATGGGTCAGTGTAGATTTGTTACCCCTACAATATTGCAAAACAGTAAGTTGTTTTAGCTGTGCAGGAAGAGAACCATGAATACACAGCCCAATATATTTGAAGAGCACCAGATAAGGAAATCTCCTAATGGTAAACCGCATACATAGGAAATTATTTTAATTGCCTCAGGTAAGAACGAGGAACATAGTTACTGGGCTTGGAGGAATGATACATATTATTTCTCTAATTTTTGATGTCTTCCTAATGGTACTTAGAATTCAAAGCCATTCTGTAGACACATCCCATATATTACAGTCCATTCATGCAGTATAATTTTACTAATTAAAAAGAAATTAGAGTATAATCACACCAATACTCATGTGTTAATTAAATGTGTCAAAGGCTTGTCTGTGTTCTTTCTTTTTTTACTACTGTGTCAGAAAGAAATGGTAACAATGAATCACTATGGTAAACAGTGCACCTCAGCTATGTAAATACGATGAATGTTCCTAGCATTCCCTTTATGATAAATTTTTATTTCCTATGTTTTAGGGGAAGGAGTCATACTAATTACAAAATTCCACCTCACTAAAAATAATTTCTGATTTTTTTCCTCAGTCTTTGGTAACATGAAACAATGAGACAGCCCCCATACATTAATGTAGATTTAAATTTAACAAAATATTTGGAAAGAAGCCAAAGGGAACAATCTTGGTGTATTGGATGACACCTTAATCCTACTGAAGATAGTATAATTTCAACTGCTTAATCATATGGAGAGACAGAACTATCTTGAGATCTGTTGGCAAGTTTTTTTCATGTTTAAAATAATTTTTATTAGTGAAGTATAATAAAAATAATACATCAATAATTGTACAGTTAAAAAAAGAACTATATACATTACAGTTATTAAAGTAAACAACATAAATTGAAGGAAGAAAAGAAAGGGAGAAAGGAAAGGGAGAAAATAAGATCCATGAAATATCTGTATGAGATTAATTCAATCTTTAAACTTACAATTAAATTTAGATTATATAGAAACATAATGCTGTATCTTCTCATTTTTAGAATCTAAAGCCATTTTAATAACTGATAGCAAACACATATCTTGAAGCTATTTTTCTTCTTCATAAAATATTTCTCTTTGCCAAGCCCTGGGCCTGATAAAACTAAAGCTCTTCTTAAAATACCACATTTTAGAAAATCAATGGCTAAATTTTAAGAACTATAAAATACAATTCTTAGTAATGATTTTTTATTGGATTTCTGAAAGAATGTTTGAAAAAGGTTGGATACTCTATTTTTTTGTGTTGATGTTGTAAGAAATATTAAGGCTTTTTGACTCACATGATTTGTTCTTGTCCGAACACACCTCCCTTTTGATTTCAAGTTACAATAGAAGTTAAGAAAAACCTTTAATAATGATTAAAGATGGAAATGGGATGTTTAATTATGGTCCTAACATATGAGATCTGCCATATTATGAAGGGTATTGGCAAGAGTGACATTTCAGGTATCCATTTCAGCCATTGCTTTACAGTTTCCAGCCAATGTGTGCCAAAGGGAGAAAACAGTACTGTTAAAACAAGGAACACGTGGGATTAAAATGGACTGTCCTACATAATGGACTTTTGTGGAGAGAAAAAAGGCAAAAGAAGTGCTGAGAAAACATTGGGGGATTATTGGCTTAAAACTGTGTTTATTGCTTTAAATAATTTTTTTATTCTGCTCAGAGATCTCCAGTTATTATGAAGATTAACAATACATTTCTATGTGTGTGGTGTTAATGCCATAACAAACCAGGTTTCAAGTATAAAATCATCTGGAGAAGATTAGAAATACAATTATTATTAATAATATTTTATATGATTCAAATAGCTTGACTAGGACTTTTTTGTCTCAACGTCTCTAGTGTGTAAAAAGTAATTATATAGCATTTCAAGTGAATGGGACATATGACATTGTATCTAAATGAGAAATGAGCTTGCCCATTTATAATGTGGGTCTTCAGTATTCACCCAGTCCTTGCAAACAGAATAAAAAATGAGAACAATACACTTCTTAAATACCAAATGAGTAGAATGGAATCAATGTGGGAGATCAAAGAATAAGACTGTTTTAACCCCAAGTGGGACAAGATCTACTGAAGATTCTTGTCAACTGTGTACCCTCTATGAAACAAGCTCCATCACCAAATATGAAATGCCCATTTATGCAGCCCTTCACCCTCCCAATGTTATGTGCAGCCTTGACCAACCCAAAGGCTGCCCATCTTTGGCTTCAGAGGAGATGCCATTTCCTTCAAGTTTCAGCCATGCTTTCATCATATTCCTTTTGTCCATCTCAGATTCCCCCAGACAGAAAGGGTTGCACATCAAAACCATCATCTCACAGTCACACTCATCCTTCAGTAAAGACACTGATGCTGATTTCCATGTGTGAAAAGATCCATAAGTGAGCAAGGCAGTATATGCAATGTTGCTGCTCTTCTGCTCTCAGATGTGAAGGTGTCCAGGGAATGTTCCGTGCCAGACATTGAAACCTTATTGAAATGCTTTTCTCTTTCTGTCTCCCTCAAGACATTCATCTTAAGGGCAGACAATAAGCATACATGTCAAGAGAGCCTATGTGGGGTTTTGTATGTAAGATGATCCTAACTAAACTTACTTTAACCTTTTTCTTCAAAGACAGCTGCTACTTGAAATGTCTGTTCTTCTGCTTTTGCTTTGCTGGATTTTTCTTTTATCTGAGAATCCAAACATTAGACTGAGGCTGTGGGGGAGATGGAACAAACCCCATTCTCTCCTAGCCTTAGTTTAGCCACCTTTCCAGAGTTCTGTCATTTGTCTTTAAAAGGACTCACGTTTTCTTTTCCGGTAGAGGGAGGGGCTGGAGAGGTGGTATCTGCCTTTAAATACATAACAAAGAACATTTTTCCCTCATGGAAGTGTGTATTCTGTGTGTAGCCAACAACCTGCAGGATTGTAAACACTGAGTAACCAGGCCCATTCATGAAAGGAACCACAAACATACCTCCCTCGCTGATTTTAATGCATGACACCAAGGTATGCAGAGTTCTTTGACTGAATATGGACTTGAAGTTGGATCTTCCCAGTCTTAATTTGACAACATCCCTTTGTTATAGCACCAACCTGAGCCATGCCTCTTTCAACAGCTTTAAGTGCTGAAGCTGGCAAGGTGGGAAGCACGCAACTCAGGGACAGACCCAGCCATTGTATAAACATCATGCAGATGCCATCAACAACCAAGACTGAGAAATGGGCTACTAGTGTTCATAATGAAGGAACAAGAGAAAAACAAACCCAGGATTTAAATCCTGGGACTGCACTTACATATATACAGCTATATAACTTGTAACTCTATAGAAGCAGATCTACATTAGTACTAGGACTATCTTTAAGTAAAATTACTTATCTACCTGAACCTCCTCCTTGAATTTTCCATGGAAGCACTTGAGAGCAGGTTGGGATGGCAAGAAGGAAGATTCATTGCAGTGGTCTAACTGCGAACCTGATGGGTGCCTGAAGTTGAAAGTGGGCATTCATCTCTCTGCTTCATTTGCTGTGTAGTCCCTAAAAGTGCTTCATGCCATCGACTTCGCTGGCCACTACTTACATCCAATTACTATTGGAGCAGAGTGGGCACCTTAGCGATGTCCGTGTGGGAGAGAGGTGTCAAAAAGGTCAAGATAGTGGTTGTGGCAGCATGACGAAAGTCCTGCCCCTTCTGTGCATGTCTCAATATTGTCCACAAGTACAAAGGATCAGGGCTTTTATTATGCTTGTAAAACCACCATTGACTTTTTAAAAACCTTGGTCCCCCCTCCCCCACCCAAGACATCACTTGGGCATCTTTTTGTGCTCTGGGCCACACTGAAAAGTTCAGTTTTTGAGGGCAGGGTGTAATGTGGCACCTCCAGAGAGAATCAGACCAAACCATTTAGACGGGATTTGGGGCAATTTTGGAGAAATGTAGTTGTTGCGGTTTTAAGTAAAATAGGTGTGTGGCCTCGTGCCTACTCCCTGTGTTTTTATACACTTATTTTGCTTTCTATTTCTACACATAACAAGGAAACATCACAACCCTGAATGTTCATTTTCGTTGCCTAATTATGGCAGTTTATGGCAATTTAGGGAGAGCGACATAGATTGCAAAGAGGCTGGGGTGCCACCGGTCACACAGCTCCCCAATGTTGTTTCAAAGTATGTAAGAGACAGCTCTTTTCACAAAAGTCCTTTGTGCTTTTTCAGCAACAGATTATTCACACTGGACCTTCCTGGAGAGCAGAAAATGCTCTGACTTATCATACAGAATGTGGTGGGAATTATCCACCCCATTCCTAATGGGAAGGGTGCATTGGCCAAAATCATGTCAAGCTGCCCTAGGCAAGCAGACAGGCATTCTCACAGATATGTCTTTTGGTGTGTTCAGGTTTCTGGCATTTTTATTCTACAATGAGTGTATTTTCCCCAATACATCATCGCTGTGTCCTTTGGCATATATTTGGAGAGTTAATTGCCTCATCATTATAAATTAATATTTATAGCATGATAAATCAAATGTCCTATCCAATTAAAAAAATATATCGAAGCTTCCACATTGTCAAGAAGATCATCTCAGTAACGACACCTTCATGGATCCGTGTGTTTGTTGTTGACAAGGTTGATGATGGACAAGAAAAAGACAAGAGATTTACGGAAACACCAGTTCAAGTGTTCCGTTCACTGGCTTTGAGGCTGGGAACATTGCAAATCTGACAAAAAATATTTTTAGCACTTCTTGATTTTGGCACAGTCAGATGCGCTAAAACATAAAGCAGCTTTATTTTCATTTTTTCTTTCTTTTTTTTTTTTGAAGTGCTTCTCATTCCTGTACCAAGTAAAACTATGACATTTCATGTGCAAAAGCTATGCAAGCAGTGAAATATTCTGGCTCCTACCACAGTGTTTTAAATCTGTGATGGGTGGGTTGGTGAGTAGATCTTTTCCTCCCCTTTTTAGTTCTTATTTTGTACAGACTGACTTTCTAGCTCTAACTTATCAATGCAACAGTTTCTCGGGCATCTTTCCAGAACAGGTCCATCAACAATATTTACCCAGATGATTTTCTATTGCAACTAGAAATAGGCACTTTTAAAACCAAATAAAAAATAACAACACAGATAAGGTGGTAAACAACATCTTTTCCTACCCAAAATACTTCTGGGATATTAAAAACTTCTCATTTTTACTACATCCTGTAAAAGATTTAAAGCTGATCACAATCCTTTTTGGAGTGCTAGTTTTAAAATTTGGGCAAAATGGCTAGTGTTTAGCTCCTCCCTGTTCTTCTCTTATTTCTACTTTTAGTCATCCTAAATTCCCTATGCCTGTCACTGGGGCTAATCAGCAATCATACAAACAGAAGCACTTCTATTATTCTTGCAAACCTATTAATTTGGAGATGATAACTGATGAGCTAACTCCTCTAAAAGGTACTTGGCTACATCGTTCACAGTTTAGATCAGGGGTTGGCAACTTATGGATGTGGCCTGCCACCTGAAATCATCCAACCTGTGGTCCCAAAAAGAAATATATTTATCCAGGCCATGTGAGAGAGGGGGAGAGCACTCGCCGCCTCCTTGGGCAGCCTTTTTGGCAAGAGCTTCACTGGCTACCTCAGCAGAGGCAGAGGCACAAGTCTCTCCAGAAATGATGGCTGTGGTTTGGCCTCCAGCCCCTATGCAGAAGGAGGTTGCCAACCCCTCTTTCTTTTTTAATGAGGAAATAAAGGCCCAAACAAATAGACCAGTGTTTCTCAACCTCAGCAACTTTAAGATGTGTGGACTTCAACTCCCAGAATTCCCATGGCTGGCTGGGGAATTCTGAGAATTGAAGTCCACACATCTTAAAGTTGTTAAGTTTGAGAAATACTGAAATAGACCCTTGACAAATTTTGAAACATTGATATTGAACCTTCCAGATGCATCTGGAGGCCTTATTTCTAAATTAGATAATATTATTACGGAACAAACAAATCACCCTTAATTGGACTAACAATGGCCTGGGAAAAAGATTTCCAGCAATCAAGAGTGGAATAAAGTATAGAAATGGAAACCAGTGGCTTCTTCTTCAGTTCAAATTAAAAGAAAATGTTTTAAATTGTTTGATAGATGGTATATGATTCCTTATAAATTACCATGTATGAATAAGGAAAGGATCTGCATTTGCCTCTGTGGTTGTCCTGGCCCCATGACTTTTCCTTCTGATCTGATATGTTTGGGAGATTGGTAAAGTTATAAATCAAACAATGAATATGTGTCCACAACTTCCTTGGTGAATTTATTTCTAAGGTCCATTGTGGATATTTACTCTAAAGAATAAGTGGTATTTTTGTTGACTGAATGTCAACTGAATTTTGCTGCCAGAATGTCTACAGCCAAACACTAGAAAGATAAAACTATGATGCTGTAGCTGTGGTTTCAGAACATCTGGCACATTGCCATAGCAGAGAGGCTAGCTTACACTGTTCATCTTCGAATGGGGCAAGTTAAAGTTGAAGCCTTCTCTAATATATGGTCTGATTTTATGGCTTATTCTAATGAGGGGAATTGTGACTGCTTTATGCCAGAGGAATATATTGATGTGTGGGTGGAGTATTGGTTTTTCCTTGTCTCTTGAAAAATCCACATAAGTAGGTATATGGTTTAAAACAACAACATGAAAAGTAGTTCTGTATCTAAGAAGAGTCAAAGTGTAGGTGTGGGGTGGTCTGTAAGGTATCTAAAATACCTGAAGGAATGCCCTCTCCTGCCGGCACACTAAGATCTTCTTCAGAAGGCCAGCTGAGGGTACCCTCCCATGCTAAAGTGCACAAGGGCTACCCAGGAGTAAACCTTTCAGTGGTAGCCCAACTTATGGATGCCATCACCACTCAGTCAGGGGTATAGGTACACCTGGCACTACCTTTATTGTCTTTTCAGATACTGTGTTTCTCCCAGACCCTTGAGTCATTTGCTAATCCCACTGTGATATTAAAAAAAATGTACTACTTTTTTTACTCTCTGCTTTTGTTTTACTGTACTGTATATTCTGTTGTTTATTATATCTTGCATATGTTAAACAATGTATTAATGTATCCTTTTATCAACAATTTTAATCTTTTGTTTAAATTGTTTGAATTTGGGTGCAAACTGCTTAGGAAATTTAATTATTATTTTTTAAATCTTAGGTTTCAATCAAGCACATTAAACTCTTCATGCACATAAGATAATCATCATGATCTCAGGGAACTGAAAATCTTCTTACTGCAAAGAAATTGTGACAGCTTTTAAAAGAATGGTGCATATTTCCTAAACTACATCTAGTGTTCCTCAAAAAGATTTCCATTCACACAACAGGGCTTTGCATCCTTTTCCTTTCACCCTACCTTTCTCCCATGAGTGTACTCCATAAGTATTTTTCATTAGCTGCAACAACTGGATCCTCAGTAGGATATCACCCTCAGTCTAGAAGAAGAATCTAACCTGAGGTTTAGAAACAACAAATCACATCACATCAAAACTTGACAACAAATCAAGACTACTGTACATTATGTCACTACGTTGTTTTGTATTACCAAGGCGAACAAACAAAACCATTAAAATATGACAAAAATGGGAATTTAAATGTAATTCTAAGGGGAAAAAAACCATTTTGACATTTCAAAGCCAAAAGTTATTGTAGACAATCAAATAAAAATGACCACTTGTTTTCCCACAATTTTCATTTCTTGAACAGACTTTCTGGAGATTCTACAGGCTTGATAATTGGTTAAAGACTCAATTCTGAAGATCTCTAAATTAGACCCAGGTCTTGCTTAATAGCAGCATAAGTCACTCCAGTACAATTATATGATATGATTAATAATGACAAAATTCTGCTTACAGGGTTAAAATCTAAAGGGGAGCAGGACAAGAAAAGAAGGATAATTAGGAAAAGGAATGGAAGAAGAGATAATAAGTTCTGTCCTGTCTTTGCATGTCCTGCTCATTTCTTTTCTTTTTATTCTGATTTAATATTTTATTCTATTCTGGTTTTACTGTAATTTCTACAGCATTTTTCTGGCATGCAGTAGGTGGATCCTGATGTTGCTGCTGCATGTGCTTAATTCCTAACGCCGCCTCCCTCTCTTTTCTCCTTCCTTTCCCCCTCTGAGCTGAGAGGCATCAGGGGCTTCTCTCCCTCCCTCCCTCATTCTAGGTGTGACTAGCTAAAGAGCACCGTGATGACCCTTTTTCCCTTTCCATTTCTTCCTCAGCTGGAGCTGATGAGATATTCGACCCCTCCTCTTTACTCTGCTCTACCTCTCCTCCTTCCTGCCTGAGGATAAGCAGGGAGGGGGAAAGACCTCCCCCCCACTTTCTTGGTAAAATGAGTTAATGGTATGATTAGTGTAGGAAAGTTAGGAATAAATTTAAGATAAAGACTGATGTAGCCCAGAAAAAATGATGTATATTTCTGATGGGGAAGGGGAATCCCAAGATAGAAAGGATTCTACCTTAGCTGGATCCCTCTGAATTCCTTTTAAGAAATACTTCAGCGTAGGTAGATCAAAGGCACATTCCTCCACCTTAACATAGAGGTTGTAATCACAAATATGTTGAAGAACTGCTTGAACCAGATCACTGTGAAAAGTAGTAACCCTCAATAAATGAGCAGATCATTTAGGTACTAGATACAACTTGAAATTTAACCAAAAAATAATAAAACATATTATTTATAAATCACATGAAGACCAAAGGAATACAACCCAATTCAAACAATGTTACTAGTTATTCAAACTTCCCATAGCAAGAATCAAAGGCAGTTAAATATTTGTAGCCCTTTCATGAGGATCAAATTATAAGTCTTCTGAGATCAAACTTGATGAAACTTGCCTTCTGCAGTTTCAAAAAGAGACTGAAAATGAAGTGAAGGGACTCTAGGAACCCTAATGCTTAGAGTTTGGCAGCCTGTAATCATGGACCTTACATAGGAAGTCCCCTTTCTTGAGAAAAAACATAGGAGCACTGGCAAGGGAGGAGCAGAAGTTTTCTACAAAAAGCTCTTGTAGATAAATACTTTCAAGTAGGCTTATACTATATTTGACATTGGATAGTGGTATTTTCAAGAATCTGAACTCCAGAAATTAGATGCATTGTTCAGTCTCAGAAGTGTTGGAGGGCAGGGTCTGGCCTTCCCTCTTTACAAATACTTTAGCATAGTCTGCATATCTGACAGGCAAACTGTTGGAATTATCAGAGGTCAATTCAGCATTGTCTCACAAGCATAGTAAGTGGGTTTCTGTGATCAACTTGTCTCTACTGTGCTTGTGGGATGTCATGTGGGTCACCTGATTTCCTCTTCCTCCTTCTTCTTGGGCTAGGGGATTAACAGTCTCCATTACCCTTCTGGCAGACATGCAAGCAGGGGGGCTGCAGAATGCAGCTCCTAGCCCTTTCTATTCCACATAGAAATTGTCTACAAAGAACCTGTGATGATTAAGTGCTTTCTACTATGAATCTACTTGTATCCAGATCTACTGAATAAAAGTAAGCTATCTCTATTTTCCTTCATCTAACTACTGTGTGAAGACTGAATTTATTTTCTGGACACAATTAAGCTTAATGTGCAAGTTCTCTTTTTTGTTTCATGCTTCTACTCCACAAGATTGCTGTTAGCTGCTTGGAGTTCTTTTATTAACCTTTAAAAACTCCATCACAAACTAGGGGGGATCTCCTCCTGAGAAATAGTGAATAGTGTGCATTTTATGCCCTGCAAGCTGTGAGTCTTGCATGCCAGTGAATCAAAGATGATGTTATCCTTATACTCCTGTTATCCTTATAGTTTTCAGAAGGAGGACAGGATGGGATGGGATGGGATGGGATGGAATGATGATGTTGGTCATGAAAATAGAAATAACTAACTATTAAGATTAGAATTATGGTTCGATTCCAATGTTTTGGATAATAGTAGCAGCAGCAATGTCAGTAATGCACTGGAAGCTCTACATGCTTGGAAAGATTATATCCAAGCACACTTCACAGATATTTTTGCTGATGGGGTCAAGCTATACAATATGCATAAAGTATGGTATTTCTCCAGATATGCCTCAGTCCTACGGAATAGTTTATCTCAGGAGGTCCTTCCTGAGAATCTTTCAGAGGACAGTTAAGACTGAGCTGTTCTGTAGGACATTTTGTGGAGGAGGAGCAAAGAAGTAGCTCATGGGATGCCAGGTTGGGGGTGGGAATTATTTTTAATTTTTTTTTTCAGTCAACCCAGTTGACTGGGTTTTTTTTAGGTAGACATGACTCATGGGAGATTATGATGTCACCTGATCGGTGAAACTGAAGATGTCAGAGACTAATCCTAGGGTGGACAGCATACAAAGTCAACAAAGACAAAGGAAGCTGCTTTACACTGAGTCAGCCTTGGCCAGCAGTTGCTTTAAGTTGAATCAGACTCCTGGCAGTGGCTCTCTTGGGTTTCAGGCAGGGTTTTCCCCCCTCTTTAGTAAAAGATGCCCAGGACTAAACAGGGATCTTCTTCCCACAAAGTACTGTAGGTGTTCTTTAGCTCAACCAGGGCAGCCCCCTAGATTTATTATGTGCCCAAATATCTTTTCTATAATGTAAGAAGCTGAAGTGATATCATCTGTTTTCAAACCTGAAAAGAGGAAGTTTTCATCAAACACAGAACCTTTTCCACATATTTCTCCAGTTTGAAAGTAACACAAAATCAGGCAGTATCATCATCATCATCATCATCATCATCATCATCATCATCATCATCTGCTTTGGGCTGTAGTAAGTTAATTGTATTGTATTGGCAACCACTAGGAAGGAAAAAACAACAACCAAGAGCCACAAGATGTGATAAAGTCTCCCAAAGACAGATTTTTTGTTCCTTTTTCACATTTTGGGAGACTTAGATGTTTAAAAGCGTTCATTAGCTGCACTGAACATTTAATACTCCTAAAGAAAATCAACCATCATTATTTGATGGCATAATTGCTGAATTTCAGGAGCATAGGTCACCCCTTCCTGTACTAAACAATAGTTTACAATTAAGAGAGATTAAATTAAGCAAGAAATCTTTTCCTGGTTTAAATTAGCCATTGATCCTTCTGAATTGGGTACAGTGGTTATTTTAATTAAGCCTTATCCAATATGCTGTCCTCAACTCTTTAATTCTCATAATTATGAACTTCTTTATCCCTATAATTCCTGGCCACTTTCCTCCCATAATGTGGGAGATTATGGGAACTGAATTTCATATTAGGAAGGCAAGGAAGGCTAGTTTAAATGACCAATGACAGAATGAAACCAGAAATCACAATTCAGTCCTAGTTTGTTTTAACACATGGTTGGACAGTTTGCATATTTTTGTGGCCATATCATATGAATAAAAGGGGTAGGAAGAAGACCTCAGCTTTGCCCAGTTCCATTTACATTTACACTCCAGTTTAGTGTTACGTCTGAAGGGGTCATTATTGTGCCGCTGATGCAGATCAGATCCACATTACAATAATGAGGAGTAAGATGATTTGCTAATTTAAGATATCCATACATTACAGAGACTTTGCACCCTTCCCCACAGCCAGCCATCATTTTCATTACCACCATCCCCACTTTCACGTCCACCCAGCAGCACCAGCTTTAGCTACTGCCCACTCATTGGCCATAAAGCACCACAACTCCTGTTGCACCAGCAGCTGCCCAAACTGTTTCAAGGGCATTCTGAAGCATCCTTATATTGGTCTGCCAATGGTTTAAACAGAGCTTTTTCAAAGTTATTTCAAAGCAGCAACTTACTTTGCCTTCAAGGCCATCCCACCCACAATGCATTACACCAGCGGGTCCTTGTCAGCAGCTTTGCCCCTTCCTGTCTTACTAGAAAATGTTTTAAATGTGGAAAAGTCTACGTTCTGTGTTAACCCTTTTTTCAGCATGCAGCACTGAGTGATAAGAAGGGCTCAGAAATTCCTGAGTTGTACCACTAACTCCACTTTGGGAACAATCTAAAAGATCAAGAGTAATGAGCAGTCTCAGATGATTTTGTTCACTCAGCATGGCTGATCTAGGCTTGCCCACCCCAGTCGATTCATATAGGTTGTGTGCCAGCAACCATGAAGTGATGTAGTCAGAGCTGGTGCCATGAATAGGGCTAGGTTGCTGTACCCACCCCACCAATTTTGGCCCCCTTTTCATCCCTCCCCTGTGTAGCTATTTTCATGGGCCTCTCTAGGATTTTTTGTCTCAGTGCTGAGTGTGGGGAGGGACAATTAACCTTCAGTCAGTAATTTGCATAAAATGGGGGAAATTAATTAACTGAATCTAGCTAAAATTGATTCTCCAGGTGTTAAATGGCTAGGTCAGTTAACTCAGTTTTGTAGTTCATACAACATACTTCCCTCTATGACCCAATTAAGTAGTTAGGCAAATGAATAGGACCACTATCTTGGGCAGATTTGAGACATCAGCTGATCTATACTTGCTATGGAAAGCAGTAGGGATGCTGTTATTTTTATACCTGGCTGCTTTTAAGGACTCCAAGTATGTAAACACTTAGGAGCAGGAGAGAGAAAAAGCAAAGGTTTCCATTCCACCTTTCCTCAAATAGCATGGAAGAAAGATGGCAGAGGCCAAGTCATCATGAAGGCCGACAGCAAATATCTTGCTTATAACAGGATCAGATAAAAATGTTCTTCTAACACAGAAGTGAAGTTCCATGCCCACAGATGTTCACTAAAGTGAAATTTGCTCTGAGGGTAAAATAGAGTATTTGTCAGAAAACAGAGCAGAGGGACTTTCCAGATCAAATCTTTCTCCAGGTTAAATACCTGGCATGCTCTAGATGTGTTGGGACTATTAATATGATACTATATGTGAGAAGCCCTGAGCACAGGAAAACATCATACGGATGATTTCTTGAATGCTGATTCTTATTGCAACACCTCTAAAATTTAGGGCTTTCAAACCTGGCCTGCCAAAATCCAAACCAACATGAGATGGCAGCAAAGAGTGAACATCCTTTGGGGTCATTTACTGTAGTAGCTGTCTAGATCTTTACAGTATAGATGAGGTAGCCTCCTTAAATGTAAGATTACATAGATTATTGGAAAGCTAGTCTGGCAAATTACTGACACATTACAGGATGCTTAATGTTGTACAATAAATCATAGGTGCCATGATTTTACTGAAGGTGTAATGCCATACCAAAGCGAACAACTCTTTTAACTTTTTTCACCTGGCTTTGGAGTTTTACTGAGTTTCATAATTCTTTTGGTACTTTATTTTCATCTCCCAATAATAATGCCAATAGAAATGCTAATTTGTTGTCTCAGTTGAATTTGTCTTAAAATAGTGCTCCGGGCTGTCCGTAAATGCAGTGTAGTCACTTACTCTGTCAAAACCTGGCTTCACACTATCCATCATTACAATCTTTGTAGTCTTATCCTCTTTGCCAGTGTAATAATTCCACAAGCACTCAGTAAACAGTGTGTTGGCTTGGAAGGTTCGTATTCACACTCAGCCCTGCAGTCTTTGAGGACAGTCACTGTATTTCAGCCCAATCAGTCACCAGGTTGCTGTGGTGAGGAGTATAAGAATGTGGGATGCATTCAGGAAGACCAGGAAGTCAGGATAAGAAATAAATAAATGACATTTATAACAATGTTAAGAAAAAGTGAAATAAGATTAAAACAATTTAAGAGGCTACATCAAAGTAATTATGCATTTCAATGAAAGTAAATCTGCAAATATCCATCAAGCTTGAGATCAAGCTCTAGTAAGATACAGTGGATAACACTGTTTAGATATAGAAGATTTTGGATCAAAGGCCAGTTTAGGGCCAAACTAACTGCGGTGAGCAGATCAATGCGTAGACTACCTTTCCCTCCTCCGCCCTCACTTGCTGATTAGCAGCAGACTCAGGCAACTGCTTTCAAAGACTGAGAACATGAATCTCTGATTATTACTTTTATTCATTGTTCTTTTCCCTCAGTGTAAATAACTAAATGGGGGATGATGGAGAGAATGGAGTAAGATCTACACCTTCTTTGCTTGTCTACTGTAGTTTTGAGCTGTAGGGAAAAAAATAAATTCATAGACTCCTTAGAAAAGAAAGAAGAAAGATATAAAGAAGTGGTTTCCAATATTCATCACAGTAGTTATAAGTACAAATATATTTTTGAAGCCAATTCAGTGGCCTGCTAGAACCACTGAAATGGAGCAGAGCTTATAACACAGCTGAGAAGCTGGCACAGAAAAAGAAAATTATCTTAGATAGCTTCAAGTGAGCATGCCAGAGAAATACAGGTTATTGCTGTTACACATTCAGCCCTCCCAAGCATAAAGAATCACATGCTTAGGCACATTAGGTTGAGAAGTAAAAGAATTTCTTACTGACTTTATTGTTGCTTCTGCTACATCCACCTTGGTGGAAAAGATGAATTTTCTTTGTTCTTCTTCTCTTTCTAAATACGTAGTTTGCCCTAAACTCTCAGCCCTACAGCTGCCAAGAGCTGTGTGGAAGAAAGGGGCAGAATTCTTCATCAAGGCCTGAGCACATGGCCCTGATGAATGGAGAGCAAAGCAGCATGTTTGCTTCTCCCTGGGTGGAAGAAGAGGAAAGAGAGTGAGAGGAAGTGGGAGTGGCAACAAACAGCTTCCTCAGAGTTGCATTGTGGGACAACTCAATTTACATGCTAATTCACATGCTAATGAGGCATGCTGGATTTGCCAGGACTTCCAACAATTTTAACCTCTCTAAAGTTACATCATATTACTTTTCTTCTTAATCTATCCTATCTAATCAACAAAACCACAAATCACAAGTTCATTTTTTTTCATTTTTACGCAAAAAGTCCATAAGAGGTTTCCAGTCACCAATAAATATAGATAATGTCTTTTCTCTAATCAAAGAAGTCAATTTATCCACTTCAGCAAAATCTATCAACTTCACCAACCATTCCTCCATAGTGGGACGTGTCAAATCTTTCCATCTCTGTGCATATAGCAATCTCGCCGCAGTAATCATATATTGAAATAATCTTCCATGGTTATAATCTTCCACGCTTTTCATACAGAACTCATACTTTCTCTTCCTGCAGTCATTCTACTTTTACATTGCTTTCTTTTCTTTTCTTTTTCCCCAAGATCCACTCTTGGAATATTTAACTTTTCCAATGAAACCAATGGAATCTAAAATTGATTAACTGTGGCTAGAATGGGTGTGGGTGTGGGTGTTTGTATGAGTCAAAGCAAGAGAGAATGCTAACATGATCTATTGAATTGTTTCCTTTTTCATCTTTCATAAAATCCATGTTAAATATAAATGTTTATTCTTAAATGTGTTTACATACTACAGATATGAAGCACGCAGAGCGCCAGAGTTTAAAGTCAGTGAAGGATGCAGAGAAGTTAATTGCACTTTGAAGTGTTCTTTTTAAAAATCATACTACAAAATGCAACATACAGTGTCTCTTTATTATTCTTTCTTTAGCTGACCCACTGAGAATAAAATGTAAATGCAATCATGACATAGTAAACGGCTGTACAATAGAGCAGCAATAGGAAGTGTGTTGAAACACTGGAAAGATTTATTTCCAAGTACCATATGATATGAATGGTAAATCTCCCTTGAGTCAGGCTTGACACCTGGCAAGTACATGGACATAATAATATAGTTTTCTTTGTAACAATATGAAAATAATTTGCCACAATTACTTTCTGAAATGTTTCCCCCACTTTTCTGTATAGCCTACAGGGCCAGAATTTCCAATGGTCTTCTGTCCAATAACTAACCAAAAACCAATTCTGTTCAGTTTTTTCAAGATCAGCTGGAAGAAACCCTTAATTTCAAATCACATGTTACGGTAGGCAGATTATTTACAGAGATGTCTTGGGCATCCAGAAGGCTGAGCTGTCGATCAGAAGGTCGGCGGTTCGAAACCGCGCAGCGGGGTGAGCTCCCGTTGTTAATCCCAGCTCCTGCACACCAAGCAGTTCGAAAACATGCAAATGTGAGTAGATTAATGGACAACGCCGGCTCCAAGGCTTAGAAACGGAGATGAGCACCGCCCCCTAGAGTCGGACTCGACTGGACTTTACGTCAAGGGAAACCTTTACCTTTACCTTACAGATGCCTTGCCTGACAGTGGAGTAATTAGGACGTAGACAAAACTTCTGTTCCAGCATTGGCCCCTCACAACTGAGAATTCCCCCAATCACAGTGAGGGTGGGACCAAAATGACCACTCAGGGAATGGCAGGTGGTAGGCCACCAGCCCATGGGTCCTGGGTGAAATTCTACCTTGAAACAGGCAGGCAGCATCCTTTTTCTCTTATTCTTTGAGTATATTTTAGAATTTCAGATGATCAGTTTATTGCTTTTTTAAAAAAAAATTGTATGGTTCTTTTCTATGCTGCAACAGACCAAATCATACGCCTGCCTATCCAAGGGGAGCCCACCTCGCAGAACATTAGATCCAGGGTTTAACATTATCAAGCCACATCTTTGCTGGACACTGGGTAGCGTGTGCAGAAGGAAAGGCGGCCACACCAGGCCCACCGCTTTTTCAGGACCATCTGAATTTGGTACATCTCCTAGGTTAGGGGGTTTCAAATTTTTTAAGCTGTGGAACCCATTAGCTTTTTTTAAAAAAAAAATCCTGGAAACCCTGATCAAGGAGCAAAGCACTAGTGACCGAAAGTTGGCAATAAAACAAGAAGTCACCTGTTTACAGTATTGTAAATGCAAAATTAACATTTCCAGTGTACAAAAATAAAACTTGTAGTTGTTTGGGAGGTTAGTGTTTTAACCCAACAAATTAATGCTTTGGGCATTTTTCTTGTTGTTACACAAAAATATGGGAAATGCCATTTTCTTCTCATGGAGTTCTCCATCTTTCCTTCTGAAATATTCAGGACTGTTATCTTTAAGGTTGGGATGTTTGGTTTCCAGAGGTCTTTGTAATTTTGCAGGATCCAGACTATTGTTACCCAATACTTGTTCACACCATCCTTTTTGTTTGTCTTTCTTGCCAAGCCATGTAAAAACCAAAGTTAATAAACCTCTGGTTTCATATTCAATTTCTTACTTGAGCATGAGCTTAATTTCTCAAAACTTGTGCCATAAGCAGCAGCAGCCACACCAGCAGCATTTGGAATTTGTTTCGTTTTTTTCTGTTTTTACTTTTTTCTGCAATCATACCCATTTGTAGCTAATGAGCCATATCCAGAAAGGTATTTATTAGGCTTAATCAAAAAAGAAAATAAAAATAATATGCATATACTATCTATCTAGAGAGCCAGTTTGGTGTAGTGGTTAAGGCATCAGGCTAGAAACCAGGAAACTGAGAGTTCTAGTCTCACTTTAGCCATGAAAGCAGTTGGGTGACCTTGGGCCAGTCACTCTCTCTCAGCCCTAAGAAGGAGGCAATGGCAAAGCACTTCTAAAAAACCTTGCCAAGAAAACTGCAGGGACTTGTCCAGGCAGTCTCTGAGAATCGGACACAACTGAACAGATAGATAGATAGATAGATAGATAGATAGATAGATAGATAGATAGATAGATAGATAGATAGATAGATAGATAGATAGATGATTGGTATTGAAGGCATGGATATCTTCTATTGTGAATACCTGGCTGAAGCACACTTAAGCACCCATCTTCCTCCTGCCTGATTGCCTTTGCAACTGCAAATGCTGGCTGGGGAATTCTGGGAGTCGAAGTCCACATGTCTTAAAGTTGCCAAGGTTGAGAAACACTGCTGTAGACCCTCACAGAACCCATTCAAGTCTCATGGAACCCTAGAATTCCATGGAACCCAGTTTGAAAAAACCCATCCTAGCTGATGAGATCAGTTTTGCATTCCCTGGCAGATGCTGGCTGACCTGTTAAGCACAATGTGCTCATCAGGTCAGTTAAAGATCTATGAGTTAAGCTTAACCTTGGTTAGTTTGTCTTGGGGGGGGGTGGAGTTAGCATGTGCAGAAGTGGCTTGCTTGGTTACTGTATGGGACGATGTTCTGTGGAAATCCAGAACATGGAAGACTTCCTTACCCGCTTACTGTAAGTATGTTGTAGGAACACCATCATAGGGTTTGATTTAAAGTAAAGCTGAATCCATGATTATCTTCAGGCAGAGCTGATTTACACCTCCCATAGTTGCAACCACCAAACAATAGAATTGTTTTCATGAATTGGATCTGATAAGCTGACAAGCACCATTTACTGCTAGAGGGAGTCTGGAAACTAGTCAGTATCCACTACATGCTGCTGGATGGCTGCCATTGGTTTTCTCTCTGACCAATCCTCTCTGTACTAACTGTGCTAACTGTGCTAACTATACTAACTGTATTAACTGTACTAACTGTACCAACTCCTTCATGTGGCATCTTCAGATTTGCCTAGGAAGTGAGAAAGTTTAAATTTTATGATGAGATTCTTCTCCCCAAAGTACAGAGAATGACAACCACCCCTGTCCCCCCCAGCTATTCCTTTGCAGCAAGGAAGAGCAGCACAATTTAAAGAAGATGGGGCAGATCACTATCAAGGTGCTTTTATAACAAAGCTATTTATATTGATCAGAAATCTTGCAGACTTCCTGCTGGGTGACAGTGTGCATAGAACATAACTACTCCCATATCACACCTTATTATTGTTTTTCTTTACTTAGAAAGTAGATTGACAGCAAAGGAAGAGGCTGTATTAGTTCTTGTGTTTCTGTTCACATCACCCATCATTGACCTTGAACAAGCAATTGGCCAATAAAAGCTACTGGATGAAAATAGTGACTTAAAAGAGTTCATTAGAATGAAGAAGCATCCTATGCCACTGAGAATACTCTTTCCCTCCTAGACATGCCGTCACAAAGCTGTTTACTTTCAGGAAACATTTGTAAAGTAGTTCCAGCTATCCCATGGCTTGACAGTCAAGCCAGTACATAGCATCCATCAAGACTGGCTGCCCTTCTTGGGGAATCCCCTGCATTGGAATATCCCAGGATTTCCTCAAAGTAGCCTCAGTCTTAGCACAGCACTGCAGGTGACCATAGCTACTAAGTAAATCTATTATAGGACAGGACTCTACAAAAGATACTCTTCTGAAGTTCTCTTCAAGCCTGAGCTGATTCTTTCACTAATTCATAAAGCTTGCTAGATAACCTTCACCAGTCACCAGCTCCCTGAGAAGGCCACTTCCAAGGATTTACAGATATCAAGTGGAAGGAAGATAAAGACAAAATGTAATAGCAAAAATGCAGGAATATATTGCCTAACTAATTTGTACGTGTGCTTGTTCTTTCAATTCTAAGCAGAATTTACTTTCCAAAAAATTCAGCAACCACTTCTTCATCAACCCACTCCCCCCTTCATCAAAGCATTATAGCTCAACTGGACTCTGCTTCTCTCTCCAACAGCTTCATTTCATGCATAATAAGCCCTCATTTGTTGGGTTAGCAAAACAGTCTCTGTCACTCTGACAATGGGGACTGGAGCTGAAAATAGATCTGCATGCTGGAAGCAGAGCGCCAATCTTGCAGGTTTCTCCTCAAGAGGTGTAACACATCTCATTACCACATTTGGGAAGAAATCTGCTGTTAACAGAGGATTTTCTTCTTGTTTCAAGGGCACGAATATAATTATCACTTTATAATTTATGGAGTGCCAACTGCTTCACCACACATCTTACAAGCAGTAATGCACTTTAGGGAATGCAAAAGTTTATGGTGCCTGCAACTCATTAGGGGAGTAGACTTCCAAAAAGTGAAATATTCAGGCAACCTGTAGCCTCTGGGTTACAAAAAACAGGGTTTCCATAGAGCAAAGTTTGGAAACATGGGACTTAATTTGGGGATGGGGTGGGGTTCCACATGCCCTACACTCACTAGATAATTCTATCCAATTTAACTTCTCTTGACTCTTTCCTTAGCTTGTGATCTTAAATTAATTTCCAGTTTGGCTAGACTAACACCTTTCTCTTAACTTCTGCTCTATACTCCATTAGGGACTACTGTGGGTTTCCAACTGTGTGAGAGATGGAACTGAGAAGCTGCTACATTCTCAAAAATATAAAGGGAAATCTCCATTGGTTTTGTCTCAGTGGATTTTCCAAACAACCCAAATCTGTTCTACATCTAGCAAGCAAATTCATTTAGTTACATCTGCCCAACACTTACTGTATTACCTCTTAAAACGTAATGTAACAGTAGGACGTCAACTTCACCAGCTCTTTTCTCTTTCTCTTCTCCTGATTTTCCTAATATCTAGCCAGAAAAGGGCTCTAGAAAACCTGGTCACCAGCTGATGCTATTTTTTGTTTCTCCTACTATGCCCCATGACTCTTCTTGAGATGGCATGGGTATCTTGCTCAAGGAATTTCCCTGGCTAAGGAACTCCCAAGTAGTAGCATAGCCAGGCCAGAGCCAAGAAGATGGAATGCCAGTGTCACTGTCCATCATTCTTTGATCCTTGTAATCTCTTTTAGTGCTGCTTTGCCTCCTTTGATTATTATTTATTAGTATCTATTACATTTTTACAATACAATAAAAAGATGCTTTTGCAAATACAAATTTCTATTGCTATTGTCACAACAGAAATGGATAGGGCAGTCCAGGGTCCTAAATGCTTGGTAGAAACAGGAAGACCAGTTCTGTTAATTGCAACATAAATATTGTCAGCAGGTTCTACATTAGAGGGTCAGTAATGCAATTTTGCAGATATCAAATGTCTTATGAAAATGTATGTGATCTTGTAAGATGGCTATCTCATGAATATTAAGTTGTTTTAATACGTTTATTTATTTATTTTATTTTGAAAGAAGTCTGGTGAGTCTATGGACTTCATCTATAGACATTGCTGGCAGCGTGGTGTCCATGGATGTCACACTGCCAACCTCTGCCATAGATTTCTGAACAACGCTTTGGAAATTCAAAGCAATGGGGTCATTCTACAATTCAAAGAAAAAATAAGCAGTGATACATAGATGCTGCTGCTAGTAAGGTGGTTATATCACTAATGCAAAATCATCATCATCAGTCTTATTAAAAGGCATAATCTTTCTTGAGCCACAGCTCACTTCATCAGATGTATAGAGTGGCTAGACTGATGTCAGATTTAAATTGGGGTGATGTGCAGTAGAAAGGTGGGGAAAAGGGAGGGAAAAATAGGTTGGTTATGCAGATAAGATATTTGTAATGTGTAACTTGTAACCATATGTAGATAAGATAATCTCACATGTAACCTGCATTTGCCTAATTATTGGAGGTCCAAGCACAATGGCATGGACTCTTCAATGCCTCATGACCTACTGATCCACAAGGGGACAGAAGGGTAGAGATAGAGAGGATTTACTCTGTGTCCCCTCTTTGTCTATTACTCTGCCTGCTCTGAGGTCACTTCCTTCTGCCTTTGTTCACAGGCTTACAGGCACAGAGCACATGCTCTTGGATTTTCCTCCTAGTAGGACATAGTTAGATAGGTGATAGATAGATAGATAGATAGATAGATAGATAGATAGATAGATAGATAGATAGATAGATAATGTGCCAACAAGTAATTGTCAACCCTTAGCAACTACATAAATTTTCTCCATAACTCCATGTTCCTGATGTGGTCCTTCAGGTCTTCCAAGAGTGCACCCATTGCAACTGTAACTGAGTCTATCCACCTTGCTGCTGGTTGTCCCCTTCTTTTTCCCAGCATTAGAGCCTTCTCCAGAGAGCTAAGTCTTTGCATAATATGTCCAAAGAAGGATAATTTGAGCCTGCTTAATTGTCCCTCGAGTGAAAACTCTGGGTTGATTTGTTCGATGATCCATTTGTTTGTTTTCTTGGCTGTCCACAGTATTCTCAAGAGTCTTCTCAACACCAAAGTTCAAAAGCATCAATATTCTTCCTGTCCTGCTTCTTCAAAGTCCTAGTTAGCTAGGTACTATCTGTATAATATAGTTCATGTAAATACATCTCTGTTCTAGTCACAGAACCATCTTCACTTGGATCAAATTCCTGTTCTCAGGAATGCTTGCACACAGAGTGGTCCAGAAAATAATTTAATGGAACAAATATGATAGGTTATGACCTTTAATAAAAGATTATGACCTTTAAAGCCCTTCATGGCATGGGCCCAGGTTATCTGAGGAACCATCTCATTCCAATTACATCGACCTGTCCCACCCAGTCTGGTAAGAAGGGCATGTTACGGACCCTGTTGGCTAAAGAATTCTGACTGGTGGGGTTGAGGAGGAGAGCCTTTTCTGCTGTTGCCCCACCCTGTGGAACACCTTGCCCCCTGAGGTGAGGTTGCCCCCCCCTTTTCTGGCCTTCCGGAAGAGCGTCAAGACCTGGCTCTAACTACTAGCTTGGGGACCCAAGAGTGATAGGCAGCCCTGGGGGTGGTTGGTGGCTTAAAGATACTCTCTCCACCATTTAGTTTCCCTCTTTGATCTTCTTCCATTTTTGTACTTTTTCTATTTTTATAATGGTTTTATAACTTTTATTTGTAAGCTGTCCAGAGTCACTTTTATAGTGAGATGGGCGGTGTATAAATTTAATAATAAACAAATAAATAAAAATAACGTTTCATAAAGTGCTTCATCTGGATCTGAAAAGAGCAATTCCAACTTTGTCACAGATATAGAAACCAGAGGGGCATTTTAAATTTAATTATAAATCTCAATATAAATATACATTTGCCTAAACTGTTAATAAAACTGTAAACAGTTCTTGTTTTTTGAGGCACTTTTTCTCCAAAACACTTAGCAAACATTTTGCACTAAGAAAAGGAAATGTGTTGGCTTAAACTTAAAAGAGAAAAAGTCAGATGTTTCAGATACTTTCCCCATGCTAACTCTCCCAGCACATCACTCTTCTGCTACATACATTAGGCCCTCGACTTTACCAAACATGACGTCCTTTTCAAGCGATCGGTCTTTCCTGATGATGTGCTCAAAGTATGAGAGTCTAAGCCTAGTTATCTTCGCCTCTAGGAAACATTCTGGTTGTATTTCTTCTAAAGCTGCTTTTTGACGGCAACTAACAACAACAACATACATTAGGGATTGCATTGCATTACTACTAGTTCCTCTTGAGATATCTGCTGTACATGAAGGGAATATGTTGTAAGAACTCAGAAACACAAATATTCGCTATTCTATGGAGAAAGGGAGTAGCTTCCTTGTCATATGACAGGGACTCGTGCTGAAGAACCTCTCTGTAGCTCTGTAGCTGTTGGGACATCTCCTGGTAAGGTCTGAAGGCTAGAAGGCTGCGAGTCAAGAAAGAAAGTAGGCAGGGCTGGGATCTGAGTGGGTGGTGAGGTGGAAAATGCTGCAAGCAGACAGACGCCTATCACTGCAAAAGTATAGTTAACCTCTCTTCACACAGGGCAAAACTTGAGGATGAATTGGCATTTTCCTGCTTCAGATTTTAAGATTCCCCAAATTTACTTCCTGGCTGAAATGTTCTCCAAATCCCTATTATGTACTTGAGTAGATTTATTTGGAGACACTAGAACTCAAATAAAAAAGGTGATGTGTAACCTCCTTGGCCTCCAGTTAATTTACCTAGCTGCTTCTCTCCCTAGATTGTGCTGGCAAAGAATTCTGGAATTGTGGCCCCAATATTTGTTTTTGTAATCCCCAAAGCAAACTAGGATGGGAAAGGTGACTTAGATTTGCCATTATCCTACTTTTTCTCCAGTTACAACAAGGTAAACACAACAGCACACCATTCTGCAAAACTCTTTTGAAAGGTATATATGACAAGGTGGTTTTATAACAGATAGTGGGGAAAGAAGTTTACATGGTATCCCCCAAGTGAGTATACAATGTGAATACTTGCGTATTATTACAGGGGAGCTGGTTCTTGTCTTAAAACTCAAATTGAATCACTTTTTTGGATCAAAAGAACAGGGATGGGAAATGTGCCATCCTGTTTCAATTTCTTGCCATAAGCCATACTGGGTAAACAGTACTGAACGGTTGGAAGTTCCAAATATTTGGAGTGCACCAAACTGCTGCATCTGGTCTTAAAGGCACAGATGCCCTGTATTTTGTCATAAAAACTCAAAATAGGATTGTGCCAGCTGAAGTAGTTCAGTATGTTGAGGTACTGCATTTAAGCCCAAATGACAGGGCAAGAAGCTTGTGGACCTTGCTTGATGTTTGCTTGCTCAATAATTAATCTTCAGTGTCTTAATTTAGGCAAGTTAGTCCAGGCATTAGTCATCTTCCAGTGTATTCAACAGATTTTTATCTCTGGACAGGCTTTTTTTGGTCTCATTGATCCTCAAGAAAGAATTAAGAAAAACAGAAAATTTAAGTTCAACTCTGTCTCTCAGAGTTCTCTTCTCTGAACAGGTAAGTTGCTGTATTTACCAATATTGTTTTGGCATGCTGAAACATTAGCCTTTTTTAAATCTTGGCTACATTCATGGAAATATAACAGTGTTCTTCACAAATGAGATCAGAAAATACCTTCCTAGCTAGTGAGTAACCTACCCCATCCATAATTTCTTTGTACCTGGGTGTTCCCAGCAGGATCCCTGCAGCCACATCCTATAGCATTCACCAGATCCTCTGTCCCACCTGAATTTTAAGAATTGTCTAAAATTATTTCATTTTGAAGTGGGAAGCTGGCCAGTCACAAAGCAAAGTGACAGCTTCCTGCTGCTTCATCCTTATTCCCAAGAATGACCTGGATTCCAAATTGCTCCCATAAGGTTACTGAGAAAATAGAACTGTTAGTGGCTATAGCCAATTGCTTTCTTTGGAAGTATGCCCACTTGTCCAGAAAAGAGACTAGGGAAAACGGGATGGTAAGGAGTGTCCTGGGAGCTAGAGAGCAAGGTGGGGAGCTACTTAATCATTTTACTTTCTGAAGGAAAAAATGTAACTTCTCAACATTCCAGATGTGCCCAAAGGCCCAAAAGGGTATGAGACCTCTGCTCTCAACAGCTCATCTTTGATCAACTTCTCATTTATTAATGAATTTTGTTTCAATCCTATCTTTCTAGTTCAATGTTCTTTTCCAACCCAATCTTAGTGGTGCTATTATTAGTAGTAGTAGTATTCCCAGAACAGAACAAAGTAAAGATTCATAATGTTATGTTCTGAAAAGCAATCTCCTGCCTGATCATGTGAATAAATTAATGCAGTCAGTCGAATGAATGTCATGTCCAGATTCACAAAAAGCCATTGTAAATGAATCCATTTCATGCTAGAAGTTTGTCAACGAAGTTGCATCAAAAAAGAACAAGATCCCTGGACAACTATTGCTGCAATACATGAAGAGTAATTCAGTTTCAGCTAAGTCTGATGCTAATAATAAATACAGATTTAAAACAAGAAATGTTAAAATTCAAATGAAAGCCAATTTCAATAAAACTGTTTTTTTTTTAAAAAATCTACATGCTTAAAGCTGAGTCCCATAACATGTACAATTTTTGCTGTGGAGGCAGAAGAAAGAGTTTTTCTTTTGAGGATTTAAAACCACCAACAATATGGAGCAAAATCCAGTATGTAAGTCTGTTAAGACTTTGTGGATCTTATCCAGTATTTTGGATTCTTCTGAGAAAAGAACTTAGGGAAGCTATTGTAAGGTAAGTTTCTTCTATGCTCCTTAAAAATGACTCCAGTTATAACTTGGCTCTGATATTCTAGGCAAGCTGGAATTCATGCATGTTTCTCTAATGTAGAATGTCCTATGCACAACTCTTATTCTATCCAGGCACATCAAAAGGGTTCCATGATTGATGTTATCAAAAGCCACTAAGATACCCAGAAGATCCAATGGTGATACCACATTCTTGGTATAAATCATCCACCAAGGGACCAAAGCAGTTTCTATCCCACACCCTTGAAGTCAGATTAAAAATCT
Organism: Candoia aspera; assembly: GCF_035149785.1. Lineage (NCBI taxonomy): Eukaryota > Metazoa > Chordata > Lepidosauria > Squamata > Candoiidae > Candoia > Candoia aspera. The sequence goes on along the minus strand of NC_086153.1, from coordinate 199,060,311 downwards.
ATCTAAAAAATCCATGGCATCAAGAAACACCTGGAACCGAGATACCAACACTTTCTGTAGGAAATGAAGACAAGTCAGAAAGTATCCAGTGCAATGCAGTTCAGGAACATACTGTATTTTTCATTATCTTACTACTTCTGTATGTTTAGGAATGATAGAATCACTTCTATTATACTAAGTTATTCTTCACTCACTTCTACAGTGCCCCAATAGTCTTTGGGTGTTTTAGAAGTCGGAGGAGGCAGGATCCAAACAAACTCACCATAGGGTTCACTTCTAAGAATTCTGTCTGATCCTCAGGCAGCAAATCAGGAAAGGCCTGGTAGCACATTTTCAGACCCACACGTTTATTAAAAGGCATAAGTGTTCATGACCGGCAGCAGGGCCACATGTGAGACAGGTTACAAGTATCTTTTTTTTTTTAATTCATTCAATTGTGTCTGATTCTCAGAGACTGCTCTCTGAAACTGAAACTTTGCCCTTGCCTCCTTCCTAAGACTGAGGGAGAGGGACTGGCCCAAGGTCACCCAGCCGGCTTTCTTGCCCAAGGCGGGACTGGAACTCGCAGTCTCCTAGTTTCTCGCCTGATGCCTTAACCACTACACCAAACTGGTTCTACAAGCATCTTAAAAATTAACAACTGTAATGTGTTTAAAATTCACTGAGTTTTGTTGAAACTCTCATAGATAGTCTGAAACCTTTTGATGTATGTGACTTCAGCAATCTCTTACTCCTACAATGCCCTCAGGCAGTAGAAATTGAAAACATCCAGTATAAATGGACAGAGATCAGAGTCCTGTCAACCAGATCTGCATCCGCCATGCTGTCCAAATTGGAACGCGATGCAAACCAAGCGGATGTGTTTATCCAGGATCAAATCATAGCTGAAGCAACAGTTCCTTCAGCCTAGGAGAAATGTCCTCAAAGCAGCCAGGTTTGCTCATGAACAGCTTATTTTTGTTATTTCTTTAGACAAAGAAAAGAAGATACTTGTACTGTGATGACATGAAAGAGCAGGGTTCCCTTGCTAACCCTTTCATGATCCTCAGACTCTGCTATCCAAGGAATGTGTCTCATGGGGTGGGTGGGTGGGGGCTTTCTGAACCTTGGTCCTGCCCATTTGCTTATTATTCCCTCTGAATCCAGTTAGCACTATTTCACAGATAAACCAAATGTGGAGGTTACTTTTCCTCCTCCTTGCTCTTCCCACAGCTCACCCAGAGAAAGCAAGCAAACAGCAAGCCACAGAATTGAGAAGGGAGAAGATGGGAAGAGAGCTGCATGGATTAACACTAGTAGGTCCTACTGGGGAAATGGCCATGTATGGTACACAACCATGCCACCCCAGTGACTCTTGAAGAAGATGCTGGAGATCTTTTCTAGTCTAAGAAATCTCCTGCCTTTTAAAAAATCTATACTTTCTCTTGCAAGTCTTCTGAAAAATTAAAGTGTGGTTCAAGTCAAGCTTAACTCCTTGTTGTTTTGGCAATGATACAGAACTGGGTGTGTCACTCCCAATTCTCTGTGTTTTTTCAACTTCCCACTATAGCTTATTGCCTAGGATCTCCTGAGGGTCTCATAGCCATGTACTAATCAGATCTAACCTTACTTAGCCTTTTCGTGACCATTCAAAGCTGGCTAGGTTCTTCCAGAAATAAAGCATATTTTCCAAGAACTCCAAAATGACTTACAACACAATTAGTGTGGGACACGGTCCATATATGCAACACACAACTGTGATTCTCTTGCCTGACTGGGAATAACAAAGAAAGTAGAATGGGAAGTAGCAGAATAAGATTTGGCTTGCCTGGTCACAGGTTGTGCTGGCATATGAATTGGATATTTCTAAACAACTAAGCAGTTTTCTGTTTGTGTGCACATATGATTCTATGAACTGAACAAAAACTTCCTCAGTTTTAATGTATTTTTCTCCTCTTTGCCCTTCAGTCTACTTGAGACGATTCATATTTCTGGAGCAGAACTGCTATCATGGCCTGAAATGAGTTGCATGCATTTTTTATGATATAATCTTTTGTATAAATGCATCTTCTGGAACACTGACAATCAAATAATAATAATAAAGAGGACTGGCTGCATATGAGGAACAAATAACTTTGGATATCTGAAAGCCCAAGAGAAATGTTATTAAATAGAACCTGAAATTTTTGCTAATTTAATTTTTTTCTTTCTTTCTTTCCCAAGGAACATTCTTTAAGCTACCTGTCTGACATGCTATTGTATGAGAAGGAAGGATGGACTGTACTGAAAGCTAAAAGCCATTAGATAAAATGGAAATGCTCAGAGGAGTTGAGAAATAGGATCTAAAATATCTTCAGCGCAGAACACATTTGAACAGCAACATTTTTGCTTTGCTTGATCTGCTTATAGATTAAGTTTCCTGTGCTCAACAGAGTTATGATGGGTGAAGTCTGGATGTTCTGATTTCTGAGGGTCTGTCACTATATTACGTCCTTAACAGACAGAATATTTTGGACTTCAGACTGTCTAAATTTTTCCACACAGGATAATTGCAGTGAACATCAACCGTGCAGGCAGAGCAAATACAGGAGCTGGAAGTGCCATGGGTGATCCCCCATTGTCTGATCCTCAGGGGAGGAGGGAGAAGTCACACAAACAGATACTGTGCAGCTCCACATGGCTCCAATAGAACTTCTCCCATCTTGCTTACAGGTACAGATGGCTCCAGATGTTTAGAAATGTGATCTGATTCATTTCCAGGATCAGCTTAGGTTGCTATAACCCCTAGAAGATCCCTCTTACTAAACTTCTGTATTTATCAAAAAGGGAAGCTAAGCATTTCCCCCCCCCCCCAAAATTAATCTGTGAAATGGGAGGGTCATTTTAGATTCCCTGAGAACATGATAATGGAAGTGGTTTGGAGGGTTTTTTTCTGTATAATGTTTCTTTTTGGTGGTAGATCAGGGTCACCTTCCTTAGAGAAAATAGGTCACACCTGTTCTAATACTACCACCCTTCTGTCTCCTAAGAAGCCTACTTGTTTGTTTGGTTTCTATGCCTCTATTAGCCCACATCTTCATCTTGGTTTTGAGGCAGTGCACATTGGCAGGACAGTATAGACATGTTGAATCCAGCACTGCTGAGCCAGAGATACTAGACAATTACCTGATCACATAGCTACAGAAGCTTTATGGTCAATTCATTAGTGGGTCCCTTCTGTCTGCTGTTGACTAACATGTGACTCCTAACGTTCCAGACTGCCACAACAGGAAGACTGGGAACCTGTCCAGGGGCCATGGGTTCAGTCTGCCCTCCTCCATTAGGCAAGTATCTCCCTCCCCCCCAATTGCAAAATGCCCTGGGCAAGTGATCAGTTCAAAGGTCAGGCAAGAAGGATACTTTTCCTGCCAGGCAGGGACAGAGGGAAGAAGGAGCAGGATAGGGTTCACACCCCTCACTAAGCAGGAGTGTCCCTGGGGAGGGGTGTGTGCAAAAAGTCAAGATGGTGACAGGGACTGTGTAATCAGAGCCCCGTCCCTTTCTGTATCACATGAGTGACATATGTAAAAAGGGGCAGGTTTGTTTGCATCTTCGTTGCCATCCTCCTGACTCCCTTGTAGGCACCCCTGTCGCTAAGCCACTACAGTGCACAAAACAAACCACACTATGGCTTAGGATCATATGTAAACACAAGGGGGCAGAGAAGGATGGCAGAAAGAGAGAGGGAAAGCTGATGCACTTGCCAGTTTGGCCTCCACCCCAACTCTCCCTCTGGCCCCTCTTCTAGTATGTGGCTCTTGAGAGAAAGCATATTCACACCACAGTTGCAAGTCCTGCAGCTCTGAACTGCCACCTCCCTATACTAGTTAGTTAGTAGGCCTGTGCTGGGATGGTCCACGCTGGGGAACCTGCTCCAGAGCATTGCAAAGCAGAGGCATTTCAGCTGGAGGTCACGGGCTGCAGTTCTCAAGGCACAGAGCAGAGACCGAGGCAGGGTATTCAGGTCAGGAAGGCCCTATGAAAGAAATAAACCAAGTAGCTTAGCTTGCTCTCTCCAGACCAGAAAGGAAATGTGCCAGATTGTTTGTTTGTTTGTCTGAAGCATTTATAGGACTGCCCAATTCAGATAACATGACTCTGAATGCCATACACCACCCCACCAAAAAACAAAAAATCAAACAAGAAACACAAAAGAAAACAACACATGCCATGAAAACCAACTAAGACAATAAAATGGTGGTCAGAACTAAAACATACTACAGTATAACTCTTCCAGGTAGGAACTCTGCTCATCCTGACCCGAAGGCCCAGGGGGAAAACCAGCTTTTAATTGCCTTTCTAAAGGTCTGCAGGGCGGGGGCCAATCGAATGATGGTGGGAAGATGTTAAGCCTGTTATCTGCTGCAATTGCATGCAAACCAATGTTATTATGTCATTTCATTTCATTTTGGGTTTTCCTCCCTCCACCAGACCCCACCCCCATTTTAGGCCTTTGTTGTTACATTGCAACAATCAATAATAGCAGATTCATATTACCAGGCATTGAAACATTAATATGAAAAATACAGTGCGTGAAATGGAATTTACCCTTATTCTTCATCAGTTCCTTCTGAATTAAAGAGTGTACAGAACGGTAAAGAGGTAATAAATTAGGGTATATTTCAAGATAGAATATATTTGGATTCCAGGCAAACAGGGACATTAGGAACAAAATAGCACTTAGCATCAATATAATACTTCTGCCTGTTCAAAATACTTAATGTCAGGATGCCTGTATATAGAATAATTTTTACACTTTATTACATAGATTTGCTTTGTGATTTATGCAGCTATATCCTTTGGGTATGGGGGTAGGAAGTAATTACAAGGAATGTCTATCCAGCTAATAGTTCTAATTGGAAAGCTGGCTGAATTTTAACTTCAGCTGAGTGGAATTCTGATGCAGGTGGGCTGGTATACAGAGATGCCATATCTGTCATATTTTTGACACATCATTCAGAAACCCAGTTCTGTTGAGAAGTCCATAATGCTTGGAAAAGGAGAGAGAGAGAGAGAGAGAGACGGAAAGAGGGGAAGGGAGGGAGAGGTCAGCCAATGGTAAGACAGATTTGATTATAGCAGCAATGAATGCACAAAGCTGAAGACATTCTGGAGAGAATCTATCTAAGTGGCTGCTAACAATCAACCTCAATTTCACAGCACTTCGTCGATCAACACAGAGATACAGAGGTTATAACCCCTAATGTTAAAAGTTTGACAATTGATCATCTGTTTCCTGTAACAGTGAAAATGAATGAAAATTGTACATGCACATGTGAGTAGCTGTGTATACTTGCATGGAGCAGTACTTGAAATTCCCAGAGTTTATGATACTAGAGAACAATATATGCCTGCACAATGTTAAACGACTGCTTCAATTCCAACAGCTTGAACAACCTCATGGGATTCCTCTGCAATAATTGCTCTCATCCATAGTCTCTGAGCAAAATTTCACACCCTTTTGAGCCCCAAGGGAAATTCAGGTATCTTGCCTTATCAACATTGCATCATGATCAAGATTCATCCTGTCCTGCTTCACTTGTAAGAAAGCTTTTTCCCTCGTTCCATAATGAGCAGCTCAGAGGGAATCAGGAAGAACGGGAAGATCCTGGTCTTGGATGGCTTGGCCATATGCTGAAGAGAGTGCCTTGTTGGAGATTTCCCTTATTTGACCGATCACCCCCTCAAAGAAATATGCTTCAGGCACTGTTTCAGTGGCTGTTTTGGCACATCATGCTGAGGTTGCATATTCTGAGCTTACTATGATTAAGCAGCTTGTCGGAACAAGCAGCCCTGCTCATTCCGGGCTTTATGAGCTGGATAGAACTCACCAAGAAGTTACCATGTTGTTGAAAAAGCCAAACTGGAGTCTTCTTTCCTTGTTCCCAAGCAAGCCTTGATTCTCTGATCTGGAAAAATAGAACTCGCCTGGTTTATCCTATATCCAACCCAAATTCATCCTGATCACAAAAAAATGGGCAAGCCATTCGATTCCTATTTAATTCAGTTTCTCTTTTATTGACTGCAACTTCTGTTTCATTTCATTTCTAAGTAAGTCTGCAAATGTGGCTGAAAAATGTTTTCATGAAAACTTGGACACATTGTTGTGTGCATTTCCCCATATTGTAAGCAATTTCCTCCTAAAATAATGCATATTTGGGTGCATTTTAGTTTAATATTCAGATTTATGCAGTTGGTTTTTATTTGGAAACTGTGGCATACATTTTGAAAAACAAATGCAGTTTTGAAGTCCTAGAACTTCAATATATGTGAAAACAGTAAGTTCATATATGAATGCTTAATTAACTCTGCTATTACATAAAATGGCATTTCATAAATCATCTGCAACCCAAATGCTTCAAATCCAGGGCCCATGTCCTTCTGAAATGTAGATGTTGTGGATATATGAGAGTTGAGCGCTATTGCCTTCAGAGCTTACGTCTTGTTGTAACTTCGACCTTTTTGCATCAGATCATCTTCCCTGTGGAACTTGTTGGCACAAAACCAGGTTCCTATGTACTTTTAGCCAGTAAGTCAAAGTATTTCATTCAAGGAAGGTTTTTGTAACTGTGCTTCTGGAGTATAGAGTTCAGCTTGTTTTTTAAATATGTAGGTATGTTGTATCTCCTGGTTTTAAATGTACTTTTATTTTTAATAGGCATCAAATAAGTTTAATTTAGCTGCTTTATTTGTTAGCAATTTCTTCTGCAATGTGTAAAATAAACTTTTTTCAGTCTTGGGCCTAGTTCACACATTTTGCTAAACTAGGGTTTGCAAAGTTTTGACATGCTAAGTCAAAACTGGATTGTATTCTGGGTTAATCTGTCAGTTGACTGGTTTGACTGGTACAATATTCATGAAAGATCCCAAAAAATTAAACAAGAACATAGTGAATTTAATTTCAGGAACACATAAACTAGAAGTACATTTTGAAATGTAAATCTTTTATGTGCCATTTATTTGAATGGAGGAGCTAAATTCACCATTTCATAAGGTGATCATATCTGGGCTACAAAAATCCAGATGACCAGTAAATGGTAGCCAAGAATCAAGGGTTTTCTGCATCTCCTTCCTGTCATCTAGTGGTTATCTTAATTTTTGCAGCCCAGAAAATAATGTTAGCCCTCCAACTGAAAATAATGTCACTTGATTACATTTAACTCTAGCTGAATTGTGTCCCATCATTATAAATAGTCTTGAAATTAAACTAAGTATTAATCAGTACTGATGAGTCAAACAGCTTCATTTCTTGGACTGAGACACAGAAGTGTTTTCTTTACTCTTACTTTTATTTGGCTTGGTGTTATTACTATGCAAACTTTCTGCTGAGCATTTGATTAAACAAGTTATCTTCGTCAGAAGACTGGAAAGCTGGGTCTTTTTCAGAATATATTAAGCAGCTCAAATATGAAATGAAAAGAAAACAAAGTTTTGGCCAACAGAAACAAATGACTCATTTCCTTGTGAAAACATGCAAGGTTTCTGTTTCTCAGGCAACAATGTCCACCATTCCAGCATAAAATCTCTTTTAACTTCCTTCAGATGTATTTCTATTACAGTCTATGTCTTGCAGTGACCCCACACTGAACCAAATTCTTTAGCTATTCACAAGGGGTTGCAAATTATTCTTTAAATTCACTAAGTTTTGGTGCATATTTTGTTTTTGTGTTGTCTTTTGTACATTAGAAGTATCAGAGATACAAGGATTTTCTGTGTCAGCACTATTTAAAAATGAATCTAAAGCAAATATCACATGCATGCATCACATCTCAAACACACTGAGGTTTGTAACAGCAATGCTAGGGTATATATATGCTTGTTTGACTTATCAGGAGATTGCAGCTCACATGGTTATAGAAGTTGATTACTATGCAATTACTGCATAATAAACTTTTCTTGACATACCATGAGATTATTAGCTAAATAATCATTCAGGAAACCTGTAGAAATTTACTAAGTAAAAATCTTAGTTCATAAAGCATCATGGCTGGTCTTATAATAGGATTTATTGGTGTCTCCTTTCCCCCATCTGAGATAAAAGGTAGGATTCAACCTTCTTCAGGCTTAGAACAGAACTGTGTGTAGAGGAGTCCCATTGAAATCAATAAAGGGTAAGCTAGTTAAGACTTACCGAATCCCATTTGTTTCCTTGATATTTTGCATGTCAGGTTCGCTTTGCATGCCTGCCATGAAACTATTGCTACACGTATCAGCCAAGGCAAGAGCAAACCCATGTCAGCTTTGCAGCTTTGCAGACAGAGAGGATCATTAATCACATTCCTTCACAAGCCGTTGGATCCAAGGACGGGCTGATAAGACACCTGGACTCTAATTAAATCTAAGGAACTAGGAGCGGGGAGATAAGGAGTGAGAATGGACTTGTTTGTGAGATAGGGAGGGGAGACTGTGTCAGAGGGAATGATTTAATTTGAATGTTTTGGCACCAAAGCGTTATTCAGAGCTTTGCAACTGTCCTGTGCAATTGGATTTTAATAAATGAATTATTTAAGCTTCCTAATGAACTGTCTGGAGAATTTCTCAAGTTAAGATCCTGGTACTGGGGCCATCACAGAAAGCTCTGAAACACCAATCTAATGGCAACCTGCCCTGAGGAAGCTGCCCTACCTGAGGGAGAGGTACCTTCTGTGGATCCGGCGTTATTGAGCAACTTTGGGGAACTAACTGTACTGGATGAGTGGCAAGATGAAGAATCTTGGTGGCTGGAGGTGTCTCTTCAGAAGGGGTGAGATTTTCCCAGTCACCTATGACAGAGCACACACCGATTGTTTCTGAGATTAAGGAGGCAGCAGGAGAGAGTAATGCTGGAAGTGTCCCCTTGGGAAGAGGGAGACTTTCCCAGCAGTACCCCAGAGGAATTGAGGATTTACAACAACCGATGGTGAGTAAAACCACCATAATGGACTTACTGACAGATTTTATGGGGAGTGAGCTGACATCCAACATGAGAGGCTTCCCCGCTGAAGAAGCCTATGACATACGAGGCCAAGAGCCACATATGAGGAGAGACCTGCTGGAGAGACCCGAGCCTAGAGAGGACTTTAATCATCCCATGACAGGGCTGCAGAGGTTGGGAGCCCAACCCAAACCCCTATTCTCTGAAGTGGAGTATTGCCCAAACTTCTTGATGCGGGATTCAAAAGACAGATGGTTGTAGGAGATTGGGTGCAGCGCAGACCCGGAGGCCAGCCGACATGTGACCATAGAGAGAGGGTCTTGATCCAAACCTGGTGAGCAAATTGGAAGAGTGGAATGGGAGGTGTCAGTGATCAGGAATCGCATGCCCGGTTTGCAAGGCACAGTCGAGGAGATGAGTTGACAATTGTGGCAAATAGACATAGCAACTACCGGGTGGAACCTCTCAAGAAGCCTGCGGGAAGAATATTTCTCAGATCTCCGGAGCACCATCTCTTTTGGACCCCAGCCTGCAAATTACTTACCAGAGCTGGGACAGTGAGCCAGTGGTGGAGGCTTAGGAATACAGGATTTGAAAGTGAAGTTTGGAGGCAACCCGAAGCAGCTGGCTTGGTTCATGAATCAGGTGCGTGGATTCATGAATGAATGGGGGAGAGATTTTCTGGATGATGAAGCTAAGATCCAGTATGTGACAGCCCACTTAGAAGAGGAAGCAGACGATTGGACTGTGGACCTGTTCGAAGCAGAGGCTCCAGAGCTGGATGACTTCGATGAATTTATGTTTGCACTGAGAACTTGATTTGAAGATCCCCTAATTTCAATGCAGGCCAGAACCAGTCTGCAAACTCTTCAACAAGGGAACCGGTCAGTATCAGAGTATGCTTCCAAGTTTAAAAAGTTAGTGGGCAAAATGACTGATTGGCCAGAGTCACTGAAAATTGAATATTTTAGATCTGGCGTGAAACCCGAACTCTTGGAATGGTCTTTGGAGCATCACAAGCCGAACGCACGAGGGTGGATTTGCCTGGCTGGAGAAGTGGAAGAAACCCGAGCACAAGTAAGGTTGCAGCAACACATTCATGCAGCAGAGAAGCGCACCTCCAGTGCTACAGCGAGTATTGAGCAGAAAGAGACACGCCAAGAAAGAGAAATGGAGCGTTGTACCCGAAGTGGAACTTGCTTCAAATGCGGCAAAGAAGGTCACCGCATTGCTGAGTGCCCCTTATCCACCACAGTTCACAAAGGAAACCCCCCAGCCACAAGCCCAAGTTACCAGCTAAAAAAGTCTCCAGTGACGGTTCACTCGGTACTGAGCTCGCGCCAGGTAAGGGAGGCGCTGAGCTCATGCTGGCAGGGTTATCTGAAGCCGAAGAAAACTCGGCAGATGAAGAATTCCAGGTGCCAGGAAACTGGAATTGCCTGTCCTGAATGGCGCCCAAGGGCAGGCAGCAGCAACCCAACCCAACAGATGCCCAGATCCAATGGTGAGTGAACCATACCCAATTATGAGGATATGTGAGGTGAGGACAAAAATCAAATCCCTACAAACTGGCAGGGGTGCAGACTTAGTAGGACTCATAGACTCTGGCTGTACTTGCTTTTTAATGCACCCTGCAGTAGTAACAGGACTAAGACTGAGGGTTGGCAGATTAAAAAACCCCGTAACTTTTACCCAGCTTGATGGGCCAGACACGCAAGGGGGCCCTGTACAATTTTATACTGAAATGGGGAGATGAGGATTGGGACTCATAAAGAGACTCTGAGATTCCTAGTGGCCCCTAAAGCACATCAATCCGTAATACTTGGGTTAGCCATCACACTGCAAGCATTACTAATCTGGATTTAACCCAATGTCATTTCTGAACAAGATTCTCAACACAAAATATCCATGTGCATGAAGCAGAATAATTAGATCCATAAGAGTTATCTACTGTTCACAGTATGCCAATGTTCTGTAAATAATCCTTTGCAGTATAGTACACTCCACAAAACTGAGAAAACTGCAGCTGTCATGTCTATCATATAACACCTGTAATGAAGAACACTCTCCTCAAATTTATGCAATATATCATTTTAACTAAATGATAATGGTAAAAACTGTACTTCTGCAAATGACTTTAGGATGTATAGGTTCCAAGTCTTCCTCAGGAGCACTTCTGAAGAGCAACCTAAAATCCCTTGGCCATTTTCACTAAAGATTTTTTTTCTCTCTCGTATATACTCTTCAGTGTATTTTTTTTCTCCCTACCCAAGGGCAGGGCTTCTCTGCCTCAGCAATTTTAGGATGCGTGGACTACAATTCCCAGAATTCCCCAGCCAGCACTCACATTATCCTGTCTGAGTCAGGAGTTCCATGAAAATGTCTCACTGGATCACACACACATACACACACACACACATGCTCTTTGTCAGCAGCATTATTTATTAACAATAATTTGGCATGATGCAAATATTGTATCAAATTGTCTTCTCTCTTTTAGAAAGAGGCTGTTTGATCTAGCAGAGGCTTTTGTGAGTGAAGAAAGTAAAGCCATTTCAATATCAATGCCCCCACTCCCACCCCTTCTCTCTGGCATCCTTGGCATCATTTTCCCTCAGAAACATCTGAGCTGGGCCCTCACTGGAACAGTTTAGAATGTGGCATGGGAGAAAAGGGGAATGGGAAAAAATGTTAAATCATTATCATCAAAACTGATGGCCAGCCCAAAGAAAATACTTTTAAGGTTGCACTTGAACGCACATTTACGAGACAGTAAATGTCACTGTATCATGAAATGGGTATTGAATGTCTAGTGCTTGTCCCATGGATTTCAAAAGAAAAATTAAGCACCTGTTTAAATCTTTCCCACTGATATCAAAGGGGTTAAAACATTATTTTAAGTTGGCTCGTGTTCAACAATCTGCAATAAAATCTACATTAAGGAAAAAAGACATGTTTTAAAAACAAAAAATGATTATCCCCTTGGATGTTCAAACCTACTTTTTCCTGTACACTATACTATCATCCAAAAATACAGCCATAAAATTTATCTAGGGTTTGTGGCAAATGAACATATGTAAATTTGTTACATGGGCACTTTGAGTATTCTTGAAAAAGGGAATTAATATCCTTGCTACAACCCCTTTAAAAGAAAAATTGTAATGCAAAGAGTTTATGATCTTATTCTGGACAAAGAATAGGCTCCTATACATTAAGAACATCAGATGTACATCTGTATTAGCCACATCTGCTGTAGCTGAAATTATCAGATCTGCCTTACAAACAGCACACAAAAAAGTTTCCATCTGCGCTATGAGTTATACATTAGGACAGTGCCTAATTTTGAATTCAAAGGCAAAAAGGTGCTTTGGAGCACTTAGGGATGCTCATATAGCATCTGTCTGTGATTCTTTCCCCAGGATTGTTGCTATTAAGGAGTTGCAGATAGGTGCTAATGAATACCCTCATTAGTATGGGCTGTACAAAGAGGAAAGGTCTAAGAAGGCTCTGTATTTGTTACTGAGCAGCAACTCATTTAATCCACCTAGAGCCACCCTGTTGTTTGGTTGATCACATTTACTCAGCACTGAATCTCATCAACATTGCAGCATACTTGATCGCACCAACCAAAGGCAGCGCTCTAGTTCTTTTCGGCGCAGCTTTAATTGCTCCTGGCAACTGTAGAGTCTGCTAGAACATCTTCATCCTGGTGAAAACCCATTTGTGGCCAGCCGCTGTAAAGCTGATTAACTTACAGCGCGTTATTGTATCATAGCAATATTCCTTCTCAAGGCCAGAGATAAACAGCTGTTGTTGCATCCAAAGTGATAGTATCTGGTTCTTAAGTAGCCTAAATACAGTGATGAGATCTGAGCCACATTAACAATTACAACCCTTGTTCATTTTCTGTATACGTCAGATAGATAAGTACCAATAATTGCTCTTAAAGTCTTCCAGGGTTACGGGCTCAGCCAGGATTAAAAATTGAGTATTCGGTCTCAAATAAGATCATTAAGGTTCTTATTCCTGCTTCTTTGTTTACACTCTAAAGAAAGCTGATAGGCTGGCTGAAAGTGGGAGATATTAGTACAAATGTGCTTGTCCTGACAAAACTGGGCAAGTGACTCCAATTTATAAAGAAAATGAGTTTATATCCCATCTTTCTGCAGTGAAGCCCTCAAAGCTTTAACTGATGCAAAGCCATTTTTCAGTATTAAAGCAAAGAATGCTGGATTGTCCCCAGTGATGCAACAGGAGTAGAAGCAAATTCATACAGTTCTTTTTTTAAAAATTCCTCTTTCCTCCTAGCCCTATAGTTTCTCTGCTTCCTCTTATAAGGAACAGAGGAGAACAAAGAGAGAGTTGAGTTTAGTGGGACTCAGGGGAATAAAGAAGGACCTTCGACCTCAAATTTTATTCAGCATTTTTCCTGGCTTTGTATCATTTACTATCAAGATTTCTGAATAAGATTGACTCTATTTAAATATCCAATTTAGATTTATTTTTGTCCCCTGGCAATGCTGACTTTTAAAAACAGATTTAAAATAGTTTTGTTCTAAATAAAATATTCTAATAAATACCCTGCATTCTAACTCTGATCTTTATATTTCTGCAATTAATTACTCCTTTTGACTTGCTCATTAAAAAAACCTCAACATTGTCTTTAAAAAGTCTCCTCTGATATTTTAAAGTAACAGTTTAGCAAACAATGAAGATTACAATTGATCTTCAAGGAAACTTCTACACGATTCAGTTTAGGGGTCTTTTAACTTTTCTATGCCTGTTTGTGAAGGAGGAGAATCTCTAATCTTCAGCAGGGCAAAGGAGAAGTTAAGCGTATATTTATTGATTTTTATTTGTTTTCTTGTTCTAACTCTGCTACACAACCACCCAGAGTCCTTCAGGACTGGGACAGTTAGTAACTCTTATAAATAAATAATTACATTGTGATATGATTGTATAACCATAAGTAATTATTGGATGTTAGAAAGATTAAACATTCAAGGAAGTTTTGTCTTTCATCAGTTCTTGACTCACGTGAACCAACAAACAATGTCTGTATGATTGAAATCTCCAAGACCTCCACGACTGTCAAATATGTAAGAATAACTCTGGATATTAGTTATTTTAACCAAGTTTACTTCTTGTAGAGCAGTGGAAAAAATGATACTCATCAAAGAGGTTTATTGAAAAGTGATTTTTAAATAAAGTATAAGAATATGAAATAGCAAGTTAAAATTAACAGTTGATTGCCTAAGATAAACACACACACAAATTGCAACTCATAGTGCAGGAGTGGGCAACCATTTTAGGCCTGAGAGGTCACACACATCGTTCTTGTGACCTGCTGGGGGGCTAAAGGGGGCATGCCCAGAGATGTACATCACCTGAGTGGACAGAGCTGAATTTTAGATCCTTGGAGTGTCTGGGGATGGTTTAAGGGCAAAATGAGTGTCTTAAGCCCTCGAAATGGCAAACCTTTTGAGGAGCTTCAGGCTTTTATTGGATGAAATAGGTGCCTTAAGCCTCTGCAGGTTTTAACCCTTGGGAAAGCTATGGAATTGATCCCCTTTCCCTTGTTTGACTTGTCCCTGAAATTGGTGGAAATAAACACCAGCCCTGAAGCTGGGGCTGCAGACTCCTTCCCATTGCAACCAATGGGTGGTAAATGGTAAAAGAAAACTAAAGTGGAGGAGGGAAGATGTATTCTGTCCTTCCCTCTGGTGCTACTGGCATCTACTGTACCTGGAAATGCTTTCAAGGGGACGGTTCCTCTGCCTTCCAAGCCTGCATCTGCTCACCAGCCTGATTGTTCTATCAGTCAGTCCTTTGTTACAGTCAATGATCTCTCTATCTGTATAAGAATCTACTTGCAGGTTGCTTTTTGCAGGATGTCGGCCAGCAATCTCAATCAGAAACAGTGCATTTTTGTAATGCTTAATGCTATATGTTTTGTATGCCATGGGAAATGTCAGTGTTGCTAACAGAAAAAACAAAATTGTGTCCTTTGATGGGAGCCTTTTCCTGTTTGAAAATATGCAGAAGCTTTGTGAGCAGAGAAGGATTTCTGCTACATTAAATCTACAAACAAAACCAGTAAGACCTAAGCATATTAACTGTTTTTTTAAAAAAAATATCATTTACATAAGGAGGATATAGAAATTATTCTTTACACTAAATTTGTGCAACTGTAAGAACAAACTCAGTTCTCAGTAGGCATGTGGTATATCTCAGATATGCTGGCCTAGCTTAGAATCACTGAAATCAATGTGGCTGTTTCACAGTTATACATTTGTTACCCATTTCTGCAGGCAGAAATTAGGCTTTAAATGAGGCTAATTAGGCATTATTACCTATTCAGGAGTAATATCTAAACTCTCCTTTCAACAACTAAACTCTGCAATCAGTGGCAAAGGAAAAATTGTATATGCATATCAATTCTATGCAAACCAAGCACAGGATAATGGAGCTCAAACACATGGGTCATCTAGTGAAATACTATTAAGGCAAGCCAGCAGCATCTAGTGAAATACTATTAAGGCAAGCCCACAAACAAACACTTGCAACTTCAGGATATCGACTGTCTTCTCACAGGACTGATTCCCTCAAATTGTTTGGTCTAACCCCTTGCTCCATGCAGGAATTCAGATGTCTGTCCAATACCTCCTTGAATATATCCAGTGACGGGGAGCCCATCATGTCCCTTAGTAATTAAGTTCATTGTTAACACCACTCTTACACTTTTCTTAACATTCACCTTGAATCTGTCTTCCTATAACTCAGTCCATGTCATGCACTCTGAGTGGCTATGTCATGGACTTCTTCTGTTGATATCTGTGGAAGTACTTGAATAATGTTATACAGTATAGGCCTCTCATCCATCTTGTCTATAAATACCCAGTTCCATCCAGTTTGCCTGAGTCCATCTTAAGATGTGGTGTCCAGAACCAGATACAGTACTTGAACTAGGCTCTGACCAGTACAGAAGCAAATACAGTGATGAATGCAATGAGGCTTACTCTGAGGTAAGGAGAACTCAAATAACCAATCAACATGGTGAAGATTGAGTACTCCACTAAATTACACTTAAAATAGCCTCTCTCAGTCAGCAGTGTCTTGAACGTATTAGCTTTTGCTCATCAGCTTCATCCAGCTCTGAAGTATATAAAATCTCCTTTGGTTTCCCTCCTCACATCTTCCCATTCCATAGCCTTAACAGGATGCCAGATGCTTACTTTTTCAGAACTTACTGTATCATGCCACTAGTGTTCAGCCCTTTATATACTGTACATCTGGAACTTTTCATTACCACCTTTTTGATTTTCCTAGCTGTTTTAGCAAAATCTAGATCAGTGTTTTTCAAACTCGGCAACTTTAAGATGTGTGGACTTCAACTCCCAGAATTCTTAACACATCTTAAAGTTGCCGAGTTTGAAAAACACTGATCTAGAGCTATTCTTTCCACTGCTGATTAGGAGCTGGCCTCTCAGTCTCTCTGCACAAGCTAGTCCAGGTCAGGGCAGCCATAGGGTAGTTTATCAGTAAAAGTGGGATAGAAACATTTACCAATAAACAAAATAATGCATATATGAAGAGTCCTGCTAAGACTTGGTATAAATACCCATTAATTGTATTTGTCTTTGTTTTCCTGGATTCTGGAAAAATCATACATAGTGCTTGCAATGGGTGTTGCCTAGACTATCTGCTCTCTCCATCTGCACAAGCCACCCTTCCTTGTTTGCCAGAAGCACATTAATCTACATCTGCTGAGTGGCCTTTAATATCTGGTGCAGCAGCACGTAAGTGGTGCCTTGCAGTTTTCTAGTAATGTTCAGCCATTTGCTTACGTGAGTGAGAGATCATCAACTGTAATTCAAACGGAGCCAGCCCAAAGTATCTGGAGAATGTGCTTGTTGGGGAGAAGTAGAATTTATTACATATTTTAGTAACAAAGGGAGGGGGTGTGCTTTGTGCTAACTGGAAGCTGTTCAAGGCATGTGGCTTTTAGTCAGATCAAATGGGTTATAATAAGCCAGAAGGTCAGGAATGCATGCATTGTGATGTGTTGCGTCTGTGATTGCTCCCTTTTCCGCAGTTACTTCAATAACTGCTTGTATCGGTTATTGAAGTAACTGCAGTCTTCCATCCATCCTTCCAATGAAAGTTTCCTACTCATTAAAGCAAACTGAGTTTGTTTTAGTGAGACCCACACTTCCAATGTATTTTATAGAACAGAAAAACGTGTTGTTCTGCTCTAAATCCCTTGCAAAGTTCAAGAGGAAGGAAAGAGTTACTGCTACTACTACTCGTCTGCCCTGCCGTAGCCTGAGCATTTCCCCTCCTTTGGAAAGCGTTTGTGTCTCCCAGGCTCTGCGTAAATATAAAGCATTGATACATATTTCCATTTCCAGAAGATGGAGTACATGCTGCTAGGAAAAAAAAGACATTTATCAACCCAAACCTCCTGTAATACCTGAGTTGTGGAAATTAAGAGTTCCTATTTCAAGGCAGTTTCTTTTGAAGCCAATTTTCCCTCAGGAGAACAATAGATGAAAGGGGCAGGGGGAAAGCTAATGAGTAAAAAACAAATCAACTCTGAGTCATTACTCTACCTGTTGGATGCCATAGTGGAGAATATATGGAGCTCAGGGTTGAATTGTGAGTTCTTGGAGTTCTCTGAGCTTGTGTGTCTCTTCCTACTGATGTTTCATTACCAGGCTAAGTAACATCACCAGTAACAACAACAACAACAACATCACCACCACTACCACCACATCATGGGAGAGTGGAGTTTGCTGGTTGTTTATATGTGGCAGCTTGTCTTATCAGGCTTAATTGGGGTATTGTTTCTTCCTTGGTTGATTTTTGGGTGAGATATTGTTTCTTTTTGACTGTTCTTGTTTATCTGGTGCTAGTTCCTGCTTATCTGGGTCTTGGTTAATAGGTGTGTGATGAGGAAGGATGTGCTTAGGTCTGTCTACCTCTTTCTTTGACTTTTGGTTGCTTCCTTTCTTAAATGGCTTGTAAATGAAGCTTACTTCAGTGTGTCTGCTAATGGCTGATTCCTCACAGTGTTATGCCTCTAGGAATTCTGCATTTTTGGATCTGGCTTGGCCTAAGACGTCTACAGTTTCCCAACTGAAATTGTGGTTGAATTTGTCGGTGTGTTGTGAAATTAAGGAGTTTTCATAATGTCTCCTAATTGCCAGATGATGTTCATGAATGCATCCTCTCAATTTTCTGCCTGTTTGCCCAATCCAGTGGTTTTCACAGTCCTTGCACTGTATGTTGTAAATGTTTTGTCTTATTTGGCTCATGGGTCTCTGGGTTTGCTTAGGATGGTTTGGATACATTTTGTTGGTTTATAGGCTACTGTGATGTCTAGAGGTTGTATTAATTTGTTGGTAGTTTCAGATGTTTTTGATATATGGTAGAATTATCATTTTTATGGGTTGTGTAGTTGTTGGTTGTATGGATAGACATTTTTTATTTAATCACATTTGTATTTTAATCTCAGTGATTCTGGGCAGCATGCATAATAATAATCAAAATATACTGTATAAAAACATTAAAATGATTTTGATAAAGCTGCATAGTTATCTCTTGTGTTGAACATCTTATATAGTCTATTTCTGGTTTATGGAGTTCTAGGTTATTGTACTGTGGGGTTTTTTGCTCATTTCTGGATGTACATGCAATTTCCATAAATTGAGCATGGCAAGCAAATCTGAGGATCAGTTCACGCTTCGTGCAGCAAATGAGTCTGCTACATATCCTGAGACACCATGCACATTAGCACTTCCTCATGATATAGTACTATGTGCCCTATTTACGCCTTGGAGGTTCACTTCCATGGTTACAATATTACGGGAGGTAAACTGTGAACTAATTTGCTACATAAAATGTGAACCCAGAGTTAAGTGCAGAAATGTGGAGAACAAGCTCGTGGTCTTCACATCATTTCTGCACCCACTTAAAGGAATAAGGCAGCAGCTCTCCATGAACACTCATTTCCATCCTCTGTGCAAGAAGCCTGCCTGCATAAATATTTTATTTCGTTTAAATAGAAAATCCTTAAAATAACCTTTTCCCCTACTGTTCTTTTCAAATGATATTTGATCCATGAAAATGCTGACTGTATTTCACCTTCAGCAAAAGTAAACATTGCTCTCTGGATACTTGGAACACACACACATAAGCTGTGGATACCACCAGTCTGTTGTTTCTAGAAATACTTGGTCTTTTTAGAATCTCTTTTAATATCAGCAAAGGATTAGAAAATGTAAATACCAACTCCTCTGATATGTTATATATTCCAGATTTACCATGGAAATATAGTATACCACTTAGGGCTCTGCATCATATTCTCCCAACCGTTTTTTGCTAATATATCCTCATGATATTGCCTTCATCTCATCCCCAGTTGATGGAATATAAATACAGAAGCGCCTTGGTAGGTGCTTCTGACATGAAAAAAAAGAAGTTCAAGTTTTAAAGGACTTTTCTCCCTCTTGGGCCTGGATATGACCTAACATGTTCCACCAACACTTCTGTTGTTGACTGCATCACAGTTGGACCTGCCATGCCCCTATTGCCTACTCATGGCTGCCCTGGCAGCTGACCTGACTTCCATGCCATTTTGGCTCAGGTGAGAAAAGAGATTGGTTGGACACGGAGCTTCTGCAGAGGCATCTGGCTGCATAATGCAGATTGGCACTTTCCATAGGATCGTCATAAATATGGGTTTTCTTCTGAAAAACCATCAGTTCTCTAATAAATATAACTAGCACTCTCTCTTGAGCCAGGTTCTGCTATCTCTGTGCTGCTAGTTCTGTCACTATTGGTGGCATTACAAGTTTGCTGCTGCAGGGAGGTTTACATAGGGGTTGTTTTCACAACTTCAGTTATTTCTTGGATTCTTGCAAGGGTGGTACAATTGCCTCTCTGACTGGTTTGTACTTCAAAAACTAGGATCATACAGTTGCCGTTCCTGTGGCTGTTTGTGAAACATATCATGGTTACTTAGGGCAGGGTTTTTCAAACAGTGTTCTGTGGAACTCTAGGATTCCATAAGAATTTGGTGGACTTCTGGGATAAACTAAGGGCCAAAACCACAGCCAATTTCTATCATTAGAGCTTGCCTCTTGATCCAGGGGTCTGGGATTTTAAAAAAAAGAAAACTAAGATTCTGCACCCTGAAAATGTTTAAAAACCCCTGACTTAGATTACCCTTTGGGCCGCTATTTTAGCTACTTCATTTTTCTTTGATGGCACCAGATGCCACAATGATGACTGTTATTATCAGTCACAATTATTTTTGATGGCCATAGCCTTAGCTACCTCCAGATCCTACTGGCTATCAGATCAGACCTGCCAACCTTAAGATTCCCCTGTGGCACTGATCATAGATAGAAGCTCTCTCATTATTGAATGCTTTCTCTCACTTCACCTAGGATCCCTCCTTTGAGCTTGTACCCTGTTATCTGTGCTAATTCTGAATGGAGGTTTAGTGCTCTTCTGAATGGAGGTTTAGTGTTCAGGAATAGTCTGACTGACAGATCACAGAGGTGGAGGAGGAGCTGTGACAAGTATCAGAACAGCTTTACTCCATGCCTCCCCTCCATGCCTGCCTCCTGTTAGTTGGGCAACCTGACAGGTAGTTAAATTTGCATTCCAAGCAGCCACCTACACTTGCTATGAAGGTTGGCAATGGGAGCAGCATATTTTATGCCAGCATAGGTTTCTGCCAACTCAAGGTGGTAGATGGTGAGTGGTGGATAGCACTATAAAGTGTCTGTCAGGGAAAGCTCTTCATTGGAGATATGCTTTATATCTTTGTTTTTCCCTAGTAATAAACATTTTATATTAGTAAAAATCATAACCAGAAGATGGGAATTTGAAGAAAACAGGAGTAATAGAAAATAATAGGAGAATTGGAGTGAAATCCAAAATAAATAAAACACAGGACAATATTTTAAGGTCCTGAATCAAAAGTGGGGTTCTCCTCTATAAGAAAGCAGTTGAAATACTGTAGTTATATACCTTCATAAGACCCAAGGCTTTATTGGAGAGCCTACTGTATTTCCTTTAGTACATAGGCCTTGGTAGCAAGATTAGTTCTCCATTCTTTCTGGAAGCTCATTCAAATCCCAGATGCCCAGGCAGACATGGCACTAGAATAGTTAGCCCCAACTGGCCTGTTTCTCTACTTGGAAAGTTCTTCCAGACTAGTGTTTTATGGACACTCTTGGCTTGTTTATTTGGGAAAAAAAAATAGCTGAAACTAATTGCTGTTACATTTTTCATAGTGGGTTAAAGTCAGTTCATGAGTCAGATTAGAAAGTTAATGTCATCTGAAAAGGGGAATTATTAGAAGGATATCCTACATTAATGCAGTAGTTACTTTCTGCACTAGTAACTTTCTCCTTCAATAAAACCAATCCATAAAACACATATTGAGCTCAAAAATATTCTATTGATTCAGAAGGAACCCAAACACGTTTCGTTACCTGACCATAGAAAGCAAGCTCCCAAAAGAAAATTCTGTTTGACAAGAGAGGGTGTACCATGGCTACTAAGAACACCTATATCTCCATAGGTCCATGTGGTAGGGATTTGGAGTAGATGCAGGAAAAACTGTTTGCTAATAATTGTTATGAAGCAAAGTTACATATAAATATGAAGACAACCCACATATTACCAGTATTAATACTAGTCAGGGGCTATATGCAGACACAACACTAAATTGTGGTTTGATAAAGGGTGGGGAACTTTTTATTCTATTGTGGATTGTGTTTGTTGGAATCAGGACCAAAATGAAAAGGGAGTGGGGTTAACCTTTCTTTCTCTTTCTTCTTTCCAGCTTTGTTTCTGCAAGGGGCCCACTTGTGGTTTAGCATTACAAGAATGTGCAAGCCCCCAGCTCATAGTAACTCATTCTTATTATACTAACTGCAAGTTATTTTGGATGGAAATATCTGAACTTTTCCCTACAAGCCAGTAACCATTTTTAAGTTAATCATAATGTCCTGATTTGGGGGGGAAATAAATAAATAATTGCTATGCAGCAGTTCCTCCCCCTGACCACCTAATCCAAGGCGTTCAAACATGGTTTTCCTTTCTGTTCCATCTCCAAATAGTAGCCAAATATAACATTTCTGAATCATGTCAACTGCCTTCACTCTGAAGCTACCGCAATGGGTCAATGATTCCAATTGTATTATTTTAGTGTGTCTGGTTTTCGTAGTTTTTTTTTATTATGTTTTATTGCAAACCACCCAGAGAGTTTCAGCTATTGGGCAATTTAATTTTTTTTTTTATGTAATCTTTGTTACTTCTATCCAATGTCCTCTAGGTTGCCATGTTCTGCTGCGGCTGAATTGTCTGGACAATGTAGAACACTGATCCAAAGTAAAAAACACTGGTTTCCTATCCTACCCTATCCTACCCTACCCCACCCTACTGGTCTAAAATCTTGGGGAGATAGAACAGACTCACCAAATACCTTCCCTGTGTAAGATGAAACAAGAAAGAGGGAGGGGATAGGAGCTACTGCATTCCTGCCTGCTCTACCTTCTCCTGTGTAGAGCTTACATACAAAGAAAATGACAGCTTAGGGCTAAAAGGAGGTAGATGCCTAAAGTCAGGAGATTTTCTCTCAAGTGTTCTGGGTCAACTTTAACCAAGTGAGCCGTGTTGAGTTCAAAAAGCTGCCTTTTCTTTAGTGAAGGATAAAATTTCTATTTCCAAAAGCTGAAGGTTTTTGGGGGGGAGGGGAAATAAATTATATGATTTGGGGTTTACTTTTAATTCAACCCCACACACGAGTAATAAAGTCAAAGACAAGGATGCTAAATGCGCAAAGCCGAATGCAATCTATCCTTTCAAATATTAAAAATAAGGAAGCATAGCTGAATTAATGGCCATTTTGTATTTCTAGCTTCTACTCTTCACTTACAGCCTTAATTGTGGGAAAATTTAGTTTTAAAAAATTCTAAAGAAAACAGCTCATTATTTTGAAAGAAAATAGAGGGGATTCCTGTTTCTAGAGCCCTGCTACTTTTATTGTGCATGATCTGTCCTTCCAGCTGAATTTATTCACATCATTTCTCAAGAAATGAGCATGTTCTTTTTACCAACACGGAAGAGAAAAAAGTACTTTCAGTGCCACAGAAATAATATATTCTATTGAAATAGCAGGATTTGGAGATGGTTGTATTTCTAAAATGTGTTGCTTTCTCATTATTGGTGTTTCAATTAAGAGAGCCATAACAGAAGAACTGGAATCTCCACACACTAATTTTACAAAACAAAATATGGGGGATTCTGGTCAAACGTCCCAGGACAGAAAAAACAGCTTTCAGTAAGGTGGCTCCAAAGTTTAATTAGTCTGGTAATTGGATTCTATGGCATTGACTTTTTTTGCTCCGCGTTGTCTCTGGGAAGGCAGCCAAGGACAAGCTGCCAATGCAGCCATTAGAAGAAAAGAGAAATGGACAGAGGGAATAGGTTGATGAATGTGCTCTGAGGTTGGGGACTCTTGTTCTGCCCCCCTCTTTGTCCCCATAATGAGTTTGCAAAGACTAGAAGGCCTGCAGAGCTGAATTCTAATGAACGGAAGGAGATGTGAACCAAGTTAAATTCTCTAGGAATCTAAAGCCATAGCCAGACAGCCATGTTAAAGTGCTTCCTATCGTCCATCTGTGAGTAGGCAGAAAGGTATGCCAGTGTGCTTTGCACTGCCCCCATTGCTAAGCCCTATTCTGCCTCAGGAAGGAGGCTCACAAGTGGTGTAGTCCTTACTACTGTTTTCATGTGGGCAAGTTAAGGAAGACAACTGGGGATTCCCCTAGCTTCATTTCAACTTCATACCGAGCATCAGTGGCAAAAGCAACCACCAACTGTGCTCTTTCACATGGGGCTGGGCTGGGCTGAGTGAATGTAGGCAGGGGATTAGAATGGCCAGTTTAGACACTGAGCAGGACACAGGAGCAGAGGTGCTCCACATCTGGGATCAGGAGTATCTGCAGGGGGGGGGCATCAGTGATGTCAAAATGGCAAGCATGACCAGGCTATAAAAAACCTACCCCTTTTAAACATGATTGCATGCATTACACACATATAAAAAGGGGCAGAGCTTTGAGCGCCTGGTTTTCACCTCATTGATGCACACACACAAGACCCCTGTGGAATGGAAAACGTGTAACACACTTACTGGTGACAGGACCAGAACCAACAGCTGCTGAACCTGATTGTCTTCCCCAGTTTAAATCAACCTTCTTGGCAGAACAGGGCTCGTGTTCTCTCAAGAGAGAGCAGTACTCTTGTCTCACAGGTCTAGCCCTCTTTTAAAAGAGTGCTAAACTTGTTTATATAATAAGCCTGGATAAGACCTGACGAGTGCTTTGGGAAGTGATGGTCAGACATTATGTGAGCAGATGCCTTTGCGTAAGCCATGTGCCTTATCTCCCCTGCAGCCCAAAGCAAATGGCCAGGGAGGGCAGTGACCAACAGGGAGTAGATGTCCCCACAGCAGCCTAAATACTGTGGACCTGGGCAGATCCATGCTCCTTATTCCATCATCAGCTACATAATTGATGGAGCAAGCTAGATTGTCTCCATGGCAAAAAATGTGTCAGAAGAAAAGGCAAAACATTACCTGGCATAGCTCAAGACAACACTGAACTGCTTTGGTTGTAGGCTGGTGTAGTGGTCTGTGAGAATGTCCATGAGAGGAGGAGGAGCAACAGCAGAAGCAGGAGCAGACTAGGCAACGGTCAGATAAGAGGCAGCTTAGCCTGCAGAAGCAATGGGGATGTGGCAAAGATCTCAGAAGGGACCTTCCTAGTTTCTTGGACTGTAAAGGCTGGGAGAGAGATACTTTCAGATTTGCAAGATTCTCTTACTGTAACCTAACAATAAAGGTAGTGTTAGAACTCATGGTTGGTTCTTCTTGTCTGGACTACCTCTAAGGGGTGACAGCTGGGGATGAGACAAACAATGTTCTGAGGATGTGTCATATAAAAAACAGTTGCTAGGACATATTTGTGCCACATGTAGGGGATATGAGGATGAGCCCTAACTCACTGATAGAAAGGATTGTATCCCATTAATCCTGATAGGCCAATTCTCTTCTCTGCAGTACCTTGCATGTCCTCCAAATGGGATGGAGGATCTTCTGCAGCAGATTTGGTGGGTGTATATAGAATGGGGGAAAGAGGAGAAAAATACCCCATTACAAAATGAAACACTATTCAGACCACAGAATTCCTACATATTCTATCCACATTTTGTGGTAAATTTTCCTTGCAGGTTGGCACCATGCTGATCAAACTTTTTCAGGTAAGAAAAGTCACCTTTAATTCTCCATGAGTCATCTTCATAGAACATTGAAATCAGAAGAATGCATAAATTGTCTGCAGCAGATGATAATACCCAGCTGACTTGGTACTAACCATAGTTGGATGGGTGATCCTCAGGAAGGCACAGGCCTGTAGATTAAACTGGGAAGTAGAAAGAAAAAAAGAAAAGAAAAAGAAAAATCCCAGAAGGTGTCAATGGCAAAGCATTTCTGTATTGTTGCCAAGAAATCTGCATGGAAACATCCATGTAGTCACTAAGAGTCCAGCTTTATTTTAATGCAGAAACTATTCTGGGTCCTTTTATTCCCTCCTGCAGCAGGGCTGTGTTAAGCAGGATTTGTATTTTTTTTAAAACCTTTCTTTGTGGTATTTAAAATATTCTAATGTTACACTTTTGTTTTATACATAATGGAGGACGTGCAGTTTTAGGAATTCTGGGAGTTGTAGTCTATTTGGAGGGCAGCAAATAAAGTTTGGTCCAGATCTACCATGAAAAGTAACAGACTAACTGTAGCATAAGCTTTTGTTATATTCTGTGGTGTACACATGTGTAGCTGTGTAACAGGAGTATATAAGGCTAATACAATCATCTCAGTTTTGCTGTATTACTTTATGGCTATACTGGGACGGGAAATAATTGCCTATACTGTAGTCATGCCTAAACAGCTAAAATCAAAATCGTCAATTAGTTCTGATAAAGCACTTTTATATTGGAGTTTTCCTTTGAATTTCTTCTGTTGGAGAACAAACCAACCTCTTTTTCTGATTAAGAATGGCAAATGAAAGCATACTGGACCATCAGTATGTAAATAAGCCCCTGATATTGTTGCTGATGCTAATAGGTCCTGGAATAGTATAGCCTTGACTGATATGGGGGAAGAGTTGTAACAAAAATGTTTATTTTATAACTATTTTATTTTTCCTGAGCTACCTACTGTTCCATGAGCATTTTTTTACATCTAGTGGTGCACCATTTCATAGTTTTTCCAGCCACTTGAGATAGAAGGGTTTCACACTGGGAAAAAGAAGAAAAAACAGCACAGGGAAAATAAGCAGTTCAGGGAAAGAAAAATGGTAATTAAAAAAATTCTACTGTGTTTCAAACCAGGAATCTTCTATTTTCAAAGCAAATGTTATAACCATTGCATTTACTGCAGAATACTGGTACAGGCAGACATAAAGACTGGTAACCATTGACTCAGCTGAGGGGATATTTGAGTGTCTATAAAATAGCCAGTGGACTGCTGGGGTTATTGTAGCTTGCAAGAGGGCACCAGCCAAAATGGACAGGAATGCTTAAGGCAACATAAAGGCCAAAAGAATACTTTAAAACCATGACAGAAAAACACTCCTGGAGGTCCCATTTGCAATGTGTATACACAGCAGCAACATCCATTCCTGCCCTCCAAAAATGGTTGGTAGCTAGTTCTAGCAAGGAGGTAACTGAGCAGTGTGGATAAACATCTTATCTGGATTCTGATCAAGTCTTTGTTACCTATTTTTAGTTCACTAATTAGGTACGCTGACTGTAATATGTAAGAGTTGAGTCCCACTCTGATAAGCAGTAAGCACCATAGGGCTTGGCTACAGACAAAGGGTCTTTGGGGTTCAGGTGGGAGTTTTGAATATACGGAAGGAGCAGTAGCCACTGGCTTTCACCTTCAAGGCAATTATATCTGCACTAAGTATTTATATGATTACTTTGAAGTGAACACCCTGCACTGACTTGTTGAGGGTGAGGTTCATAGGGGAGAAGCACAAGTTGTTGATCTTGCTAATGTTTCTTAAGAGCTTCCTGTCTTTAGGTCCAGAGGATGGATTAATTTAAAAATGGCCTCCCACCTAATCCTCCTCCTCCCATCTTTACAATTAATTTTAAATTTATCTAATTCATTTTAAAATTGAACTAATGTAAGGTGCACCGGGAGTATTCTCAAGGAATTCCAATTCCCATTGGAGCAAAAATACAATCACTTTTATTGCCTTTGCTGAGAGGAACAGAGCAACTATGAACAAGACAAAAATTGCTGCAGTTTTGGTGCTATTCCACAACAATTGCTACTCTCTTTTGCTAGGAGGAAAGAGATAGCAGTGGTTGATTGGCATTCTGTTTGGAAGCTCATAGAGAGGCCCAAAGCCCACCCAGCTTGTAAGGAAAATTGTGAGATAATGCTGTTTAGAGTTCATATTAACTGGATGCATATAGGGGAGGCATAGAACCAAACGCATTATCTATCTAGAGACAGATCTGGATTTTATTTATATTTAGTAGTTTTGTGAAATTGTTTTATAGTGTATTTTATACTGTAGTTTTGTGAAATTGTTTTATAGTGTATTTTATATTGGAATTTTATTATATATTTATGTTTTTTTGGATTATATTGTTGTAAACCACCCAGAATCCCTCCAGTGGGAGGAGATGGGCGGTGACAAATTTGACAGATAAATAAATAAATAAAAGATGCTTAAGATCCAAGGACAAGAGAATTTGATTAAGATAGTTACATGCTCCAAGAGAAAACCTGCATCTCTGGGTTTTCTACCCAAGAGAGGAAAAGGATGGAAGTGCTCTATTCTTCCTATAGGAAGAAGCTGAAAGGGAGAACCAAAAGTATTAGCCTTCAGTTAGAGAAAAGCAAAGTAGAGACAGAGAGAGCAATGAAGAAGGAATCCTTGTTTGCTGCCTCTGCTCCTAATGTCCCTAGTGTTCAGTGGACTAAAATGTATGGAGCCAATGCTTCTGGAGCTACACATCCAAACACAGTTGAAGTTCTACTGAGAGCAAAGGGATGCAGGGGGTCATAATATAAAGTACATAATGTAAAGTACAAACAGACGTAAAGAAATAAAAACATCACTTGGTCCTCCCTTTTATGAAGACAGACCCAGATTGTGAGGTGGGTAGAGAAGGGGATAATGGTAATGGCCCCAAATCTTTTGTGTTTACAGACAGGAGGCTACCTGAATTTCTTTAAGTTTGTACCTGGTCCACAGATGTGATTGTGGGCAGTGGATACGTATTCATGACCGGCTAGAACTGTACCCGCCTGCTGAACATTTTAGAGTGAACAGGTTACCCTGCTAAGGCCTACCAGAGAGCACTTTCTTTTCTAACAAACTCTTGAAACTTTTGACCATAGGAATTTAATAATTAGACAAGTAATGATCAAGATGCTCAATTCTATGGAATGACATACATACATACATACATACATACATACATATATATATATAATATTTTTTTATATCTATCTTTGGGGATCAGACTTTATTTAATAGTCTTTGGAATCGAAGCAATTATTGTTACTCTCAAAACCCTTTTATGTTTTCAAGTCCCACAGTTTTCATGGTTGTCTTTAATTCCAGTTAGTTAACTTCAGGAATACCTCAGGCACATTCCCTTTGTTACTGAAGATAATTTTCAATTTGTCTTTAAGGGCCTCTATGATTTAGTATAAAAACAAGCTTTTTGTATGGTAGAAAACATACTTACCCTATGAGTCATAACTAGACTAGCAGATAGATTTTGCCTACAGCTGAAGATAGGATAAATTTACTACTTGTTTATTTAGCCAGTTCATTCCTGTTTCTCGGGTCACCGTAAAATGATACCATGAGCTTTGCAAATGCTTTCCAAACAGCTCCCATTCAGCATTCAGGACAGTGTCATCTGACTGCGCCTTCATCATAAAAGACCTACAGCAGTTTGTTTACGTTTCCAACACCCACAATCTAACAAAGGCCCATGAGAAAGCCAAGAACTTGCTGGCCTGAAACAAGGCTCTATCATTCCAGCAGAATCAGAATTAAACATGATTTAAGTATAGAAATAACAAGCAAAGCTTACCTTACGAAAAAGAAAGAGAGCCGCCAAGGATTATTTTGATAGATGCAAGTGCTGTATGCAAAATGTACATTTTGAAACAGCAGTGAACTGTTGAACTGATCAATTTTGTACTGAAGTCTGGCTTTCCTGAAACAGTCTTGATATGGTAGGAAATTCCACAGCCACAGTTGTTAGAAGACTCCAGCCCATTTTTACAAAGATATTAGGGAAGAAAAAGAGGATAAGTTAGGATAACCTTATTGTATGTGTATGTTTGCATACCATAAGCATCTGCAGTCCTAGACAAAATGCCACCAAGCTGAGATATGCTTATTCCCCACCAAATGGGGGGAAAAGTAAAAGGAAGGTTTATTTATCTTGGTAGCAATCAATTTTAAAAGCTGCCTGGTTGCTGGTCCTGTTAGAACCAAAAAAACCATGGAAAATATTCAAATAATTCTGCCCAGGACTTAATGGAAGCAATGGTTGTTCTTCAGAATAGATTTGTACCTGCCAAATCAAGAACCAGAACCAATCAATGTGAAGAATGGTTAAAGGATCTGGATATGTTTAGCCTATGGAAGAAATTACTAAGGGGAGAAATGGTAGCAGTCTTCAAACATCTGGAGGGTTGACACATAGAAGAAGGAGTGGACTTTTTCTTTACTGCCCCAGAGTCCAGGGTCAGAGCCAAGGGCTTAAATCTATAAAGAAGCAAATACAGGCAGGAAATTCCTGACTGTATTTGCTGTCAGCCACTGGAACAAGTGGTCACATGGTGAGTTCTCCTTCTCTGGAAGTCTCCAGACAGTGGCTAGTTGGCCATCTGTCAGAGCTGCTGTACTAGATCCTGCACTGAATAGGCTGTCCTAGATCAGTGTTTCTTAAACTTGGTAGCTTGAAGAGGTGTGGACTTCCAGAATTCCCCAGCCAAAAACACTGTCCTGGATGACCTCTGAAATTGCTTCCAGCTGTATGATGCTGTGAAATATGGACTGATTGCACCCCAGAATACTTATGAGACTGTACGTGCCATCCACCTGGAGACACTGATCATCCAACATTGTTATGTAAACAGTTTTACCATTTACATGAGTGTTAGAATGGGGAGCTTTTTAGGGAGAAATCCCAGTGGATGCAGTTGGATTTATTTCTGGGTAGATATACTTAGGATCAAGCAATATAATTTATGTTTGATGTAGCCAAATCAGGATTTTCCATTTTTGATCCATCAATATTTTAATTAAAGATACGAATGTACAGCAAGCCACTACCAATTAAAGGCCAATCAAAAAGAATATTTTTTAACATTTAACTCAGAGTGTAAATGCAGAAGGCAAGTCCTACTTTGTTTTAGAGCACCATCTAGCAATTTCAAGCTCTTTATAAAGTAACAATCCCCAGTGTGTCAATTATTCAAAGGACTGTTGCTACTGTTGCTTTTAATTTGGACTGCATGAAAAATTAACATCTTGAAAGGAAAATGTCCTGTCCCTAACTTACCCAGAGGACCTGGTGCAGATGGACTTTTGAAGAAGTGAGATTGGCCCCAGGGGTGGCACAGAAGACAGAAGACAGGACACAATCCTACTGTGAACTTTCCTAACTTACCTATAATCCAAGCCCCGTTCTCTTTCTTAATATTTTTTATCATGATTACAATCATATTATCATTATTACAATCATATCAACTTTTCAAATTCAAAGTATCAATAAAAACATGCAAAATTCCTTTTGCTGAACTTCAACGTTCTGGTGTAGCCATCATTTAGAAATAATTTTACCAAACATGGCTAGTGTTCAAGGGTGAACACTAAGCATTGCTTAGTGTGGGGGAAAAAACCTACAGAAGCGAAACACAAATAGTTATTTCTTTTAAAAAAGAGAAGAAACGAAATGTGTCCTGGATTTTTAAAAATCTTATTTTATCTGTAAAAGAGAAGAGACATGTTTTCCATGAGCATTTATCACACTGCATTGCTGGGACTGATCTAAAAGATTTTGCTGTCTGGTTCTCTTCATATGGGATTGAAGATCAATAAATACTCCTCAAAATACTTTGAAATGTTTCAGAGGATGGGAATTTGCTACAGCTGTAACCTCTGATAGACGGGGGGAAGCTGGCACAACTTGGTGTAAGTATTTCTAGGCTGAAACTACTCTTACAGTGTGAGAACCAAGAGTACACAAGTCTGCTACTCTGCCAGCAAGATATACAAAAACAGGCTTCTTTTTTCATGTTATATTACCTGCAAAAATGCTGCAGTCAAAATAGGAGGTCTCATTTTGACCATGATGATAATACTCAGGTTTGCAGCTAGTAAATCTTGGCCTTGAAAGCTCCAAGATGGATGGTTACATTCACCAGGGCCTGGGAGCACTCACTTACTAAACCAACCACTGTTATCTTTAGAGATGCCAGAGACTGTGTTGGAACTGCTTACATCCACCCCTGAGCTGAGCAGAGATGCCATGAGAGTTTTAATGGAAGGGGCTCGCCACGAGAACACTTCTTCCTCCCCACTCTTTTGTTGACTGGAGCTTTCTTGGAGTTGTTTCCAGATCCCCAAGTCCGACCTGGCTGGACAGGGCTGTGACACCAAGCAACCAGTGCTCTCCACCTCCTGTGACCATCCAAGGAGCAGGAAGGAGGACAAATCTTTCGGCCCTTGTTTTGTACGGCCAACTTACCTTTCTTGAGCTTCCTTCTTTCCAGCATAAGATTTTGCTGCTTAAGGAAATTGATGGAGTGGGGGGAGGGAATGGACTGTCAGAGAATAGGGGAGCCAAATTTGGACTGTTTGAGCTTTTCAAGCGTTCCTCTTAAATGCTCCTTCCATGAACTGGGGTTACAGCAGCGTTGTCTTAAGCCTTTGACAAGGGCTGATGAAAAGCCAAAATAGTTTTCTGGGTGAGAACTGATTATGCGGCACTCTTGTGGCTGTCTCATTTGTAACATCAAGGCAGAGTCCCCCGAGTGAGCTTTCTCTTTAAATGTGAGTGCAAGAGCCTCCACCTTTTGTTTTTGGAGAGCCCTCAGCTGCAGGTCTCCCCGTGGTATTAATCATTCAAAGCCTGCCTGTCACAGCAACTGTGATTTCCTTTCTGTTGACCCATAATTATGAAAGAAAACCCTCTCAAGGAGCCAAACGCAAAGGCTTCATAACACCAGCAGCTTTCTCATTAACCTATCTTTTACAAATCCTGAATTCTCATCCTCCAAAATTAAATAACGAGACCCTGTTGCTAGACAATATTTCATGAATTTCAGATCATTTGGTGGAGACATGCTTTTTGATTTAATGACTTAGCTGGGTGGAGTTGATCACAGCTTGGATTTTAAGCCAAAAAAAATTGCAGAAGGTCTAGAATGATTGATATTAATGCAAACACGGATTTTCCAAAGTTAAAAGAGATCAAATGTCAAACACCGAACTCGGTTCCAAAATCCTATTAGGCAGGATTTAATTTACAGTGCTGTGCCAAATTCCATGGTTTGCTTATTGAACAAACCACAATTGGCTGGGATCACACAGTAAACCAAGCCTTGAACTATAGTTTATAAATCACAATGGCTAGGTTTTACCACATTCTAAGACAAATCAAACTAATCACATTATGGCTTAGCCGAATGTGTGTGCCAGGATATTATGCACATTTATTTCTTATGGAATTTCTCAGTGTTTGAATGAAAAGTATCGCCCATTCTTGTTACGAATAGGCCATGGTGACATCCCTACACTTTCTTTTTTCGGAAAGACCATTGGACAATCTACACAGAATATGAGTCGCATGACAGCTACAGAAGAAAGTATTTTTTTTAAGATACTTCCTTTTTTCTTTTTTAAAAGTCTATTTCACTGTAACATAAAGAGAAGCAACTTATCAACATGTAATCACTGAGTTCAGCATTCCCCCTGCCCCCATCCTCATAGCCAATGGGTGTAGAGAAAGTCAAGAGTGCAGTGATGTCACATAATGTGATTTGTTCTATTATTGCAATGCTGGACGAACTGGAGGCAGCAACCGGCTTGGGTTTTGTGATTGCCAGACAGCTTCACTGGGTGTCCAGACACTGTGCTTAGCGAACGCTTACGCTCAGGACTGTCTCTAACATGTTACATTGTAAGAACTGAGCAATCATGTAAAAGAACTTAAAAATATTTTCATTGCTAAATTGTTGAATTGGCATCAGAAGATTTTTAGATCTGCATTGAAGAACATTCCTGCTGGACCAGGCCAAAGACTTGGCTAGTCCCAGAATCCTATTTACTATAGTGATCAGCCAAATGCTTTTTTTCCTCAGTGATTTTTGCTTCTGATATTCAACATTATTTATAACCATCATGACTATGAACCACTATTAGCTTCATTGTTCATTAATGTATCTATCTCCATTTTGGGGGACATGCCTATATGCTGGGAAAGAGAATTCCACAATTTAATGGGATCTTATGGAAAAATGCATTTCCTTTATTTTGTTCTGAATCTCCCACCATTTAGCTTAATGGAATGGCCTTGGGTTCTAGTATCTCCATATCCATTATCTCTCTCATGTCCTCTTATTACCCTTTTTCTTGAAGCTAATCAATCATTTGTGACTGACCTTTTCTGTACCGTTCCCACCTTTACACTTTTAGAAATGTAATGACCAGGCCTGTAAATAGTATTACAAATATTGTCACAGAATAGGCTTGTATAAAGTCATTATAGTCTTGGCAGTTTTATTTATTTTTTAATTTCTTTCCTAATCCCAATATGGAACGGACACTTTTTATAGCAGACACATATTTTGGTCAGCATTTTTACTGAGGTATCTATGACAATATTTCTTTTTAGTCCCAGCAGCCTATATGAGAAATGTGGACTTTTTCTTAATGTAAATAAGTCATTCTTGATTGCAGTGAACTACATCTGTTATTTTAATGCACATTCCAGCTGGGAAAGTTGTTTAGGAAACTCTTCAGTGTTCCTTTATATTTTAACACCTTACATAATATGGTTTTTTTTTAGTAAACTTGCTCACTTCATTACTAATTGTGAGCTCTAGATCATTTATGAACAAATTAAAAAGCACCAGTCCCAAGGGAAAACTCACAGGATCCATTCCATTTATTTCTAAAATTTAACTAGTTACGTCCATAACTTAATCATATGTAAGCATCCATAGCAAGCCCAGAATGATGTCAAAATGATGACATATGCATAATGGTGTCATCATACAAATGGTATGCAAGTACTGTATATAAGTTGTGTCATTTGCATCATGATGTATATATAATCATTTCCCCACCCACCAGGATGTCCATGAAATCATTGAACATTATCATTACTCCTAGGTTTTCTCAGGAGTCTTCAGTGAAGGACTTTGGGCTGTTCCCTACCTAGACCTAACCATTGCACAAGTATACCTTGACAATTTATTCTTTTTTGGCCCTGTTCCCATGATGCTGCCTCCATCTAACCTCCAGCTGGAAAGACAGGCTTCAGTTGTTTTTGGCTGTACTGGTGTTAAGATGGTGGTGATGATGATATGCCATCAAGTCAGTGTTGACTCTTAGCCACCACATAAATAGATTTTCTCCATGACAACCTGTCCCTAACCTGGTTCTCCAGGTCTTCCAACAGTGCACTCATGCCCACTGTAACTGAGTCCATCCACCTTGCTGCTGGTGGTCCTCTTCTTCTCTTTCCTTCCACCTTTCCCAGCATTACAGCCTTCTCCAGAGAGTTAAGACAATACTGTCCCTCTGATTCCAACATTGTCCAAGGGGTGCAAGATCTGTCAAGCTTTGTTTCCTATTACCTCAAAAGGAAATCAGGTGATAGCAGCGACTTGAAACAGAGGCCACAGATCAGCAATGGGGGCAGCACATTTCACATTGGTATTCAGCCAGCTTGAGGATGGGTGGAGAGCATTCAACCCAGTGGTGGCAAAAGGCCCTTTATCACATGGTTTTGAAAGCCTGTCAGTCCATTCCTTTCCATGTGTATGCTCCGAAATAAATCAGCTGGCTTAGTATCACAAGACATATCTTTGCAGAAGCCAAAGAAGTTTCCCTACTGACAGACTAATCCTTCCAAATGTTTGATCATCTTACTTAATAATGTAATTTATCAATTTATGTGGAAAATGTGTTTCAGTATTCAGGCTTGCACTTTCCTGGATCCACTGTAGACCTTTTTTTTTTTTTTTTTTTAAAAAGTGTTATACTGAAAATTGAAGGATGTTACATATTTCTGTTAGAAAAGCAGCAACTTCACATTGAAATAATTTTAAAAGTTTTAGATGGATGTAATCTGAACATGCAGAACTCCTGGCTATCAATTTACTAATAATGCGTAGAATCTCTTCCTATATTACTCTTGTATGTGTGACTGAAAAAAACATGAGGACTATGATTCAAGAAGGAGTGGGGTTCACACCTTCCTCTATGCAAATTTTTCAGTGAATAACACCCCCTCCCCCCAAATGTTATATATCCTTAAAAAGACCAAAATATTTTTCCATCCCTTTCCTTAAGCTGTTCTCAGCAGGGCAATTAATAACCTAGAAAACAGCATTATTTTCTCATCATCTAACATTTAATTCAGCAAAAGACTAGGTCTGCTGTCTACGTAACACCTCTTAAAAATTGGCATGATAAACAGAAATACTATACAATCAGTGGATAGAATGCAAGGATGAAATACTTACATACATTTAGTTCATTTATTTAAATGATTTTGAAATTGCTGGAGAAATGTGATCTCTCCAGGTACTTTTCAGAAATAAGTAAATAAGATTACTGGTAACTAAGATTAACTAGCCTTAAGTAGAAAACCCAAAACTATCTCAGTAAAAAAAAAAAC
This sequence comes from Candoia aspera, assembly GCF_035149785.1. NCBI lineage: Eukaryota > Metazoa > Chordata > Lepidosauria > Squamata > Candoiidae > Candoia > Candoia aspera. The sequence continues at coordinate 199,024,340 of NC_086153.1, read as the reverse complement.
TAAAACCATTGCAGAAAACTGAAAAGAGCTCGCCAAATCTGTCTTATATAAAAAGTGATGCAGATAATAATGAGTCTTTAAAGTATTTTTTTAAAAAGCTTGTGATGATGGGGCTGTATTGATGAGTACCCCATGTGCTCATCAACATATATGTTCTCACCAATGAGTTTGTAAGAAAGGTTTGTACTGAAATCTTAAAGTTCTAACATAGACAAAGGTAGCTTCATGGAGCTTGGTCTCAAATCATTTAAGACTCTAAAGTTTAGAACTAGTAGCAATTTAATATGGACCTAGAAACACATTTCATAGCTAGGTGGCAGTGCCTAGTCAAGATTGGCTGGTCTTGATAGCTAAGCAGGATCAGACCTAAGTAAAACTTGGAAAGGAGATCTTCAGAAAATTGCAGGTTTGTAGACCTTATTGGGAAACTGAAAAAGTCCCCCTGAAAAAAATGACAATCCACTTTCATGTTGTCATGAAGTTACCAAGAATCAAGCTCAACTCTAAGAAGGCTGCTTTATTTTAGGAAGCAAACCATTAGGTCTAATAATAATAATGTCACCTTCATGGATGACTTGTGATGGGATTTAGATGGTGGGAATGCAACTTTCCTTGTCCACCCAGACTTCTCAGAAGCCTTTGATATCATCATCCCCAGTACCCTTCTGGACCACTTGCAACAGCTGGGAGACTGAGGCCCTGAAGCACTTGGTCATTACCTCTATCCTGTTTGACATCTGTATAAATTCTGTGGGAAACCTCATCCACTGGTCTGGAGTGAGGTAGCATGAATATGCTGGTGATACCCTGCTGTGTGTCTCTACTCCTAGTCCAGTGGGAGATGTGGAAGAAGATGCTTGAACACTCTCAGAGTGGATTGAGAGAAACAGACTCAGACTCAATTCAAGGAAGACGGAGTAGTTGTTAATCCAGAAGCCTACTGATTCCACGGCTGTGCCAACTTGACTCTCAGAGGGGTTGTGCTACTGCAGGAAGAGCAGTTTTGCAGTCTCTTGGGCTCATGGCTCTTGCTGGAAGAGCAGGCAGAAGACATGGTCAGGAGGGCCCTTGTCCAGCTTTGGCTGAAGTGCCAGTTGCAGCTGTACCTGGAACAAGAGGTACTGAGGACAAACATCGGTCATTTAAATTACTGTGATTTGTTCTAGATGGGATTGCCCTTGAAGACTATGTAGAAACTGCAGCTGGTCCAAAATACAGCAGCCCTTATGCTTATTGCTGAGTTGCAATACTGCCATATTACACTGCTGCTGCAGAAGCTGCACTGGTTAGCAGTGTGTTTCTGAGTACAGTTTGAAGTCCTTGTTGCTACCTTTAAGCCCTATATGGCTTGGGGCCTGGGTATCTGACACTGCCTTTCCCTTAAAGTTTTTTCCCACCCAGAGAGTGTTTAAGGGGCCCCATCTATGAAAAGGTAGGGCAGGGGGAGGGAGGGCAATGTTAGACATTTTCTTTAGGGCTCCTTTGCAACTGACCCCTGAGGTGGCTTTCTGGAAGCTATAGAAACCAGACTCTTCCAGAAAGCCTTTGGGATTGACTGTGGAGTTATCAGTGCCAATACATGAATTAATGTAATAAATTAATGAAACTGCTGTTATTATGTTAATATCTGTAAGCAACTAGAGTCTATTTTGAGTTGAAGTGGTATATAAATTAATTAAAGAAATATCCAAGATTGGTTTTACCCCCAGGCTAAAAATGTCTGCTCCTGTTTTGGCACCCTATACTCAAGGAAGATGCAAAATCATAATTATGGTCAGGCTGAAGATACGTCTTTGGAAGTTGTAGTTTAGTAGCTGAGCAAGGAAGGCCAATGGATTTCCCCCTTAATCTTAGTAGGATGATGCTTTTTTTTTTAATTTGGCAAATTTGCCTAACATAAACATCCTCAATAATGTTGTAGTGACTGCCCATCAAGATAGGGTTAGTATCTGCTCTTCTCAACAGAAAGAATGGGTTACTGGAAGGTGCCATGGAAAAAGAGAGGAATAATTGGGAGTTGATGGTCTGGACTGATGGTAATGGAATACTAGTTGTGGGAATTATTAAAGGTAAAATGAGAGCAGTTCAACTCAGAGGGAGAAAAATAGTTATTTAACTCAGGGTTCAAGTGAGAAAAAGTGACTAGACATTTGTATTAATTTCTTATCTTGGTTTATGCTTGCTCAAGATCAGGGTTTCTCAACCAGGGTTTTGTGGAACCCTAGGGTTCCACAAGAGGTCACTAGGGGTTCCCTGGGAGATCACAATTTATTTAAAAAAAATTCAAATTTGGACAACTTCACATTAAAGAGGTAAGTTTCATTCTTTATTTTCAATTTAAGAATACTGTTGATGCATCTATACCAGCCTACACACGAAACGAATATAATAATTTTGTAACTTCTGGCCTATATTTGAGCCTGAATGTGCAGGGGTTCCCCAAGGCCTGAAAAATGTCGCAGGGGTTTCTCCAGGGTCTAAAGGTTGAGAAAGGCTGTTTAAGACTGTTTTCTTGATATCACATTTGTGTCTTAGTAACATTTCATTCTACAAATGCTATCCAAACTGATCATTGGCTGCTAGTCCATTAAGAACCACACATGGTTAGGTAGAAGACAAGTCTATAAAGAACTGTTCAACATGAAAACTCAGTGTTGCATCAGGCTTGAGAACAAGAGAGGGAGAGGGGTATGTCTTCATCTTCTGCTTGGAAGTCCCCCAAAGGCATTAGGCTGGCTACTGTGAGAAACAAAATGGCTAAGATAAGCCTTGGCCTAATCCATCAGGGCTGTTCTTCAATTTTTATGCCTGGCCATCAGGTTTATCCCATTCATGAAACCCAATAGTAAATTATAACAGGAAAAGGGAGTTTCTTGTTTACTCAGTAGAGAAGGGACTCTCCTCTCATTCCAAAACCGACAATAGCAGCATACTTAAGGAAGGAGGAGGGACAGAGGGAGATGGCAAATGCCTCTTTTGGTGCCAGGTACTGTCCACAGAACAGCTGCTTCCCCACCTTCTTTCTTATCATGGGTGCAAGAGAAATAGGAAGGAAGGGGAAAAACAGGTCATTTGCTATCAGTTCTTGGATCTCACAAAATCTGCTGTGGGACTAGAACCAAATGAGCCACCTCCCCTGATGATCTTGCCACCTGTGGCAAGAGAAGCAAGGGGAAAGGAGAGGAAGGTGGTCTTCTTGGTGCCAGTTCTTCCAGACTGTGGAGTAATCACTCAGTGAGATTGGCACCCAAACGACCTGATTTCCCCTTGCTTTATCACGGGGTGGAAACTAAGAAGCTACTCCTCCCCACTTCCTTCCCCACAACAGGTCTCTGTGATCCCAAAGCACATCTCCATGGGGTAGGAGAACTGGTAGTTCAAAAGCCACTCTCCCCATCCATTCTCTTGCATTCCTTCAACCCCTGGCAGCCTGCAGAGTTAGCAGGAGAAGTGGAAGAGGGGGAGGGCCCTGACTCTCCTGCTGCCTTGCAAAGCAATGGGTAGGGGTGAGACGGGGGGCAGGGGGCTGACTACCACAAGGTTTGTGTGGGCAGAAGGTGGAAAGCAGCACTTGGGGTAAGAAAAGACAAGCACAATATGCCTTCATGGTGAGTCAGGGATCAGTTGAAGCTAACATTGTCCAATTATGTCCTCTGGGAAGAGTTAGCAAGGCTTCCTGCTGCAGTTAGTGGGTCATCTGGAAGAGCCCTGTGATAGGAGATTATCGTTCCTGGTATTACTGTCTATAAAAGACTATGGCCATTTGTTCATATTTATGCTCTCAGTCTTCTTTTGGACATTACCAAGAAACAGCAATAAGGTGATCTTTCAAGTAGGTCCAGACATTTCTTAGTCCATCTTTGGTGAAGAAACAACTTCACTGGTGCATTATTTATGATTTTTAAAAAATGATTTTTTTTTCCAGTTGTAAGACAATTTTGCCTTATAATTTCTTGGAAGAGAGGTAGCCCAGAACCCAATTACAAGGTATGTACTTTAAGCCTTGTTGGACTGAGGGCATATAAATTGTCGTTAGTTAATTAGTTAATTACTTAATTTGTGCATTCTTACGGTGCAAAGCTAAATATCAAAAGAAACAATGTTTAAAGAAAAGCAATTTCTGCCCCATCCCCTATCTCCAAAAGGAAAGAAACAGATTAAGACAAAGTATATTTTGTAAGAGAAAGGATGGGATGAGCTTCTTGAAGCGAGGCAGAAATAAAAGAAGAGAAAGTTGAGAGAGAAAAATCAGAGAACAGGAAGCTTTTACAAACAATTAATATGGAGGGGGAAAAAATAAACCCATGATGACCAGGAGGACAGTAATCACAAGAAGCATTATCGACCTCCTCTGAACTTCCTTTACATAGGTATTGTCTGCATGCTGTTCAAAGAAGTCATGAATAGAAGAATGAAAGGTGGTTTCTTCCCCCCCACAACTTGCTATTGAAACAAATCAGTTCAAGTCTCCTGTATAAATACAACTCATTTCCAGTGGTTCCAGTTGGTGACTCCTTTTAGGGACCAAGAAAGAAGTCTGCATTCCTTGTTCAATGAACCTACAAAGCATCTTATCAAGCAATAGAATTAAAAGATTAAGGCCCCAGTCACTTGACCTAAGTTGTTAAATGCTCTTCTAAAAGACAGAAACTTTACATAAGCTTTAGTCCCCAAGCCACTTACTCAGGAATAATCCCACTGGATTTTCCAGGTAAGTGATTTGTGGATTGCAACCATAGTAATTGAATCTGCCCTTGCTGCCAGTTCTGGAGGGAGGGGAGAGACGCTGCAGGCCACTTCACTCACACGCACACACACACACAATATTCTCTTTCAGGGAGGGTTTGTTCACTGTTTCAGTAATTAGGATACAATGCATGAAATTAAATTATTACTTGTAATTTACAATCATGCGGAGATTGTGATAGAGGATGGGTTTCCTGCTGAGATGTGTTTCTAAACCAGCTGAATTAGACTGCCCTCTGCCTTGTTCAGCCTCCTGTTTCCAGGGAACAGAATAGTACTTTGCTGCTCCTTAAAGATATATTATCTCTGAAGATGAAGTTCTATTTAGTTGTCATGGCTATCGGATATTGATAAGTCCTTCAAGACTGTTTTGATAGGTGTACCCCACATGACTTCTTTAAAAAAGACTCTTAAAAATACATATTTTTAAAGCCTGGAGAACTCCAAGGCTAACAGCTTCCAGAGCATTGCAGTGCAGTGCAGCAAAGACTGTGTAAGTTAACTATGCACTCTCTAAAGAAATGCTTTAGTTTATCAGTTCTCACTAACAGTCTATCAATTTAACTGGGTGATCCCCAAATCTTATTAGTACAAGAAATAAAGAAAAACATTTCTTTACTGAGTCTTTAATAATTGGAGAAATCTTCATCATTATGACACTTCCTAATTGAGGGTATTCAGTAGGAGGATGTACTGTATGTTTTGAATGAAAAATGTCCCAGCTTGTGTTTTGGGCACCTCCAGTTAAAATGTAGGATTTATTTTGACTCTATCAGTACCTTTGGTTTGGCAGCTCTAGAAAGCCAATCATTTCCTGCTTGAATCTGTTTGCAACAGGCCCTGCATTGCACACAATTTGCTTTGTATTTGGACTTTAAAAGTTGCTACTTTAAATAGCTAAAAGTTCCAGAATATCCTGATTGTAAATTTTACCATTTCAGAAACTGGTTTCCACATACAACTAAAATGATGTAGTTTAATTGATGATCAAACCCCCCCCCCCAACCCTTTAATAATGGGGAGGTATCATTTGAAGAAATAATGTAAAATATTTTGTTGTTAAGTCGTGTCCGACTCTTCATGACCCCATGGACCATCGCACGCCAGGCCTTCCTGTCCTCCACTGTCTCCCGGAGTTTACTCAAATTCATCTTCATTGCATCGGTGATGCTATCTAACCATCTCATCCTCTGCCGTCCCCTTCTCCTTTTGCCTCCAGTCTTTCCTAGGGTCTTCTCCAGTGAGTCCTCTCTTCGCATTAGGTGGCCAAAGTATTTGAGCTTCAGCTTCAGTATCTGTCCTTCCAGTGAGCAGTCAGGGTTGATTTCCTGTAGGATTTACTGATTTGACCTCCTTGCAGTCCAGGGCACTCTCAAGAGTCTTCTCCAGCACCACAGTTGGAAAGCATCAGTTCTTCAGCACTCAGCCTTCCTTAGGGTCCAACTCTCACAGCCATACATCACTACTGGGAAAACCATAGCTTTGATTATACAGACCTTTGTCGGCAAGGCTATGTCTCTGCTTTTTAATATGCTCTCTAGGTTTGCTGTAGCTTTCCTCCCAAGGAGCAAGTGCCTTTTAATTTCAAATATATAGTTTGTATCTAATCATTTGTAAGGTTTGAAGTGATCTGCCTTCTCTGGGTAGCTTTTGCTTTTCTTCACAAGCAATTTAGTTGCTTGGAAACTAGGACAGTGTAGATATTTAACAATTTGCAGTTATTACTAGGAATGCCTATGTGATTTTTTAATTTTTTTTTACTTAAAAAAAACCACATTGCTCATTTTATTAGTTAAACTCTGTTTAGCTACAATGTGGAAAACAGAGCAAAATAGGATTTATCTTTTTAGAAAAAAAATCATTGGTCTTTTCATTCATCACTCAATGACTGGCTGATCATAGCTGTGCCTAAAGAAAAGAATCCAATTGTTTCTACTGGAAACAATTCCTTTGGATTTTCTATTCTTTAAATGAAATAGGAATGTATTGTCTCCAGTATTTCTAGATGGCGCATAAGAATGGGTTTATACAATAGGCTTTATGAGATAGATAGGTGGATTTACATAACATAGGTAAATCCTATTAGCATTAATTAGAAGGGAAGCAATTATTCATCTAAATCCCTAGCATCCCAGTGGGAAAAGAGGTATGCAGTGGAATCCAGGAGCATGACAGTGAGGCTGAGGAATAACTCTCATTATCTCTCATTTACATTTTAAATATCTGTGCAGCTGACACTAATTTACACAGACATGTGCTTCAAGAAAGGACAAGTGATTTTAGTTGTGCAGAAGGCTGGATATAGCAAAAGCTACTTCATTTATTTGTGTTCAGGCAATGAGACTGCTTCCCTAGCTGTGTGCTGTGTTTTCCTGTCTTTCTAAAGATTAGTAATGGAGAGTCTGTTTCAGAGTGTGTTCACACCAGCCCTAACTAAGCCACTCTGGTTCATTAATGTGAATGCCAGCTAACCCCAATTTCGCATGGCTCCTTATTCACAGTGGGTAGCTTTTTGTGGCTAAGGGTGCCATCTAGACCTGAAGCTGCCACCCCTTCTGTTTAGCACTAACCAGAATTTGACATAAATGGTTAATACAGTTCCAGTTTCTGGCTAATGCTAACCAAGAATGGGGGCTTCCCCTGATTTGTTCCCCATGTTCAGCTATAAGAACACTACTGTATTGACCATGGTTATGAAATTTTGTGGGACAGGGAGAAGGTGGTTCATGTTCATCAGATCGAGCAGCTTAAGCTTGTCTATGCTGATTGTCTACAGTTCTCCACAGACTCAGACACAAAAGTTTTGAAGTCTTAAGTTTTGGGCAGGCATACTGCACAGTATTATAAATTTATCTTCCATCAGAAAAAAGAAGAAACACCATTGTGGTTTGGTGATTCAAATACCTGCAGTTGACAGCATTTATCCAAGATAAATCACTCTAGAATATGAATGGAAGCTTAAGAAAAAAACAGTAACAGCCAAAATCAAACTTATTGAATTCTGTCACAGTTTAAGTTGAACCAATAAGATTTTGTCATAGGCAGTTTGTCCCCAGCTTCTTTTCTTTCACAAAATTCAGCAGCTGAAATTGCAATCTAAATTGGAAAATTGGTGTGTGAGAGGAAAGTCTTCTTAACCCTTTCATGTGATGACTTTTCTATTAAATTCTCTTTTCCCAAATTGCTTTTGTTCACATAAAAGAAAAGCTATACATTCCTATTTATTTTTTCACTGGTGAATAGTAGGCTTAGAGAGATGCTTAGAAAAGCTCTCATCTTCATCACTTGTTTTGTTGTTGTTATTCAGTTTATATTTGACTGCATTCAATTTGCAATTTTGATGCAAGATTCTTCCCCTGTCATATAAGACAATAAGACTATAATCTGTTGTCTACTTTCCTAGGATTACAATGGGATTTATTTCTGAGGAGGCATATATCAGATTGCAAAGTAAACTCATGGGACTTTCTACATTCACACACAAATTATTACAAATTTCTCGCATATTTATTTATTGGGTGCATAAATGTTAATGCATCATTGCACACTTTATAAGTGAAGATCAGTCATTTTGTGCTGTCAGTTTCAGCTAAGTCAGTTATCACACAACCCCCTCCTGAGGTGGCTTGCTTCATTAATCTTTAAATATCACTCTGTGCATATAGACTCAAAGCACACGAGCACTGAATACATGATCTTCATCCTGTTGAAGAGGTGAAGACATACTGCAGCCTGCCCTATAAACTTTGGGAGGTGCACATGTAAGGACTTCTGATCAACAACAATCTCCATTGGTGGGATCCGTATGTGTAACTTCTTCCCCATTTTCTGTATATTCAGTTGAACATTATTCAAGCATCCATTCTGAAATTGAGTAGTTAGGGAGTGGCCATCTGGATCCTGTACGCTTGATTAATGTGCTATGTTAGACGGCTCAAGCATTTCCTGATTATTCAGTGTATGCTTGTTGGAAACTCAGACCAAATCAAGCCCAGCCATTCAAAAAACAAGGCCTTGAGTCATCCAGAAAGCAAAGTATAATTCAGCAGGGATTTCTGTAGCCACATCACGGGAAAAAGAAGTTATACAGGAATTAAAGAGTGGTTTTACATTCAGTTCACTTGTCACTCATTTATTACAATTTCCTTGAGTTTATGAAACATAACGTTCTTCTGATTGTTCTTTCACATCAGAATAAAAAAATCATATAGCCAACAAATCCATATGGCAGATTCAAATGCTTTCCTATTTTATTTCCAGGAGAAATTTCATGAATATCTTTGTGCTGAATATTTTGTTCTTTCATAGCTAACATCACCCAGCTATCATAACACGGTTTTCCCTCCCATAATTATAGTTCAGATTAGAATAACATCTTTTATTCACCCTCCACAACTTTTTTTCCTTTGTGCAGCCAGTGGTGCTGCCTGGCCTGTGCACCTGAGCACCATATCTCTTGATCCCCTTGCTCTCATTTCACTTTCCTCCCCCTGGCTGCATACAACTAACTTAACTGGGTCAATGGCAGGGAAAGCATATTGTGAGAACAGCATAACCTGGTCAGCAGTGAAGCAGAAGATAGTTTTAATTCAAAACAGGTTGGGTTTCCTTTGGGTTGAACTACCCACACCCAGTCCATCATATTGTGCAAAACTTTCACACAGTTAAAGGCAGGGAGGTTCGAAAGCCCTGCTTGGTCTCTAAGGAAAAGAGCTGAAGATAGAAGAACATTTCAAGAAACCAGGTTCTCTGTTACAGAAGTCACTGGCAAAGTCCTGGCAGCCCCAAAATATGCATATAATTTGTGCAATGATCTTAATAGCGCATGTGACATCATTTGCTCCTGACATATACACACATACCCTGAAACCAGGCAGGTATGGAAAGGTGGTGGGCATCTATTGTCTGAAGTGTATGATTATGTGCTGCCAGAATCGCTGGTAAGGAGCTATAGCTGGATTAAGCATATGCAAAAAGGGACACTATCTCAAGTTTTTCTACATTATGGCTCCCTTGGATCCCTCTGACTTGCTTATTTTCTCTTTTCCTTTTCCATACACATTTATCATACAACAGAATTCCTTCCTTCCTTCCTTCCTTCCTTCTATTCTCCAACTGGACCAGAAGTCTTCTGCTCCTCCATATGTCCATGGATCCCTGATAGTCTACTTCATCTCTTTTGACATTCAAGAATGTTCTGGTATCTGCCTGTGGAACATCTGTGTGTGGGCCCCAGATCTTGTGCCCAGCATCCAGCTCTAGCAATGCCATTATTCCCATCAAACAAATGGTGGCTTCTATATCTCTTGTTCCCATCCTCTCGGTTCTTATACCTATTTTCATCACTAACCACTCCTCTGTTAAGGGTCTTATATGAAATCAGCTTGCTGGATTCAGCTGAGATCCATTAGCCCAGCATTCTGTTTCCAAGAGTAGCTATCCTGTTGCTTCCAGAAATTCACAAACAGAACATGAAGGAGGCAGCCTTTTTTGGTGGCCTGTTCCCAGCATCTGATTCTTTGAGGAATGCTGTTGGAGGTTCCATTTAATTATCATGGTTAATAGCTGTCAATAAACCCATCTGCTCTGACTTCTTTTTAAAGCTACACAAACTCACGAACATAACAAATAACTTACGTCACTATGGCCCCATTCCAGGTCTGTACAATTTGTAACTAAGTCAAATCCAGTTTCATGGCTGTGTATTATTACTCTTTACTCACATATATATGCACATAGTTTCTGTGTCCAAGTCACGAAAGAGAAGGCAAGGAGCCATCAAACAAAGCTAATAGCTAGAAAATGTGCAATGAAATGTGTAATTTGCGGGGGGGGGGGGAGCGGTCACTTGTGAGATTTAACTGTCATGCAAAAATTGTACCATTAGCTGATATAAAAAGTGAATGATTACAACTAGAAAAGGATGTTCAAAGATAAGTATATGTAAAAAATTCCATGGAACTCCAGAACATTCCATTCTTCCTCTGGCAATTCTGGGTCTAGTCTGGAGTTTTCCCAAACCATCACAAAACTGTTTCTGGGATACCAGTTTTAGAACGTCATGAAGCATACCTGAAATACCACAAAATACTTTGTTCCTAAAGATTTCTAGATTTCCTGGAAAATTGGAAGACCATGCCCAGAATGACCAGATCAGCATGGCCTGGGGGAAGAAGTGAATGTTCTAAAGTTTCCTGAAGATTCTGTCATCAGAGATAGATCTTCTGGCTATACCTGTTGGACAATATCAAAGATTACCTTCTGAACAGGAACTTTATTGAGGCAAAGCTGCTGTACCTGAAATATTCGTATCAGAAAGTAGTGTTTGATCATCACAACATGGCCCAAACGTGTGACACTTGATTCTTTTACATTATTAGTCTGAAATTCCCAATCTCAGATTTTTTTTCCCACTCTGTAGATTTTTAAACGCTAAGCAACGAAGCATGTACATAAGTATAGGGAAGTATACAGGTAAAAGTGTAAAAGTTCACATTATGTTGGTAAAATTTAAACACATGCACTTCTCATTTTTCCATAAAAAAGTAATACTAACAGGCTGCACTGAGCCTCACTGGACACAAATCTGATGGGCCTACTGCATTTAAACCACATCCATTATAACAGTAGCCATTTTTTACATTTCTCCTCTCACTTCAGTCCTTACCGTTCTTTGTTCTTTGCAAGCAGCTGATTTTACATTAGAGCAGAAATAGACAGGCTGACAACAGAGCTGCAGATGGCTCCCCAAAGCCTTAAACGAACCTCCAAGCCTTCTCCAAAAGCTGCTGTCAAAATGATAATGTTCAATGTCACAATAGAGAAAACGATTAAACAAGCAGAAATAAGCAGATTCAATATTATTTTAGATACATTTTATTTCAGTTAAATGTGAATGTTTGTCTACATCAGGGTTCTACAAGCAGGGTTCTGTGGCACCTTTGGGTTCCACTAGGGGTTCCCTGGGAGATCACGATTTATTTAAAAAATTATTTCAAATTCAGGCAACTTCACATTAAAGAGGTAAGTCTCATTCTTTATTTTCAGTTTAAGAGCACTGTTAATGCCTACATACAGGCCTACCCATGAAACGAATAATATAATTTGGTAACTTCTGGCCTATCTTTGAGCCTGAAGGTGCAGGGCTTCCCCGAGGCCTGAAAAATATTTCAAGGGTTCCTCCAGGGTCAACAGGTTGAGAAAGGCTGGTCTACATTGTTCAACATTTAAAAATATATTTAGAGCAAAATTAGATCAAATCTGGTTTTTGTCTTACTTCAGGTTCTTTGGTGTGGCCTTGCCCTGCTTTCTACCTAAAGGCCAAATGTAGCCCTCAGTCCCAAAATATTGCATAACCCTATCTAAGATTTATATGAAAAACAAAAATATACAAATTCTGGATCTTGTTCCTTCTTTGTCCACCACCAGTGATAAAATCTCACATCAAACAGTTTTTGCCTGACAGGAGATAAATTTACATAAGCAGCTTCTGCAAACTTTTATTAATCACCAGCTCAGTTGGATGAATATTCCACAAAATGGAGTAAGACTTTAACGCTTTCTCAGACATAAACCACAGGAATTAAATAGGACTTCATGTCTCTACGTTTGGGTAGGACTAAAGCAGTAGAGCTGATTTTGGAAGAAGGAAAGAAACATTTGTTTGAATAGTATTAATTATTATTTTAAGTTAGCGCTTTAATAATACGTTAACAGCAAATTAAATCCTGCTAATGAAGCCAGGCTTCAGGCAAGAATATTCAAAACATCCTCTCCTCTATTGGCCATGTTTAACAGAAACATACATACATACGGCTTTGGAAGGTTTCTTTAAAATAAATTACAAAATGTAACAATCAGACTTAATTATTCATGTGGCAATTACATTACAGCTTTTATAGGATTACATGAGGAATAGAAGGAACTGTATGATAAATTTGAGATAAACACGTTTTTGAAATAAACTACAGCAGTGCCATTGACAAAATCAGTACCGCAAAAGTATAAAGTCAAACAGAAGCCAGACTGCTAAAATAGTTGTTTTAATGACAGAACTTCCATGTACTTACCTCCTGTCCTTGATTTGCATTTCAGGCCTTAACCTGAAACGTCCCCATAGCACGGAGATTCTGCTTGCATTTCCTAGATCAAATGATGTGAAAGTAAAGATGCCCTCAAACAGACGGTGATTTTTGGTGATGGCACGGGCACATCCATACCATCTTCCTGTCAACGATACTCTTTCTTTCAAGACTCTGAAATACCCACAACGGAGGAATGGCTGGTGAAGATGACAGAATTAGCAGAGATGGCAAAATTGACTTGTCTGATTAGAGAAAAGACAATAACCAGATTTATTATTGGCTGGAAACCGCCCATGGACTTTTTGCTGAAAAAAGAAAAAAAATGAACTTGTGATTTATGGGTTTGATGATTAGAAAGGATAGACTATGGAAAGAAGGAAATTATGTAACTGCTGTTAAGAAGATCGGAAGCTGCTTCTTTACAACATTTTCTTTTCTTTTTTTCTTTTTCTTTTCTTTTTCTTTCTTTGCACTTTTTTCACTTATCACTTTACTTTTTTCTTTCAAAATTTGTATTTTTTAAATTCTCTTAAAAATTTCTTTAATAAGTGTGTGTGTGTGTGTGTAAACAATGCCCTTCCTTCCTTCCTTCCTTCCTTCCTTCCCCACCTCACTCCACCCCAACCTATTTTGTGTTGGTTTTCCAGCCAAGTACATACCAAGTCTGATTCAGTTTAGCTTACCAAAATCAGCCTATTGAACTAAAAGCCAAACTAAACTGTGCCAAATCATCTACCTACCACTTTCTTTTGCACATGATTTCAATGTAAAAAGCCAATCTGCAGCATCACTAAGTTTTGCTAAGCATCAATAGGGTGAAACCGATACCTTAAATAAGTACATTACAATAGCTAAAAATAGGGAAAGAATGTTTACAAGAACTAAGTGTAGAAAAAAATTACAAGTACAGAACATTAAATGGCCTGGGTCTTTTGAACCAGTGGATATTAGAAGAATAAGAAGAGGATGAAGATGAGGAAAAAGCTGCTCACCAAAGCTAGGGTCAGAACAGGGGGAAGAAAAAAGATAACTGCATTCTTGGAAAAATATATCTGCATTGTAATCAGAGGCAGAATCCATATTAAAATGTGTAATCACTTTCCACCTGTCAAAGATGCCCACCTTTCATGTTTTACCTTTACATGATCTTATGAGTCTTTATGAGGTCATAATTAATTGCATGGGTACATCTCCTTAGTAGGGCCACTTACAAATATTGAGAAATAACCTTTACACTATCAGTAGTGCTAGTCGTGAGCTACCCAGCAACATCTTTTCCATTTAGTGTTGCCATGTATGCTCTGAAACTCCATTCTTTACTTGATATCTTAGCAACAGCAAAGCCTATATCTTTTTTAAAATCTCTACCCTTCCCTTTATAGCTTTGTGCAAACTGAAACCAAAACCATGATCTGTACTTTTTCAATACGGGCTCCTACACAGTTTTCATTGCACTGAATTAAGATATGTTACAATATACTGCCATAGTATTAAGTACTCCAGGAACAAAAGTCTGAAAGCGTAGGTCTAAAAGCTTAGTTCACAAATGTCTGAAATTCTTGGGCTCTTGGGGGGGGGGGTGTCCAGATGTCTTTTTTTAGACAGTCCAGATGCTCAGTCAAACCATCCAACCATTTCAGGAACAAAATAGCGTTCAGCTTCTTTTGGACCAATAATCTTCACCCAGGGCTCATTAAATGAATAACTTGGCTACTTTTGATAATTAATAATGTTATATTATAAATATATTAATATTAATATTATATTTATATATTAATGTAATAATACAATGCATGTTCCAAAACCTGCATTAGATTCAGCCAAATCCTGAATCTCAGGCTGAAATTGGGAAGTGGGATAATTTTTTAGAAAACTCTTCCAAGGCAGAGGAATTCCATCTTTAAAGAAAAAAACAGAACCACATCTGACCTTTGAAAGTTTTGTGAACACTTCAGTGCTTCAGGTGACTGCAGAAAGTATGTCTCAAAAAAATTACTGCTTTGCTTTCATGTATGAAGAAGCTGCTTAGACTGAAGGTAGACCGAAGCAGCATTGAAGTCAATGTAACATATAAATAAATATCTCGAATGGGAAGAGCAGAAAGAGTGACTCATAGGTTTCTTTTCTAATCAAGAGCTCTCCAAACAAATCCTTCTGGGGAGGCCCACTGAATCTCCAGTAAGAATTTGTTGCATGTTATTCTCTCTTCTTTGATAGTCCTGTCCCAGCTGGCAAAAAGTATTAGACATTTGGAGTCAGTAAAAGAAAGGAACTGTTTGTAGCTTGTAGCTTGTAACTGTTTGATCTTTTCCTATTCCTTTCTAAACAGCCGCTGTTCTTCAGGATAGGTGTGGTTAATAATGTAAATACAAACATACATACTCTTAGTTTCCCAATCCTCATTCTAAAATCCATCTTTTTCCATTCCAATGTTTAGTTAGAACTTAACTTTATGTTGCCCCCCTTCTCCTCCACCCTCACCAATTTTGCCCATAAAAACAAGGCTAACTTAAAAAAAAAATCAAGCGTTGGTTTATTCTTCTCTTTTTTTACATGTGTCCATCACATGTTTCCTTTGTTATATATCAGTATGAAACCAGCTTGTGATGGTGGTCTCTTTACGGGGAGAGCAAGTGCCAGAATGTTGTGTGTTTTGTTTTGTGCTTTTTGTATTGTTACTTGTTTTTAAATGTTTTAAACAATTCGTAAACTGCCCGAAGTCAGGTGGCCTATACATTTAATAAATTGTTGTTGTTGTTGTCATCAGTTGTTAGGGCCAGCTCCAACTCTAAGCGGGAGGAGGAGGAGGAGGAGGTCGCTTCAGATGATCCTGTGGAACAGCATGCTTCCTGCCTTGAAGAGCAGCAGAGAGAAACCTGGGGCTGATTTGGCTGCAGAGCATTTGGAGCAGCTGGAAGTAGCAGAGGATGGGAGGCCGGACCTGGGACCTCCTCCCAGCCCTAAGGCATGTAGGGCTGAGCAAGGGCAGAACAGAAGAGGTCTCTGCAGCTCCTCACAAGGCAAGGGCATGCCCACCCTTGATTGCTTGCAACTGATGGGGACTCTGTTTTACAGCCACCACTAGCCAGCCATCCCTCATTGGGAACAACTGCTCTGCTTACTGGAAATTGTCCATTTGCCCCTAAATTCCTCCCTATGGAGCCTCTGTTCCTTTGAGACTGGACCAGCTGATGGCCTGTCCATGATGCTGAGACCTTTAGACCATGACCTGATGACACTTCTGGCCACTGATTTGGAATTGTAATTACTGGAAACTCCTTACAGGCAAGTTTCCAAGAGATTTGGGACTGCTCAAAACTATGTGTGATTCCACACATGCCCTGCCCACTGCTGCCTGTAATTGCATAAACCCGAGTAAATCCTTTTACAGCTGAACTACTTTCTGTGTGTGTGTACATCTGGCCTACACCAGTGAATCAGGGAGGCGTTTGCCTGAACCTCTTCCAAATATTAGCTTATTTCCCAGGATTTAAAAAATGTTTCGGCCCTCTTTGCCTAGGTAACAGTCCTTGCGTATTTCTGTTAAGATCACCTCCCTGACTCTCTACAGGCTAATACATTGCATGAAGTCATTTTGGAGTTCAGTGAAAGTGCATGTTGGGTGGATGAATAGAAAAACATAGAGAAGATTCTCCTTAAATGGTAGCTGCAGATTTAACCTCATTTTTTTAAAAAAATCAGGAAGTCAGGCTATCAGGAGAATATGAGCCTAAATTGTGAATAAGCACTGAAAGCAGCAGTGCCCAGTGCCATCCTGCTGGATGAGAAGCATAGAGCCCTGAACATAAAACAGGACTTCCAATTGCTTCAGAAGAGTGAAATGAAGTAAGTGAGACACTCCCAAGTTGCGTTCTGATGACTCTATCCATGCAATTTTCTTGGCAGCATTCCAGAAATGGTTTGTATTTGCCTTTTTCCAGAATGATTTTTCAACTTTCTACTCTGTCCTATAGCTCTGGGATTCCTGGACAATCCCCATCCCAGGGATTAACTGGAGCCAACTCTGCTTAACTTCAGCAGAGGCAAGGCGTACTCCGTATCAAAACCAGTCTTTATTAGTACCAGTGACCAGCAAGGCAAGGCTTACTTAAAAAATTAAGTGTGTGAATGTGTGTAAAAAAATTGGGTCCCCTAAGAAAAAAAAAAAGGACTGCCAATATATTCCAAAGGAATCTCAAATCTTCCCTGTATGGATGCGGGTAGTCGTCTAAAGCAGCACAACACCTACAGGAGCCATGGCTTGAACTGGGCACTGAAGATGCATCCCCTTTCCTATATTTTTCTTTAAATGGGAATCTTTAAAAGCGGTAAGATTTTAATGATACTTTGTGGGGTCTTGCACTGGCATCCACAACAGACAAAGATATGGTCCTCCTATCTAAAGCTCTGTTAAATGGGAATTGTGGCTGCCTCTTGACAGTTGTGTCATTATCCTATAGCATCTTGCTCTCTTATGAAACAAACTGCACCACGCTGAACATTTCATCTTCTTAAATTATGTCTTGAGCCAGAATCTGAGGCTCAGTTCCTTCCCTTTCTGCTGCTTACTGCAACCACCATTTGATTACCCTATGCCAGGGCTTCTCAACCTCAGGAACTGTAAGATGGGGAATTCTGGGAGTTGAAGTCCACACATCTTACAGTTCCTGAGGTTGAGAAGCCCTGCCCTGTGCATATAAATCCATTCGGACTTGTATGGTCAAAGAGGCCTGAGATAATTTCTACAGTATGTGTAAAATGCGTAGTTCTTTTCAGATAGTTTATCCTGGTTTCTCTGTGCATAATTAGCTATTTGCCTTGAAAATTTTGTCACATGAAATTTTTATCGGAGACGCCTTTTTCTTCCATAGGACCTCATTCGCTCTGAAATCTCACCAGCCAATCACCTTCTTCCCAGCCTGTTACAGTACTCGTATAGTAATAAAATGCATGAAAGAAATATATTCATACTACTTTAATGCAGCTAGGTATTTATATTGTTAATCTTCTGTGTGATAGCAATGTTCATTTAATTTATCCAATTAGTGATCTCTTGTTGTTTTCTACTTCTGTTTCAGGGCCCAGCCCTGTAAAACGTAATGAGAACCTCTCTGGAACGTTGGGATTCCCACATTTCTGCCACTAAGATTGCTTTCTTCTGGACAATAGCTTGGAACTTTGGGCAAGTTCATTCATCTGATTAAACTTCTAATGTTTTGCTTCTATAGACTAACACGGCTTTCCTTCTACAATGTTCCTCTGCATGAATGTTTGGGGAGGCATCTTGACCTGGAGGAAGGAAAGAAAGAGATAAAAGCTATGTCCAGAATTCATGGAACTCATGAGGACTTAGGGTTAGAAGCCAGGCCAAGACATTTAAGCACTTTTGCCCTTGGCAGACTTTCGAAAGAAACGATTTGAATGCCTAGTCATCGGAGAGTACCAAGCTATCAGTATTTACTTCTAAAGCACATTTCTTTGGAAGCCAGCCCACTGACTTCAGTGGAAGCTGGGGCATAGTAAATCTGCTTAAAGTGTGCAGCCAAAGCATGTTGTCCAAAGCCAAATGTATGAAGCGGTAACTTAATTGTGGTGGCCAAGCAATTTGTAAGCTTATATTTTAAAATCTAAAATTCTACACTAGAAAGCATTCTAAAATATAGTTCAAGGAATCTAATAATACATGAAATAAAACAGAAAGCACAGAAAGAAGGGAATCGATCCATTTCAATTTCCCTCTTCTCTAATCTTACATTTGTTTCATTACTGTATGGTGTGTAAACAAGTCCCCATGACTCTATTTTCCTGCAAATTTCTCCATAAGCAACTTGAACTGCTATAAAACATTCTTTAGTTATTGTCATTAATATAGATATTTTCCCCAAATATATGTATTTTTAAGGAGAAAACTGTATTTCAAAATTCAAAGCAATTCAAATACCAGAAGATTTAATTTCTTTCGGTTCATGTAATTGTGAAATTGTTCTAAAGTTGTATCAGAGTAAATTAAAACATTTTATAGTAGAATTATAATAATTTCCAGAAAAACATCTGTGTATAATTTAAAGAGTAATCTATTAGAACCCATGGTTTAAAAAGCCTGCAGTAAAAAATATCTGCAGGACTGACATTGCAGAATACACAGTGCTATCAACAACTGAATATTGGACCTTGTACTTTGTAGTATTCCATTGAATATCAAACACATTTTGTTCCTTCAATTTTTAAATATTTATTTTCTTCATCTCATTTTTGTATTGGCAGGTTTAATGTTATTTTTTTCCGGTTATACCCAGCTTTGTTTTTGCCATTATATACATTTTATAGAAAGAAAGAAGTAATGCATCATTCAGTCTCATGCTTTCAATGCTTTTTTTCCCCTGTCTCTTTCAGATGGAATTTTGTTTGCTATTCACATCTTTTTAATTACCTGCATTTTGCACTGCGGCTGTATGTCCTTTTTCCTAAAGTCTTGTAACATTATGGTTGACTCAATGAACTAAAGAATGTAGAAGAAAGGGAGGTAAGAAGAGCTGTAAAACTAATTGGCATCCAACATGTCTTGGGCTGTGTTTAATTTTCTTGAGGGGAAAAGAGGTCAAGAATGGAATGAAGTCAATGAAAACTAGTAGAAGGCTCACAGGAAAAGTGAAAAGTGGAAATGGCCAGCATTAGAGGGCCAATAAATATCCTAGGGACAGGAAATGAACTTTAAACAAAGTATATTGTACTAGTTCTACCTCCATTTGGAAGTTATTAAAATGAATATTAAAAGAGGTACCTTAAATCACCAGATGTTCTTCACATTAAAGCTTTTAGCATAGTTTTCATTTATTGGAAAACATCAGGAGTCCCAGATTGCATAAGCTGCACAATTAGGAAATTAATATTTAAATACAGTGGTTTCATTTATTTAAATTTTCAAGATGATTTCAGTATTCCAGATTGGAGTCATTTGCATCCTGTTCTATTTCAGTGACCTTGTTCCTGGAAGAAGACACCACAGTACAAAGGAATTGTTAATTTGCCATATGTTTTGCAGAAGAATGTACCTCTGTCACCCAACAAGCCACGTTAACTGTAGATGGGCCACATGTTGTCAGTACTGCACTTCCTTTGTTTGGGGTATGATTCAGAATGGCCTAGTTTTGAGCAACTTTTGCTCTCACAAGCAATTTATCATTAGGAATTTCTGCCAAATACTAAATTGTCCCATTTGGTGTGTGATCTTCTTCAAACAGAAAGACTTGGTTGTGTGATATGCTTAGTATTCCTTTTACGCACCTCTAATAATTGTGGGATCCATTTAAAAAAAAGGAAAGCTATCAGATGACCAATTTTCACGACCCTTAAGTGCACTGCAGGAAACTTTGTTCCTGGCTGATCCAGTCATCAGACTCAAGAAGGCTGAAAATTCTTTCACATCTAGCTACTGCAACCAGCCTCAGTAGAACAAAGTCTGAACCCCAAGTGTTTTCTCCCAAATGAGAGGGTGCTCTTTTTAGCCCTACCTCATTGTAGTATTATATTTTCGGCATGATTCTCCCACTTCGTACAAATAAAACAAGTTAAAGAAAAATGTTCGGCTGCATCTTGCTTTTCACTTAAGCTTTTGAGCAGTATGTGATGCTGTACAATCCTCTGTTTGATTCCTGTTGAATTCAGTGGTAAGTGTACTTACTATTTTAGATTCCAACTATAGACTGAAATTTGTACAGTCCATGCTAGTCCTAGAAAATTCACTTCAGCATCTCTAAAGTCCTCTGTCTGGATTCAGAAAGGTTGAAACTATGTAGATAAATGCTAGAGAATGGGCCCTCTGGCCCTGCTCCCCAGGTCCCTAATCTTACAGTCCTGAAGAAGAATTCAAGCTTCCATGAAGGATTGTTTCCACGTTTTTCATGGAAATTATTTATGCATCCAGAGAAAACACGCATTTTTCCCCCATTCTCTTTTAAGGGGTTTTCCTCCAGAGTCGAAGGCCTTGGCTTTGGAAGCTCTCCTTCCTTCCTCTATCTCCCGACTGGTGTGGCGTGTCTGCTGAGTTTCCTGGGCTGGGTCTTTTGAAAAGTCTGATGCATCAGTGGGTGTATCAATAACACAAAGCTTTCCTTTTTCATGATGGTAAGGATATATGTTAGAGGGAGAAAATGTAGAAGCAGTGAAAGGCTTTGTATTCCTAGGTGCAAAGATTACTGCAGATGCTGACTGCAGTCAGGAAATCAGAAGACGCTTAATCCTTGGGAGAAGAGCAATGACAAATCTCGATAAAATAGTTAAGAGCAGAGACATCACACGGACAACAAAGGTCCGCATAGTTAAAGCAATGGTGTTCCCCGTAGTAACATATGGCTGCGAGAGCTGGACCATAAGGAAGGCTGAGAGAAGGAGGATAGATGCTTTTGAACTGTGGTGTTGGAGGAAAATTCTGAGAGTGCCTTGGACTGCAAGAAGATCCAACCAGTCCATCCTCCAGGAAATAAAGCCAGACTGCTCACTTGAGGGAATGATATTAAAGGCAAAACTGAAATACTTTGGCCACATAATGAGAAGACAGGACACCCTGGAGAAGATGCTGATGCTAGGGAGAGTGGAAGGCAAAAGGAAGAGGGGCCGACCGAGGGCAAGGTGGATGGATGATATTCTAGAGGTGACGGACTTGTCCCTGGGGGAGCTGGGGGTGTTGACGACTGACAGGAAGCTCTGGCGTGGGCTGGTCCATGAAGTCACGAGGAGTCGGAAGCGACTAAACGAATAAACAACAAGGATATATGTATAAATTAGTACCCACAAAACCTACTAATTCAAACTTCTAATATAAATATAGAACTGAAATGCACAGGAATGTCTATACAGAAAATGTGTTTACAGGAATTTCTTCAACTCTCAACTTTCCTCCCAGGAGCTCAATATCACATGGATGGTTCCTTCCCCTTGCCCCCCATTTTCCCCTCATTTAGCCCTGTGGAATTGGTTACAGAGAGAAAAAGAGAAAAGGTGGCAGAGGGATACCCATTTAGCTTCATGAATGGGAGAAGATGGGTCTCTCTGATTATAGTTTAATATTTTCATCACAGTGTTAATTTGTGAGTATTTCTGGTGCCAGTAGTACTAAATTAGGATATTGGCCAAATGATATTTTTAAAAATATCATTTAAAATATCTTAAAATTCACAAGCATGCACTGAATGAAAGGTTTTTGTAAGGTACAGGTAGTCCTCACTTAACAACCACAATTGAGACTCTGATTTCAGTTGCTAAGTGAAGCAGTCATTAAGTGAATCCAACCTGCTTTTATGACCTTTTTGTGGCAGTCATTAAGTGAATCACCGCAGTCATTCAGCGAACCACGTGGTCGTTAAGCAAATCACATGGTTCCCCATTGATTTTGCTTGCCAGAAGCTAGCCGGGGAAGGTTGAAAATGGGGATCTCATGACCATGGGATGCTGCAATGGTCATAAATGTGAACTGGTTGCCAAGTGCCCAAATTGTGATCACGTGACTGCAGGGATGCTGCGACGGTTGTAAGTGTGAGCACCGGTTGTAAGTAGACTTTTTCAGCACTGTCATAAGTCTAAATTGTCACTAAACAAATGGTCATTAAGTGAGGACAACCTGTAGTTCTCCCTCAAAAGATCGATCAAGGTTCCTTCCCCCGCTTTTTTTTTTTTTTTTGCCTTGAAGTCAGATTTGACTGGGGGCAATACAAGTCCCGTGAAGTTTTCTAGGCAGCATTTTCAGAAGTAGCTTGCCACTACATTCTTCCAAGGCTGAGAGGGAGTGACTGGTCCAAGGTCACCTTACAGTACATGCTTAAGCTAGGACTAGAACTCAGATCTCCCCACTCGTAGTCCAGCACTCAGCCAATGAGACTAAATTGGCTTTCTTTGCCATACAGTATATAGAGAGCGAGCAGTCTAATTCTGCCATTGGTTTGCTCCCCTCTGGATTAAACATCAATAAATTATGCAAAGAAATCAATACTGGTCAACCTTTGCTTACTGGATACCTTTCAGATGTGTCAAACTATAACTTCAATCATACCAGCAGCTGACCTTAGCAGTGGGTCCAACATATCTGGAGAACACAAAGTTCCAGAAGACTGATACAGTCATCTGTACTCTTAAATCCTAGGAATAAACATGAGACAGCAGTTTTATTCTAAGCTTTCTTTTAACTGTAAGTTAAAATCTCATCTGTTCTTGATCCCTTCTACTATTATCTGTCTGCCTCTATCTATCAATCTCTATCTATCCATCTATCTATCAACACTTTTTAAACCCCTGGTCTACAAAGACACAGCCAGGCATAGCCAGAAACCTTTTTAAAGAATGTCTGATTGAAGTCTCAATCTAACACCTGCTAAAGCTTAAAAAACTGGAAACAGGATAACTTGTTCCCAGCTTTTTCCTAGCAAAGCAGAAAACAAGGAATCAGTGGACAAAAATGTGAATGTTTGAGTTTAAAAAAAATGAGGTTCTCTCATGAAAACATAAAAATTGAACTGTAAAGAAAGGATCCATGCTCTTCTAAACTGTATTTTTCACACATGTTTGTCTCAAGCACATGGAACATTGACTGCAAGAGCTTATCTCAAAAGTCAGCAGGGTAGCTGGAATGCAGTTTAACAAAACCTGGCCATCTTTCAGCAAGAGTGGGTGGATTTTCAGAACAGCAAATGTTTATTATAAAGTATTTGCCATGGTGACAAAGCTTGGTGAAACATGCCACTAGCCACAAACGGGAAGCCCTTGCAGATTGTTCGGATTACTCATGCCCACAGCTTAGTCTGGTTGTGTGTATGTATGTGTGCGTGTGTTGGGGGGGCACATTTCTGCATGCTCTTTCCCCAAAAAAAGTTTTCAAACCCAGTAAAACATTTTGGGGCTGTTTACACACACGTCCTCCAGTGAACTATTTCTGGCCTGATGTAGCATGTGTTTTGAGTCTAAAGGTGCTCCCCAAAGCAGTTTTTGGCTTTGGCGCTTCTTTTTTTTAGAACCAGACAATGTTCCTTTGTTCCTTTTAGAACACACCTTCCCAGGGTTCTGAAAATCTGACTTACACAAGTAAAGAGTGAAAGCACACCGTCTATGCACCTCCATAGTTTCTTATGGCAGATAACAGCATTTACTTTTATCACAATGGCCTCTGAAGCAACGTATATACCAGAATGTATACGGCTATTTGTAGTAAAGAAATAAATGTATAGACTGTTTTTTGGGAGGGGTGGATTTCAGTTGTGATCACTCCCCTAACTTTTTTTTAAGCAGCCTGTTTTGACTTCAGATTGAACAGAGGAAGAACAAGGGGAAGAGCTTGTGATTTGTCCATTCTTCTCCATCTCCCAAAGCAGAAACAATGAGGGAATCTGAACCTTTTCTTCAAAATGGGGAACCTATTTTCTGTGGCAAGTCTTGTCTTTGGCAGGAAATCTCTGGGGGTCCACTTGTCTTCAGTAGGAGTGGCAGAGGCCATTTCCTAGCTGAAAGCTTACCGAGGGATCACGTGCCACAAGCTGCTAAGGGTGTTCTTAAATAGATCTCCAGAGGTAAATAATGGCTGACACTAGAAGCTTGGTTTATGGAAAAAGCTGGAATAGCTTGCTTCCCATCTCGTTCCAAGCAGTATTGAGTGGGTTCACATATCATGCGAAATCCAAAGAACTTTATGGCTCTTAACTCAGCCTAATCATTACATATCCCGTCCTCTCCTCATTTCTCAGTAGAGCCAAAGAGAATCGCCTTGCGCCTTAGTTTTTAGTAGTTCAGTGAGGGGGAGGGCAATTTCTGCAAAATTTTGGGCAAATGCCCTGTAAAAATTGGCGAATCCTAAGAAACTTTGTAATTGCCTTCTGGTGTGGGGAGGTTCCCATGCCACAATGGCTTCAACTTTTGCAGGGTCCATTTCAATACCCCTAGCAGAAATTCGGTATCCTAGGTAGTCTATTTGTGATTGGTGGAAAGCACATTTGGATAATTTGGCATATAATTCTGCATTCCTTAACTTAGTAAGCACTTGACGCAGCAAGTGAACATGTTGAGACATGGTTTCAGTATAAATCAATACATCATCCAAATACACCAATACCCCCTTAAATAGGTGGTCATGCAAGACCTCATTGATAAGTTGCATAAAAACCCCAGGGGCACCAGAGAGACCAAAAGGCAAAACTTTGTATTGGAAGGCACCCAGAGGATAGTTAAAAGCCGTTTTCCACTCGTCCCCTTCCCTTATGCGAATGCGAAAGTAGGCTTCCCTTAAATCCAATTTTGAGAATATTTTGCCTTTGGACAGATGTGATAACATGTCTTTGATTATGGGCAAAGGATATTTATTGGATACTGATACTGCATTGAGCCTGCGGAAATCTGTACATAACCTTAAGGAACCATCCTTCTTTGGTCTAAATAGAACAGGTGCCCCCACCGGGGAGTTTGCCGGCTCAATGAAACCCCTAGCAAGATTTTTGTCAATGAATTCCCTTAGCGTAGCTAGTTCTTTCGGAGACATGGGGTAGATTTTTGGCGGAGGTAATTTCACATTAGGGAGGAAGTCAATGGCACAGTCTGTC
Organism: Candoia aspera; assembly: GCF_035149785.1. Taxonomy (NCBI): domain Eukaryota; kingdom Metazoa; phylum Chordata; class Lepidosauria; order Squamata; family Candoiidae; genus Candoia; species Candoia aspera. The sequence goes on along the minus strand of NC_086153.1, from coordinate 198,998,935 downwards.
TTTCGGTGAGGTGGCAATGTATCTGCCTCCTTCTCCCCGAATACCTCAGCTAGATCCTGGTATTGGCTGGGTAGTCCCTCGAGAGGTTGGAGTGTTTGTACAGTGGTGTGCGCTACCCCTCCACCCTCCATGTCCTCTAGGAGATCCTTTTCGGGTACTTTGTAAAATCCATCCGCAAAGGTGACAGTTCTGTGTAGCCAGTTGATGAAAGGATTTTGTTGTAAGAACCAGGGCATACCTAAAATAACCAGAGGGCCCCCCACTGGAGCTACAACAAATGGTAGCTTTTCCCCATGGGAACCCATTTGTAAGGCAACCAGTCCTGTGGAATGAGTGACTGCTTTTCCCCCCGCCATAGTTCCATCCAATTGGGTGAAGATCATAGGTCTTGGCAAAGGGAACGTGGGCAGTTCTAGGGCCGCTACGACATCAGGGTGCATAAGGGAACGGGAGCAGCCCGAGTCGAGCATGGCCCAGACTTCCACTGTTTTGGTTTTTGAGCCTATTTTAACTTTTACAGTCAGTGTAGGGAAATTCCCACTCACCGAATCGTCACGCCCGATTTCTTCCACCTGCCCAACGGCGCCCTTCAGTGCAGGTGGTAGCCTTTTCCCGCTGGCTGTTCGAATTGTAATTCCTCTTCCTCTTCCCCGAATGGTAGTTCTGGTGGGTCTAGCTCCGCGATGGCAGCTTTCATTTTCCGCGGCGGGGCAGGCGACTTCACTGAAGGTTTCGCCTGCCGTTCCTCTGGACGGCGTCTAGGGCACGAAGTGGCGCGATGCCCTTCTTTTCCACATCTCAGGCATTGACCTTTGGAAAACCGTCGTTCCTTTTCCTCTTCCCAGGTTTTTGGTTTGGGGCGGCTGGCAAGTCCAGTCGTACGCGCTCCTCTGGCAATTTGGGATTGTCTAAGTTCTTTAGTATGGGCATAGGTCTGCAGGGCGTTTTCCGCGCTGCCCGCCAACTGAATCCATCCATATAGTGTTTTAGGGTCATCTCTTCCCAGCGCCCAACGGAGGATTTCTGGTTCTAGCCCTTGCTTGAACATTTCAATTAAAGTTGGCTCGGACCAATCTTCCACCTTCCCTGATAAGGCTTTGAATTCAAGCGCGTAGTTGGCAACGGAGAGGGACCCTTGATAGAGTTTTCTTAGGGCGTTTTTTGCTGTCTCTTGGGCTAAAGGGTCTTCGAAGTGTTGTTTAAGTGCCCACAGAAAGTCATCGAAGTCCTCTAACTCCGTTGCCTCGGTTTGGCACAGTTGCACATACCAATCAGCTGCCCTCCCTCTCAGTTTGTTGGCAATAAAATTGATTTTGCCATGTTCCGAATGAAAGCTTCAGCCCCAATCCTCCATATAATGCTTAGTATTAGTAATAAAGAAGGAGAGTGTAGTGGGATCCCCATCAAACTTCACCCCAAACGGTGGGAAGTTTCTTACCGGCTCGGCTGGCTGTGGCAGCTCCGTAAACGTCAACGTACGCTGAGCCCCCAGGGGTGGCCGATCTCTGGGCAGTCTGGCCTCTCGCCCCCCCCCCTGGCGGGACGCTCGAGTCCTGCTCCTTCCCCTGGGTGGCAGGGTGCTGTGTCTTGGGTAAGCCAGCTGTGACGGCTCTTCCTCCCAATCTTCCTGAGTTGGCTCTGCACCCCTGGGGAGATCCTTTAGGATTGTCACTATCAGATTCATTTTGTCCTCGATAGCTTTTATACGAGCAGGAGTGACCGGCTCTTCCATAGGTTGGTTGGTTACCACCACCCTCGGTGACAAGGGGATTTCGGGCTCCCAGGATAGTTGTGGGGACCCCCTCCCCGGTGCCCTTTCCACTACGGATTTGTGTTCACTCCTGAGGCTCTCCTGCATGGATAGCAGCAACTCGTCTAATTGAACTTCCCGCATTTCTCGACGTGCTGCTCTTTGCGCTCTCGAAGTTAGAGCGGGCCAGGTTCTTGTCGAATCCTGCTCTTCCTCGCTCCCTTCACTCACGCGAAGCTGTTGGTCGGTCATCGCTAGCGCTCCCTCTTATCCAACGTTTGGATGGGGCTAGCGGGAGATGATTGAAATGATTCTCAGCTTTATGTAATGGTTGCCTAATCCCAAATACTCAGTCTCACAAGCTCGGGCTTAAAGATAACTGATTTATTAAAGGAATAGTATGCAAATACAGAGAAAGCTGAGAATGAGCAAAAGCGCGCCAAATACAAACTTAAGAGCCTTGCGTTCAAACCAGTCCCGCCCCGAATGCATGACGGCCAGCACCCCCTCCCAGGTGCAAGCAACCGTTACACGCGCCCGGGAAAGTAACCTTGACCAGGCTTGCAAACCCAAACATACATTCCAGTGTTGGGAAACAAAGAGGAGGGCAGGAATGGAAAAAACCCAGCATGAAGTAACGTGAATATAGTAAGCAGAAAGGTTTGATATGTGAACCGTTACGATGTACACAGATCATTGAAATGTGGAACATGACACCTGTGTTGTTGCAGAATAGCACTAATAGCTGCTGCTTTGCACAGAAAAGAAACCCAGGGGCAGACATGTCTACAAGGTCTGGCACGTTTCTTAAAACAAGGAAAGCAGCATTGTGCCCTCATGATGCAGACTCTGCCCTTTTTGTATATGCGGGCAACATTACAATGCCCATGCACAGTCAGTCAAGTTTACAGCCCAGTGCTATTTTCATCATTTGACACTCCCCCCCAGGGACACTTGTGCCAGATGGGAATGACACTAGTAGAACTTCACGTCACCTGTGTTTTGGCAGTTAACATACAGATGGTAAAACAGTAACAACACTGCATCAGATTTGGACACCATGCAGATTGTATCCACACATTATGAGAAGCTGGGTGGTTTGCCTGACTGACTGACTGACTGACTGACTGACTGACGGAATCTGTAGGCTGCCCCATTCCAGATTACTCTGGATTTTGAAATAAGATATTGTGTTAACTAGTCCATAGACTGCTCAACTTGAATTGAAGACCAGGATTTTGGAAATAAACTAACCAACCTCAAGGCCAGTCTGAGGAAAGTCTGCAGCAATCCACTCACAGCTCTCAAGTGAAATTTGGAAAAGCAGGGTTCTGCTCTCCATTCTTTAGCATGGGAAAAATATAAATACCTGTGTGTCTATAGCTTGTATGATTTGTTATTAGAATGGTATGGAATTTGCAGGACAATTAGACCATTAGAGGTAACATATGAAGGGACACCAAATTTCAGATATCATGACTTGGGGGTAACCAGACAGGAAACACAACCAGATGAGCTATTTCTACTTTATTGTTCAGCTACATTAACAGAATCTTGCAAGTCTGAAAGTACAAATCTCCCACCGTCCCTTTTAACCACCTGCCAAGTTAGTGAGGGATCCCTTCTAAGTTTTCCCATTATCCAGCTGAGGGCTCCTCCCCCTTTTATCTGAGGGTTCCCTAGGCAGCATCTCTTCCCCCTCTCCCCCTTTTCCAAGGTCATTCTCACATTCCATTACACTAGGCTGACCATATTTCCTTGAGACAAAAATGGGACACTGGGATGGCAAAATGGGATGGGGTTAAACCTATGTAACATTCCGTATTCACAAAAAAAGATGATAAAAAAAGTTATCGACAGTAAGCTGGGAAGGTGCAGGAGGGGGAGGTGCAGCAATGGTTGGGTCCAGAGAGCTGGTGCAGGGGTGGCGTTGGGCAGAGAGGTTGCAGGAGGGCTGAGGGTGGCGGTGGGCTGGCACAGGAGAACAGGAACAAGGCGGGAGGAGACTGGAGAGGTGGAGGGCTGAGGGCGGCGGCAAGCTGGAACGGGAGGATAGGAATGGAGGAGTCTAGTGAATGGTTGTCCCTGACAACCTGTTCCTCTCTGGTGCGCCCTTTTATTTTATTTTCTTCCCGCCATTTTGGCCTGAGAGCCAATCGGCTTCTTTTCTGCTGGGCGCGCTTTTCCGACCATCTTCCACTGCACTGATTGGTGGCAGCAACTCTTCCTCTTGCTCACCTCCAATCAGCTGTTCCTGTGGTTCCTGCTTTAGGTTTCCTGCCAGATTGAGAACTACTGCCAAGTCAGCCTCCTTTTCAATTTCAATTTCAATTTTTTCCCGCTTTTCCCAATAACCGCTCCAATGTTTTTAGAAATCGGGACAAAATTGACATTTATATTAAAATGACGGGACGGTTGGGAAATGTTAAAAAAAGGGGACTGTCCCGTTCAAAATGGAGCATATGGTCAGCCTACATTACACTCTTTCCTCCCTTCTTTTCTCACTCTGGTGTTTTGCACAAGCTGCAAAAGGATATTGTTTTATTTTTCTGGCATGGCTGTTGTTTGCACTACATTAGTAGGAGCTCTGGAGTTGTGAGATGACTAATTTGAAGCAGAGGTTAGTGTAAGAGGAATTGGAATCAGAACAGGATGAATTAGAGCAGTCCATTCTCTCTTGTATGAATTACCATCTGTCCCAAATTACTCCAATCCAGCTTGGAATTTGAACATCATCTGACTATGATGCACAAACCTAGGGTAAATGTAGCTGCCGCAGCCTATTCAACAAATGATGGTTAAAACAATGCAGGGATTATCATTCCATCAAAGAGCATTTCTAGATCAGCTTTTTCTTCAGGAAAGAAAAATGAAAATGAGGGGCAAAATAATAATAATAATAATATAATAATAATAATAATAATAATAATAATAATAATAATTGCAGCTTGGGCCAGGAATGCATGCCAAGACACTTTGCTTTCTGGAATAGGTTTCTTTTGTTCACAGTCATTCATATAACTAGTTGCAGTGGCAATTGTGGTATTCCATCCTCCCTGAATTTGTCTTTGTAAACAAAGTTTTACCTAACTTTTGATTGGATTCAGAAGCAAGAAGAACTGCTTAGCTTTCCACAGATCTCCAGTTTTTCAAGGTTATACTTTGAACTGCACAAAATACCTAGAAGTTTTGGCCCAGAAGATGGATAAGCCTGTTTTCTTCATCCAAGCCTGTTCAGTTCATAAGATCCACAATAAAGGTGTTTATTCCATAAGGAAAAAATCTGCTGGTAACATTGTAGCTAAAGCTCATTCACCGTGGAATGATCCTCTGCCCTCCCCCTGTGCCTTCAGACCAAGCAATAAACAAGAAATAAATATGGCTCAAATATTTCACCTACAAAATTCTCCTTGCTACTGCTTCAGCTTTTTACCTGGTAATCTTACTTTGATTTTCTTTAACAATGTTGACACAGGGGCTTATTTTTATTGCTCAGTTTTACAGTGTTCTTAGCCATCAGGAGTTTGGAAATGTTATAAAGAAATTTACGTGACATGATGGATCAAATGATATTCAGGATCACATGACATTCATTAACTATCCCTTAAGAGTACAATATGATTTCAATCCAACTAAACCATACCAAGTGACAGCACCTGGCTGACTTTAGGGGAACTCAAAAAAGCTAAGCAGAATTAGACCTAGATAGTTCTTGATTGGAAGATAATTAGGACATCCCAGAATCAGAGACCAAAATGAGCAGGTTTCATAAAACGTAAGTAAAGAATTGAGTCTAAACTTCATTAGTTGTTGGGCATTCCCAACAGCTTCTAAAAGCAACAGGAACTGCTAGAAGTTTTCCAACCTTTCTAAAGTTTTCAAAAGGTTGATCTCACAATAGCTGATCTATTACAGTTGTGTGAGGATTTATGAACAATATTAATTTATTTTGTCATGGCAATCCTCACCTGAAGGTGCTGGACTGGCCCTTTATAGTTATGACTGTTTCTTTGCTATGTAAGATAGTCATGCTCTGATTTATATGCCATTTTTCTGATCTTTGACTATTTAAAAATCAATCAATCAATCAATCCCAGGACTATAGACTAGACTGGGAAACTAAAAAACAAATAACTCGATCCCAAAAGAAGCCAGTGGCAAATCACTTCCTCACTGTTGTTAAGAAAACAACATAGACGATCCATGTAGGCACCAGGAGTTAAACTCGACTAGAGGAAATCTTTACCTTGAAACAGGCTTATGATGAGATTACCCCTTCTGTGCTTCCAATCAGAGCAATTAAAAATGGTTGGTTGGTTGGTTTGAATTTATAAGTCGCCTGTCAGGGTCAGACTCGCTTCGCAATAAGGCACGGACTCACTTAATAGGTATTAAGGATTTCCGGTTTATTGGAATGGTGGCTGACAGAACGAAAAACGGGAACGGGGGTGCGGTGGTGAGGCGCCCTGTTTATACCCTCTTGAGGGGTCCCGTGCTCCTCCACCCTTCATTGTCCCCAATCCCTCTTGATGGGCTCCTTGATGGCTGTGTGGGCGTTTTCCCGGTGTCTTTCCTTGTCCTCTTGGCTCCGGTGTGTCCTCCAGGGCACCAGGTGCGGCTTATCTGAAGCCCTTCTTTTCAACTGTATATGAGTCCATGGGTGTGGGTGCTTTGGGTGCTTGGTTTAAGCACTGTTTTAATTATCTCCTTCCTCTTTTCCTTAATGATCATGATCCACATTGTGAGGCTCTTTGTGCCTTGCAACGGGGTCATGACATGCTGCCCCCCGAAGATGTCTTTAGGGTGCTGGTTTCTCTGGGTATGCCTCGTGGAAACGTCTGGTTAGTTGTCTTGCCCTGACATGTTGTGCCTGGACCCACTCTGGGTGTGGGAAATGTTTCCACTTGACGAGGTATTGCAGCTTGCCTCTTTGCTTTCTTGAGTCCAGTATCTCTTGTACTTCAAAATGTTGTTGGTTGTCTATCATGGTGGGTGGGGGCGGGGGTTCCTCCGTATGCCATTTGGATGTGTTTGTCAGTTTCAGTAGAGCGCAGTGGAATACCGGATGGACCCGTCGCAAGTTGTGAGGCAGCTCCAGTTTGAATGTAACTGGATTGATTACCTCTGTGATTTTAAAGGGTCCGATGAATTTAGGTGCCAGCTTCTTCGAGGGTTGCGAGGTTTTTATGAACTTAGTGGAGAGGTAGACCCTATCTCCCACTTTGTAGTTCGGTGCCTCCGCCCTGTGGTTGTTCGCATATTTTTTGTACGTAGTTTGTGCGTCTGCTAGGGCCGTTTGGATGATTGGCCAGGTTGTCGCCAGCTGTGCTGCCCAGTCGTCTGGTGAGCAGGGTGGGGCATCTGGTTGAGGTAGTTCTGGTATTGGTACAAAGTCCCTTCCGTAGACCACCTTAAATGGGGTGTGGCCAGTGCTTTGGTGTACTGCATTATTATAGGCTACCTCTGCAAAAGGTAGTAGGTCCACCCAGTTGTCCTGTTGGTAATTTATGAATGCCCTCAGGAACTGTTCAAGTGTTGAGTTTAGGATCTCTGTAGATCTGTCCGTGTGTGGATGCCACGCAGTGGACAGTGCTTGTTTAGTCCCAATTAGTTTTAAAAATTCCCTCCAAAACTTTGACGTGAACTGTGTGCCACTATCGGTCACCAACCTGCAGGGGGCGCCATGGATCCTGTATATGTGTGTCAGGAACAGGCGTGCTAGTTGTTGGGCGGAGGGGATGGTTGCGCACGGAATGAAGTGTGCCTGCTTTGAAAAATAGTATTTTACCACCCAGATTACTGTTTTCCTTTGACTGGGTGGGAGGTCCACAATAAAATCCATGGAGATTTCTTCCCATGGGTGGGAGGGGCTGGCTACTGGCTGCAGCAGCCCTTGGGGTTTCCCCCCTTTCCATTTGGAGGTGGCACATGTGGGACAGGTGGCAACGTAGTCTTTCACGTCTTTTCTCAGGTTTGGCCACCAAAATTGCCTCCTCGTTAGATGAAGGGTTTTTACGAACCCAAAATGTCCCGCAGCTTTGTCACTGTGTGATCTGTTTAAAATTTCCCCCCGCAGTGATTCTGGCACGTACAGGACTTTCTCTTTCCAGGCGAGGCTGTCCTTGATAGCTACATGGTGTCGGTTGTTTTGCAACCATGTATCTGTTTGTAGTGCTTGTGCGAGTCTTTGTTGCCAGTTAGGTGAAATTGAACGGTGGCTCCGTTCGTTCCCTGGCGTTTGTGCTGGCGTGCGCTTATTCCGTGTCTGGCTGCGCGTGACCGCTGGGCAGCCCAGCTGTTTGTTGGTCCATACTGTCCCCACGATGTCTGAGGCTTGCGTGTCGTTCTGTGGCCGTCGGGAGAGGGCATCCGCCAGGAAGTTCTTCCTGCCTGGTATAAATTTCAGTGTGAAATTGAACCGGCTGAAGAACTGAGCCCAGCGCACCTGCTTCAGGCTGAGGCGTTTTGGCGTACTGAGTGCCTCCAGGTTCTTGTGGTCCGTCCAGACTTCGAAGGGGCAGGTGGCCCCTTCCAGCAGGTGCCTCCACGTTTCCAGAGCTGCTTTCACTGCGAACGCCTCCTTTTCCCATACATGCCATCTCCGCTCCGTTTCGGAGAATTTGCGGGAAAGGTAGGCGCAGGGTTTTAGTTGGTTGTCAGAGTCCCTTTGGAGCAGGAGGGCTCCGATGGAAAAGTCGGAGGCGTCTACTTGCACCACGAAAGGCTTGGTGGGGTCGGGGTGTTGTAACACTGGTTCAGCTGTAAAGAGGTTTTTTAGTCTCTCGAATGCCGTTTGACAATCAGCTGTCCAGTTTAGTAGCACCCCCGGGTTTCTTGATTTGTGCATGTCCCCCAAGCCCTTAGTCTTAAGTAGGTCAGTTAGGGGTAATACAATCTCCGCCAGTCCTGGGATGAACCCCCTGTAGAAATTCGTGAATCTGAGGAAACTTTGAAGTTGTCTCCTCGTGCGTGGGCGCTCCCACGCCAGTATAGCTTGGACCTTGCTTGGGTCCATTTCTATTCCTTTAGCGGAAATCCTATACCCTAGGTAGTCAATTTGTTTCCTGTGAAACTCGCACTTGGAAAGTTTGGCAAACAGCTCTGCCTTGCGAAGTTTCCTGAGCACTTCTTTTAACAAGCGTTCATGCTCACGTTCTGTTTCAGTGTAGATTAATACATCGTCGAGGTAAACCAAAACCCCCTTAAAAAGGTGGTCATGCAGGACCTCATTGATTAATTGCATGAATACCCCCGGTGCACCTGCCAGTCTGAATGGTAGCACCTTGTACTGAAACGACCCCAATGGGCAGTTGAAGGCAGTTTTTCACTCATCCCCCTCCCACATCCGTATACGGTAATAGGCTTCCCTTAGGTCCAGTTTAGAGAATACCTTACCCTTTGCCAGGTGGGACAAGATGTCCTTTATTAAGGGTAGAGGGTATTTATTGGATACACATGCGGCGTTTAATCTGCGGTAATCTGTACAGAGCCGCAGTGACCCGTCCTTTTTCTCATGAAAGAGGACTGGCGCTCCTACTGGAGAGTTTGCAGGCTCGATAAAACCTCTTGCCAAGTTTTTGTCCACAAAGTCCCTCAATGCTGCCAGCTCCCTCTGGGTCATGGCATATATTTTGGGTTTGGGTAGGGGTACCCCCGGGACCAGTTCAATGGCACAGTCCGTTTTCCTGTGGGGGGGGAGTTTGTCCGCCTCTTTCTCGCCGAAGACGTCTGCGAAGTCCGCATATTTGATTGGCAGTCCCTCTGGCAGCGCCGCCTCTCTGTGCTCTGAAGTCATCGTTGCCCTCCCCATGGCCGCTCGGGGGACCCTGTTCCCTGTGGGTGCTTGATAACACCCGTCAGCAAACTTAATCTCTCTGGTTTTCCAGTTGATAACTGGGTTTTGCTGCACGAGCCATGGGATCCCTAGTATGAGTAGGGGTTGCCCCACCGGTGCCACGATGAAAGCCAATTTTTCCTCGTGGCTGCCGAGCCTTAGCGCAGTTTCTCCGGTGTATTGGGTGACCAGGCCCCCTCCCGCTGCTGATCCGTCAAGCTGAGTGAACACCAAATGGTGCTGAAGTGGATAGCAGTGGAGGTTAAGCACGGCTACCAGGTCTGGGTGCATTAGGCTTTTAGAGCAGCCAGAGTCAATCAGTGCCCAGACCTTTGCAGTCTTTTCCCCATGGGTGAGGGTGACACGGACATAGAGGGTGGGGCATTCCTCACTCACCCCTTTGTCGTTGCACCTGTTGCTCTTCTCCACCTGTCCTTCGGCGTCCCTTAGGCCAGGTGGCTGTCGTTTCCTGTCGGCTCGTCGGGATTGCTTCCCTCCTCCTCTGAGCTGTAGGGGAAATGTCTGGCCCGATACTCCCCCCTCGCTGCTGGTCGCTTTCTTGGCACTGGGGTTGGTGCGGCTGGTGCCCTCCTTGTGCTCTCTCTGGGTGTCGGTTTGGGGCATGCTGCCACCTTATGGTCGTCTTTGCTGCACATGAAGCACTGCCCTTTTGCAAAGCACCGGTCCCGTTCCTCCTTCCACGGTTGGGATCTCGCCTTCCCCGGCCTTGCAGCTGTCCGTGATGGTCTCGCTGTCTCCGCCTGCTGTGCTTCCCTCTGGGCTTGGCGGAACGTGTCGTGGGCGTCCTCTGCTTCCCCTGCCAGCCGGATCCACTCGGTCAGGGAGTTGGGGTTGTTGCGACAGAGTGCCCACTGGAGCACGTTCAAGTTAAGTCCTTCTTTGAATTTCTCAATCAGGGTCGATTGAGACCAGGCTTCCACCTTGCCGGCTAGGGCTTGGAACTCCATGGCATACTCTGCCACAGAGCGCTGCCCTTGCCTGAGTGTTTTCAGCGTCCTTTTAGCTCTTTCTTGCTGCAGGGGGTCCCTGAAGTGCAGTTCCAGCTCTCGAAGGAACTCTGTGCTGTCCTGCAGCGCCCGGGTGCCTGATTGGCACAATTGGACATACCAATCAGCGGCCCGTCCTTTTAATTTTATGGCGATGGCATTGACTTTGCCCCATTCAGTCCTGAAACAGGGACCCCATTCTTCGAGGTAGTACCTCGCATTTGTTAGGAAAAAGGAGAGTTTCGAGGGGTCCCCGTCAAACTTTATGCCAAAGTCCTTGGCTGCCATTCTGGCCTGGCTCCAGGTCACATCTGGGCCTTGCAGCGTGCTGCGTGGGGGCTGGTGCGGGTCGGATCGGCTCCAGGCATCTGGCAGTGTCGTTGTCGTCTCTTGCTGGGTCCCCTCGCCAGTAGGTCGTCTCATCGGCAGGGTGGGAGGGTGGGATGTCATCCCTCTGGTGGCCTCTCGGAATCGGGCTCCACCGTAGCCTCCGCCGTCCGCTGGGTCGCCGCTCCATCTCTCCGGGTGCACCTCCAGTCGTCGGGTGGGCTCCTTGGACCGGGCTCCGCCGTAGCCACCACCTCCCGCGAGGTCGTCCTGCCGTCTCTCGTCCGGGTGCGCCTCCACGATGCTGCCGCCATGGGGTTCCTGCGCCACCATCAGCTGTTGGAGCAGCAGCCATATCGCCTGCATCCCCTCCTCCAGCGCGTCCAGCCTTGCCGCCGTCTGCAGACCCCCGCTGGTGCGCTCGCCACTCCGCTCGCCCTCGCCTCTGGTTGTCGTGGAGGAAGGACCTTCCCTCGGTCCCTCCGTGGTGCCGGGCGATCCCTCGACTCTGTCCGCCCTGGGTGTCGGTTCGGCTCGCGTCTCCTCCGGGGTGCTGGGCAAACCTGGAGAGGATCCCCTCGTCTCGCCCCCGGTGGCCTGCGGGCCCTGGGGCGCCGGGGTGGTTCCCTCCCACTCCTCTTCCCCCAAGCTGGATCCCATACTTACCTGGGCGTTGTGCCGCCCGGACCTCAGCCACATCCCGCCCAAGGGGAGCTTCGCCGCCGGGTGCCGAGTGGTTGTTCATACCTAGCAGGGTCCCTCACAAGCTAGTTGGATAGGTGCTAGGTAAAAAATTTTTGTCGGTTCCCGTTTTTATGTCAGGGTCAGTCTCGCTTCGCAATAAGGCACGGACTCACTTAATAGGTATTAAGGATTTCCGGTTTATTGGAATGGTGGCTGACAGAACGAAAAACGGGAACGGGGGTGCGGTGGTGAGGCGCCCTGTTTATACCCTCTTGCGGGGTCCCGTGCTCCTCCACCCTTCATTGTCCCCAATCCCTCTTGATGGGCTCCTTGATGGCTGTGTGGGCGTTTTCCCGGTGTCTTTCCTTGTCCTCTTGGCTCCAGTGTGTCCTCCAGGGCACCAGGTGCGGCTTATCTGAAGCCCTTCTTTTCAACTGTATATGAGTCCATGGGTGTGGGTGCTTTGGGTGCTTGGTTTAAGCACTGTTTTAATTATCTCCTTCCTCTTTTCCTTAATGATCATGATCCACATTGTGAGGCTCTTTGTGCCTTGCAACGGGGTCATGACATCGCCCAACTCCAATGGACTCCAGTGATGTACGTTTTCTCCCCATGACAGGCATACAGTACACTATACACAATCCACAACTCAGAGGGTCATTTGATTCTAAATGGCACTCATGTGTAACCAAACTGTTAATTTCCTTCTTCACGGAGAACCAGTCCACATTTATTATTTCAGCTTTCAGGAATGCAAGCTGAGATATGCCTCAATTCAATTTTTAAAACCTTTCTCTTGAAAAAGACTTGTTTCTAGCTGGGGGAGAGATGCAGCTCTGAATTTAGTTGCAATTGACCAAATTAGACGAATTGTTTTCTTAGATTCATTGCAAGTGGCTAAGTTTAGAGTCTTACTGCCAGAACGCATTTTTACTAAAAACAAATGTAGGTTTTGCTGCTAAATTGCTTGGCTGCTGTATAACTGGAAGTCTTCAGGAGGGGAGCTAAACATTGCAAATTAAGAGTAACATGGCCAAAGTTCTTTGACAAGGAAGAATGATGGAGGACTAAATGGTGTGAACTGGGATGGTGACAAAAGTACAAGACCCATCTGATCAGGAAGCAAAGAAAATCAAAACAGAATTATCTTTCATTAAGGAAGTATCTTTGAAAGTAAAGTGAAGGTATGTTAATAAGAAAGTTCTGTTTCTTTACAGACAAGTTTTACAGAGTGGAACAAATCCTTATCAGGTGCTGTGCTATCAAGACTGTTCTTGAGAGCCTAAATTTTTCAAAGTAGCATCTGTTTAGTTAGATAAGCTGGATTAATTAACAGAGGGCAAGTAAGGTGACCAAAGGAGCATGAGAAAAAATATTTTTCTGTAGAACTGTGAAGAGGTGAGAGAACTATGTATAAACATGTAAATTTTGCAAAGACCTGATCAAGTTAGCGAAATCAGAATACACAGTTCCAGAAACCTCTTATCCAGATAGCTCCAATGCAAAGCCAAAACAGCACTTTGAATTTGAGTAATTTGGTACAGTTGTATATTTGCTTATTCAAAGGAACTGCAAGATTGGGTGTGGAGCGTTGGGTGACCCTGAAGCTTCTTCATGGTGCAGAACCTCTCAATGCTAGAGACAACCATCCTCCCAGATGCGTTGGCTTCCATAGTTCAGTGAAGTTCAAGAAGAAAATCCATTGCAGCACCATTGGCGGCAACAACTTTAAAAATCCAGGTGGCTCAGAGATTAGTTAGGGACTCTGCTGAACACGATGCCCCCAAAACCTTAGGTGTGCCCAGAGGGATCCATTAAATCTGGGGATTTCATCAGAATGATGAAATGTGCATTGCGGCATCACCTTGCAAGCTCCACCCCTTATGTGTATGTGTATGATGTCACAACGCATGTACAAAAGGAACAGAGCTGTGATGCGTATTTCATAATTTTGCCCACTTGCCTCTCCATGCTAAGTCTTGCACGTATAGTTATACTAAGTATATGCTTTATTCTGAGAGTTGTTCTGTCGAAAAAATCATTTGTATTCTGAATTTAATGGCTAAAAAAGTGGTAAAATCAATTATCACAGAGATCTTTGCTTTTAAATTTTATTTAGTTTTGCAAGAGTTAGGAAAAAAGATATTAAAGGCCACATAAAGGTTTTTAAAACAAAAAACCAAAAAGTCCTAGGGAATTAATCATAATCCTCTGAACAGTATAGGTAAAGGTAAAGGTTTCCCTTGACGTAAAGTCCAGTCGTGTCCGACTCTAGGGGGCGGTGCTCATCTCCGTTTCTAAGCCTTGGAGCCGGCGTTGTCATAGACACTTCCGGGTCATGTGGCCAGCATGACGACTCGGAACGCCGTTACCTTCCCGCTGAAGCGGTACCTATTGATCTACTCACATTTGCATGTTTTCGAACTGCTAGGTGAGCAGGAGCTGGGACGAGCAACGGGAGCTCACCCCGCCGCGCGGTTTCGAACCGCCGACCTTCCGATCGGCAGCTCAGCGGTTTAACCCGCAGCGCCACCGCGTCCCTATACTGAACAGTATAGCTGAAGCAAAAATAAAAGCTAATTAAAATGTAGTGGAATGTAATAAAACAATTGAGATATTTTAATACTCTCTTTTGTCTTACATGTTTCTTGCAACTGCTTCAAAGAAGAAAATTTGTTCTGATGCCTTTATGCTTAGTGGCTCTTTAAAGTTAACAGCAGCCAATCTTCCATGAAAATTATCTACCTACAGTGGGGGCAAGGGGCACAGGGAGCCCTAGAACATGTGGCTGAAATTCAATGCTAAAACTGGTTTTATTTTTGTTTTTAAATTGGCTGGAAATGGCAGAAATAGGTATCAGGAGGCAAAGAGCTTCTTTCCCATCATTAACCCAATCTCCCCAAAGTCTTAAAACTGTTCCACCAAAATTCAGCAGCATAGTTTTAAAACATTTTTGAAGCTTTTAAAGGATGGAAATAGGAGCAGTTTGCCTCCCAGAATCTTTTCACTTCAGTTTCCAATCTTAACCCTCACCAAATAAATAAATAAAAAGATTGGAAGAAATTTACCCCCAGTCTTTCCCATGATCAATCCTGGAGCCTTCCTATGGGTAGGAAGGAGTAACAGTATTGGAAAGGGAAGGGAAGGGAAAGAAAGGGAAGGTCCAAATTTGGTGGAGATTAGGTAAAGGGAAAAGGTAGGAAAGGAAAGAGGATAGAAATGCCCTGTTTATGCATTATCTAAAGCAGCCTTTCTCAACCTTTTGACCCTGGAGGAACCCTTGATATATTTTTCAGGCCTCGGGGAACCCCTGCACATTCAGGCTCAAATATAGGCCAGAAGTTACAAAATTATTATATTTGTTTCATGTGTAGGCCTGTATTACAGGCATTAACAGTGTTCTTAAACTAAAAATAAAGAATGAAACTTACCTCTTTAAAGTGAAGTTGCCCAAATTTCAAATAATTTTTTAAATAAATCGTCATCTCCCAGGGAATCCGTAGTGACCTCTCATGGAACCCTGGTTGAGAAACCCTGATCTAAAAAGTTAAATTTAGCCTGGCAAGCAACAGAAAAGAATCCTGTGCCTTCCAAGTTGGCTGATAGTTATTCCTATCATCAAAGACATCCGTACTATAGGGGTCTTCAGTCTATTGCCCCTTCCATCCATTTGCTCCTTTTCATGTAAGCTTACACCCCCCTCACCCCCGCCCCACAGGTACTGGAATTCATTGGGGAGAAAACTGTGTCTTCCAATTTGCTTAAGAAAGTATCTTACATCAGAGTTCAAAATAGGATTCTCCAAACTTTTTGTAAAATATTAGCACTTAGGGATTTTTTTAAGGCTGCAGTCCTAAGCACACATAGAGCAGAAGTTCCATTGGATGCAAAGGACTTATTTCTGAAAGATGTTTAAGGCTGCAAAGAACTGAACAATGCTTTATATTCATAGAGATTTCTACACCCAGGCAAATGTGGATTCCTTTCAGAACCTGGAAGAGTTATGCTTTTGATTTATTGACTATGGCAGGAAAATACATTCATTTTGGTTGTGGTGCATTTAATTAATACTTTTGCCACAATTTTACATTATGTATATGTTCTACATATATGAAAATGTTGCAGTCTGAAGAACTTATTTCCATCTGGACTGATCCATGGAGGGAGGGGGGGGGGAGGAAGGAATCCCTTTGGATGTTTGCAATTTCATTTTTTTCTAAGTATTCTACCTGTCCTAAATTAAGCATTCATTACCCTAGAATTTTAATTTTAGTATTTTGATCTGAAAACAACAACAAATCTAAGAGAGTACACAAAATGCAATTTTCATCTGTGTGAGAGACAAAGTTAGGATTTGAGAGTGCAGAGATTCAGTAAGTGTGTGCATATACCGAACATTAGGGCTGTACACAATTTAAAGAGGGACTTTTCAAAGTGTGAATCAGCCCTGTTCTCTGGAAGGCTCACATGGCTCTTTTGGAAGCTCTCCCAATATATTCCATAAAAACTAGTCATCAAGAAAACTACATGAATTAGAAATGGTTTGAAAAAAGTTATTGAACACCCCAACAGCATAAATATTATATTGATATTTATGCTATTACTGTACATATGTATTTCCCAGTACTTCATGGGCAAAGAGCAAGATGCTGATGAGAGTTGAGAGTGGTGCAGGTCTCAGGCTTGGACTAGCAAATCCTGTGTTCATGCTTAATATAATGACTGTGTACAAACCCAGAGACAATATATAATCAGTAGCACCACAATGCTTGACCTCATCAAATTATAACCTTCTGGACTGACCCAAGGTTCTTGCTGCCTGCAGGAGTTTATGACTTTCTTCCTTCCAAGTCATACAGACATACGCAACTGAATGGGTGTATAATTTATTTATTTAACAGGATTTGGAGTCTGACCTAATCCTAACAGACTCTGGGCAATAAACATGAAGCACACAATACAGAGGCAATGAAACAACTGATGGAATAAAAGACATAAGAAAAAGAACACCAGGGCAAGATCATTCCTATGGTGATGGAGCCTACAGTCAACTAGGGCTGAAGGCAGGCACATTGGAATAGTCTAGTTTTTACCTCCTTGCAAAATGCACAAAAAGATGGAGCTGAATGAGCCTCAGGGGAAGGGTGTGGGGATATTACAGAAAAGGCCTGGCACCTCGTTCATGCCCTTGGAACCCATCAAAGGAAGGGGATCTCAATAGGCCACCTCGAGAGTTTTGGACCAGATGGATGGGCTCGATTCCCCCAAGGCATTGCCTGGTATATCAGAGTGCTTTATATGTAAGGACCAACACTTTGAATTGGGCCCAGAGGCTTTCTGATAACTGATTTTAAATTGATGTTACACTGTTGTGCCACTAGCCACTTGGCAATGCATGTTTTATCAGCTGCAGCTTCCAAATCATCTCCAAAGTCAACCCAATGTAGACTATGTTACAGCCTACTGATGGTCAGGGCATGAGTTACCAATGGCAGGACATCCTGGAACAAGTAGGGTCCTAACTGGTGCACCAGTCAGCCAGGCAAAACTTCCACCAGATGCTTGAGCAGGAGTTGAGGACCTCCAAGTCATGAACCACCTCTTTTGGGGGAAAATGACCCTGTCCAGATTAACTACATGGCCGATTTTATCAGATTGCTCATGCTTGTTTGCTTGTTTGAGACCCATCTAGGTCTCAGTAATACACACCAGGTCAGCCCTCTCACCTGTGACTAGATCACAGATGAGGGATGCCTTATTGCAGATTGACCAGGCTGAGCAGCAGCAGCAGCTGAAAGCCAGGGCCTCCGAAGGTCCAGTGATCTGGTAATGAGGCTGAGTGCAAGGGCTAAGACAGGACAGTGGTATAAGACAGTGGTGCTGTCTTCCCAGAGCATATCTAGTTGTGTCCTTTAAGGCCTTGCTTTCTCCACTCCCTAGCAGCTCCTAGAATCTATATCTCTGCTTCTATTTATCTGAAGAATTTACTCAAAGTGTTGCTTTGGCATTTAGGTTAGAAAGTTAAATGAAATCATTTTCATGTGATTACCATCAAATTACTTTTAGGAAGGGCTCCAGGGGTTTTTCCTTGTGCCCCAATGTACCAAAACAGGTGGTGAACCTTCTGACCGGAAGCTATCCGATGCCTGCTGTCAGCCAGGGGCTCCTAATGGCTTTGCTCCCAGAAACAAATTTAGGTTTTAGAGTTCAACGTCACAACGTATTATTAGGAAGCAGTTCAAAAATGAGTTCCACTAAGCTCTATTTGTTACTTTCGTTTTGTGCCGTTTTACTCCTTTTTATTTGACAAGGAATTATTTTGCATGACCTCCACCCTTTAATATTTCCAGTAGTATGAATAATTACACACATTATGTTAAGATATAAATGCATTTCTAAAAAGAAAAATTATACCCATTCATGGCCCCATTGTATACTCAGCCAGATACCTTTTAGCTGTTGATTTAATGTTCTTCCCTTCTCTTGCTTTATATATGAAGGAACAATTAAAATTCACCAGCTGAGGGTGCAGAATTGCAATCCACAGCATTCCTGGATCTTGACCTGAAGAATCACAACTGAACCATGCAAATATTTAATCAGTCCCAGAAAACTATTGGAGAAAAGCATGTAGAGTCAAAATTCTTACTTAATTGCCAATATCGATTGAACAGCAGTCAAGAAACCAAGTACAAGAATCCAGTGTCCTCTAGACTGGTGCAATTTTAAATTTTCTCTGCATCAATAAAATATTGGTCTGCAGGTGAGAAAAGCATTGCTTAGTGGCAAGGTTTAAAAAGAAACAGCAGTGATAGACAAATGTAATATGTAATGAAGCAACTACAGTATATTAAAGGCCCGTGCTTCTTTCCAAAACAAGTTATGTTTAAAAATAATGAATATTTGCTTTAGGGACACATTTAAGCCACTGTATCCATTACTACATTTCCTCCAGACATTTAAGACCATTCAAGAATATATACTAAGTACATAGAAGGGTTAGGCACTGTCCCCATCACATAAGCAGCTCTGGCGCAGAGCTATTTAACGGGGCCCATCCACACCAGTCAGGCTCAGGCCAGGATGGATCACACTTCCAGACAAGTGATTACTGCAGAGTAGCAAGTAGTTGGATCTAGGAAGGACCCTAATAGCAGGCAAGGGAAAAACAGGGTGGATGGCCAACCAGGTTAAGTTCCTAAGAATCTGTAGAAAAACCAGGGCAGAGGTCAGCAATTTGGACTGCATAGAGGGCTCCACATACAGAGCTCCTAACCTCATACCCTCAAAGACATCTGTGAAGCTATAACAGTTGGAATTTTCAGGTAACTAATTTGGAGGTGGTAGAACATCTTTTTTTTTTAATAGCAACCACTTAATGTTCAGGCCCAGAGGAGTTCTTATTGCCCCAATTGAATCACAGGTGGAGAATCTCTTGTGGAATTCTGGGGGGAAGGGCTTAGCTGGGGCAGCAAAAGGGGAGTAAGAAAAGTGAGCATTGAGTCACAGAGACTGAGTTGGGGCTCAGGCAGTTTTCAGGAGACAGAGATTACCTGGTAGACAAGACAGAGGGTTCTTCCTCACATTTCCCTAACTACAGCATGAAATGCTTCAGCAATCCCCTTTTTCTTCCATGTCCTTCTTAAGCTGCCTTTGTCTGATCCCCAGCGCATAGTTGAGATTTTTGAAAGTGTCCTTAACCATTCCAATTTTAGAGTGGGGTTTTCTCTCTTCTCCTGATACAGTTTTGGCCATGGATATGATTTGACACATGCTCCAGAGATGTGGTTGCTGATATAATCACGGAGTGGAAAATGCCCAGCTGTAATTGGCCACTTTAGGCTGCTGCAGGCATGGCCCACCCTACTGTCCCTGGGCGCTGTCCTCCATGGCCATTTTGACTTGGGCTACAAGAGAGACATGACACCATCTGAGCTTCCATGGCGGTATCTGCCCACATAATGCCTGACTTGCACTTTCTGAAGGGTTTGTCAGGTCTTATGCAGGCTCTTTACACACATGCAAGTTTAGCACTCTTTTGAAAGAGTGCTAGTCCAGTGTTGCACAGTATGTCAGTTTAAACCAGAAAAGAGACCTTGTTTCTGCTGGGGATATGGTGCTCTGTGTCAGCAGTGCTTGCATTACAGGTTTCCACTGCTTTTGCTGACAAGGTTGGGGGTTTTTTTGGCAGGGTTTTTATTCCTGTTTTTACTATCATGGAAGGGTGGTACAATGGTCACCTTGGTCATTCAATGTTCCTAGCATTGGTCTCATGCAGCTGCAATTCCAGCAACTGTTTCTGCAATTCATCATGATTACTTATCCCATTTTTGATGGAGTTAGTTGTTTTATTTTAGGTACGTTGGCAGCATTAAGAGCCATAGTGATGACTACAGTTATTGCTTTGATCAATCAATCAATCAATCGATTATGTGCCATCAAGTGGTTTTTGTTGCCTAGTGACCACAATTGCAGGTTCTCCTGGTGCAGCCAGCCACAAGGTCAGAACGAGATTCCTTGACTGCTCACCACCAGCACCAACATTCCCTTCCAGCTCTGGTCAGGGATGGAACTTGCCCACTATTGTCTGTACCATAAGCACTCCCTTCTTCTGGTACATCTGACGAGTCCCAATATGACACAAAACTGGTCACATACTGCCTCCTGGTGGTCTATAAAACACCATACAGGATACATACTGTGTAATAATAGAGAAATCCTCCCACCCCATTCAAGAGGGCTGGTAAAACTCATATAAAACTTTCTACACAGGGGCATGACATAATGTGTCATCCATGTTTCACTCTTGGATCTTTTTCTTTAATTACGGATTGCATGGGGGAGTGAAGTTTGCTGGTTGTTTATATACAGTATAGTAGCTTGCTTTGCCAATCTTGGTTGGGGTGTGGCTTCTTTCTCAACGGACATTATTTCTTCCCTGTTTATCTGCTACTGTTGCCTGCTTATCTCAGTGTTGGCTGCTAGGAAGGATGTACTCTGGGGCTGTTTGTTTCCTTCCTGGGCTTTTGGTTGTGTCTTTTAACTGGTCTGTAGATGGGGTTTGTTGATGGTTGATCTGTCAGAATGCCAAATGTTCAGGAATTCCCAAGCATTTTTGGATTTGGCTTGGTCTGAAATGTCAATAGTTTCCCAATTGAAATTGTCTACGTGCTGAGAGATGAAGGAATTTTCACCATGTCTTCTGACTGCCAGTTGATGTTTGTGGATGCATTCTCTCAGTCTTTTACCTGTCTGTCCTACATGGGGGTTGTTACAGTCCTTACATTATGCACTGTAGTCCTTGCGTGGTAGTCAACTAAACATACAGTGTAAGGATTGTCATAACCACCATGTGGGACAGACAGTTGATTGCCATACTCAGGACATACATTGAAGAGAAGTAATTTTAAAACCTTGCAAATATGGATTAGATTACAGAAAAATTGTGACAGGGGCATTGGCAGGAGTGGCATTAAGTGCGGCAAAGTAGACAGGGGATTAAGAGGAAAACCACAGTTATGTGCTGCATTCATGTGGAACTCAGAGTCAGTTCATAACTGGAGGGTGATGCCAATATCTGTTGGTATCCAATAGCAATAGCCGATGTTTTAATTATAAGAAAGTTGCAAACTTAAAAAAAAGTTTAGAGAATGAGGAAGTCTGGAGTAAAAACAAAGAAGAAAAAGAGCTGTAGGAACACCACCTCCCCCACCTGAACAGTGCAATAAGCTGTATTTGAAGACTCATAAAAGCAGCAAAATGCAACCCAAACAACCAGATAATCAAGAATGGGTGGGGAATGAAGTAAAATTACCCAGATAAAGGGACACACAAATGGCAAGTTATTACTCTGAGGATGCACTTCAGTGAGTTTTAATTGTTTCCAGAAATAGATGACTCATGATATTCCTTGAAACTAACCACAACTATTTGTACATATAATTATGCTACATTTTTATTCCTTTCTAGTTAAAAGTATATTGTCTAGCTGAAGCTAATTTTTCCAAATAAAAGAATCATTCTGTGTAAGTCTCATTAACCTCAAAAAGAACTGAAGTCCTGTTCATAACCCTAGGCATCTACACTGAGGTTCCTGGGGCGATGCTGTAAGTTCCAAGTCTCTTTCTTTTTTTCCTGCTCAAAGAAAAGAAAAGAAAAGAAAACCCCCTTTTTGATAACCCACTATTTGCTTCCACTACCCTTTTTGTACCCTCCCTAACCCTGGACAGTAGGTCAGTGGTTTTAGGAGTAAGAATGACATGATCAGAGAGAGAAGTAAAAACAGTCAATACTCTTGAAACAAAATAAAGATAGAAATAGATGGGATGATATTATGAATGCTTACATACTTACTGTTACAAAACTATACTTGCGCTTAAAGAAGAGAGGAGAGTGTTGGAAAGGTTGGAAATATGTCAATCTGTATTTACTATAGAAGCCAATTTTCCCTCCCCAATTCTCCATGAACTTTGCACCAAATTCCATCCCCAAAGCCAAATTGTTATCTGTGGACCTATTTTTTTTCAAATGCTCACTGGCCAAGTGAAAACAGGATTCATGTAGATTTCTGGTAGTTTCTTCTTTGGAATAGTAATAATAGATCACACAGACTGCCCTTCCCTCTTGTAGTTGTCTCATCAGAGGTTTCTCTGAGTTCTTGCCACAGGACTCTAGGACCATGTCCTCCTTGTGACCTATAGGGCACATCCAGACAGCTGGTTAAGCAGGCTGTCCTCCCGTCCCTGACACAAAGTACACCAGCTTGAATTTGCTCTGTCTACACTGCCCATCTTAACTCTGCCTTGTTATGGAGGCTGGTGAGTAATCCTGTCCTAACCATTTACTGTTGGGTAAGTTAAGATGCAGCAATTGGGGGATTTCTCTGCTGGTGGAAAAAACATCTACCCACCTGATGTGAACAGGGGCTGGGGCTGAGGAAGGGGGGTGAAGATATGAGGATGCTTAGAAAAGGAGGTTGAGATATCTGTCATAAACTGGTAAGTGGACTGGGGCTTTTTCTCTTTTTGGAGAACCCCTACCCATCCCCAGGATTGTCTGTCATTATTGATTCCTGGAGGTACAGCTTCCATTACATCAATCCTGTGGATCACATGCTGGCAGAGTTCCAGAAAAGCTTGCTCCTTCTGCTTTACTGGGAATCCCCTACTCAACAACCTGACCTCATGCCTATCAGCATGCTGGATGAAGCATCTGCCATCATAATGTGCCAACATATCTGCCTCCATCCACACATCCCTGAGGGACTGGGTGGGGTGTCTAAGCAAGCCCCTACCCCATACTACCTGCTCATATGTCTACCTGGAGTGGGACAAGGGAATGGCCTTGAGGGACAGGAGAAAGAGCCGCTACCAAGACAATGGTCAGATAAAAGAAACCTGAGTCTGGGGCAAAGCAATAACCTGAGAAACATCTCAGACAAGACACTCTCTAGTTCTCATGAAGATAAAGGGAGGGAGGGGGGAAGTGCATTCAGACTTGAAAGATTCTGTTACTAGAGCTATAGTACCTTGAAGGGCTGACACTACCATTTTAAGCAGGAACTTTCCTGGAAATCCCCCCCCCCTCTTTTCTGGATCCTCTGTGTGACTTGTCACATGGGGGTGCGATGCTGGCTAAAGTGGGAGGATTCTCTCAATTCAACCAATGCCACCCCCATGACATGTCAGCAGCTGTTGGCAATTGGTATGCATGGCGGCAGTGCTTCAGCCACTGCTGCCAAGCTGCTGTGCAGGGAACTGGAGAGTAAAGACAATGTCAAAGAGTCATATTCTCCTCACCACTGTGCAACCTGCTTGTGGAACCAAGCCATCAAAAGCAACTGGAGGGGAAGAGGAGTACCCATACCAGCTGAAAGCAGCCAATAGGAGCTGGCCAAATCCCACTTCCTGCCAGGTCATCAGCTCAGTCACCATTGAAGGGCCACCCATCATGCAAATGGCAAGGTCTGTGTTGGGAGAAGGTAGAAAATGCTATTTCCATATTTGATCAAGAAATCAGAAGTTAGTTGGCCAAACTATGGGCTTGAGATGAGGGGAGGGTTGCATCTTGTGGATGTCTCCTTAGCAAGGCATCTTCCTTTTGAAGTGAGGCAGGAAATCTTTTGACTGTGATTGGAATTTCAGCACTACCCCTTTGAAGGGCGAGGGGCTGTTTGAGCCAGAGGCAGCAGAAGGTTTATTGCCTCAAGCCATTCTCCTCTTCTTCCTCACATGGGGGAGATGTGGAATTGGCTATTGCGTCTACACAGCATCACCCAGCCATCACTGGAATAATGAAATCTGTCCTTGTTTGTTACTCTGGCACAATGTTGAGCTAGCACTAGAAGATGCTAGAGGTCACTAGAGGGTAAATAGTCCACTTAGTATAGTGGGACTTGGTTGGTCAACAATCTGATATTTCTGATATCAACAATAATTTAAATTCTTTGCTGTTGGTGTTGTTTAGGTTGATCTCCTGTCTCTGTATGTGTTATTTCTTCTTGGAGTTCACCCAAATTCTGCAGGAATCCATCTGAATCCCTCCAGTGGATTTTTCTGCTCAGTTGCTGCTGCTTTTTTTCCTCCAAGCCAGGTCTCAGCTGATTGGCCACACAACCTTGGATTCACATGTTTATTGGCTCATAGCAGAACCATTTCACTAGCTGCTTATGGCCAGTAAGAGTCCCAAATTCACTCAATCTTTGCTTTCTGGGATATTCTGCCAGTGGATACAATGATCCCATGAATTTGCACTGAGGGATGTGCATAAAATTGGCCAAATTGACTATGAAGATTTAGTTTTACCCTATTTATATATTTAGTAGCAGTAGTAGTTTATTGGAAGCTGCCTAAAGTCCAACTGGATTGACACACTATATAAATTTATTAAATACATAAATAAACAAATTAATGAAGTATAGTTATTCAGAATTACAGTTTAACTGCTTTTAGGATGGTACAGCTAGCTGTAGAGAAAATAAAAGTAAAATCTCCATCAAAACAAGCTCAATTCCTGGTGATTTCATGCAGTTTTCTCTGGCACCAATACAGAAGTGGTTTGCCATTGCATTCTTCCAGGATCTATTTTCACTTCCCAGTCCATTCTACAACCACGGCTTGTCTGGTGATCTCCCATCCAAATCCTAAGTCAGCCTTTGAAGTCAGAGAAGGCAAAAAAAAAAATCAAATCAGGAGTCTTCAATCACTTGGATATAAGCATAGCTCATCTGAAGGGCAATTCTGAGCATTCTTCACCATTATCCAGGCAGTCTGGCAGTGCTGAAAGTTGTAAATCAATAATATTTGTTGGGGCACAAGCTCCTCCCTCCTTTGATTAAACAAGTGAATCATGTGAAAGGAACAGCCCAAACACTATGCAAAAATAATAGATGTGAATAAGATTAAAAAGTAAGGCATAAGCACAACTGTACCAGATGCCTCAAGGAAATGAGCCAGTCCTCCAGAGGATCATGAAGAAGTGAACAAAGTTGCCAAAATATGTGGCTGGCTGTTTCTAGTCATCTCTATGATCCCACAAGAATCTGGCTTTCATTCAAGGAATGTCTAGATGGGTGTAACATTCTTTGCGGCAAACCCCTATAGCATGATATTATTAAGAGATCAAAAGTACTTTTGA
Organism: Candoia aspera; assembly: GCF_035149785.1. Classification (NCBI taxonomy): domain Eukaryota; kingdom Metazoa; phylum Chordata; class Lepidosauria; order Squamata; family Candoiidae; genus Candoia; species Candoia aspera. Next base: position 198,973,698 of record NC_086153.1, on the reverse strand, counting down.
AACACATAGCATGAATAAATCGGGGCAATGGGTCAATAGGGGATGCTTCCTAAATTATTTGATGTATGAAAAATGTGACAGTTGAGCATCCCACTCCTGACTTTTATTTATTTTATTTATTCATCATATTTATATGGCCGCCCATCTCATGAAAAAGCATCTCTAGGGGGCATACAATAAAAACTATAAAACAGTAATATAAAAAACAATTAACAAATCCAGAAATTTAAAAAATTGTAATTAAAAGGCAAAGAGAGGGCAGCAGATATGAGCTGCAATGTAGCCACCTCAGCAACTCACCAGTCCCTTGGGGCCACCAGGCCTGATGGCATAACCAATTTTTGAGGGACTTCCAGAAAATTAACAGAGAGGGAGCCAACTTCACCTTGGGAGGGAGGGTGTCCCATAAGGTGGGTGCCATGGCAGGAAAGGCCTGCCTCCTGGGTCCCGCCAAGTGTGGCTCTCTGACATATGGGACCCGCAGATGCCTCTCCTGCCGGATCCAATGGGATGGGCAGATGTAACTAGGGAAAGGCCATCCCTCAGGTAACTCAGCTGCATGCCACGAAGGGCTTTGAAGGTCATAACCAGAACCTTGAATTGGACCCGGAAGCAGACTGGCAGCCAATGCAGCTCACGGAGCAGGGGTGTAACATGAGCTGTTCTAGAAGCACACGTAACTCCCACGCCGCTGCATTTTGCACCAGCTGAAACTTCAGGATACTCTTCAAGGGCAGCCCCATGTAGAGCATGTTAGAGTAGTCCAACTGGGAGGTCACTAGAGCATGAGTGACTGTGAGCAGAGCCTCCCAATCCAGGAACGGGCGCAACTGGTGCACAACACGAAGCTGTGCAAAGGTCCTCCTATCCACAACTGCCACCTGCTCTTTGACCAGGAGTCGTGAGTCTAGAAGAACCCCAAGCTGTGCACTGGGTCTGTTTGGGGCAGTGCCACCCCACCCAGCCCCAAAGATGGCATAGTCCCAAAACAGGCAGGCCCCAAAGCCCAGAGCCACTCCATCTTGCCAGGGTTCAGCTGAAGCCTCTTGTTCCCCATCCAGATCCTCACAGCCTCCAGGCACCGGGATAAGACATTCATGGCATTGCTTAATTCATCAGAGGCAGAGATGTATAATTGGGTATCATCAGCATACCTGACCCCATTGTGATGGATGAGCTCACCCAGTGGCTTCATGTAGATGTTTAATAGGCGCAGAGAGAGCACTGAACCCTGTGGCATTCCACACAGGAGGGGCCGAAGGTGAGATCTCCCCCTCAGTCACCACCAACTGGTCTTGACTCTGGAGAAAGGAGGCAAACCAGCACAACACAGTGCTGCCCACCCCCAATCCTCGGACCTGAACCTGAAGGGTACTATGATCAATGGTATCAAAAGCCACTGAGAGGTCAAGCAGAGCAAGGATAGATGAACAACCTCCATCCTGTCCACGCCAGAGGTCATCCAAGAGTGCGACTAACGCTGTTTCTGTCCCATGCCCGGGCCTGAATCCTGACTGAAAGGGATCCAGATATAATAGAACAGAAGATATATCAATATCAGACCTTTTCTCAGAGGAACTTAACTTTGGTAATAAAATTGCAGTTCGTATATTTTCCCAGTGTGAGATCTGCATCCTCAGCTACCTCTGAAATGCCATAATATTAATCAGCAAGAAGGAATCTAAGAAGTCCCTGCTTGTTGGCCAGGTCTGCTGTTAAACAGGCGATGGAGAGTCATAAACATCCTAGGGAGCATGGCAAGTGAGTGACTTAGTCCACAATGTCAGAAGAAACATCCCAGTAACAATCAGAGCCAGTTTGGTCTAGTGGTTAAGGCAACGGGCTAGAAACCAGGAGACTGAGAGTTCTAGTCCCGCCTTAGGCATGAAAGCCGGCTGGGTGGCTTTGGGCCAGTCACTCAGCCCAGCCCACCTCACAGGGTGGTTGTCATGGGGAAAAGAGGAGGAGGAAGGAGTATTAGGTATGTTCTCCGCCTTGAGTTATTTATATAAAAAACTCAAGGCGGCGAACATACCTAATACCTTCCTCCTCTGGTGGCTGCTTTTACCATTGCTCAAGTTGGCTCCCCACCTGCAACTAGCTCAGAGCTTCTTACACAACTGCTTGGGACAGTGGGTGAGCATGCAATTTATTCCTGAGCCAGGCAGTGGTTTCACACAATTAGTTGGTCAGTAGGAGGGAATTTCATGTGGCCGCCATGAGTCCATTGGTTGTCTGAGTCGACTGCAATTGAAGGCAGCTTCAGAGATTTACTCCAGCACATAATCTGGCTCAGCCTTGAGAAACTGCTTTTGGTTTTCAGATGAAGTGCAGTAATTACTTAACACAGCAGGAGCCAAGGGTGAAGCATAAAGGAACACTGACTGCAGCAGCACATAAAACTCTCATGTATTGAAAGGTCCCGTTTCTCTTCTGGCTCCAAAATTCCCAAACCTTCTTCCCTAGACAAAGCGTCTGCACGTCCAATCTCAGTTCAAGCTGAGCGCACCTCAAAGCCAAATGGGCACCAAGGCTGGGTGAGATGCTTATTAGTCATGGCCCATTCATGTGAGTTGTCCAGCTAGCGGATCCAGGTGCCTCGGGGCATGCAGGGATGAAGCACTTCTCAGCTTGTGATTTATTGTGAAACCATTTGAAGCATTTTGAACCACAAACCTGCGTGTAGTACAGCATAAACCCATTCCCCTAGATACTTCGTTTCATTTCTTAAAAAACACAAAAACCCTCATTCTAGTAATAATTTTGGACAATTCAACGCTTTATTCTACTGTGAGAGTTGAATAAAGCTTTGGCTATTTTGTACCCCCCTTGTTGACTGGAAAGCTGTTATCTTTTCAACAAACCCTATTCATATTTGGTGAGGAAGAATCACGGTGCAGGGACCGGTTTTATTCCCTTGTGGTTTGAATTAGATCCGCCGTGGCTTGGACTTTGTTGCATTTTATGCTGGCTGATTATTAGTTGTATTTGTGGTTTTACTGAAATTTTAAATTGTTTTTATTGTGAACTGCCCAGGGTCCCCCATGTGGGGAGATGGGCAGCGATAAAAATTTGATAGATAGATAGATAGATAGATAGATAGATAGATAGATAGATAGATAGATAGATAGATAGATGGTAACAATCACACTTACTCAATAGAAGAGGGATCTTGAACTTAAGATACTAACATTCCTCTATTTAAAAAAAAGAGAAGAGGGGTCAGGAAACTTACATGACCTTTCCATTTTAAACGTTAATTATTTATGGGATTTAGTATCACGATAGGAAAAAAATCCTCCCAGAAACAAAGATGTTTTTAAAACAATACTTATAAAATAGTTTCTAGGAATACGCATCTTTTTTGTGGGGGGAGAGAAAGAACCTTTGAGTAGCATGCTATGAGTTGCACTTCCAAAAGTAGGTGGTTAAAAACAGAGATGTGGACTGAGTAAGAAAAAAAGGAATTTTTCATTTGAAATTAAATTCAAATTGAAATTAAATGGATACCTTTTTATAATTAATCTCCAAGTATTTAATCATTTTCCCATCTGCAACCTAGAAATTACAATTTAGCGGTCATATGAGAAAACTGTGGAGGCAGCAGGGATTTCAAGGGCATAGGGAGCCCCAGGACCACACACGAAGTATCCCTGGTCTGCAATAGGAAGGCCTTACAATCCCAGAATCTACTTCACCCTGTTCCTCATCAGCCCTGTTACTCTTAGCCTTTTAACCATGTTACGTTAATAGTTCTGCTTTGCCGAAAGGAAATATGGAAGAAAGGGTTGAGAACAAGAGAGGAAAACTGCTTGATGATGGAGAGAAAGTCTTCCTGGTACAAAGAGGAACTAAGCAGAAACAGGAGAAGGCAGAAGGAGAGCAAATAGTCCCCAAAAAGGAGGTAAAATAATGTATCCAAAGATGGAACACCTGAAGTGGATGAAGGAACTTTCTCCCAGCTGGAATGGAAAATGGCAAGAAGTCAGTACAAAGAGAAGGAGGCATAATTCCAGCAAGGCAGGTAAAGGCATTTAACTGACAAGTTTGGAAGGGTAATATCAGCTATATTAGTACCAAAGATATGGAAAATCCAGATGTGGTATGGTTCTGGGACAGAAAAGAAATACTGTGCTTGGAGGAGGAAAGAGAATAGTTAAGGCTGCAATCCTCTCGTCACTTAACTTGGAGTGAGTGCCACGGATTGCAGTTAATATGCACAGGACTGGGGTTATAAATCAGCCTGCAGAAATGTTGGAACTACAGCTGTACAATTCCCAGGTTGTCTGGAAATCTGGGAAGTGTCATTGTATTTGGATGGCGCCAGCTTGGAGAAAGTTGTTGCAAATGTATTTGTATAGAACTTATCTCTTTCATGATGGCCTGTCAGAAATTACAAGTAACGATATCACTTTACAAAGTTTCTTTGGGGCCTGGGCTTCTGAAGTCTCTATTTGCTCATGCATGAAGTGTTTGTGCTCCACATTGCTTTTTGGCAGCTGATTTAACTCTCAGTGGCAGTGCAAGAGGATCTGCTCCAAAGCCAGTTTTTTAACTGGACACTACTGAAGCTCTGCAGAGACTAGGGACAGATCATTGTTCTACTGACAAGAATGCTTTTCTCACCTCTTTTCCCACCTCCTGAACTTCAGCTGCCCTAGAAGATCCTAAAAAGAGAATGGTGGCTAACCAGTCTTGCATCTTCCCCTTAAGAGCAAAAGAGGAGGAGGGAAATTGACAAGACACTGTCAGGTTCTTCTCTCTCTCAGGTAGAGAACAGATTGCAGGCAAATCCCAAAGTCTGCTTGTTTGGATTCTTTCTTTCCCTTTTGAGTGGGGTGGGAGCTGAGGGACTTTTTTTGTTAATGCAGGACGTGGAGTGAGGAAGTGATTCCTGCTCCTTGTTCCCAGCATTACAAGGTCTGAAGATAATCAGAGTTCAACTTCAAATTGCTTTTGAGCAATCAGAGAGTGGGATCTGTTGTGGTTTAGAAGTGGCCTGATTTCCACAGTGCAGTCATTGCTTGATTAAAACTCAGAGGAATCAAGTGATACTACCCTTTCAAATTTCAAGAAGTTACCAAAGGCGTTAAGCAAGAAGCTGAAGGAGTTGTTGAGAGGCCCTGCCTGCTTTCTTTTAATAACATTAACCTAAGCTGTGTTTATCCACTTCAGCTCACACAGTCCTCTTGCTGGAAGGCTAAACTGGTTGGCTTTGGTTTGTTCAAATGCAGCCAGCACACTTCTGTGCATTCCTTATTACAAACATATTTTTTTTCTCCATGAAATATCCCTAAGTATGCAGAGGCCATCTCCTTGCCAAAGCTTTCTGGCATTTGTGTGAAGCTTAGAATCCAAATCTAAAAACATTTTCTGTGAGAAAAGACGTACAGAACATTGTAAACAGGATAATTATGCAGCAGTACAATGTTAAATATCAGGTTTGCTGGCGATTAGACTGAATGTATAATCTCCCTCTCTCTTCTGAGTCAGGGAAATGAAATGCTTGTCAGTAGGGCGTAAATGTGGTTTCCCATTGGGGGGAAAAACCTTTTTCAAATATTTTATGAGCATGAGAAGAACAGAAAATGGATAAGGAGCAGTCAAATACACAGGAAAGAAATTAATAATCATTGTCGCTCATTCTTAAGAAGCTGAAACTGCTGACAGGTGTCCTTTTTTCTCAGCCTCTTCAGCTGGGCTATATAATCTGGGCAGCAAAAATCCAGATCTGCACTAGACTAGCACAGAAATCCTGGCCAGAACTTGGTTCCAAACCTAGGAGCAATTAACAATGGAGTTGATTAGACATATTTGGGTGTTGATGGGTAAGGAATTAAAAATTTACCTTCTCATCAGAGATTGGCACTCTGGAATAATTTATTTAAAAACAGTAGGAAACCTCTTTCTTTGGAAAACTTGAGTGGAAAATGGAATAATTATTCCTTCTTGGTTAATAAAGACACTTTCAAAACTTTTGAAAGTTTACAGAAGGAGTACAATTTACCAAAAACAGTTGAATGGCATTACATACAGTATAGTTAAATCATCAGTTATATTCCTTGTTTGCGCCAACTGTCTTGGCTGCTTCTGAAACTCCAGTAGTTTTCACATATTAGAGAAGGTTTTTACGAAGACCAAACCGACAATTCAATATTACCCACAAATGAAAACATTTGAAAAATAAATTTGGATTATTTACAAAAAAAAAAAGGGAGTAGAGCATTGGAGTTTCCTCCAATAAAAAGGCCTCGAGGTCTCAGGTCTTAAAAGACATTTTAAAATTTTCTCAAAGCAGATCCATACTTTCTGCTTGGCCCATCACCAGTATGGGCTACTCACTGCTCCTGAGGGCAGGAACAGATGGCATTGCCCTCCTTCCATCCAGGCCCATTGCAAATGCACCCCTTGCCTGTGTTTTCCAACTTCAGTTCAAACCGCCTGGAAAAGATCCAGGCAGGATCTTTGGTCTTCAGAGAGGATGATCTCCAGCACTTTGTTCTATCTAGCAGCAGCCCCAGGTCTGATCCGCTGCAGTGCCTGGCACCCTTCCTCCCATTCTCTTCGATTGGTACCCTTTTCCCCTTCCAGCAGCTGATTGCTGCCCTGTTAATGGCCCAGTAAGTCAGTGAAGCACCCTCACCCCAAGAAGCTCATGTTCTCTTCAGCCTTTACATCTCCCAGCAGACAGGCTTTTGGTTTTTGCCCAGGTTGGATGAAACATGGTCTCTTTGACTTCCCACCCTCTGCCTACTGTAAAGCAAAGCTTCCCTTTCCCTTTCCCTTTTTCCTTCCTTCCATCTTGAAGTTGCAATATACTGTAGTCATGCTGCTACTCTGTTTCTACAAAGCTGAACTTCCTATTCTTCCTTGCTAGAAAGTTTCCCTGAGCCAACAGAGGGATGTAAGAATAAATAATGACTTGTTCCCTATTGTTTTGATTCCTGTAGCATCACAGCAATGATGCTACAATACGGAGAAAAAAAATAAGAGTGTGCTATGGTGTCAGAAGAGATAACGTGGGAAAGGGCATGAAAGCATCCCTATGTGCAACATCTGGAAAAGCAAAGGAAAAGTTTAGTCAGCAGGGAGCAATCCCTAAAAGGAAAAGGCAGGCACTGGCTGACTGGTCTGCACAGGAGACAGCCAGACAGAGTTGCCTTCCCTGCCCAGATGGGAACAGCAAGAAGCAGCAAAAGAGCAATCAGGTCCTGCAGTGGCCATCGCCCAGACTGAGCCCCAGCCTATGCAGTCCAACTGGAATTTCTGAAGTTGGGTTAAGAGACAGCTGGGAGCAGAGTGGGAAAGAAATGGCTTAGATTGCACTGCAGAATTGCCCTTTTCTAAAAAGAAGGTTAAAACATCAAAAAATATACATTTGAGGGGTTTAATGGGATACTTCAGTGTTAATTGTTTTAAAAAATGTGGTTATCATCCTTCCTATGCTGGAGATGCAATAAAATTGAAGGTACGTTAGCCGTTCCTTATTGTTTGGATATTACTGCAATGGTGAACAAGGTTTTGGGGAGAAAGTTAAACTATAAATGTGTTAATGTGCTGTGAAATTATATTCCCTAGATTTGGAAAATGTCTTTTTATGAAGTGTTCTGGACATATTTAAAAGACTTATAAGGCCGCCCATCTTAAAAGACACAGCTCTGGGTGGCTCACAACAACAGTAAAACCAAAACCCAATAAAAACAAAAACCTGGAGCCATAATCCTCCTCCTCTGATGCAACCAACTCCACCATCTTCACACTCCAACCTCACCCTATCCTAGCTCTTTATGGCCTGTATTTATCCTTTTATACCATAATGGTGCATCCTCCTAAGATGAGATAAGATGCTTTTCTACTAAGAGAATTTGGCGGGGGGTGGGGGGAGTACAAAACTGAAGTGGCTCAGGTTGGTGTGTATTTATTGTTTCTGTTGGCTGGCTCTCATCAGAAGATATCTATGTAAACAAGAAGCTGTCCAATTAGACCTTTGAGAATGGACGGAAGGTGAAACAGAAGGAATGTTCTGCCCTCCCCCAGAAGAGCCGACGTCCAGTACTTTACAATATAAAATATGTAGATGAACAGTTAGAAAGTACACTCCAATTAGCCTCTGTGAGATTAAGTATCACAGTTACTTAGTAAGTATCTAAGTATCACTTAGAGACACTAGACCAGTTTGGTCTAGCGGTTAAGGCAACAGGCTAGAAACCAGGAGACCAAGAGTTCTAGTCCCACCTTAGGCATGAAAGCCGGCTGGGTGACTTGGGGCCAGTCACCCCCTCTCAGCCCTAGGAAGAAGGCAAGGGCAAACCACTTACAGAAAACTTGCCAAGAAAACTGCAGGAATTTGTCCAGGTAGTCACCAGGGGTCAACACTGATTCAAAGGCAGAAAAAGCCAGTTTGGTCTAGTGGTTAAGGCAACGGGCTAGAAACCGGGAGACTGAGAGTTCTAGTCCTGCCTTAGGCATGAAAGCCGGCTGGGTGACTTGGGGCCAGTCACCCCCTCTCAGCCCTAGGAAGAAGGCAAGGGCAAACCACTTACAGAAAACTTGCCAAGAAAACTGCAGGAATTTGTCCAGGTAGTCACCAGGGGTCAACATTGATTCAAAGGCAGAAAAAGCCAGTTTGGTCTAGTGGTTAAGGCAACGGGCTAGAAACCGGGAGACTGAGAGTTCTAGTCCTGCCTTAGGCATGAAAGCCGGCTGGGTGACCTTGGGCCAGTCACTCTCCCTCAGCCCAGCTCACCTCACAGGTTTATTATTGTGAGGAAAAAAGGAGGAGGAAGGAGTGTTAAGTATGTTTGTTGTTGTCAGCCACCCAGAGTCACTTGCTGAGATGGGCAGCTATAGAAATTGAATGAATGAATGAATGAATGAATGAATGAATGAATGAATGAATGAATAAATAAATAAATAAATAAATAAATAACTTAATAGGGTTGTCATATTTCCTGCTTTAATGGGAAAAAGCATTAGAGAAGGAATTTCAAAGTATTGATTGTCTAAATTATTATTATAAAGGATAACAATAACAATAATTAATAATATAATAATATAGGGTTTCCATTTTTAATGTGATTATTCCCACATCTCCTTCCAAGTTGAAAGTTCCATTGTTTGTGTTGCAACTGAAAAAGTGCAAAGATTAACGGAGGGAGGATAAAGAGCAACCGGCAAAGGGAAAGGGACATGATGGGAGAGATTAAAAAAGGCAGGCAGACAACATTTGCTGAAGAGGGGCATGAAAAATGTCTGCACTGACTTCTCAAGTCAAACTACTAGCTGCCTGGAAGAATTCCAAAGGCAGCCTTCAACACTGTTCTAAAAGATCAAAATGAGGGGAACAGTTGCAAAGGACTGTTTTACAACCACCCCCTTTTATTATGCAAAATGCATTGGTGTCTCTGTGGGTGTTTTGTACAGCCTAATGATCCAAGGTGAACCCTAGGTATGTGTTAATGGAAAAATGGCTACATCTGGAATGTTGGCCCCATTGATCTGCTTGGGAAGCTTCTGAAAAAGTTTTATCTGCTTCCAGCCATGCATAAAAGAAAGAGATGAATACCAATTATCGGGAGTCAGTTTGCTGAATTGCTCAGAGAATTCCAAGGGACAAGTCATTTTTCAGGACTTCTGGGTGCTATCATTCCTATTTAGGTACTTCCTGCATGCTTGATTAGGCAACCCTCTAATTCCTGCTAAAGATTTGGCATAATGCCATACATACTTCCTCCAAAGCACATTAATTTGTAAAGTCTACTAGGACCATCTTAGTGCACAAGGGAAGCACAGCATCACTGAGCAGAGTTGTTATATATCTGGGTTCTTCCAGTTAGCAGTTGGCACTTCCTTTTGAGAAGCAAAGAGTGGGAAGGGATCTAGCGAAGCTGTTAGCTCTCAAGGATAACTATAGCCAGTAGAGGTTGTGATCATCTAAGTTCTGAATTGGACTCATTTCCTTTTCAGTTCATTTCCTATTCTGGATAGATTGGATTGGGGTGTAAAAGTCTTCCGTGTGTTGTGCAATCTGAAAAGGACTGTTTCAGATAGATTTCCCACAGGCAGAGACCCAGTCTCTTTTTCAGTAAATTATTCTTTAAGGATGCCTGCCATCAGGGACCAATGGACTTCTGGGGATCTACCTGAGATTTGGGAGGGCCACGACTGGAGCCAAATGCAAGACAACGTCTCACACTGAAGCTGGCATGTAATTACGTTTGTGGTTCAGGATCAGAACCAAGCTCACTAGTCCTTTCCCACAGAATCCCATTCATGCATTCCACTGCAGGGGTGGGCAACCTTGCAGGTGTCGGGTGTCAAAACCTGGCCTACTCAAATTTTGGAGGGTGGCAGGAGACCCTCAGGTGCTACTCTGAGAAGGAGAGGGTCAATTTTTTTAGTTGTCCCATGTGATATTTACAGTGGAAATAGGAATGGGAGGGTTCTGAGATGCTGACCTTTCCCATTCCCACCTGTAACCCTCCAAACTCTCCTCAAGTGCCCCCAAATCAGATTGGGTGGCCAACCCAGAGTAGCAGTAGTAGTTGTTGTTTTCAGTAGGGGGAAGGGGTAGAGGGGAGAAGGAACTCCAGGTGGCTTAGATAGTGCTCCAGAAACCCCTGTGGGGTAGGATAGCATGAGAAAGAGCGATTGGCCCAAAGCGCCCCCCTGAGTCTGTGGCTGAGGGCAGACCAGAACGTGGGTCTCCCCAGTGCCAGCCCAACATCTTTATCCTTGTTGTTGTTGTTTATTTGTTCAGTCGCTTCCGACTCTTCGTGACTTCATGGACCAGCCCACGCCAGAGCTTCCTGTCGGTCGTCAACACCCCCAGCTCCCCCAGGGACGAGTCCGTCACTAGGGGTTGCTAATCGCACGTCGCCTGTGGTTTGAGGGCTGTGGGTAGCCCACTCAAGTTTTTCAGCAATTTAATTAGCCGTGCTACGCCACAGCAAATGGTTAGTATGAAATGCTTTGAATGCATTCAGTTCCTTTTCCATTCAAGCGGAACATCTATGAAACTTCCTTTCCATAGTTTATATAAGGAGAAGCCTGATGGGTAACTGTACATTAACCCTTTAACAACTGAGCTTAAAATCATGGTTCACTCTGTGGTCACCATGACCCCCAAAGTAGCCATCAAACAAAACCATTTCCCTTAAAGAAACCACTGACTGTTGGTTTTGTCATTATGCTGCTCAGAGACAAAAAAGCATGGAGTCTGTGCCCATGGGTCACGTTTATGCTGTTCTCTATGTTTCTGTAAAGAATAGGAACAGGGTTTAGGAGGAACCAAAATCCCTTGCTTTTCTATTGCAAACCAATTAATAGATCTCCTTAATCTTCTCCTTAACCCTGAATTTAAAATAAAGTATTCCAAAGTTAATATTTCTAGTAGTCTAAAAAATGAATGATGTATATTATTCACATTTTAACCCTTCTGAAATCCACTGGGTCTAAGTTAATAAAAACAATGAAAACAAGCTTTTCCCTTCCATTTTTTGCTACTAACTTAATCTTGCATTTAGATCCACATGCTGCCACACAAAAGGACCATCTGGGACAAAGATTTGGAAATGACAGAATGAAAAGGTAACTCTACCTGATCAAGGCATCCATAAACAGATATGTAGATATGGTGCTATCTCCCATATTCTGCTGTCATTGTTGGATCTAGACAACAGCTCAAAAAAGGAGTTTGTTGGTAGTTTTCTTGTCCTCCAGATCCTCCCTAGCTGGCAGGTGTTAGTCTTATCTCCATGCAAATTACAAAGACTCAGTCTTGAATACTCTGCATGTGTGAACTGCAGCTCCCATGAGTATCAGCTTCCCGCTGCAGAACAACCTATGTTGCCCTATGGATTTGCTCCAGAAATGACACACGTCTGTCCTCCAGATCCAGGGCTTCCAAGTGGCTGTCCTCTTTCACTGGCTGGGGATAAGAAGACAAAAGGACTGGGGATGCAGGGGGAGAGAGTCAGTCATAGATCTCAAGCAAACAAACAGTTCTATTTGTTTTCTTAAGGTTAAGCCACCGAAACCATTTTTATTAAAGAGTCAGTGGCTTATCCATACTGCCCATTTGCCCTGTTGCCAGAACAAGCCAGCAACCATTTTTGGAGGACAGGGACTGATGGTAGCCCTCTGTATTCACCCCAGTCCCCTTGCATTTTCCTGCTGTGGTTCTAAAGTACTCTGGTTAGCTCAAGTGCTCCTGTCTGTTTTGGCCGGTGTGCTTTACAGCTAACCCCAGCAGTTTATCAGTTACCTCACCAAGTCAGGTGCACCCCCTAAACTGAATCAATTGTTACCGTGCATCTCTAATGTCTTCTTTTACCAGAAATACTAGAATAGCACAATGGTTACAATACTTGCCTTATAAATACAAGGTTACTGGCTCATACTGTAAACCTGCCAGAAATAGTTTATTTGTTTTTATTACTATGTTTTGTTCCCTAAGCTACTACTTTTCTCTGGACTTCTTTTTAAAAATAGATCTAGTGATGTTTTGTTTCATTGTTCTGCCAGTCAGAACTAGCCTTCTGTTCCCCCAGTGGAACAGGGGACAATAAGGTGCTTGTCAGACACCCACAAGCCCATGAAGCCAAGAGAGCTCTTCTGCTCCTATTCTCCAGCACCTTGTTTAGAGAAACATATTGCTTCTGAATCTGGAGTAGCTCTAGCAGAGCACATAGCCCTACCCAGGATAGAAGCCAGATCATCTGACTTGCTGACTGTTATTTTGAGTGGATTCTATGCTCACTGGCCCTGCAGGAACAAGGCAGTCTAGAAAATTAACAGTGGATGCAAACAATGATCCTACACTTAATTTTGCATTAAAAAAACATAGCTGATGCTTAAAGCTACATTTTTTAAAGGTATCTTCCACCAGCCTCTTACACAGATGGAAGTCCTATTATGGTATTCATCCTAGCACAACAGACCCATGAGGGAGAAAGTAATACCAAGTTTGCTGGTGACATCCTTTCTGTCCTTGCCATCATGTAGCCCCACTAGGTAGACCAGATCAGGAAATCAATGCCACAGGAAGGTTAAAACTACTTTTATTGAGATTGGCTATAATAAACTTGCAAGTCTGATTGTGCTATCCCTCCCCTTCTTCTTATACCCCAGTAAATTAGGGGGGCATCTGCCTGAGCTGCTTCTGAATGTTATCTCATTGTTCCAGACTTTAAAAATGTTCCAGCCCCTTTTATCTAGGTATCAGTTCCTGTATATATCTCCTGTATATATGACCTTGATGAAGGTCATCTTCCTTACTCTCTACACACCAATACTTTGGTGGGATTGTACTCAGCACATAGGGTTTTAACCCCACAATCCCTGCAGGGGTGGGGAATTCTTGGCCCTTGAGATTTCAGTGAACTATAATTCCCCACGCTGTTGGTCAGCCTGGCTGGATCTTCCAGGAGTTGTAGTTCAGCAACATCTGGAAAACTTCACAATCCTGATTCTTGCATGATCAAATCTTTGGGGAGAAGGTTCTACAGGATCCCCTCTACAGCTGCACTACTCCAGTTTGTAGGGGTAGAAAGGCAGATGGGAACAGCAGGCTTTGTTCCCTGTCTTCCCTTCACTTAGCTGTTATAGTACATGAGGGACAACACCTGAGAATCCACATTATTGTGTATTGTCTATTACATCTTTTTTTTTTTAAAAAACCAAATACTTTATAAATGCTTCATAAAATGCTTCATTAATATGGTAACTGCACGGCTCTTCCTCTTTTCTTTCTTCTTGGTTTGAAGGGATAATTCCTTCCTCCTATTTCATGCCCATTTTCAGTGACAAGAACTTCTTGGGGGGGGTGGGTTAGGCTTTCTGTGGGAAGACAGAATCAGGCCAAATTCGATATTCATTTCCAGATTTTTGTTCTCACGTCCAGTTTATTCCAACATTACGGTTGTATACTTTATTCCATATCTTTTTCTCTTAGGCCTTGAGGAGAGGAGTCTAAGCATCAACCATCACCTAAGAAATTAACTTATCTTATGTACATGGTGTGGTGGAAAGATTCAAAACAGCAGGTCACCTTCCATAACGTTGGTGTGTGCCAGATCACAGTATAAGTAACGAAACATTATTTTCCCCTGCAAAAAAACCCAAGGTACTGTAATTTGTTTTTTTCAGATGATACAGCAAAGTTCTCATAAAACTAAAACATGACAGAGCCAACACTTTTACATCATATCACATTGGAAAAACAGCCATGTGCTTGTCTCTCACTGAAACCAAGGAGATGTGGGCCCATTGTGTGTGTGTGTATAGTGTATATATGTTCATGTGTATGTGTTTTTGTGTGGGTGTGAGTGTGCGTGTGTGTGTATGTTTCCTTTGGCTAGATTTGACTTCAGGAATATAGGCCATGCAGGGACCATTCTTCTCGCCATTGTGTCCTGGCAGCAGTAGCGTTCAGTCTCTTCCATTTTTCTGAGGGTTGTTTCTTCAGTGCTTCCTCCCAGAAGAGAGTGTCATGTTCACTGATTCCATGTAGTTTATACATCGTAACGTTTCACATGCCATGGCGCTGACGTGCGTTTCTGTTTGGGAGGGAGCTGCTGTGGGACCTTGTACCAAGCTCTGTATGTGAAATCAGGACAATGGAATGTGTTTGGGTTATGTTCTCTGTTCAAGGACTTTTCCTGCAGACCATCAGAAACCGTTAGGAGCATCTGGGATTGTGGACTTGAGAAGATTCTACAGGGGGAGGGATTTCATTTGCACCGAGGGTTTTTAGTTTGAATTTGGCGCGCTTTCATCATTCTCAGCTTTCTCTGTGATCCTGCATGCTATTCTTTAATAAATCAGATATCTTTGAATTTCTGCTCATGAGTCTGATGGTTTTTTAGAATAGGCAACCATTACATAAAGCTGAGAATCCCCAAAGTTGTACCGTTAGCTCCTACCAAGATCAGTCTCTTGTGAGGGAAAATAGTTAACGATGGCTGAGTCAAAATCCACGACCAGGGGACTCGAGGAGATGGCTAGCTTGATGCCCGAGTCGACGGTCAAGAGCGGAGAGCTGGATCTCACCCCAGAACCTTCAGAATCCCGAGACCTGTCAAGGGAGGAATCGAGTTCCAATTCTGAGGCAGAGGAATCTGACAATGGGGAAGAGCCAAAGCCACCGGCACCCAGCGAATTGCTCACAGAGTTATCACCTTGGATGAAATGGGGGAACCCCAACCAGGGACATTGGGGACGTCCTGGAAGTATCAGTTCCCGCTAACCCCAGACAAAGAATCTACTACGGTGTCAACTGAGAGGAAACCGGGCACACGAAGGAGAGGGGACTCTCGAACCCCTGAGAGACTAAGAGTGGTAGAAGCCAAAACAGAATCGATGGAGTACATGTTGAGAAACCTGTCTTTGTCACTGGAGGGGCAAGGGAGGCGCGGAGGAGATCCCAGCCTCCCGCAACCATCCCCCATCTTCCCATCCAGACCGCCGGTGGAGCGGGGCTGGAGACGGCTCCGGGATGAGTCTCCACCCCGCAGAGCCCGGCCATCAGTATCCCCACCCCGAAAAGGAAAAGCTACTGTAACCTGGGGCCCAACCACTCAAGTGACTGCTGGTTCCACTCCAACTGTAAGAGACTTTTCTGTCAAATTTGATGGGGATCCAACAAAGTTATCTTTCTTTTTAACTAATGCTAAGAGTTACATGAGGCAGTTTGGGGCATGCTTCCCTTCCGAAGAGGCTAAAATAACCGCCATTGCCACCAAATTGAAGGGTTGAGCGGCTGACTGGTATGTTCAATTAAGTGATGCTGACTCCCCTGCACTTGATTATTTCGATGATTTCATGTGGGCGTTAAAGCTGCATTTCGAAGATCCTCTGGCCAAGGCAAGAGCTAAGAAGGCGCTGAAGGATCTCACCCAGGGCCAAATGTCAGTAGCTGATTATGCCCTAGAGTTTAAAGCTCTGGCTGGGAAAATCACTTAGAGTAGATAGATACACCTGATCCCCAACTTTGAAGTCGTGTTGTAAAGAGCAATGCTTATCAGCTTGAGATTTGTAAGCAGCCTGGGTGTCAGCTAAAGCCTGTTGAATTACTGGCCAGGAATCAGACAGTTTAACAGCCCAGTCAGAAGCAGAACACGTTTGGGAAGGGGGCTGTGGTAGTTCAGGGATGGGAACAAAGTCATGACTGGATCTGTCTGGCAGGCAAGGCTGAGCATGCTCAGCATACCTTCATGCAAACTAGAAAATCTGAAAAACCACCTGCCACCATGAGGGGACCCAGAAGTGCTGCAACTGCTGCCCGGCCAAGCTATAGAGCCTGGGATGAGGAGAGAGATCGGCACTACACGAGGGGTCAGTGTCTCGGATGCGGGAAGGAGGGCCATCAAGCAGCTGATTGCCCAAAAGCCAAGGCTGGAGATCGAGCGGGGAAGCTGCCAGCCAAATCGCCCCCCCCTCGCAGTGAATGACAGCAGCCAAAGGGACAGCCGACGTTGAAAAAGTAATCTACTCCTCGGGAGAGGCTGAAGACGACTCTAAGGAGCCAGTGGGAAACGCCAGCCACCTGCCATGAAGGGCACCAGTGGGCAGGTGGAAGAGGATGGGGCTCCCTGTCTGGCTCACTCTGGTTCAGTTTCAAGGTAACCCTAAGTGACATTCCTATTGCTGGAAAATTACAGTGGTTATTTCCAATTTAGTGTGCACCCAGCATACTCCCAGTTGATCCTTATATCCAGATCAGAGCAGATACACATGCACACACCATTCAGTTCAGCTAGCAAAAAATATAGCTTGATGGGTTTTTTGTTAAACATCAGCAAGCAAGCAAACAAAAATGTTTAACTGGCAAAAATGGGAGAAAAAACAGGCAAAATCAGGGAGACATGGACAATGGGCAAGAATGTACATTATTTATCTATCTATATCAAATGGCACAGCAATGTCCAGACTCAATGGAAACAATACTGAGGGTAATTAGCAGGGACAGTCCCAAAGGGAGCAGCCCTTGGTTATTTCAGGCTTAAACCTTTTATGTATATAAGAGCACCAGAACAGAGATGGAAAGTGGGACAACAGGTGACACCCTCTTCCATTTGGCACCATGAAGGAAACAATTTGGCGGATGGAGATGATATATCCATTAAAACAGAGTGAGGGTAGGACAAAGAAACAATGCCTCCAATTCTCACTCTTTTATCACTGAGAAAGAAATTCACTGAAGAAAAATGGGGGCCCTTTACTGCCCCCTCATTCCACCCAGTCCCAGTCAGGATTAAATCTTCTGCATTTACCTTTGAATAAAATAGGACTGCTACTTAATCACTATCTAAGAAGCAACATGCCTAGACAAAATGGTAAAGATGTTCTCTAAGCATGCTGTCAGAATGGTTGGACAATTTATAGGGTCATGTTCACTGTTCCATTAGCGAGTCATTATTCTGCTTTTGTGGTTTTCCTTTCTCAGTCTGTCCACTTAAGGACATACTAGTCAACTTAGTAGGTCAGGAGAGCAGAATTTAATGCAAAAGTGAGCAATTCTGGAATTCAAGCATGGTTGGACCTCACACTGTTTGAGCTAGGAGACTCAACATGTATGTTCAGTGATTGGCTGTGGTGAATAAAATTATTCTGATTAAGATTATTATGTTGGTATGCAGCCCATACCAACAAGTTATGCTGGTAGGTTATTCCTTAGAGATGACAGCAATTTGGTGTAATAAAAAAAAGAAGTTATTCAGTATTGGGCTTCAGGGTTGAGCTGAAGTGATCAGCCCTGATTTTGCATTGGTTCTAGGACGAGTGAAAGTAGACCATCCCTAAAGGTTAAAGTGATCTCAAAGAAGAGGCAAACATAGTGATTTTGTGGAAGGGCTGTTTGTGATGTGGTGGTGACTGAGAGTTTCTGCTTGATACTGCCATAAAAATAGCTTTTTGTCACTTGAGCCAATGGCAGAGCTGCCTGGACAATGTCGGAGAATTCTAGAACAGAATTGTCCAGTGGGGACAATGTCAACAACGGGGACTGGTGGCATTGAGGAAGCTGGGTGGGAATGGGCACTCTCTTGATCAAATAGCAGCAAAGCTTTTCTATTTCTGTTTTTTAATGAAGAGAAGTTCTCAGACATCACATCTTGAATGGCACAAAAATATACTCATCCAGCTACCTGAAAGGAACCAACTATTTCCCCCATGGGCTGGATTAAAGACCAATTAAAGACTAAGCAGCTGTATATACACAGTGTTCAGTTCAGTTCAATTTTATTATGGTCACTGACCAGTACAAGATACAATTCTATAAAGATATACACATTAGCCTTAGCCTTAAAATATGAGCCATCTGATTTAAAATAATTTTAAATTTGAATTTACAAGTTCCAATTAAATGTTAAAATATGTTTAGATCACTATGTAAATGAGCCCCTTAATCAAATTCAAAATCAATCTTATTAATTTGCATTATCATGACTAATATTCTATCAAATATAAGTGTCTATAAAAATATGATATGTAAAATATTAAGAGTAATAAAAAGAGTAAAATATCATATGTAAAATGTGTTATATAGACCACAAAGTTATTACAAGGGATACATTACTACATTTTTCCAATCATAATCTGACGTATCTTCATAGCAGCTGCGCAGAATCTGGCTACTTGCGCCGTGACAGTTGGATGTTCGTCTATAAGTAACATTTGCATACAATCTATATCTTTCCATCTAGAGTATTTATTGATCAAAGCTAATATTAATTTACCCCTGAGCTCTTTATAAAAAGGACAACGGAGAAGCACGTGGTCTGTAGTTTCTATCTCTCGATTGTTACAAGGGCACCGCCTTGCAGCTATTGGGATTTTTTTGTATCTGCCTTCCAAGACTGCAGAAGGGAGTGCATGGCTTCGAGCTAGGGAGAAAGCTTTCTGCTGGCTAGGAATTTCAAGTTGAAAAAGGTAGTTAGCAGTATTGACAATATATTTATTATGCTCTGAAGATAGGAAATGAGGAGCCTTCTGTAAGTCCGTTTGTCTCTCTATGTCCTTTATCCTTTGCTTCAGGGTCAATTTTGCCTGTTCATAATCCATCCTAAGAATTAAATTGGTGGAAAATCCTAGCTTTGCGAGACTAAATTCAATATCCTTTAACCAAGAAGATTGGAAGTAATATTGAAAAATGAGTGGCACTAAACCTTGGGGATAATGCTTGAGTTTTAGCCAAAGGTTCAGGGAGGCTAGACGCACTCTTGCCTCAACTTTTATCATGCCAACTTCCAATCAAAGATGAGTATTTGACACACATTTGGGCATTTGGAGTACTGCTCAAATAAATTTTGACTGCACTGTTTCCAGAGGTGTAATGCTTGAAGTTGGAGCACCAACACAGGACCCGTAGAGGAGCTGGGCTAATGTCTTCGCCTGGAAGAGCTTAAGAGCTGCTGGAATACAGTGTCCTCCTTTACTCCGGAAAAACTTTAGAATGGCATTGGCTGATTTTTGTCACAGTGTGCTAACTTGATTCGTTTCATCTTAGCTTTCCCCCCACTTTTGGGTGGCTTAATAGGTCAGGAGAGCCAGCCTCTTCAGTTACTTTTTTATGGTTCAATGCTTTGGTTGAATCCAGAAATTGGGTTAATTCAATAATCAAGCCAAGCATGTTGTGTGAATGCAGCTATTGGGATTTAGGTACATGGGCCATAGAGCACAGTTTCATTTCTGCATCAGTTGCCAGGAACACAACCATTCACTGTGTGCAACAAGTGTATCTTCATGTTGGTCCAGAGGATGGCCAGAGTATCAGCCACATCAGCCTAAAATAAGGTAACCTAGTAATAAATAGAGCCAGTTTGGTCTAGCGGTTCAGGCACCAGGCTAGAAACTGGGAGACCATGAGTTCTAGTCCCACCTTAGGCACGATGCCAGCTGGGTGACCTTGGGCCAGTCACTTTCTCTCAGCCCTAGGAAGGAGGCAAATGGCAAACCATTTCTGAAATCTTGCCAAGAAAACTGCAGGGACTAGTCCAGGCAGTTGCCAGGAGTCAAAAACTGACTCGAAGTCACAAAACAATAATAAATATTGGTTATGAAAAGAGTTTCATGGGCTAGTTAATCTCAGGGGAGACATTTTTTTAAAGAAATTATGACTACTGTCTAATGTTACTAACACCACTAAATTATGGTTCTTAGGGGCTATCCAAACTCCGGGGGGGGGGGACTTCGACAATATCTCCTGTGGCTATTCTCATTGTGGGTTGAATGAGGGAGGGAGGGAGGGAGGCTCTTCTACAGCATAGTCGACTTCCTTTCCAGGGTGGGATCCTGTAGCATTTTTTCAGTTCAGATTTTAGTGAAGGCCAAAGGCCAGGCAGATGGCACCCTTACAGCATCTCACTGGCTCCATGCCTGCAATCTCATGCAATTAAACACATTTTTGCCAGTGAACACTGTGAGGAGACAGAGGGGAAGAAGAATATAATCACATAGCACCAAGACACAACACCCAGCAGATATTTTTGCACAAAAGTTCTGAGCAGCAGCTATTTATACAGGCAATGAGAATTTGGAATTTCAGCAGCTGTGCCATTAATGCCCTTAATGGGGCTACAACTATTCATAAAACAACCCAATTGCTGCTTTCCTGTGCATGGCATAAAACTGGGAGTTGATTTGTAACGGTGGGATGTTATTGATGTTTATATCTTTTTTAACCTTATCTATAAAAATAGAGTATAGGTTAGCCAGTCAAAGTCAATACTGACTGGCAAAGCGCAAGAGCCCAGTAAAATAAACCAATAAATGAACAAGGACTTGCATTCCCCATGCTGAAATAGTTAGTTATGGTGCTGCTCTCCAATGAAATATCCCACCATAATAGAATAACTGGAGAGAAAGAAATGCAGCATGTACATGCCACTTAGGCCTGCCTATTTGGTCATATTCTTGTAGAATTTCCCAGATAATAGTCTGGAAAGTTAATCCATAGCTTCAGCTGCAAGTGTACAAAATATGGAAATTCATTCTATATTTGATTGATTGATTGATTGATTGATTATGCACCATCAAATTGGTGTTGACCTTTAGCAACTGCATAGATAGATTTTGTCCATGACAATCAGTCCCTAACCTGGTCTTCCAGGTCTTCCAATGGTGCACCAATCACCACTGTAACTAAGTCCATCCACCTTGCTGCTGGTCATCCTCTTCTTCTCTTTGCTTCCACCTTTCCCAGCATCAGAGTCTTCTCCAGAGAGCTAGGTCTTCACACAATGTGTCTGAAATATAATAATTTGAGCCTGGTCATTTGTGCCACAATGTGAACTCGGGGTGGATTTGTTTGATTATCCTTCCCCCTCCCCCTTGGCTACACATAGTATTCTCAGAAATCTTCTCCAACACCAAAGTTCAAAAATATCAATCCTCTTTTTCAAAGTCCAACTTTTGCTTTCATAGAGTGTCACAGGGAATACAACGGCTTGCACAATTCTGATCTTCATAGGTTTAGACATATCATGGCATCTGAATATATTTTCCAAGGCTTTATGGCTGCCCTACCAAGTGCTAGTCTGTGGCGTATTTCTTGACTTCTTGTTCCTTTACTGTTGATGGTTGATCCTAAAATGCAGAAGCTATCCGCCACTTTGATATCTTCATTGTCAGTTCTAGGGCTGGTTGTTGTTATCTGTTGTCATTAGTTTGGTCATCTTTATATTTAACTGTAGTTCCAGAGCTTCCAGATCATTTGCATTTTCAGCTATCAGAGTAGTGTCATCAGCATAGTTCAGGTTATTGATATTTCTTCCTCCAATTTTAAAGCCACTCTCATATTCTTCCATCTGGCTTCCCTTAATATATATTCAGCATAAAGGTTGACTAAATAAGGGAGAGTATACAACTTTGCCACACTCCTGGCATGTTTTAGTTTTATGAAACCATAAAACTTTAAAATGGTGATCCAAACAGAAGTAACAGCATCATCCAGTCAGGGTGCCAACCATCACAACCCAGATTTCCGCAGAAAGATCTTGGTCACTAATATGAACATTAATGTCAACAGAGAAGATTGCCTACATGAGAAATGTTGTATCAGGAGAAGGAAAAGACTTCCAAACTGGAACAACTAAAGATGGCTTTAGGCTGTCTCAAAAGCAGGCTGGGAACAAGAGGGAAGTGATACCATTTTTTTAAAAAATGATATGAGTAGGTTATATCCAAGTGCAGTGCAAAACCTATTTTTCCCTACAGAGAGACTGACTCTCTCACACAGAAATAAACTTCTATAGTTGAGGGTATAGCTTTGGGCCTCTCCATTTTTAGTCGAACACCTGAACCTCTACACCACACTGGTTCTCACTAATAAATAAAAATGTATCAATATCAAATAAATAATGATGCTGGCTTTCTACTTTTGAAAAAAATAAAGTAGCTTAATAAGCTGGAGTGCATTTCCTAAGTGTATCAAAACACTGTTCGTAGTGCGTTGAAGTTCTATTAACTATTATTTACTTGATTTTTCTCATAAAGTTTCTTCATATTTGCAAATATTTTAACTACCATTCAATTACGCTTGGTTTGCCCTAAGCTGGGTTTGTCCTTTGGATGTGGGCTGATTTCTGGGGTGTGGATGCTTGAGGAAGAATCAAATGTCTTTGCTGGAAGGATGACTTTGGCATTTTGTGCGTTTCTTTGTTCTTCCCCAGGTTCACTGTGAATTGACAGTGGCCAGTGAGTGGATTCAAAGAAATGTCTAGCTTTATTGGTGAGGACTTACATGTTTAACACTGACCCAGGCAAAAGGTAAAATCAGGTGTGCTGCATTATGTGAAGGGCTCAAAGCAGGGAATGCTCCTCAAAACTTTCTATGAAAAGGGGAATTGTGAGCCAACTATAAGCATGCTCCAGATTGCATGAGAATGATGCCAGCTCCAAAGGTCACAGAGCAGGGTTCACTGGAGAGGAAGGCAGCATCTCTGGCTCTGAAAATAAGGATGGTACACTGCCCGCTCTCACGGCCCTTCCCCACTTGCATCTAACAATGACACACAAATGTCCTGGTTAGAGAGCCACAGAGATGATCACAGAGAAAATATGCAGAAACGGTTGCAAAAACAAAAGTGTGCTTTAAGCCCAGGAAACAATGAAAGCATTAGAAAGCAGCTCAGATTGGCTCCACCCTAAGTCACTGGGGTATAAGAGAGAGGGAAGGGAGAGCAGTCAGGCTTACAAAATTCTGTTACTAGAGCCTAGATCAATATAGTGCAGCCTTTCTCAACCTTTGGACCCTGGAGGAACCCTTGAAATATTTTTCAGGCCTCGGGGAACCCCTGCACATTCAGGCTCAAATACAGGCCAGAAGTTACAAAATTATTATATTCGTTTCATGGGTAGGCCTGTATATATACATCAACAGTGTTCTTAAACTGAAAATAAAGAATGAAACTCAGCTCTTTAATGTGGAGATGCCTGAATTTGAAATAATTTTTTAAATAAATCGTGATCTCCCAGGGAATGCCTAGTGACCTCTCGCAGAACCCTAGGGTGCCACAGAACCCTGGCTGAGAAACCCTGGACTAGTGTTCCAGTCAAACCTGGGGAAACTATTTCCTGACCTGGCTTCCCTGAAAGGATCGACACCTGGCCACATCTTTTTTTTACTGGGGTTTCCTCCTTGCTTGAACACCTTCCAAGGGCAGGCTCAAGGTGTATAAAACAGCCTCCTGGTTTCTAGCCTGGTACCTTAAACCACTACACCAAATTGGCTGTCATATACAGTATCCACACAATTACTGCTATTGCAAGGTCCCCTTCAAGTATGGAACCATACTGTACTTTGTCAGCTTACTTGTGTGAATATAATGGCTGTAACTCTGATGTATGATCATTGTACTGTAAAGACAAACAGCTTAATAAGTTACATATTATCACTTATACCTAGAAACATAAATATACATACTGAGAGTTAACAGGCAAGTTAAGCCAACACTGCAACGTGCTGAAATTCAGACCGGCATGGCATAGGATCACCTACCAAACCTCTCATTCTTCTGGAATTTGAGCCTAAAGTATTTTCTCACCCCATATTCCAGTCCATCAGACACTGCGGCTTTTCTATGTCAGAGTTTAAAGAAAAACATGGGCCATGTGGGCCAAGATGTTTTGGGTCTAAGACACTGGGTTGAATTTGAGGCTATTTACTCCAGCTTATCTAAATGTGCAGCCAGCCCCAATCTCCTTGATTCGTGGGTGCTTCAAACATGCCTGTGTTTTGGCAGTGCACAACCTTCTTGTGAAGCAATCTTCTTTGTGGTGTTTGTGTTGCTGGTCTCAGCTGAAGCAAGGGAGTAGGGAGGAATGTAAAGAATAAACATGACAAAATGCTCTAACTTTTGGAACCTGCAAGAGCGTTTGGCTTGCATTCCTGGAGATTTAAGGCCATTTGTATTAAGCATCAACCTGTTCCAAAAAAGAAGAGAGGAAAAAGCATGCTGGAGGTTTTTTCTGGTGCAAATGGAATGAAGGGGTTGGAGCAGCAAGAGCCTACATGGAAAAAGAATTTGGATTTTATGATTTAGCTGCTTGCAATCAGCAACCAAAGCACTGAACAAGTTTTCCCCAAAGCAGAGCTCTCCGCTATATTGAGCACCACTGCCATCTGCAGTGCAATATACGAATCCCTTTGCAGAGGGTCATTTAGAGGAAACATATTGAAAAGAACTCATTTCAATATAATCAGATGGTTGAAATTTGACAGCAGAAAGAAACAGATTTTCCCCAATGTTTTCAATGCTAAAGAAATCAATAGACACAGCTTTTCCATGGTGTATGCATATTTTTTTAAAAAAATATTTGGAGATGGAAAAATTGGAAAATTAAATATCTCATATTACATTGCCAAATGATGGGGGTAATAGACACAAACATATTGTTCATAAAAAAGCTACATAGAAAGTGTGTGAGTGTATGTGTAGGGAGGAAGTATGAATTGATTCATTTAGCTGAAAATTGCTGCAGCAGATGGCATGGTTAACAACTAGCATGTTAGCCATCTCAGGAGCTTACAGGAAAGTAAACAAATGCAAGAAAAACATATCACTTTATTCCCCAAAAGGTATCTTTTTTAATTTGGTGGGAAAATTATATATACACACACGCCCGCACACACACACTCTTAGAGTTGTCTTATCTCTGTAGAATGTTGAGGCCTAATATAACAAGGTTGCACAAAACAGAGTTATATTCCTCCTCATTCGTTTATTTATTCATTGCTGACATTTGTACACCTCCTCAACCCAGCTGGACTCTAGCTGGTTTGCGGCACGTAAGTCTAGGCCTTTAACAGTACGTAGAATAATCTCCTTCACTGCAGTAGTTCATCACCATTTGAAATTTAAGTTCTTCTTCCCAGAATCCCAGCCATGCACAATCAGCCAGAGAGCAGAGCACGTGACTTCCTTTCTCCACACACGCTGCTAGAAGGGCACACTTGCTCGTTCATGGCTCTGATGCTGGAAGATTGAACAGAAAACAGTATTTCAGCAAAAACTGCTGCTACTCTTGCCCAGTGATATTCATTAGCCACAGAGCCCCAACTGACAAGCATTTGCATTTATTTAATGGAATTTAATTGTTGTTCCCCTCCTGTAATTGTGTTGGTCATACAGTTGTATTGGTGATTTGTCAGTAATGCTCAGAGGCGGCATCAATGTCAAAACTTTCCAAGCAGAAAACAAATTGAAGGTTACAATAATTATCACTCGTGTAGAATGGCAAGTAAGATGGCATGCTGAAACGCAGGATGCGCTGACCTCATCATCACTGTCTTGCCAAGTTTCAACTTCCACATGGGCTGCAGTCCAAATGTGCACAGGGCTTCCAGTTTAATTCAAACCTTCAGAAGTGTTCTTCTAGAAATTAGAATTTAAATCCTCTTCCTCGGGCTGTCCTCGCATTAGTGTCAATTGCTGTGATGGAAGAAATTACCTGGAGGCTAGATCAATGTATTCTCTTGCACTGTCACAATGGGAGGCTGATTAACTTGGAAATGATAAATAAAGGGAACAACCCAATCATGCTAAGTTAAGCTTTTAATCTTGGGGGTGGTCCAGGAGAAAGAAATGAGAAAATAAATTGTTTTGAGTATTTTTTCAACAAATCCAGTGCTTTATTTTCTGCTATTCTCTCTGTTAAGATCAATGATACCTCCTGAGAATTAAATAGTCCATTCACTAGCAAACTAGGAAGATAATGTCTGCTACGGCAGGACTTCTGATCAGTTCCAACATCACAAGCAAAGGGGAAGCAGAGGCAATTTTAAGCAAGCTGCTCATTTTTATTAATTTCTCTGGCGAAGCCTGTTAGCAGTCAACCTTTCCACCTATAAGTGTTCATGGCATGGGGCCGGATTATTTGCAGGGCCACCTCTCCCCAGTTGTGTCTACCCATCCCATCAGATCCAGTGGCACACTATGGGTCCCGTCTATTCGAGTGCCGGCTGGTGGGACCCAGGGAGAGGGCCTTTTCTGCCATGACACCTCTTTTTGGAACTTCATCCCTCCCCTGCGAGATTTGATTGGACCCAACCCTGGTGGCCTTTCATACAGCTTTGAAGATCTGGTTATGTTACCAGGCATGGGGGTTGGAATATGTGACAGAGCCCATGGGATGTTGTATTGATGGTTTGGATGGTCTTTAGCCTGGCTGCCATTTACATGGGGTGTTATTGTTATTTTATGTCTTTTAACTGCTGTTTGCCTCCCCGAGTCACTACATTGAAATGGGTAACCATATAAATTTAAAGATGAGACAGAGAGAGAGAGAGAGAGAGAGAGAATGCCCACAGTTCTTTGGGGCATCCAATAAACTGCTAACTAATTTATAAGGCTTCTGCCACACATAGGAAAAAAATTAATAAATCCATGTATAGCTGCATTTGGAAATCTGGAATTAAGACTGTGAAGTTTAAGAGGAAACGAAGTTTTGTTGGGAGACAAGTAAGAAAAGAATCCAAAGGAAAAAGAATACAAATAACATTGACCATTTTGAAGAGAGTGCATAGTTTTATCAATTCACAGATGAACACAGTTTTTCCTCTAGATGAAGTAGGCTCTTGGGGATAAGCACAAGGGGAATTGCCAGCTGAGATGGAAGGAGGGCCATCACTTAAGGCAGGAGGAACTGACACTCTCCTCATTCATTCCCTCCTCTCCACTTCCTCCCCTCTATCTACTTCCAGCAAAAGCGGCTGACTTGCTACTCACTTTCAGGCAAGCCAGTTGGCCGGCTGATATACCTAATGGCAAGAGGATCCTCACAGTAGCAAATTGCAAGAGAGTCTAATGGTCATCCAAGCAAGCATTTGTCGCAACCATTCACCAACACTTTACCGCTCTAAAGACCCTCACGCATACAAGATGGACACCCCAAGCACCAAGCTGCTGTTGAGAACTGAGTCCCTCAGCAGCAGTGAAGGGGCTGATCCTGGGAATGAGTTGGGTGATCAGCAGCTGGGGTCTTCTTTTGTTCTGACTTCATTTTTTGCTTGAGGCCAGAGGAGATGCCACCACTACCCCTTTACAGTCCCTTCTGTCCAGATGTTTGTAGCCAAATATGGTTGCCCTATGATATCACTAGTATGAGGAGAAATAAATAAGATTTGAAACAAAAAAAAGTAAGACTGAAGCAAAAGCTGATCTAAATTGTAAATTCACTGGGGAACCTGAGAGTTGTAGTTCTAATCCCCTAGAGCAGGGTTTCTCAACCAGGGTTCCGTGGCACCCTAGGGTTCCGTGAGAGGTCACTAGGGGTTCCCTGGGAGATCACAATTTATTTTAAAAATCATTTCAAATTCGGGCAACTTCATATTAAAGAGGTAACTTTCATTCTTTATTTTCAGTTTAAGAACACTGTAATGTATTTTATTTATTTATTTTATTTTATTTTCTATCCTGCCTTTATTATTTTTTCTAAATAACTCAGTGCCTGTAATACAGGCCTACACATG
The DNA here is from genome assembly GCF_035149785.1 of Candoia aspera. Lineage (NCBI taxonomy): Eukaryota > Metazoa > Chordata > Lepidosauria > Squamata > Candoiidae > Candoia > Candoia aspera. The sequence continues at coordinate 198,945,728 of NC_086153.1, read as the reverse complement.
AAACGAGTATAATAATTTTGTAACTTCTGGCCTATGTTTGAGCCTGAATGTGCAGGGGTTCCAAGAGGCCTGAAAAATATTTCCAGGAAGGGCTCCTCCAGGGTCCAAGGTTGAGAAACAATCAATCTGGCCTAGATTGTTTGGAATGCCATTACAGCAAAAGGTCTCAGGAAAGGAAGCCATTACCTGCAAAGACACCAACAGAAAGAGAATAAACCTTCATGTCTGTGAAAATAAAAATTTTGGGCCTGTCCCCCAGAGATTTCAAATGTGAACATAACACTATTGATAACCACTGCAAAAGTCATCTAGTTGAATAATACACTTCCGACCTCTGTCTTCTTAAAGCAAACACAGAACATCTGGCAAGAGTAGGGCTGCCAGATAAAGGGTGCAAAAATCCCTATCACCACTAGATAGCAGTAAAGAAGTAGTGAAATATTCAACTCTTGGATGCCATCTAGTGGTCATCTGGATTTTTGTCACCCAGATCCGGCAGCCGTAGAAGAGGCACACCTTCAAATATTTTGTACCCCTGTACAGCAATCTTGATTTAAGGGGCCAAGACTATTTGGAGCTTCGAGACATTTATTGTCACCACAGATCATTAACAGCAGGATCACACCTGCATATCCAAACTTCTTATTTCTCTTTCCAGATGGTTTTGTATTCAGACTACAATATATAAAGGCCTAGCTACTTCAGCTCGGCAATAAATAAAGCTTGTTAATAATTTCTATGGCGATGCAAGGCTGCGACAGCCCTTTATGACCTTTCCCTTCTAACCCACGCCAGATATAACAACATACCAAAAATGTGAACTTCAGCATTCCCTTTTGACTAGAATTTTATTGGAAGGGAAATTGCCTGAACCCAGTCTCTGTTACTTGGAAATAATTTGTGCTGTGTTTTTACAGCATACAAAAATGCCACAGTGAACTATACATTCCTTTTTGTGTGTATGTGCTAAGATTCTAATGTTATGCAAGACCTTTTCCTTCCCATACTTACAGCTGTGAGAGGGTGCTGATTCAACAGTTTCTGCAAGCATAATTTTTTTTCCCTCCTAGAAACTGCACAGGAAGCATATTTGCCTTCTGGGCCAGCATTTAATTGAAATCAGACTTTTACCATAATCTAATCTTATCAGTTAAAGGCTGCCCCCTAGTGTACATTATTATCCTGCACAAACAGGCCTCCAGAGTCCACACATTTCACATTTTTAGCCAAGATCTGAGCCCATTTGTCATGCTGCCCCTGCTTTGGGGTTTGTTTATGTTCTGTTTCACAATTGTGGTGTTACATTTTTTCAAAATAGACCACAGACTCTTTTTGTTTTTGTTTTTTTTAATCCTTAGTACAGGTAGCTTGTGGTGTTCTGTTTTTCTCTTTCACACCTTAATATTTAATTCATTAAGCCTTCCTTTTGAAAAGAAAACATTTTCAGTGCTGTACTATCTCTTTTTTATCTTTTCAGCTGATATTTTTTTAAAAGTTCAGCAAAACGTCACCAAAGCTCAGAAAAATTCATTCACTCTTGTTCTACTATTTAGAGAACCAGATGTGAGGGCAGATTACTACAGGACTTTATCTCCAGATAAAGGGTGCAGAAACCCTTATCAACACTAGACAGCAATAAAGAGATAGTGAAATATTCAACTCTTGGCTGCCATCCAGTAGTCGTCTGGATTTTTGTCACCCAGATCTGGCAACCATAAAGAAGTTCTACCTTCAAATATTTAATATCTCCATTTAGTTAGAATCGACTGATCTTTTCCTCAATGAAAATCCATCATCTTGGACTAGTTTAGTAGATCTAGCAAAGAAATCGTGATTTAGTGAATAGTAAAAATAATTGCACCCCCCACCCCAAAGTCCTGCCATGCTGCCTCATTGTGATGGAGTGGTGGTGGTATGAGCGAAGAACATCAGGAGTGTATGCCAAGAGTATGTGTTCCCAGCAGGGTCACCCAAGCTGTGAAGGTCATCCCAGCTGCCCAGCTGAAGCAAGCAGACCCCTCTTTAGGGTAGCAAAAATATAGGAAGATGCTGGAGGCAGATGATCACTTTAGTGACAATGGCAAAGACATCAATTAATACTGTGCAGGAGAAGGCAATGGTAAACCACATTTGTATTTCTACCAAGGAAACCACATGGATAGAAAATATAAAATGGCAATATAGTGCCAGATGATGGGCCCCTGGGGTCTGATGGCACTCAACATGCTACTGAAGGAAGGCTGAGGATCTTTCAGAGTACTACTGGTGTTTGTGACATGGCTAGTTTAAAGATTTTGGTATGTCTAGTTGCTGATGTTGGAAGAAAATCCAAAGCTGGAAAGACAGAATTAGAGTGGGAACATGGAACACAAGAAACATGAACATGGGAAAACTCAACACAGTGAAAGATGAAATGAAATGACTACAAATTGACATCTTAGGCATCAACAAATTGAGATGGAGTGGGATTGGACACTTTCAGTCACAAGATCACACTGTTTATTACTCAGGACATTAAAAACAAAGAAGGAGCAGTATTGCTTTTATAGTTAGGAAAGGAATAGCAAGAACAGTAGTTGGCTACAATGCAATTAGTGACCGAATAATATCAATTAGACTTTGGGGACAAATCTTTAATATGTCAATAATTCACGTTTATGCTCCAACCACCAATGCAGAACAGGAGGTTAATGAGTTATTACCAAGTCAGAAGGCTACAGAAACTGATGAAATATCAGTAAAGATTCTAACCAAGCTAGGCCAACAAATCTGGAGAATGACACAGCGGCAAACAGATTAGAAGAGGTCAGTCTAAATACCAAGACCATAATAATAATAATAAAAATAAAATAAAAAAAAGATTTAACGGTGTATGCAAACTATTGTACAATATCTTTAATTTCACACGCTAGCGAATTTGCAAATCATCTAATGCAGATTAGAGCCCTACAAGGAAAAAAGAGATGCTGGATGTTCAGGATGTTACTTCTGATACATGTTGGATAATTGAGAAAGCCAAAGAACAACAAAAAGAAGTCAGTAAGTGCTTCAATGATTATAGAAAGGCCTTTGATTGCGTCAATCATGTCACGTTGTGGAATACGCTTAGAAAAATGGGAATTTCAGAACATCTCATTGTCCTCATGAGAAACTTATATACAGGAATCCACAGTATGGACAGAACATGGTGAAACAGACTGGCTCCAAGTTGGCAAAGGAGTGCAGCAAGGCGGCATACTCTCCCCTTATCTATTCAACCTATATGCGGAATATATATTAAGTGAAATTGGATTGGAAGAATATGAGTGTGGTTTTAAAATTGGAAAAAGAAACGTCAATAACCTATACTATGCCGATGATACTACTCTGATAGTAATTGCAGGCTGTAATAATAAGAGTCAAGAAGCACAGTGAAAAAATAGGAATAAAATTAAACATAAAGAAGACCAGACTAATGGCAACAGGTACAACAACCAGCCTTAGAATTGGTAATGAAGTTATCAACATGGTAGATAGCTTCTACCTTTTGGAATCAACTACCAACAGTAAATGAACAAACTGTCAAGATACACACCTCAGACAAGCACTTGAATGAGATGACTTGTTTCAAAGTTATCATTCACATTTCAGGTACCCCATACTTTATAGATATTCTCAAAACTGCTAATTGTGAAAAAAATATTATTTTTAATGGGATTGTTCCCATCTGCTCCCTTAATTCTGGTTAGTGGAAACCAGTGATCTCCCATGGATCACTTCCAAGATAGATCTCATCTTTCTGTTGTCTTAAACTTACATATGCATTTGTATACTTGCAGGCCAAAATGCCCAACGATTTACAGTGAATAAATGTAAATGTGATAAAAGTCTTTGCACAGAGAGAACCTATCAAGAAATGCAAAGTATTCCCCATCTCTCTCTTCACATTCATTCAAGTTATTCATTTACTATTCTTCAACCACAATCCTCAAAAAAGAGACAATAAAATAACAAATAAAGCCAGTCAAATTTTCTGCCTAAAACAATCAGCAGAAAAAGAAAAACTAAACTAGGGAGATTTATTGATGGAAGGTCACAAGTTCTGACTTGATTTAAGGAGAGAAGTCCAGTCATTCCTTCCTGCACGTTATTAACAGTTTTCATTTAAGTTAGAATCTCTTCAGTTGAGGGATTTATTCACCCCCAGCTATATATGTTATCATGAAGTACTGGAAAACTAAAGTACATTTTTTTATAATATATTTTCCTTTGGGGGGGGTTACTTTTACTTTAGTCTTCATTTATCTTCTCTTTTTAATTTTGTATTTTTTAGTTTCACTTGAAAATGTTGTTAAACTGAAGATCCCCCTCCCCAAAATCTTATAAAAAAGGGTGAATCTCTCTAAGAAGGGTGTTTCACAGATGGGATGTCTTCACTGGAAAAAGTTCTTCGTCTACCTATGTACTTTAGCTGATGAGATGGTCTCAGTGAGGGGCCTCAAAGTTCATTCCACAGGCAAATTCTGAGAAACAATGGTTGGCCCAAAGTCACCCAGTTAAATTTAGGTCTACCCGGCCCTTATTTAATTTTTGTATATTTTTTCTCTTCTAGGTTTGTATTCTTCCCAGTCAAGCCAGCTAGGAAAGAAAGGAAGGCATAAAAAGAAGTCGTCTAACAATTTCTTTATGAAAAAAAAGTGGTCAAAGGGAAATAATTGATTGATTGCTTTTCTTATACTCCTTGGTATTCTTAGTAACCATTTTAAGAGTCATAATTTGAAGGCTCCCTCCCTCCCTCCCTCCTTCCTTCCTTTTGTCCAGCTTTCATAATTATATATTACCACTGGAAAGTCCATTGCTTTAACTATTCTGATCTGTGTTGCCATAGAAATAACCCATGTTTTACTTTTTTAATCAGCTCTTGTAATTCTTTATTTTCAGCTAACAAAGTGGTGTTGCCTGCATAACTCAGTGTTCCAGGCTCCTATATAATTCCATCTATCATCGTTTCCAATCCTTTCATTGCTATAACGTAGAAATTATGCAGATATGGGGACAGTTTGCATCCTTGTCTCACTCTTCTTTCTGTTCTAAATCTCTCTATTTTTCCAAATTTAGTTCTTATACAGTAGTACATTCTTGTTCATTGCAAAGATTGCTCTGAAGAATAATCTGGCATGCCCATTAGCATTAATATATTGCACATTCTGACATGATCTATGTAATCAATGGTCTTGCTGTACTCTATAAAGCAAAAGGAAAACCTCCTTCTATTGTATTTGCTGTCTCCGTTATCTATCTTACATTAGCTATCTGATCTCATATTCCTCTCTGCTGGTATGATTTCATTCTTTTGTTAAGTCCTTAAACACCATTTTAAATGCATGAGGTATTATTGCAATGGTTCAGTAATTTGCACATTCTGTTATATATCTCTACTTCAGTAGAACTATTGAGAGCCCATTTGGTGTAGTGGTTAAGGTTCTAGACTAGAAACCAAGAGACTGTGAGTTCTAGCCTTCCCTTAGGCATAAAGATGGCCTCCCAGCCCCATCCATCTCAAAGAGTTGTGGGGGAGATAAGAACGTACATATACTGACTTGGGTTGCACAAAATAAAGGTAGGATGTAAATGCAATAATAAGCTTGGTCTAGTGGTTAAGGTGCTGGGCTGGAAACCAGGAGACTGAAGTCTAGTCCTGCCTTAGGCAGGAAAGCCAGCTGGGTGACCTTGGGCCAGTCACTCTCTCAGCCCAACCCACCTCACAGAGTGGTTGTTGTGGGGAAAAGAGGAGGAGGAAGGAGTATTAGGTATGTTCACCGCCTTGAGTTATTTATACAAATAATTAAGGTGGGATAAAAATAAATAATAAAAATATTTGTTGATATAGAACTGTAAGCACTTAAACTGCCTCTTGTCATGCCTTGAATTAATGGGTATTTCATTTATATCCTGTGCTTTCCTATGTAACAATTGGTCTGTTGTCTGTCCTATCTCACTTTCTAATAGAATCAGCTACTGAATATATTCTCTCTCTACAGATGATATTACTTTAAGGGTCTCTATATAGCCTTTCCATCTTCCTTTAGCATCTTTGCCTCTATTAGATCTTTTCTACAACAATTCTTGAGTGTTCAACTAGCTGTAAATTTCCCTATGAGTCTTTTGATCTTCTTAAAAACATCTCTTTTTTCCATTTTCCTGTTATTTTCATTTGACTGGGATATCTTTCCTTGTCTCATACAGTAGTGGTCTGACATTGGAAGTCTGCATTTGGTTGTCTTATGCTTTTCTTGAAGTCCAAGACCTTTTTCTCTGTCTTTGACTGGCTAACATGATTGCTTGTTCTAACAGCTACTTGGATCTTTTTCTTTTTGAAATTTGGGGATTTCTTTTCTGCTTCAGTTTTAATGTCTCTTCTCTCCTCCTTTGGGTCCCCACATCCTCTTAAGCATATTTAATCTTAGATTATAACTGTATGTCTTCTGGATCAAATCTTGTTGGCATACTTACTCTCTTTAGTCTGATAAGTTTAAACCAAATATTTGACATCAATAATTCAAGATCCACAATCTGTACCTAGCAATGTCATGGCTGCCTGGGCTGCACTTCTCCATCTTCTGTTTCTTATTGTGATTCTGATGTTCTGCATCTAGTCACATCCACATGTAGAGCCTGCATCTGTATTTCTTGTAAAAGATGTCAGTAAAGAAAGAGTTCTCTTCATGAAACGCTATTCAGCTATCTCCTATAATTATCTTCTCTGTTACACGCCTGCCTTTGGAATGCCACCCCCCTGAGATTCATCTGGCCCCCACCTTGACTGTGTTTAAAAGAGCCTTGACAACTTGGCTTTTCCCCCAGACCTTGGTCTGAGTGAGTGATGGGTTCACTGTATTTCTTTTGGCTAGTATGGTTGCTTTTCTGGATATTTTAGGATTTTCCATTTGTGTTTTATCTATCTTATTACAGCTTTTTATTGTATACTGCCTGAAGTTGTTACAGAGTTGGGTGGCCTTAAATAATGTAATAACAACAACAACTTAATTTCTCCAACTTTTACATTCCAATTACCCATTATTAATACTATGTCTTTTCTTGACATTGTATCTGGCAACTCTTGCAATTTGCCATAGAATTCCTCATTGTTTTTCATCACTGCATTTGAACTGTGTTCATACATTGATGTTTACTGGACATCCACCAATTCTAATAGATATGATCCTGTCACTTATTGTGTTTTAGCCAATCGTACGTTATGTAATCATGTGTTATAACTAATCATAGCAATCTCCTTTTTGAGTACCAAGGTCACCCCTAATCTTCACAGAGTCTCATGCCCTGAATAGTATATGTGATTATTCCAGACCACGTAAGTGCACTGATTGCTAAAACACCCAATTTGTGTACTTCATTTCCTCTTTAACAATTTAACACCTTTCTTGGTTGATGCTTCTTGATTCCATGTACTAATTATATGTGTCCTTGTAAAACAAGGGACTGTTCTTTTAATTCTGGAACAATTTGGGTCAAGACTTTCTTGCAGCCCAGTCCTATTATCATTTCCAGATCTACTTAGGAAAGTTCAATTTCTTTCCAGTAATGACAGAAGTGGTTTTTGACCTGAAGATCTCATAATCTGGTATCCAACATTGTCTAAATGTTTCAATCACACCCAGCCAGTTTTCTTGACAGAAGTACAGAGGTGGTTGCCATTGCCTTCTTTGGGGTTTGAGTTTGGAGCTCCAGCTCCTAAGTGTGCTGCCTTTCTTTATGCCTGCAGATCCCAATGTGGCCTCCCTGGGTTGTGGGCTATTCTTAGCTTTACCACTTCCACCCCTTTTGATCTTACTAGCAAAAGTGACCCAACCAGGAGCTTCTATTCCTGCTCTCAGAGTCACTGAAACTACTAAGTTTGTCTGTCATGTCAAGGTGGTAATCCCCTGGGAGGGTGCAAATGAACAAGCAAGCTCATATCCTTCCTCCCTTCCCCTTCCCCTTCCCCTGCCTGCATAAGGAGAATGGGTTGGCCATGGGAACATGCTATGACATCACTCTGGGATCTGGACTGAATACATGATCTTCCCTCGGAAAACCTTAAGCCTTTGATGTATAATGAACATATTCATAGAATGAGCTTCTTGACAAAGATGACCAATGTAATGTGACTGGCTTCCATTTTAAAAGGTCATTAAACTCCATTTTCGGAAACAACGAAGCTGGTTCATTTGGTGTGTATGTATGTTTTCTTGCCTTGATCTGATCTACTATTGCTCTTTATAACTTCTAACCACATAAAAATAAAGCATTTCAACATTTCACTATGTTACTGAAAGGTTACTGTTTTTAGATTGCAAAATTTATTGGGCTGATATAGAGGACCAGGTTATGTCTTGAGGATGTTCTTGAGGAATGGACCTTGTTTAATATAAGCCTATTAAACTATTCTAGAGCTGCAGGTAATAACCTCTCCGTTAAGACATTTGGCTTTGACAGATGTGTATCCTGGGCTTTATTATTAATATATATTATTTATTTTATTCAATCTTTCTACTTAAATGAGTACTCATTATCTACCAAAGTAGATAACTTTGTAATTACTACTTATAATTACTACTATTATAAGTAGATAACTAATACTATTAGTACTAATAGTAGTAGTTCTTCAAATATAATAGTAGTGTTAGAGTTGCTTGATTTTATTTCTTGATCATATGTAATAACTATTTATTTATTTGTTTGTTTGTTTGTTTTAAATAATTTTATTAAAGATTATAATTGCAATAGTAAAATCTAGGACAAAGTAAAAGAAAGAAAAAAAGAGTAGAAAGAGTAAAAATGCAAAGGAAAAGAAAAAGAAAAGAAAGGAAGGAAGGAAGGAAGGAAGGAATATAGTAAAGAAAAAGAAAAGAAATATATAAAGAAGTGACTTCCAATCTTCATAATAAGTATAAACAATTTTAATAACTTTTCACCTCCTCGTAATTTACAACCAATGATCTCCTCATCCCATATCCCATCTCTTATCTACAAACAAATCCATAAAGCATCATCATTTCAGTCCTGATGTCAGCAAAAGTCCATTAATGGTTTCCAGAAATAACAACATAACGATTTTAAACTTGATCAAATAAACCAACTTTATATTCTTTCCTTTTACTTCTAACAATCTTAATCTTTAGTCCATTCAAGTAATGTCATAGAACTTGATTTCTTTTCATACTTTTTTACCCTTTCTCACAAGATTCATCAAGCTTTAACAATCCTCTTTTGTAAATCCAATATAAAAGAATTATCCAGGTCACTCTCTTGGTTTATTATTTGTAATTCACTTTTGATTTTTAGAGCATCACTGATTTCTTTTGTTGGTCCAATGAAACATCTTTGTCCATGTCATTCTTGTGGCCTGTAATTTGTAGATCTGCTTTCAGTGTCAACACTGATCATGTATAATAACAGTATAGTGTATTGAGTTATTGTTATTATTGGTTAAGCATACCCATGCCCATGATTGTGTATCTGCTTCTTTGAGGGAGGGGATTGTCCTGTCAGCCTTGAAGGCAGCAGTGGTGCTCCCCCTCCTCAGAGCCAATTCTGGACAATTTCTGTCCAGTTTCCAATCTTTTTTTAGAAAAGTTTGCTGAAAAGGTGGTTGGACTTCAGCTCCTTTCTTTGTGGCTGGTTTCAGTCAGCGTTAACAATGTGGAGATGTTGAGTCCACAGTCGCTCACTTGTGGAGTGCTGCAGGCCTTGACACTCTCACCACTTTTGTTTAATATGTACATGAAACCACTATGTGGGGTTATCTGTCAGTTCAGGGTCAGGTATCATCATCAAATTATACATCTCAGTCCTGGGCCAACCAAGTGCTGCTGTCAGGTCTTGCCCCAATATCTGGGACAGGTGCAATCCTGACAAGACTGAGAGGCTGTGGATATTTGGGTTCTGTGGATCTTCCATTTTTGGTTTTGGATGGGGTTGCACTTCCCCATTCAAAAATGGTGGACAAATGGGGTATTGTCTTGGACTCACACCCCTGCTCAAAGTGCAGGTGGCAGCTATGGCCAAAGAGGGCCTTTGCACAGGTACATCTCACACACCAGTTGCACCCTTTCCTGGACCGAAAGGACCTTCAGACAATCACACATGTCTTAGCCACCTCATGAATGGATTACTGTAATACTCTTTACATGGGACTGCCCTTGAAGACCACTCAGGAAGCTACAGCTGGTCTGGAATACAGCAACGTAGGCAGTGCCTCATTATGCCCAGGTGACCCTACTGCTTCATGAGTTCAGTTCAGTTCAGTTCAGTTCACTTCAGCTGGCTTCTAGGGGCAATTCATGCTGATAGTCATCATTTAAAGCCCTACATGGCATAGGGCCCGGGCATTTGAGGGACTGCCTGTTTCCAGTTGTTTCTGCCCCTTTGGTGAGATTGGGCAGAGTGGGCACACTTCAGGTCCCATCGATCATGTAGGGTCATCTTGCAGGACCCAGGAAGCATACTTTCTCAGTCACAGTGCCTGCCCATGGGAAAGCTATTCCCCCCAGCCATACAGCTCCCTGCCCCACTGATGTTCAGGAAGCTATTAAAGAACCGACTATTGTCCCAAGTTTTGGGGCAGAGTGGTTGAGCCCCTGCTGGATGGTTGGTTGTTTGGTTGTTTGGTCATTTTTTGGTTATATGTTGTCTCTGGGCCACTCAGGTATTGTCTTTTGTAATTTTTTGGGTAACTTTTTAATTGTAAGCTGCCAAGAGTTTTGGGGAGTCTGGCAGCCTATCAGTTGTATAAATAAATATATAAATCTTGTAGTGTTATGCACTGATCTTGGCTTGCCTGTATATGCTGCAAAGTTTGCGGACTGACTGGCATAGCAGCATCCGTAGATTCACACTACTTTCATTAGAACAACTAAAGCAGCATTGTGATGCAAACTCTGCTCCTTTCAGGTGCCGTAGGCAGCATTGCAAAGTTTATAGGAAAGGGGCGGGGCTTGTGTCATGATGCTGTTTTTATCAGTCTGATTCTCCCATAGACACCACTGTGCTGTGCTGTGCTGTGCTGTGCTGTGCTGTGCTGTGCTGTGCTGTGCTGTGCTGTGCTGTGCTGTGCTGTGCTGTGCTGTGCTGTGCTGCACTGAAATGAGTTCTCAGAGAAGGTTCAGTAAAGCAAAAAGCAGAAAAACCTACCACAGATAGTGACTTATGACCACAATTGGGACCAGAACTTTTGTCACTAAGTGATGCAGTCATTAAGTGAGTTGCACCCAATTTTATGACCTTTTCGCCACGGTAATTAAGCAAATCCGGCTTCCCTCATTGACTTTGCTTGTCAGAAGCCCACTGGGAAGGTCGCAAATGGTGATCACATGACCCTGGGTTGCTGCAACCATTGTAAAAATATACTGGTTGCCAAGCGCCCAATTTCTGATCATGTGACCATGGTGATACTGCAACGGTCGTAAGTGTGAGGACCAGTCATAAGTCACTTTTTTCAGGACTGTCCTAACTTTGAACAGTTGTTAAACAAATGGTCATAAGTTGAGGACTACCTGTACTGACTCTATGTCTTTCTTTGATCAGTAGAAAAGACACAATCGATCACAAGAGAAGTGATCTCTTCTCACCAACAGCTGGCTTTTATATAGCCAAACTGGTATCATCCTACTTTTAAGTTTTGCTCTTTGGAGAAACCCAGAGTTTAGTGGAAGCACACAAACAAAAAAGAAAAAAAATCTTCAGGATCTCAGTCCTTTTAAAAAATATAGCATAGTGAGCACTGAACATATTTAAGTGGGCACAGAACACTGTTTTTTCTAGAAGAAGAAAAAAAGGAAAATGAGAAGAGAATTGCTGGAATAATGGATTTGGTATGTCACAATACTTGTTGCAAACCCCACTTGCCTTAAAATTGCATTTTAAAAGTTGTTTTAACTTTGTAGAGTAGTTTGAATGTTGGGAATAATAGAAAGAGGTTTACAAAATATGTGTATACAGAATATACAAATGAATTCTAGATATGCAGTGCTTATATAACTCGATGACATTGGATACTCACTTCTAGCAGAATACTAGCATGAATTTTCATTCCCTCTGATTAGCAGTATATACTATATATGGCTTGCTATCACATAGGAGAAAAATAAACAAATAGACTGGCGTTCCAATCTGGACCCATGATATTCTTTTTATGTACACATATTTATTTATATAAAAATATGTAGAGCACTTCATTTTGTTAGAAATGTTGTTTTTTCTATGGCAATGCCAACGTTATGGAACTCCTAGCCCCTGAAATCCAATCAGCTCCAACTTGGTTAAGTTTCAAGAAACTATTAAAAACCAGAATTGTTTAAGAGTCTTTGAGTTAAAGATGTCACCATCTATTTTTATTGTGATTTTTATTACTTTTGGATTGGTTGTTTTATTATTTTATCTGTGGTTTATTTATTTATTGCTATGTGAAATTATTTATATTGTGGAGAATTTACTGTTGAGATTGTAACCCACCAAGAGTCCCTTGATCAGTGTTTCTCAACCTTGCCAGCTTTAAGATGTGTGGACTTCAACTCCCAGAATTCCTCAGCCAGCCATGCTGGCTGGGGAATTCTGGGAGTTGAAGTCCACACATCTTAAAGTTGGCAAGGTTGAGAAACACTGCCTTTGATTGTTGTAAAAACAACAACAACAGATGATAGATAGATAGATAGATAGATAGATAGATAGATAGATAGATAGATAGATAGATAGATAGATAGATAAATGTTCCTTTAAAAAATACAGAGAAAGCTAGAAGAACAGCATTCAGTGTAATATATTTCTACCCTCCTGAACTGAATTTCTCAGATTGCAGCCTTACATAACTCCCATTGAGTCTGAGCTCCCTTCAGCTCCACTCAAATTGTGTGTCTCGCCCTTCCTTTGAAGAGACCCCTGTCACTACTCAGTGTCTGTCTATATCACACACCTCTGGGAGTGGTATGAGCCATTTGGTGCAACTGACCACCTTCCAACTTCAAAACACAACGGCTCATAAAAGTCCAGTGTCATTCAACACTGTAGATCCGTGTTTCTCTACCTTGGCAACTTTTATGATGTGCTGACTTCAACTCTCAGAATTCCCCAACCAGCGTGCTGGCTGGGGAATTCTGGGAGTTGAAGTCCACACATCTTAAATTTGTCAAGGTTGAGAAACCCTGCTGTAGACTGTAAAAATGGAAAACTATAATAGAAATGGACCCACAGAATTTGGGGCAAAGTGGCTGGAGGAAAGAGAGAAAGAGGTGAAGTCAGAACAATGCCTTCTATGGAGTCCTTGGTGCTCTCTGAGCATGGTTGTTTGCTTGCAGACATTTCCTTGCCCAACTAGGTAACATCATCAGTGTGCACTGATGATGTTGCCTAGTCAGGCAATGAAACGTCTGCAAGCAAACAACCATGCTCAGAGAGCACCAAAGACTCCACAGTTCAACCCTGAGCTACAGCTATTCTGCCCTCTCTGCTGCAGGTAGAGATTCCCATGGGAGTCTGGGCTCATTTAGAAGAAGGCTGAGATGAATCTTCAAGAGTTTTTTTTTCCTTTGTTGAGGTGAAGAGATGATTGGCAAGGGAGGGAAGATGGATTCCCAGCAACAGTAGCTGAAAATTATTATAATCCTTGCTTCCCCAACCTAATATTTCAGAGAGGATCTCCCAGAATTCCCCATCAAGCCAGGCTTACATAAATCAATTTTTCATCACTAATAATGACAAAACTTTTTAATAGGAAAATATTTTCCTTTCTCATCTTTCAAAAAATTACAATAACAAGGCCAACATGAAGTCTATAAACAAGAGTCAGCTAGAGGGGCACTGTGGGTAGAGCTTCAACCCAACCCTTGTAGTGTGGTGGTTAAAGTATTGGACTAGGAATGGGGGAGTCAGGTCCATCTTCAGCCATGGAAGCTCACTGGGAGACTTTGAGCCAATCATTGTCTGTCAGTAGTCCTCCGGTCGGAGGAGATGGGCGGTGACAAATTTGATAGATAAATAAATAAATAAACTGGAGGAGTGCTAGGTATATTGCCGTGAGCTTCAAGACAAAAGGCAGGATATAAATCTAAAAACATAATGCATCACCATGAGCACAAATCTCATTTTAGATCAGTAACTTCACAGGGTTTTACCCCTCTCACACTTAGCCATGGTGCAAATGTGTCCTGCCAATATGACTTTTCTGCAGGGTCCTCATGACATCATTCTCATCTCATCCCTAGCCCGTATATGAGACTGGCTTATATCCTCCTCAGCCACTAAAGTAGCATTTACTCCTTTATTCTAACATGGTCCATGGGTAGCCTCAAGGAGTTTCAAATCTGTGAGGTTCCATCACCCTTTATCTTAGGGGAAAGTGACTGGGAACCGAGGCAATAGCAGCAGGCAGGGATCCATAATGGGGACAGCAAAATATGTGCAGGAATACTTTCTGCCACCTCAAAGATGGGTGGAAAACACTTCAACTCAGTGAAAAAAAAAAATTCATTCTGCATATAGATGGATGACTGGAGACCTTACCATTTAAGAGGTCAAAAATAATCAGCATGGTTTCCTGCCATTTTGAGACAAGAAACCTAAGTAAAATGGAATACATGCTCCAACATAGTTTTTAAAAACTTAGAAAACTTTCCAAACTTTGCCTCCTCACTCATGATGTTGTAGAATCACAGTAGAAGCAATTTGTTCACTTTTTCAAAGAGCTTTGGAAGTTTGTTGACAATTCCTTATCATCATCATCATGCCATGTTTATTGCATGTATTAATGTAGGATTGACAAAACATCATAATGATTATGAAAGAAATACCAGATCATGATACTGAAACTCTGAAGCTAGTTAATGCCCAGATAAAAGCAAGATATTCTTGGGGTCTCTCCCTCCCTGAAACTCACTCCCACCTTCCACCATCACAGTGGAAATGGAAGAGTGATCAGATTTTTCATTGTCCACCAGATTCAAGTGGTAGTTTCAGTGATCTAAAAATACTTCGGTGACAGCTGTTACATCTTGCTTTACAGTATGTGTGTGTGTGTGTCTGTGTGTGTGTGTGTGTATATATATATATATATGAATCTAGTGTGTAAGTAGCATATTCAGATGAAAAACATATGTCCATAGTTAATAGTATACAAAAAGAGCACTATGTATATCACTGAAAAAACGATTAACATAAGCTTCCACTATTGGCTTAAATTAATACTTTGCAACCATTTCCTCTTAAAAGGTGTGAACTCTGAGGGAGGGGGAATACTGCTGGGAATGGTGCCCTCTCTAATCTTAAAATGTGCGAGAATCTAAACAGTTTATTTATATGCAGCATCTTGTATTGATTGCATTATGCTACCTACGGTGTGAATCAGGATCATTCAGATACTATTCCAAGGATTCAGGAGTTTGTAGCAACTGAAGCACCCAAAGACAGGGCTCACATGCTGGGAACATTTCACAGTTACAGAATTCCCTTACACATCCCAGGAAGTCTTGCTGAATGAGATATTCCACAGGTTAAACACTCGTAGGAGTTGGAAGGCCCAAAAAGGATTTCTAAGGCGGCAATAAGAGAAGCTAGGTGTGGACGGAGGGAAGGTTGATGTATAGATATTCAACATTCAGAGCCTCAGTATCGGTATTTCCCCATAGGAAAATGAAATGGTGTAATAAGACAAAACAAACTCAGTTATGGTAGGATAAGCACCAATGATAAGCAACCCTGATGCCCATTTTCCCCTGCATTTTAATTATAATTATGTAATTTTATAACATCACTGCTCTGTTACCTAATATTAATTAATAATAGGTCATATGAGCATATTAATAGCCATACCAACTCTATTATTTCATAATGACATATTATTAATATGCATAGTACAATATTATTGACAATGCATAACCTGTTACAATTCCATTTTTACCCACCTGCTATTTCCCAGTTCCCTCATCTACTATAAACTTCCTGAGCATTGCTTTAGAAAATTATTTTGCCATCTGCTCTGTGCTGCCTGGTATTTGATATCCTGTTAGGGTTTCCTGAACCATCTTTTGCAGCCCAGTCCTATTTGCACGCACCAAATTGAGCCAAATGACAATTAGGCAGCAGACGGTGCGTGAGTCCCAGAGCTTTCCCACTGAGCAGGGAATGCCGCTATTAAGTCTTCCAGGTAACAAATGGGGCTGTGTGTGGTCCTCTCATTCTCAACAGATGTAACTCTTCCATCTTGTGAATTAGCAATTAAAACAAAAGATTTCTTTGGTGGTATAGTCAAAAATGGTGACTTTCTGGAGATTCAGTCTTTCCAAGATCAAAAGATTCTTTGACAATGTGATAATACTTATCATTGCTTCTCTTCTGAAGAATGGAAGAATGGCTGTCGCTTTTCGTTTTTTCTGACTGGGCCAGATCCTGTGCTAATGTCAGGTCTTGCTTTCCTAGGCCCTTCATTTCTTTAGTTTGAGCCGGCAAAGATACTGTCCTTTTCCCCACATGTATAACATGCACAAGGTATAGACGTTCAGCACTGACATTCAAACGTAAAGCAATCCCTTTCTTCCAGAGGCACTGCCATTTATAATTAAAACTGCTCCCTTCCATGTAACTGTTCCTAAGCCTCCCCCCCACCACATTCTGGTTTATTTGATTACATTACACACGGTAATAAAATCCTAAGCACTTTGACAGGCTATATAATCGGATATCGGGCTATCTGAATTGATCAGTGGAAGACCTAATCTGTAGCTTACTTACAATGGCGGTGGCTAATCAAGCACAACCTGGACAGCACCACAAATTGGGTCATTAAAAAAGGTCATAAAATAAAATGACAAGTTCCATTTTAAAAAAAGACTAAATTAGGTAATGTACTTTTATTACCATTGCGATTTCTTCAAAATAGGTTAAAAACCAGATAATTGGTTTTCTCGGTAGTTTAGTAAGAACAGAATATCAAGCAGAGTTGCTGTGTCTCTGGTTTTCATTGGTCTTAGCCTGTCTCCGGATATAGCACAGCATATTTAAGCGAGAATTTAATAAGCCGCCTTGTCCTACGTTGGACTATGATTACAGACAACTCAGGAAAGCCTCTTGGATTGGTAGTGGCTCTCCAAAATTCAGACAGAGAGGCCTTCCCACCACCTCCTTTTACCTGGAGCTGCCAAGAACTGAAGTTGGCTGGGATCTTCTATGTCCAAAGCATGTTACGAACAACTGACCGATGGGCTCTCCTAAAAAGCATTGTTTATTATTTTTACTAAATAACATTTTGTTATGCTAGTTTATACCACACAGTTATGCATTTATTTGATTTCTATCCTGCCTTTCCTTCAGATGCCCACATAGCACCCTCTTGTCCATTTTCCCCCACAGGAACAACCCTGTGACGTCTGTTGGGCTGAGAGAGAGCGACTGGCCCCAGGTTACTCAGTGACCTTCCCTGACTGAGGACAGATTTGAACCTGGGTCCTTGTGGTTCCAGTCCAGCATTTTAACCACTGCACTACACTGGCTAGTTCCATGGAAAACCCTCTAGAATGTGGTTAGGTTTGGAGAGAGCAGATGTTCAAACTTAGTTTCTGCTCCCCACATAATATCAGCACTACCTCCCCTGCTGAATATTCTTATTATGATCTCATGGCATCCTGGCATCAAGGGTATATAAGAACAGAATCGAATGCCCCCACCCTCGCCCTATTCATTGTCCTCCAAAGTGTATACGGGAGAGTGCTTCCTGTGGCCATTTCTTCCTTTGGTAGAATTCTTAAATCGGTGAGCTCTTTCCTCCATTTACTTATAAGAACAGAATTGAATAAGAAAATGGAGGAAAGAGCTCACTGATTTAAGAATTCGACCGAAGGAAGAAATGGCCACAGGAAGCACTCTCCCGTATACACTTTGGAGGACACCGAATAGGACAAGGGTGGGGGTACCAAAGTGTAAGACAAATCTAAGTGGGGGTTGCTGGCTGACAGCAATATATTATGTGAATGTGGAGAAATCCGAGATCCGGTGCATCTGATGGTGTGCTGATTATTTTATTTATTATTCAAATTTCTATTACCACCCATCTCCCCCCAAAGAGGGGGACTCTGGGCGGACTCTGGATTATTGCCAGAGCCTTGCCCTGTCAATGACCTACAGCAAGCTCATGACAAAGCTGTGGCGGTGGCTACATTTTGGCAGAGCGAAGTTTGATCTGGACACAAAATAAATAAATAAAGGGTATGAGAGTCCCATTTATGCCCTACAAAGCTTCAGTCCTCATCGAGCATGCTTGATGGTGTCAGGCTTATAGAGAAGACTTCAGCAGAATTTCCTGAACCCTTGGGAAATGAAGACAAAGCACCATATTAAGTATCCCAGAATCTGACTCTTGACTAGCCTCTAGGCTCAAGGTCAGCTTAAGGCTCTCCAACACAGGACACAGATAAGAATTAGTAATGCAATAAACATTTTATTGCATGCTAGGAAAAGCCACTGAAATAGTTGATTGCTGTCTGTCAACACCAAGGGTATATTCACCATAGCTTAATACTGGGGCTTCTTTCTCCCTGCTTTCCCGTACTTTAATGGACTTGTGCCCTGTGCTTCTTCATCTTAAAACTAGGGGACTGTTGGTGGCTGCCGTTTCTGTCTCAAGAAACTTTGACTCTCAACTCCCTCAGAAGTTTAGTTTCCGAAATTAAAAGACCACCAGAACTGGGGAAAAGTGCACTTATTTCACTTCAAACCACAGTATGAATGACAGGATTAGATTAGATTTCTTTCCCTACTTCACAGCAAACATAAAGAGTTTAACTGGATTTATATTTTAGTCATTCAGTCTCAAATTTTATTTTGTGGAAATGTTTCAGCGCCCATCAATACATAGACTCTGGGACACTTACTGTGGTGCTTTGTACAGGATTTTGTTTTCATGAGATTTCTGCAGGTACAGATCTGACCTTCACCGTCTCTCACCAATCAATAACTTTGGCACAGAGGAAGTTACCGTGCAATCAGTCTGACTTGACTTTTCCAGCTGCAAAGAATTCTTGGGACATTTCATAGAGTGAATATGAGATTAGCTAATAATTTTTGCAACTACTTAATTGACATCTTTCTTATTATTTCCATTCAACTTTACATACTACAATAGTCCTTTAAATAGAGTAGGTTGATAAGACCTTATATATATCATCCCAAGTTCATAATGGCTGAATAGGGATTTTAACTTTATCCTGGGTTCACATATCTTGCTAAAGCCTCAGGTAGTTTATTTGATTTTGATTTGGCATTTTGGGGGAATATAGCCATTGTGGTTTCTAAACCATGGTTTATACTTCTAGCCACCCAGAGTCATCGTGTGCGAGATGGGCGGCAGAGAAATTTAATAAATAAATAAATAAATAAGTAAATAAAGTGTAATAATGATAGGTATAGTTTATTCAAAAAATCATTGTTAAACAAACCATAAAATGACCCGTAAACTTGTGGGCAATTTGCTCTATACTACCAGCATTCTGTCCCTTGTACTATATCAAGCACACAATGAATTTAACACTTAATTTTGGTCAACTTTTCATTGTCTTAACAGCCAGGATTTTTCTATTATGAGTGGAAATTGACAAAATTTGTTCATATCAGCTCTTAACTCTTTTTTTCTTAAAGGTGTTGTTTGCTAAAAACCAATTCATACACAGTGGGAAAAGTTAGTTCTTAAATAACACTTCTACTGAAGTTTCAAGAACTATTTCAGAGTACGTCATATAGAAAGAGTCTTCAATAGAGGGAACACAGTTCTGGGAGCCAGTTCTGAAGGATCTCGCATTGGTAACAAAAATGAAAATATTTTGACAAGATGCTCAAGGATAGACATCGCCAATAACTGCTTCAGATCAGATTCTTAATCCACTAATTCTTCCATTAACATTTATTAGTAGCTGATATTTTTCCAACAGCATCTCTTCCTCTCTCCCTCCCCCAACAAATTCTGGAAACTGGGATCAGATCCTAGTACTCACATTTCGTGACAGTTTCACAATTTAAATGATCATTTTCTTTTCCATTCTTTTTTCCCCCAAAGCTTGCTTTCTTCTGCCATATGTTCTTAGCCTACAGAAATATCTTTTGCCTTTTTGAACTGATGTGCTCACATCTCCCTTCTCTACATTCTATTTTGCAGCATCTACTAGAAATCCTACTGCTGCTGTCATTTATTCTTGTGACAGTCAAGCCTCAGCAGAAGGGCTGGGTCCATGTTTTCCACTTCTGCTCCTTTAATCCGGCTGAAATCCCTGGGTTTCCTGTATCCCTCCTTCTATGGCAATTTGAATAATAAACCATGTTGGAAAGCAGTGATGTTGCTAAGACTTAGCATTTGGGGTGGCAGATGGGGTGATACGCACAATGTTTGTGGAGGTGGAGGGTACGGTCCCTATCACTCCAAACCCACTCTGTGTATTTTTAGCATTAAAATAATCAAAAAGCAATGTGCTAGATCTGAGAGCGATGTTCTATCTAGAAATTATTTCTCCCTACCCCTAGAAATAATAATATTGAGAAACACAGCGCCTGCAAATTTCTTGATTAAGAAACCCAATTGTTGTGGTAATAGTACTGTATGCTGTGGAGATAGGGTTGGCCCACTGAGTGGAGTGTCATTTGGCATTCCCCTCTCCAAATATGGTCCTTGGACACAGAAATCCCACTTGTACCCCTCCCAGTTATTGGCAGTATGATCATAACAGATTAAATGACAAACTATATTCCATCCTTGGAAGATTCCACCAATCTGTGTCTTGAGGAGGCTAGTTCACTTTGCCTAATGGTAGGGCTGGCCATTCCCAAGTTGGGAAACATGGATCACGAGAAATGGAATGATATAGCATCATGTCAAAGCAAAATCATGAAGTTCTACACATTTACACACACACGCACATCTAAGAGCAGAGAAGGCTGCCTGTCACCCACTTCATCCAACCCCACTAGGCACCTCGGTTTGACAAGATCACTACTCAAAAGGCATTTCCACTGGAGGAGTCTGCTTGAAAATAGGTCCATTCCCACAATATGAGTGGTGTGAGAGCGGGGTGGGATTTATTTCCAGGTCAGTGCAGCTGAGGCAGCTCTAAAGCTAGAAATCTTTCTTGGAGAGACATGACAGCCCCCTTTCCCATTGGAAGGAACTCTTGCCTCATTTCTTCTGCTCCTCATTCCTGAGCTTCATGTCCTGTAAGAGCAACATTTGCTGGAGGTCTTTACAGCTCCACTCAACAATATATTTAATGGTGGGGAGTTTGTCAGTTCTCCCCTTCCTTTTGCCCATTTCAAGTGGGCAAAGGTAAAGCCAGTCATGGATCTCCTTCAAATCCTATTCAGGGTGGGGGGATGAAAACAGTGATGATGTGGATGTGTCCCAGGTAAGAGATCTTAGTAAGTCAAGTCTCCACTGAGTCCAGCCCACCTTCTGGTGACTTCATGGACATGCAGTTTTCTTGGCAGTGACACAGAAGCAATGTGCTGCTGCCTCTTTCTTGGGTGTATTTTGGACTTCTATAGTCCTGGTGTTTCCTGGTGGTCCCCCCTTCAAGCATTAACCCAACCTTCCTTGAGTGCAGGGAAAATGGAAAAAGTGCATTTTGGATAGGATGATTCAGCAAGAAACAGGATACTGGTATTTTCTCTTTACGTTGCAATGCAGTTTTGTCCAAAGAATCACTAGGGCAGTTTTCAGTCCTACAGTCTAGAAGTTGGATCAAATGATAGATCCTCATCAAATTCAAAATGACATTGGAGGTTATCCCTCCACAAAGGGGTCAAAAGTGCCTAACCACAGTTCAACAAGATTTGGAACAAACTCTAATTTCTAGAACATAAGAAACCAAGGTCCAGCTAAAGTCCAGGACAACCTTAACCAACAGAAAGCACAGGCTGCTTTCTTTTATATTTTATTAATTATTGTTTCTTGTTATCCTCCCAGTCTCATGCTCAGATTCAACCTATCAGTTGTTAAATCGTTTATTTAGTAAATCTGACCAATAACTATTTAGTGCAGTTTTGTACAGTTTGTTCTGCCAAAGTTAAAAGTTAAAACATTTTCATTCAAAATAAAGACTATTTTTAAAAGATATGATTCATTTTGGGTGTTGTATTGCTGCCCAGCATAATTGCTGATTTTTTTCCCCCTTTCATTCTCATTCTCTATGCTGTGATAATGAATTTAATATGTTTAATAAACCTGAGGGAATCTTTGGGTCAAAAGCCAGAGTGCAGGTAAAATAAATAAAGGGGGAGATTTTAAGAAAGAGTACTCTGGGGACTTACAGTTCAAGAAATGTACTACTACATAAGTGTTTGTGGATCACAGTCCCCCATCAGGTGAATGGAACTTATTACTGAAAAAGGAATATTGGATAGACACAGAACTAACGGAGGTGGGGGAAAAGGAATGAAGTAGGTATCCACCTATCTGATGATTATATTGCTCAAGCCATGATAAATCTCATTGTCTTGCAAGTGCCATAAGACTTTTTGTTCTTTTTCTTCTGGATGCTTAAACAAACTGATAAAATAGTCTCACTTGGCTGTTGGAATAGGACACAATCTCTTCAGATCAATCTATTCCAAGTTATGCATCCCAAGCCTGTCTAATCTTATTTGGATCCAATTTTTAAAAATATGTTGAGAGATCTAATTCATGGTCCCAAGAAATCAGACAGCAGCTTTGTGTTATTTATATTTCCCCTTCCTTAAATTAAAAAGAACAAGTTCAGTGCATGTTAGGAAGTGAGTACTGTATGCTCACCTTCCTTTTGCTAAGATTATATGATATGCAACCTTTCCAATGTAATACTTCTTTGTGCTTAGCAGTGGGAATTTGCTAAGAAAGTTACAATAGGAAAAAGAGGTTTCTGTCTTTTCATTGTGAGTGAGCATGATTTGCATTAAAACTGTTAGCCCCTTAAAGTAAATGTGTAAAATAAAATTCCTATTGCACTAAAAGAAGGACACAAAGCTGGAAACACACATGAAGTACATACATACATACACAAATATAGAAACAGATTTGTTTTGACAGCCTATTATGCTACAAAAATCATTACGAACGTAAGCTGCAGCTCAGCGCATCAGCTTTGAGACTGTAAATCCCTCAGACCATAGTTGAGTATATTTATTGTAAGCCATGAAAAGCTGAACAAAACCCAGTTGGTTCTTAGCAGCTCAGCACAGCAATTTACTTCTGAAAGAAAAAAAAACCCTAAAATAACACTCCAAACTTTTTCACAAAACCAAATGAAAAATTCTTTGCATATACTGTTAAGTGACCACACTTCATTTTGCAATGAGAGACCAGAGCTGGCAGTAAGTTTTTGGCAGCTCCTGATATGAAACTGAACAAACAGTTTCTTAAGTGATGCTTGGAAGACATAACTGGAAAAGATTCAGATCTATTTAAATGGATGCTTACTTGCTGTCATTTCGGGAATCGTTAAATATATTTTATTTTTATGATAATTCTGAGGGTGGAAAACAAAAAAATAATAAACTGCATTATTTAAGTCTAGTAATAACTAGGATCACATTATATTTCATTGTCATTTTTAATTTAAAATATTTTATCATTCAAGTGTTAAAATTGCTCTATCTTTTTCAGAAATACTGAACTGTGTATCATATGGGCAAGTAAATATGTTCCTAAGTGAGATACATAAGCAGCTACAGCTCAGTTTTGTGGTAGCACTGAACCAAGGTGAAAGCCATTCCTCAGGGTAGCCATCATGAAAACATTTCATTCATTGTTAGATGAAACCACAAAGCTACATTTGAATCATGCTCCAATCCAGGGTTCTAACAAAGGTCATGTGAACAGACTTTTACATCCCTTTCCATACAAGCATCAAATCTGTGGATTAACAAATTCATGTGTGCATAATTGAAAGGAAAGGCAGCCAGGCTATTCTATTTGCAGTATGATTTTGGGTGCTTTTACACTGAGAAAGAATCCCTAAATCCATCAATGAAAACCACCAATGGGGAATGCTCTAGGAGACTTCCTGTGGATGCTAACAGCCCAATTCTTTGTATGTTTACTCAAGACTGTGCCCTACTGAGTTCATTCTGATGTAGTTCCTCCTAAATGTGTTTAGAATTATACTTTTAATCTGATGTCAATCCCCGAAGTATTCTACGGCCTTCAGCAATGGAGCTGTCCTTCTGTGTCGCTGAAGACATTATGGGCCATATTTGGAAAAGCTTCCTTGGGAACATCTACACTGTATATCCATCTCAGCTTTCAGATGACAGCCTCATCACCACTTTCCATTGAGCAACACCTTGAAAGTGATATCATATGTCAGCAGACAGATGGTAACTCGGTGCACCTTTTGTCCTTCACGGCTTGCTGTCTATCCCAGCATCTTGAGCCAAATATCTCTAAGATGGTACCTTTCTGGACTGTAATGCCTGAATTCTACTTTGTCTGCCTCAGGTGAGGAGTGTCTTCATCAAAAACCAGGAATGAAGATTGATGGAAGGTTTCCATTGTCTTCTAAAATGTGTGGTCTCTTGGCAAAGTCAGGACGAAAGGAGAGATGAATTCTTTCTATAATGCAGCAACAGCTTCTCATTCAGCATGAGGTCTTCCTAGACAAGGAGGTTTTCATTGTGCTGGCATTTGGTCATGCTAGCCAAAGCAGCCAACTGGCTCCAGCTTCAGTATTTTGACACATCCTGAAATTTATCTTTACAATAGATTCAGTATTTTTGGTGGTGTAAAAAAAAATGGAAAAAAGGAAAAATTAGCCCTTGACATTTAAAAAAAAGGGTTGTTTTTTTTCAAAATTTCTAGTTCTCATGGCTGTAAGGAAATCTTGGCAGTAACGATGCAATTTGTGCCCCAAAGGGCCCAGTGACAAGCCA